>NC_081413.1:143442475-144190766 GCF_030272615.1 Cryptomeria japonica | reverse complement strand
TTGCCATCATGAATAACGTTTTCACTCATTTCTTCATCTAGATTTTTAGAGAGAGGAGTACAAACATGAATAGGAGTGAAACCATCACATGTTTTTTACAATTTATGATTTGGAGATGTAGGTTCAACATATTGCTTAGGAGAAAATGGAATCATGTCAACTCTTGGAGTCTTGGGAGATTGAATGTTTTGAGGAACAACTTCACGAGCTCGAGCACGACACCTTTGTTGGCGGTCTCTCACACAATGATTTTGTCGAGTCTTAGTGGAACACTAGGAAGAAGGAAGAACATTTTTTGAAGGAGGAATAGTCTTCTTTTTGATAGTTTAAGGTTTAGGTTGAAGTCTTTTAGGTTGGACAAGAGGAGAGGCGAGCATCTTCTCTCTATAAAAGGAAGGAGGTGGAACTGCGCTATATAAAGGAGGAATATTAGGTGTAGGAAGTGTTGGTATTATGGATGTGTTGCATTGGTTTTGACATTTATGTCAACACTTGTCAAACACTTGAGAACACTTGGAGATCTTTGGTTATGTTCACCGACATGTTCAGTGACTTGTGCACAGTCACCGGTATTTGGTTCACCGGCAGGTTATATTGTTTACCCACTGAGGATGATCTGTTATCATCTGGAGATTACTTGGTTATGTCGAAGACATTGTATGGACACTTGGTTTTGGTGATTTGGTCATTGATCTAATCGGGTTTGCATATTTATTGTTACTAGCAAATAGGTCTAGGTTATGGACCGGCAACCATTACCTATTCTAGATCAGCACGTCACGTTATGGAGATGATTTGTTATTATTGTAAATGCATTGAGCCGACATCATGCATCGCATATTGATTCATTTGTAATTGATTTTATTGTAATATCTTAGTGAGCCGACCTACACATTTGGTCTTAGGTTTTGGTATATATGTAAGATCTCATTTGTGAGATTAAGAAGAAGTAGAGGAGTGTGTGAAAAAAGATTGTAATAAGGTATATGTGAATGTAAGCAGAGCTATACACATAGACATCATTTGAAGATTCAAGGAAGGTTTGTAGAAGGAAAATCAGAGCTTAACCGGTACTGAATCCAGCATATGAAGATGCTATTTTGAGCAGTACATTATCATTGGATTTAACCATCCAATTGTAATAAGTGTGACTCCCATTTTGTGATTGAGCAAAGCTCTAGACAGTTGGCCTTTCTGCATGTGCAAACCCCATTTGTACACACACACTATCTGCAGTAGTATCATCTGATTGTGGGTAAGGTTTCCCACCATGGTTTTTCCTCTTACAGGGTTTCCACGTACAAATAACTATGTTATGTGTTGTATATGTTATTTGTCTTTCTGTTTCATGCATTAAACTTTACCAGTACTGTTATTAACTGCTAAACTGTCTAACGACATTAAAGTTTGGTTTACTAGTATTATGCATTAAGTTTGGTTAAGTTATATTTGGATTGAAATTAATAGACAATTGATTCACCCCCCCCCCCCCCCCCTCTCAGTTATCTCTGGGACCTAACAATTGGTATCAAAGCTTAGTCCTCTTTTTGCAGAAGTTTAACAACTTGAGGAGATCCTATGTCTACTAACTATTTCAGGAAGGATAGTCATAAGCTTGATGGAACCAACTATGGTATATGGAAGATCATAATGGAGACACATCTGAATTGCATTGGAAATGACATATGGGATGTTACAAAGAATGGCTATGTTGCTCCTACTCAAACTCAACCTAATCCACCAACTTTGGCTAAAGATGAAGAAAATCATTGCAAAGCAAGAGAAGCACTATTTGCAAGGAAAATGCCTAAAGGTCCAGTTGGAAGTAAGTATGAAGGTAAAGCACCATTTAAATGTTTTAATTGCAATAAAATTGGTCATATGGCACTAGGTGTCCTGATAGATATGCAAGATTGAAAGAAGAAGCTAAAAGAATATATAAGCCTAACCCTCAATATCAAAGGTACAGATTTAAGAAGAATAGAGACAAATCATGTTACTATGTTGATGAAGGAGTTACTGATGATTTTGATGAGGAACCGACAGACAATGGATGAGATTTTTTTTGCTATAATAGAAGATCAACCGGCACCTACTATTCAACCGGTAGAGCAGGCCCTGGCAGCTAAAATTGAAGAAAAGGATGAATGGATCATTGATTCCGGATGTTCGCATCATATGACTGGTGATAAGAGTAAATTCTTAACCTTTCAGGAATACAATGGAGGTCTAGTAAGATTTGGAGATGACAAAGCTTGTTTGATAAGAGGAAAAGGAACTATATCTTTTGATGGTAAGCACAATACTGATAATGTTTACTATGTTGAAGGTTCAAAGCATAATCTTTTGAGTGCTGGTAAATTAGTTGAAAAAGGATTTCAATTACAATTCAAGAATGGTAAATGCAAAATCATGAATAGAACTAGAGGTAATATCTTTCATTTGAATAACAATGAAAAGACATGCTTGATTGCACATATTGATGAAAGTTGGTTATGGCATAAGAGATTGTGTCATGTAAATTTTGATTACATTGTGAAGATCAGTACAACTAAGAAAGTAAGAGATTTACCTAAGATTGTTAAACCTCACAATCCGGTATGTAAGGAATGTCAATTTGGAAAGCAAGTTAGAGCATCTTTCAAGAGTATTCCAGAAAAATCCAATAATGTTCTTGACTTAATTCATACTGATTTATGTGGTCCAACAAGAACTAGAAGTTTACAAGGAGATAGATATTTTATTCTAATCATTGATGATTATTCTAGAAAGTGTTGGGTTACTTTTCTCAGGGAGAAATCATAAGCTTTTGGGAAATTCAAACTATTCAAGGTAATGGTAGATAATGAAACCGGTAAGAAAATCAAATGCTTGAGATCAGATCAAGGAGGTGAATTCACATCTAAGGAATTTAATACATTCTGTGAAGTGAATGGAATCAGAAGACAATTATCAGCACCTCAGACACCCCACCAAAATGGAGTTGTGGAAAGAAAGAGCAAAACTATTTTGGATGCAGCTAGAAGCATGATATCAGAAGCAAACCTACCTCATGTGTATTGGAGAGAAGCAATCAATACAACTATTTATACATTCAACAGAGTTCACATCAAAGGTGAAACTGATAAGACCCTGATGAATAATGATGAATCAGTTAGTACCAAACTGGTACTGAGAGGGGAGGGGGGGGGTGAATCAGTACAGGCAAAAACTTTCCCAGAACCAGTTTGACTACAAAGACTGCACTTAACTAGTAAACAGTAACACTGATCTAAATCCAGGCACTACCAGTAGAACATAGTGAGAGTATGAAAGACATAAATTGATAAACACTTAGATCTCTACACAATCTAATATCTCATTTCCACTTCACCCATATGCATAAACAAGTAATATATCATCAGAAATATAATGACTGTCGGTTCAACATGCTTTACCACTTGACAGAAGATATTAAAGCATCACATGAGAAGCATCATACATGACACATTGATTTTTCACGTGGAAACCCAACTGGGAAAAAACATGGTGGGAATGAATACCCACAAGTTGTTCTTTGAACTCTTTTGAAGTCCGCTCTGTTAGGAGACTAGTCTAGTTAAAGACTTTTACAATAGGTTTTGCTAGGGACCGATCCTGCTAGGGATCACCCAGTTAAGGGATGGCTAAATACCCGGTTAAAGGTCAGAACCCTATTAAAGGTTACCTTGCAAGAGGATTTGAAGAACTCGTTGAATTGAGTCACCCTGTTAAAGGATTTACACAAAATCCTGTTAAAGCTACCCAGTTAAGGGATTTTACAACTACTAAAATGGTTAGAAGTCAACAGGTAATACACTGATCTGATAACAACACTTAATGCCAAGGCAGATCCACTTTAGCTCCTTTGCTTTTGCAATCACACTCTATAGGTATTAATACACTTCTCCGGTCTGGAAAGAATCAAGTATCTCTTCACTTGGATACACACATAGCATTTGCCAACAACCTCAAAACAAAAATCATCTTCAACCTTATAGGAAACAGATAGGTCAGTAGCATAAACCCTAAACCCTAAACATTTAGGTTTAACAATTCAATCAGTTCAATCCTGACCGTTAATCATACTGCATTAAATACAATAGTCTTGAACATATCTCAAGATGTTCTCCAACGTTCATTCTTTGCCACTTCAGGAAGTTGATAACCCATCACGCTCTCTCCACTGTTTATAGAGACTTCGCACATTCCCGAGGTAGATAGGATCAATCTCCATGCAAGATCCTCAAGGAAATCCTTCACGTGCACAAGGCTGACGTGGCAACACTATCTGGTCTTCATTACAATGCTAACTCATCACAAGATGTCATCGGTTGAATCACACAGGCTTGGAATGTATCAACAGGAAACCCTGAAGTTGAGACTACCAACCGGTAGTCATGCCAAATGAAACCGTGATACAAAACTTCCCATATATCGGTTCTCATTCCAACATACCGTTTCACTTTTTCACATATACCGGTTCACATTATCATACCGATTCTCACATATATTGGTTCACAATATCATACCGGTTCTCTTTCCAGTTTGCTTACTTCAATATATTGACATCAATGACAACATACAATATCATCATGTCATCAAGTTTTGCACATATGCCAACAATCTCCCCCTTTGGCATTGATGACAATATACAAAGATATCTCTCTGCTTCACATCTTCTCCCCAATACTACAGATATCTTCTCCGCTTCACATCTTCTCCCCCTTTGACAACAATGCCAAAGTGAAGGCACAAACAACTATGTTCCACTATGTTGCTCCCCCTAAGGAGTAGCATCCTTCAACACACCAATCCTGAAAAAGATTTATCAATGCAATACCTGATTGATGTGGATCATAGACCTTTAGTTCACCTCTTGAAGGGGAAACACCCCTAATTTGCCTCTTAAATAGGTAAGCCTAGCCTTCGGTAGAGGGTTGGTGAATATGTCTGCTAACTGCTCCTTACTGGAAACATGTTCCAATACAACCTCTTTGTTTGGAACCTTCTCCCTCAAGAAATGATACTTGAGCTTGAAGTGCTTGGTTCTAGCATGTAAAACCGGATTCTTGGAAATGTTAATTGCATTTGTGTTGTCACAAAATATACTTATTGGTTCAGATACAGGAACTTTGAATCCACTTAATACATGCTTCATCCAAATTGTTTGGGTGTAGTTCATAAATGCTGCAACATATTCTGCTTCTGCTAAAGACTGAGAGATACAACTCTACTTCTTACTCATCTATGAGACCAGTCTACCACCAAGAAAGAATGCACCACTGGTTGTGCTCTTCCGTTCGTCCACATTACCAGCCCAATCAGCATCTGTGAACACTTTCAAGTTGAAATCATTACTGTATGGATACCATAATCCATAGTCAATAGTTCCCTTCAGATATCTAAGAATCCGCTTGACTGCTACCAAGTGGGATTCTCTTGGACTTTTCTAGAACTGTGTAGTAATGTCTACTACATGTGCAATGTCCGGTCTGCTATGTACTACATAGTGCAACTTACCAATAATTGATCGGTATTCCTTCTCATTCACCAATGTTGCATCATCCTCTTTTGATAGTTTACAACTGGTCACCATCAGTGTACCAACCAGTTTGCTATCTTCCATGCCAAATGTCTTCAACACCTCTTTGACATACTTGGGTTGAGTGATAAAGATACCATCTTTCATTTGTTGAATCTGTAGTCCAATGAAGAACTTAATCTCCCCTATAAGTGACATCTCAAATTCCTTCTTCATCTCATCTGCAAAATCATGACTCATCTTGTCATCTCCACCAAAAATTATGTCATCAACAAATACCTCACAGATCAAAATCTAATCTCCTTCTGACTTTAGATAGATATTGCTATCTTCACTTGTTCTTTCAAATCCAATCTTCACAAGATGGGAGTGTAAGCATTCATACCATGCTCTAGGTTCCTACTTCAATCCATACAGGGCTTTATGTAGCCTACACACCATGTCACTATCTTCTGATAGGGCAAACCCATCTGGTTGCTCTATATACACCTCCTCTTCAAGTATTCCATTCAAAAATGCAGATTTTACATCCATTTGATATACTTTGAATCCCTTGAAGGTTGCATATGCAAGAAGCATACGAACTCCTTCCAATCTAGCTACTAGAGCAAAGGTTTCTCCATAGTCTTCTCCTTCTTCTTGAGCATATCCCTTACACACCAATTTGGCTTTGTTTCTTACCACTGTGCCATCTTCATTCAGCTTATTTCTGAAAACCCATTTGGTGCCAATGACATTTTTATGCTCAGGTCTGGGTACCAAAGACCATGTACCATTCTTTTCTATCTAGTCAAGTTCCTCTTCCATTGCCTTGATCCAGTCTTCATCGTTATGTGCCTCTTTAAATGTTTTAGGCTCAAATTCAGAGATCATGCAAGAATTTTTTCTGACCTTTCTTCTTGTAAGAATTCCTACATCCTTGTCTCCTATGATCTACTTTGGATCATGATTCAACTTTACATACCTAGGAATGATCTTAGTTGTTTCCTCTTGCTTTTCTTCTTCATCCTCTTCTTCATCAGCATCAGTAGCTACCGGTGTAGGAGCACTGTTACTGGTACTATATTGTTTTGCAACCGGTTCCCAAAAGGTTACAACTAGTTCATTTACCACTCGCTCACTGCTAGTTTCCTTAGGTTTCTCAGAGGTTTCATCAACTCTGACATTAATACTTTCAGCAATTTTTTGAGTCCTATTGTTGAAACACTTGAGAGCTTTGCTTTTGGTGGAATATCCTAGGAATATTCCCTCACCACATTTTGCATCAAACTTGCTTTGAGATGTTCACTCCTCTTGATATAACATTTGCTACCAAACACTCTAAAGTAGCTTACTACAGGAGTCTTACCGGTCCAATACTCATAAGGTGTTTTATCCTTACCTTTCTTGATGAGTACCCAGTTCATAGTGTAGACTGCAATGCTCGTCGCTTCTCTCCAGAAGGTGTGAGCAACCTTCCCTTGAATCAGCATCGTTCTGGCTACTTCAACTACAATCTGGTTGTTCCTCTCTGCTAGGCCATTCTGTTGTGGAGTCCGGAGGGAAGATAGTTGCCTCTTGATGTCATTCTCTTCATAGTACTTTTTGAATTCACCGGAAGTGAATTCTCCTCCTTGATCAGCTCTTAGGCACTTAACCCTCTTACCACTTTCCTTTTCGACTAGTGCTCTAAAAGCTTTGAACTTTCCAAAAGCTTCATACTTATCTTTCAAGAATGTGACCCACGTCATTCTTGAGCAGTCATCAGTGAGAATCAGAAAGTACCTATCTCCTTGCACACTCCTAGTTTTTATAGGACCACACAAATCAGTATGCACAAGATCAAGTAAATTGCCTACAATGAAAGGTTTACCTTTGAATGTTGAGGAAGACATTTTCCCCAGTTGACACTCTCTGCACAAAGGATTCTCCGATTTTCTCAGCACAGGAAATCCTCTGACTGCCTTGATCTTATTGGCCTTCACAATATTATCAAAGTTTACATGGCAGAGTCTCCTATGCCATATCCAGCTATTATCAAACTTAGCCATTAGACATGTACTGATATTTGCATTCAGCTGAAATAAGTTACCTTTGGTCTGCATACCGGTGGCCATCAGTTCACCACTCTTTCCTTTTATTTTGCACACTCCATCTTTGAATTCCAGAGTGAATCCATTGTCATTTAGTTTGGCAACACTCAAAAGGTTGTGCCTGAGACCTTCTACCCAATACACATTATCAGCACTGCTTTTTCCATTTAGAGAGATGGACCCTCTGCCTTTTACCATACATGGTGCATCATTACCAAATCGGACCACACCACCATCATACTCTTCCAGAGATAAAAACTTACTCCATTCACCAGTCATGTGGTGAGAACAACCAATGTTAATAATCCACTCATTGGAATTATCAAAGTGGGATACAAGAGCCTTCTTGTTTGACACATCTTCCTTAACTGCTACAAACACAATGTCTTCACTTTCTTCATATTTTGATTCCTCATCAGTGACGCCTTCATCAACTACTACAAAATAGTTTCTCTTGTTTCCTCCTTTAAACTTCTTGAACTTCTCTGGTTTGTCCTTATTATCACCATTAGGACAGTTTACAACAATGTGTCCTATCCTATTGCAAGAAAATCATTTCAAAGGGAGCTTACCTCTGTATTTACCTGTTCCCTTAGGAATTCTCTTGGCAAGAAGAGCTTCAAATTCCATTAGGATCTCCTCATCATCCATTTCTCTTCTTTGTCTTGGTTCACAACTGGTACTAGCTTCTTTACCCTTTCTAGATGGTGTTGCAGATGCTCTTAAGGCTGATTCAGTTTTCTAAATACTGCCAACCTAATTATTTAGCTCATAAGCTATCAACTTAGCAATGATGGAGTCTAGGGATACCTTTGTCTTGTCTATAGACCTCAACTCCTGAATAGAGGCAATCCTTATTGCATAGACTGGTAATAAGGATCTCAAGACTTTGCTAACAACAGTGGAATCATCTATTTTACCTCCTACACTCTTGATGTCTCCAACAACAATTTTCATTATTATTCCATATTGTTGAATGGTCTCTCCTTCAACCATCCGCATATCTTCAAAATTTCCCCTAAGGCTCTCTTCCTTAGCTTGTTTCACATGCTCATCACTGCCATAGATATTCTCTAGAGCATCCCATACTTCTTTGGGATTATCTTTATCCTGAACATCAATAAACTCAATGTCAGATGGACTGCCGATTAGGGCTTCCATGACTTGCCCATTCTCCTGAATCTCTCTTTTTTGATCATCGGTGAGAGTACCGGTAGGAATAACATAAGCATTCTCAACGTAGCTCAAAATTTGATCACCCATGCTTCTAATGTAGATCTTCATTCTGTCCTTCCATATCTTGAAGTTATCTCTATTGAACTTTGGACCTTCCCTCTTCATCATTAGAGTAGGATATTTTCCTCAAGTGGTTAAGCTTACAACACAGACGACCTGGAAGATGCTCTGATACCAATTGATGAATAATGATGAATCAGTTAGTACCAAACCGGTACTGAGAGGGGGGGTGAATCAGTATAGGCAAAAACTTTCCCAGAACCAATTTGACTACAAAGACTGCACTTAATTGGTAAACAGTAACACCGATCTAAATCTAGGCACTACCGGTAGAACACAGTGAGAGTATGAAAGACATAAACTGGTAAACACTTAGATCTCTACACAATCTAATATCTCATTTCCACTTCACCCATATGCATAAGCAAGTAATATATCATCAAAAATATAATGACTGTCGATTCAACATGCTTTACCACTTGACAGAAGATATTAAAGCATCACATGAGAAGCATCACACCTGACACACTGATTTTTCACGTGGAAACCCAACTGGGAAAAACCACAGTGGGGATGAATACCCACAAGCTCTTCTTTGAACTCTTTTGAAGTCCGGTCTATTAGGAGCCTAGTCCGGTTAAAGACTTTTACAATAGGTTCTGCTAGGAACTGATCTTGCTAAAGATCACCTGGTTAAGGGATGGCTAAATACCCGGTTAAAGGTGAGAACCCTGTTAAAGGTTACCTTGCAATAGGATTTGAAGAACTCATTGAATTGAGTCACCCTATTAAATGATTTACACAAAAGCCTGTTAAAGCTACTAGGTTAAGGGATTTTCCAACTTTTGAAATGGTTAGAAGTCAACAGGTAATACACTGATCTAATAACAACACTCAATGGCAAGGCAGATCCACTTTAGCTCCTTTGCTTC
Source organism: Cryptomeria japonica (assembly GCF_030272615.1). Taxonomy (NCBI): domain Eukaryota; kingdom Viridiplantae; phylum Streptophyta; class Pinopsida; order Cupressales; family Cupressaceae; genus Cryptomeria; species Cryptomeria japonica. The sequence continues at coordinate 144,180,963 of NC_081413.1, read as the reverse complement.
TGCAATCACACTCTGCAGGTATCAATACACTTCTCCAATCTGGCAAGAGTCAAGTATCTCTTCACTTGGATACACACATAGCATTTGCTAGCAACCTCAAAATGAAAAGCATCATCGACCTTATAGGAAATAGATAGGTCGGTAGCATAAACCCTAAACCCTAAACATTTAGGTTTAACAATTCAATCAGTTCAATCCTGACCATTAATCATATTGCATTGAATACAACAGTCTTGAACATATCTCAAGACATTCTCCAATGTTCATTCTTCACCGCTTCAGGAAGTTGAGAACCCATCATGCATTGTCCACCGTTTACAGAGACTTCGCCCATTCCCGAGGTAGATAGGATCAATCTCCATGCAAGATCCTCAAGGAAATTTTTCACGTGCACAAGGTTGGCGTGGCAACACTATTTGGTCTTCATTACAATGCTAACTCATCACAAGATGTCATCGGTTGAATCACACGGGCTTGGAATGCATCAACTGGAAACCCTGAAGTTGAGACTACCAACTGGTAGTCATGCCAAATGAAACCCCAATACAAAACTTCCCATATACCGGTTCTCATTCCAACATACCGCTTCACTTTTTCACATATACTGGTTCACATTATCATACCGATTCTCACATATACCGGTTCACAATATCATACTGGTTGTCTTCCCAGTTTTCTTACTTCAATATATTGACATCAATGACAACATACAATATCATCATGTCATCAAGTTCTGCACATATGCCAACAGACACCTCATGAACTATGGTTTGGTAATACTCTTACTCTTAAATATTTCATAATATTTGGAAGCAAATGTTATATTAGGAGAGATGATTATATTGGCAAATTTGATCCTAGAAGTGATGAAGGGATATTTCTTGGTTATTCATCTAAGAGCAAGGCATATAGATGTTTTGATAAGAGATTACAAAAAATCATTGAAAGTGCAAATGTGAAGATTGATGAACAGTTTAGAAGGTCTATAAACTCTAAACCGATAGTTGAGATAATCACAAATGAACCTACTATGAGTACACTGGTACAGAATGTTGATCCAGTCACACCGGCATCATCTGAAAATTCCACAATGATTGAAGAACAACAACAAGTGCACACACCCAGGTATGTAAGATTGAATCACTCCGAAAGTCAGATAATTGGGAATAAGTATCAAGGTGTTATGACTAGAGGAAGAATGGCAAATAAAGAGGTATGTCTAATTTCTCAATTTGAACCAGATTCTATTAATGAGGCATGTGAAGATAAACACTGGATTATGGCTATGGAAGATGAATTGGAGCAAATTGAAAAGAATAACCCATGGACATTGGTTCCCCGACCTAAAAATAAAAATGTAATTGGAACTAAATGGGTATTCAGAAATAAACTTAATGAAGATGGTAAGGTAATTAGAAACAAAGCAAGATTAGTGTGTAAGGGATATTCACAGAAAGAAGGAATTGATTACAATGAAACCTTTGCACTGATAGCTAGAATTGAGGCAGTTAGATTATTCTTATCTTTTGTAGCACACAAGAACTATAAAGTATATCAAATGGATGTTAAATGTGCATTTTTGAATGGAGATCTTGAAGAGGAAGTTTACATTGAACAACCTGATGGATTTTCTTTGACAGATGACAAAGATATGGTTTGTAGCTTAAGGAAAACTTTATATGGATTGAAGCAAGCTCCTAGAGTATGGTATGCTAGATTGGACAAATATCTTTTGAAGCTTGGTTACACTAAAGGTAATGCTGATAGCAAGTTATATTACAAAGTGACTAATGATGACATCTTGGTTATTGAAGTTTTTGTTGATGATATCATTTTTGGAGGAAAAGATGGATTGTGTAAATACTTTTCTAATAAGATGTAGGAAGAATTTGAAATGTCTATGATTGGAGAGATAAAATCCTTCTTAGGATTGCAGATTTCACATATTGATAAAGGTATATTCATAAATCAATCAAAGTACTTGAAGGAATTACTTAAGAAATTTGGCATGGAAAACTCTAAACCGGTAAGTACACCTATGACTACAATTGATAAACTGTCATTAAAGGATGAATCAACACCTGTTAATCCAGCAAGATACAAGTCTATGATAGGAGGTTTACTGTATTTGACACAAACAAGACCTGATATTATGAATGCAGTATGTATTGTTTCAAGATTTCAGAGTAATCCTAAGGAAAATCATGAATCAGCAGTAAAAAGGATTTTCTGGTATCTACAAGGCACAACAAATCTTGGTTTATGGTATCCAAAAGATGAAATTTTTTATTTATGTGCATACACAGATGCAAATTAGGCATGAGATATAGATGATAGAAAAGGCACCACCGGTGGAGAAGTTTTTCTTGGCAACAGACTAATTTAATGGTTGAGCAAGAAACAAAGTTGTACATCACTATCAATAGCAGAATCAGAATATGTTGCAGCAACAACTAATTATACACAAGTATTATGGAGTAAGCAAATGTTGAAGGACATAAAGGTAAAATGCAAGGAACCTATAACAATTTACTGTGATAATATGGCAGCAATTGATATATCAAAGAATCCGGTATTTCACTCAAAAACTAAACATGTTTCTATCAAATTCAATTTTCTAAAAGAGAATGTTGAAGCAAAAGAAGTGAAATTGGTTTATGTGAAACCTAAATAACAGATTGCAGATATTTTTACTAAACCTTTGCCTAAAGAAACTTTCAAATATCTAAGACAGAAGCTTGGAGTTATACCCTCACCGGTAGAAACTTAGACAGTTGGAGCATGACATTAGACCGACAGAATTAACAAAGAAATCTTTTTTTTGACTTTGGTGAAGGAGAGCTACTTCTCAGGGGGAGTAGATTGAATAAATGTGGTTATAACAATTGGTATTTGTAATAAGTTCTATGAACTAATTGTATCTGGTTTTGTATTTCTTTGGCATTTGATGTCAAAGGGGGAGAGATATCTATGAAAAAACACATTATCTTTTGGGGAGAGATTGTTATTCTCTGTATCTGTATTTTGATGATCTCTTGGGAGATTGTTGGTTTTTGGTTTTTGGCATTTTTGCTTTGGCACTTAGATGGTTTTTCCATCTTGTGTTGCCATCAATGCCAAAGGGGGAGATTGTTGGTATTATGGATGTGTTGCATTGGTTTTTTCATTGATGTCAACACTTGTCAAACACTTGAGAACACTTGGAGATCTTTGGTTATGTTCAGCGGCATGTTCAGTGACTTATGCAGAGTCATCGGTATCTGGTTCACCGATAGGTTATATTGTTCATCGACACTGAGGATGATCTGTTATCATCTGGAGATTACATGGTTATGTTGAAGACATTGTTTGGACACTTGGTTTTGGTGATTTGGTCATTGATCTAATCGGGTTTGCATATTTGTTGTTACCGGCAAATAGGTCTAGGTTATGGGTCGGCAAGCATTATCTATTCCAGATAAGTACGACACTTTATGGAGATAATTTGTTATTGTTTTAAATGCATTGAACCGAAATCATGCATTGCATATTGATTCATTTGTAATTGATTTTATTGTAATATCTTAGTGAGCCGACCTACACATTCGGTCTTAGGTTTTGGTATATATGTAAGATCTCATTTGTGAGATTAAGAAGAAGTAGAGGAGTGTGTGAAAAAGGATTGTAATAAGGTATATGTGAATATAAGTAGAGCTATACATGTAGACATCATTTGAAGATTCAAGGAAGGTTTGGATAAGGCAAATCAGAGCTTAACAGGTACTGAATCGAGCATATGAAGGTGCTATTTTGAGTAGTACATTATCATTGGATTTAACCATCCAATTGTAGTCAATGTGACTCCCATTTTGTGATTGAACAATGACCTCTAGGCAGTTGGCCTTTCTGCATGTGCAGGCCCCATTTGTACACACATACTATTTACCATACTATCATCTGATTATGGGTAAGGTTTACCACTGTAGTTTTTCCCCTTACGGGGTTTCCACGTACAAATAACTGTGTTATGTGTTGTGTATGTTATTTGTCTTTTTGTTTCATGCATTAAAATTTACTGGTACTGTTATTAACTACTAAACTGTCTATCGGCATTAAAGTTTGGTTTACCAGTATTATGCACTAAGTTTGGTTAAGTTATACTTGGATTGAAATTAATAGACAACTAATTCACACCCCCCCCTCTTATTTGAATCCGGGACCTAACAGGAAGGAGACTAAGTCCATCATGGGGAGGTGGTACAGGTCTAACCTTAGAAGAAATATTGGTGTTCTTTTGAGAAGGCATAGTTACATCCATAGGAATAGGTTGAGGAAGATTAGTCCTATTCGTTAGGGGAAGGATTTCATCTTCAAGAAGGATGGGAATATCAATTATTGGGGATCTAGGTTGACTCGAGGATAAAATCATATCTTTCTTTCATTTTTGATAAGATTGGAAAAGAGCATCACTCCTTGATGGAAGAGATTGAAATTTATTAGGCCAAAAGGAATCAATCCGAACACCTAGGCTTCTTTCAGATGGTCGAAATAAGATATGGTTAACAGTTATGATTTCTTGATTGTGGGGAAATTTTGAACACTTATTAATAGGAGAAGCAATAGCCTTCATGGAAGATAGCCAAGGGTAGCCTAACTTCACATAGAATTACTCGGAAGAAGGAATGATAACAAAGTTGACCATCCATAGATTTAGTGTGAACTTCAACATGAAGGGTGATAGCACCAATGGTAGGACAAGAGAATATATCAAATAACTTTACAACCACATTAGAGTCATCATAAATCGTTTTATGCAATCTTAAAGTTAAAAGATACTCCTCAGTGATTTTATTAACCATGCAAGAGGGATCAACAAGAGCACCACGACAAGGTATGTCCTTAACCATTGCAACTATATATAAAGGGCCATCGCCCATCAGGTCCTTTAATGGTCTCGAAAGGGTCAAATTTAATGCAAGGATCCTTCAGTGTCTCTTGTTTCTCTATAATATTCACTAAATTTGGAGTTGTGGTAGTAAGATCAAAGGAGAAAAAGATGTATGTTCAGTCTTAATCACATTCGAGGTATGAGAAGGCAATGGATCAGTAAAAATATTAAGATTTTGATTAGGAGGAGCTACTAATTTGTTTCCCTTATCATTCACACCTGCCACAGATGTAATATTATAATTAATCAAATCTTGAATCTTACTTTTCAATGCAAAATATTTCTCAGTATCATGACCAGGTTGATGATGAAATTGACAAAAGGAATTGTTATCAAAATAAGGGGATGATAGCTTAGATGGGTCAACTAGTTTTATAGGAGGAAATTTGATAACATTTCTTTGTAACAACTAAGACATAATACTATGTAAAGATTCATTCAAAGGAGTAAATTGTCTTTCTCTTTTGAAAATTTTAGAAATAGGAGGCGCGCCCGTTGTAGCATTCACATTGTTGTTGTTGATTGTATCATTGAACTTGATGAAGCTTTTTGTTGATTTGAACTTCACAAACGGTTGTTGAACACTCTTCCCCTTATCACTCGGAGCCATAGGAGAAGATTTCTCCATTTGACTCACAATCAGTTGATAATTGTGGAGTGTTGCGTACAACTGTAGAAAGGAAGTAAACTCAGACAAAAGAAGCTTTCCCCTAATATCTTTTTGCAAATTAGAAATGAAAATTCTTTTAATATCATTATTAGGTATAGGAAAATAAATGTGAGCACACAAAGTCTTATATCTACCAATGAAATCAGACACTTTTTCTTTATCACCTTGTTTACAATGCGTTAAATCAGTCAAAGTAATTTTAGAACCAATGTTGTTTTGAAATTGTTTAATGAAAGCATTTGCTAATTGTTGAAAATAAATGATAGAATAAGAAGGCAAAGAGCAATACCATTGTAAAGCCTTATCTCTTAGTGTTCTTGTAAATAGTTTTGCAAGTAATCTTTGATCATAAGAAAAATCAGTACACGAGGTTTGAAATGTTTTGACATGCGTTAGAGGATCACCTTTTTTATTCTAGACTTCCAATTGAGGGACCTCAACATGCTTAGGTGGCACGACTTTAACAATATCAAGAGAAAGTGGGCTCACAACATCGAACATGAGGACACTAAACTTCGATTGACTCATGGAAGCAATTTGTTGTTGTAAGGAAGACACGGTTTGAGCAAGATTATTAATGGTCGCTTCGGTAGAAGAATTGATGTTAGACGTGGGTTATTGAGAAGGTGGTGTAATATTATTGAAGGAAGGCATTGGTTGAGAATAATTGGTGCGACATTATGATAAGTAGGCATAGGTGCTGATTGAGTAGGAAATGGGACATTTAAAGGAGGAATAAAATTGTTGAATGAATTTCCCTCTTGTGGCACATTGATTTGTTGAGGGATAATAGGAATTCTTATTGAAGAAATTGTAAAGTTCTGATGCCAATAGCTAACAAGATGAGAGGGGGGGGTGAATCATACAAACTTAATCTTCCATAAAATCAACAGATTCAACCTCGGTAACTTATACTTCAGCAATATAACCAAAAACTGCTAAACATGCTAACTCATAAACACATAATCATCATAACAAATATAACACCAAATTTAATGTGGAAACTCAAATAGGGAAAAACCACTGTGGGATTTTGGACGCACTAAGAAATATACTTTTCTAGAGTATGCTCGGTTAAAAGAAAATCTTGTTAAAGATTACAAACACATTGCTAGATGTGATCCGGTTAAGGGATTTCCCTCAGATCTGTTAGGATCTTCACTTTGTTAGAAGTGACCTTGTCAAAGGATTTCAAACACTCATGTAGAATGTTACCTTGCTAGAGGGTTTACAAATAAGATTGTTAAGTCTAGTCGGTTAAGAGATTTTCTGTCACTTACAAAATAACAGTAATAAAAAAATATCTGCAACTTCACATCTAAAATGCTAAAGTAGATTCTTGTTTGCTCAAAACAATCTAGTCATAGGACTTATCTTGTCCTCTGTTGGGCTCCCTGCACTGTTATTCAAACAGGTCTTCAAGCTTGTGTGCTCGATAATCACTATGTAGCATCCCTGTGCTTACACTTGCCCGCATGCATTGTTTATCAACAATTCCTTATTTATAAACAATTTGCTAACCGCTTAATCTCCTTCATCACATTTCCCATGATCAATCTTGGCCATCAGATCATCAATCTTGACTCGGTTCAATGTATCCTTCCATCTGAAAATGTTTTACCTCACCTTGGAACTTGCATTCCTTCCTAGGAACTTGTGCTAGGTTATTGCAATTCAATCTGTGCTATAGATCTTCCTCTTGATTTTCCATTGTTGTAGATCCTTAACAAACTTCATGCATGGCATACTAATCATTTATTCATCTCCAGCTCATCAGTATCCTTCATTAAATAATGCTTTTATCCATCCAATGCGATCTATCATAACTCGGTTGCAACTCGATAAATACTAAACTTCACTCGATAGACATTCTACCTTCATTAACCGATATCGATAACCTTAGGGTTTACCGACTAGGTTCTTTGCTTGGTGACATAGTATAGTATTACCCTTACAATCAACAACATATGTAGGATATCAAAACAATTTAAACAACATGATCTCATCATTGTCTAACTCGGTAATAGTTGCCCATTGAATAACTTATTATTCCCCTTCATTATCACATTCTTTTTGTGTCACTTACCAACATCTTAATTCTCATCAATACATATTTCTCAAGATATGGCAACCTCATACTGAATCAGAAAATCAATTTCTTGACATCAATGACAAAATAATATTATAAAGACAGTAATCATCCTTCTTCAGTTATATCAATAATCTCCAACAACCTTCTCAATATCCTTATGAAATGCCAACAATCTCCTTTCTATTGTAATGCCAACAATCTCCCCCTTTGGCATTGATGGCAATACCAACTTGTAAATGGTAATACCAACAAGATATTCAAATAAATTTGGATTCATATTGCTGTGGAGACTTCTCCTGTTATCCTTGAGTTGTTTTCTTCTTCTGAAGTCTTCTAGGCTTTCTCCCTCTTTCAGTAATCTTCTCTCGTTGTCATTAGTCTTCTGTTATCTTCTTCATTTGAGGGCTTTACCATTTAGTCTTCTCTCCCTTTGACAACAATGCCAAAAAGTAAAAGAACTAAATCATGAACTCTTCTACTGTGAAGTGTTTTGCCTTGCTATGTTACACATGTAAATGTAACATCTAAAACTCGATCAGAGCAATCTTTCCTTCAATACTATTTCCTGCACACCTTTAGAAAACCTCCTAAAGTGCGTAAATCAACATCAATCCACACATGATATTCTGTAGATTCATCGAATTGATGCTTTCACCGAACTCTATCAGTGAATAGGAGATAGGGGTAGGACCCCTAACTTGCTTCTGAGATACTCGAAAGTGTCCCTTGGCAGTGGCTTTATGAAGATGTCTGCTATTTGCTCCTTTGAGCTGATATATTCCAGCACAACTTCCTTCTCTTGAACTTCTTCTCTGAGATAATGATACTTTATAGAGATATGTTTTGTCTTAGACTGCATTACCAGATTCTTTGAAATGTTAATGGCACTAGTATTATCACAGAATATAGTTACTATCTCGGTAACTTTCTCATTTATACCTTCCAATAGTTGTTTGATCCATGCAATATTGGTACAATTCAATGCTGCAGCGACATATTCAGCTTCTGTTGTTGATTGTGAAATGCATCCTTGTTTCTTGCTAAGCCAACTTACTAGTCTATCTCCTAAAAAGAAAGCTCCACCACTTGTCCTTTTCCTGTCATCAATGTTGCCTGCCCAATCAGCATCAGTATAAACTTTTAAATCAAAATCATTCCTCTTTTCATATACTGAGCCATAATCTTTAGTGCCTCTCAGGTATCTGAAAATTCTCTTGATTGTTGTCATATGGGTTTCTTTGGGATCGGCAACAATACCTACTGCATGTGCTATATCCGGTCTACTATGCATAACATATTGTAACTTTCCAATCATAGATCGGTAAAGTGTCTCATAAACAGATACAGATTCATCATTCTTTGATAGTTTGCAGTTAGTAGTCATAGGAGTACTTACAGGTTTAGAATCCTCCATTCCAAATTTCTTCTAAATTTCCTTTATGTACTTGGATTGAGTAATGAAAATCTCATCTTTCATTTGCAGTATCTGTAAACCTATAAAATACTTTATCTCACCGATTAATGACATCTCAAATTCTTTGCACATTTCATTTCCAAAGTTCTTGCATAAGGAGTCATTACCACAAAAAATAATATCATCAACAAATATGGCTGAGATCAGTATTTCATTGCCCTCATCATTCTTCATGTACATATTGTTGTTTTCACTTGTCCTTATAAATCCAATCTTAATCAAGTAAGAGTGCAGTCTTTCATACCATGCTCTAGGTGCTTGTTTCAGACCATATAAAGCTTTGTTTAATTTACATACCTGATCTTTACTCCTATCTTCAACAAATCCTTTGATAGCTTAATGATGAACGAATAGTACCAAACCGGTACTAAGAGGGGGGGTGAATCAGTACAGGAAAAAACTCAACCTTAAACTAGTTTGTCAACTAACACTTATGCACTGACAGACAAACAGCAGCACCGGTCCTTCAACAGAGTTCAACCGGCAGAACCCAGTGTAACTAAGACGAGCAAAGACCGATTGACACTTATCTTCTCATATAATCTAACTCTTCATTCCCATTTCACTATAATGCATGAACATGCAATCTACCATCAAAGATGTATATATTACAGCAAGATCAACATGCATCACCACTTAATCATAAAACAATCATAACATCACACATGACACACATATTTTTCACGTGGAAACCCAACTAGGAAAAACCATGGTGGGGATGAATACCCACAAGCTTGTTTTTGAACTCTTTGGAAGTCCGCTCTGTAAGGAGCCTTGTCCGGTTAAAGACAGATACAATAGGTTCTGTTAGGAACCAATCTTGTTAGGGATCACCCGGTTGAGGGATGGCTACAATACCCGGTTAAGGGTTAAACCCTGTTAAGGGTGCCTTGTTAGAGGATTTCAAGAACTCAATAGCTAAAGGATATCAATGACTCAATAGCTTCGAGTTACCTTGTTAGAGGATTTTCAACAAGCCAGTTAAGGCTACCCTGTTAGGGGATTTCACAACTGTTGAAGTAGTTAAAGATCAACAGGTATATCAATGACTTGATAATAGAACTCAATGCCAATGCAGATCCTCTTAAGCTCCTCTTCACCTTCTACACTTACACTCTACAGATATGACTTCTCTCCTCTGGTTTGACAAGAATCACGTATCTCTTCTCTTAGATACACACACACAACTTTTGCCAACAAACTCTGAAAGAATCACAACATCAACCTTATAGGACAACAGACAGGTCAGTAGCATAAACCCTAAACGCTAGACCTATTAGGTTAAGGAATTCAAACGGTTCAATCCTGACCGTTGATCATATTGTATTGAATGCAACAGTCTTGATCCAATCTCAAGACATTCTCCATCATTTGTTTTCCACCGATTTCATGGCGGCTGATAACCCATCACACGTTATCACCATTTATAGACTTCGCACATTCCCGAGGTAGATAGGAACACTCTTCTTTATGCAAGATCCTTCACGCGCACAAGGATTACATGGCAACACTATCTGTTCTTCATTATCATGCTAACTTCCTCACATAAAGATCACTGATTGAATCACATAGGCTTAAGATACTCCAATCGAAAATCCTGAAGTGGAAACTACCTACCAACCGGTAGTCATCCAATCCTTCCATGTGCCGGTTCCCATGACTACATGTCGGTTCACCTTGACATGTCGGTTCACCTTGAACAAATATACCACTTTACTTTGGCATATATACCAGTTCTCACATATGTCGGTTCTCTCTTCATATCACATATTGACATCAATGACAACATACAATATCATTATGTCCTCATACCGGTTCACATAATGCCAACAATATCCCCCTTTGGCATTGATGGCAATATACAAAGATATATTTCTGCAAACTCATCTTCTCCCCAATTTTTGCAGATATCTTCTCCGCTACACTTCTTCTCCCCCTTTGACAACAATGTCAAAGTGGAGGCACAAACATCCCTATTCTATTAGGCTGCTCCCCCTGACGAGTAGCATCCTTCAACACATCAATAAAAAAAAATGACTATGCAATACCTGATTGATGTGGAACAAATACTTTTAATTTACCTCCTGAAGGGGCAGTACCCCTAATTCACCACTTAAATACACAAATGTAGTCTTTGGGAGAGGCTTGGTGAATATGTCTACTAACTGCTCCTTACTGGAAACATGTTCTAGTGCAATCTCTTTATTCTGAACCTTTTCCCTCAAGAAATGATACTTAAGCTCAAAATGTTTGGTTCTAGAATGTAAAACTGGATTCTTTGAAATATTGATAGCACTTGTGTTATCACAGAATATACTTACCAGTTCAGATATAGGGATTTTGAAGCCATCTAAAACATGCTTCATCCAGATTGTCTGAGTGCAGTTCATGAAAGCTGCAACATACTCCGCTTCCACTGTAGACTGAGAGATACAACTCTGCTTCTTACTCATCCATGAGACCAGTCTACCACTGAGAAAGAATGCACCACCGGTTGTGCTTTTTTGATCATCCACATTACCTGCCCAATCAGCATCTGTGAATACTTTCAGGTTGAAATCATTACTATATGGGTACCACAATCCATAGTCAACTGTTCCCTTCAAATACCTAAGAATCCACTTGACTGCAACCAAGTGGGATTCTCTTGGATTTTTTTGGAACCTTGCAGTAATGCCAACTGCATGTGCAATATCTGGTCTTCTATGCACTACATAATGCAACTTACCAATCATTGATCGGTATTCCTTCTCATCAACCAATGCAGAATCATCCTCTTTTGATAATTTGCAACCGGTCACCATCGGTGTACCAACCGGTTTGCTATCTTCCATGTCAAAGGTCTTCAACACCTCTTTGACATATTTGGACTGAGTGATAAAGATTCCATCTTTCATCTGTTGGATCTGCAGTCCAATGAAGAACTTAATCTCCCCTATGAGTGACGTCTCAAATTCTTCCTTCATCTCATCAACAAACTCATGACTCATCTTGTCATCTCCACCAAAGATAATGTCATCAACAAAAACTTCACAGATCAGGATCTGATCTCCTTCAGATTTCAAGTAGATATTGCTATCTTCACTTGTTCTCTCAAATCCAATCTTCACAAGATGGGAATGTAGACGTTCATACCATGCTCTAGATGCCTGCTTTAGACCATATAAGGCTTTATGTAGCGTGCACACCATATCACTGTCTTCAGATAGGGAAAACCCATCTGGTTTCTCTATATACACCTCCTCTTCAAGTACACCATTTAGGAATGCATATTTTACATCTATTTGATATACCTTGAATCCTTTAAAAGATGCATATGCAAGAAGCATATGAACTCCTTCCAATCTGGCTACAGGAGCAAAGGTTTCTCCATAGTCTTCTCCTTCTTCTTGAGCATATCCTTTGCACACCAATCTGGCTTTGTTCCTGATCACTGTGCCATCCTCATTCAGCTTGTTTCTAAACACCCATTTGGTGCCAATGACATTTTTATGTTTCGGTCTGGGTACCAAGGACCATGTACCATTTTTCTCTATCTGGTCAAGTTCCTCTTCCATTGCCTTGATCCAGTCTTCATCTTTATGAGCCTCTTGGAATGACTTAGGCTCAAATTTAGAGATCAAACATGAGTTTTCTCTTATCTTTCTTCTTGTAAGGAATCATGCATCCTTATCTCCTATGATCTACTTAGGATCATGATTCAGCTTGACATATCGAGTAATAGTCTTGATTGGTTCTTCTTGCTTTTCCTCTTCATCCTCATCTTCATCAGTATCAACATTCACCAGTTCAAGAACACTGTTACTGGTACTTGGTTGACTGACAACCGGTTCCTAGAAGGTTGCAACCGGTTCATTTACAGCTTGCTCACTACCTGTTTCTTCCAGTTTCTCAGAGGTTTCATCAACTCTCACATTGATACTTTCCATAATTCTCTGAGTCCTATTGTTGAAATACTTGAGAGCTTTACTCTTGGTGGAATATCCTAAGAATATTCCCTCATCACATTTAGCTTCAAACTTGTCTTGATGTTCACTCCTCTTGATGTAACATTTGCTACCAAATACCCTAAAGTAGCTAACCACAGGTGTCTTACCAGTCCAATACTCATAAGGAGTTTTATCCTTACCTTTCTTGATGAGTACCTAGTTCATTATGTAGACTGCAATGCTTACCGCTTCTCTCCAAAAGGTGTGAGCTACTTTTCCTTGAATCGACATGGTTCTAGCTACTTCAACCACAGTCTGGTTATTCCTCTCTACTAGGCCATTCTACTGTGGAGTCCGAGGGGCAGACAGTTGCCTCTTGATGCCAAATTCTTCATAATACTTGTTGAATTTACCAGAAGTGAATTCTCCTCCTTGATCAGTTCTGAGACACTTGATCCTTTTACCACTTTCCTTCTCCACTAATGCTCTGAAAGCTTTGAACTTCACAAAGGCTTCAGACTTGTCTTTCAAGAATGTGACCCACATCATTCTTGAGCAGTCATCAGTGAGAATCATGAAGTACCTATCACCCTGCACACTTCTAGTTTTCATAGGACCACACAAATTAGTATGCACAAGATCAAGCAAGTTGTCAGCAGTGAAAGATTTACCTTTAAAGGTTGAGGAAGACATTTTCCCCAATTGACACTCTCTGCACAAGGTATTATCCAGTTTGCTTAGCACCGGCAACCCTTTAACTGCCTTGATCTTACTAACCTTCACAATGTTATCAAAGTTTACATGGCAGAGTCTCCTATGCCATATCCAGCTATCATCAAACTTAGCCATAAGACATGTACTTATATTTTCATTCAAATGAAATAGGTTACCTTTGGTCTGCATGTCGGTGGCCACCAATTCACCATCTTTTCCTTTGATTCTGCAGATTCCATTCTTGAATTCTAGAGTGAGGCCACTGTCATTCAGTTGGGCAACACTCAGAAGGTTGTGTCTGAGACCATCAACCCAATACACATTGTCATCACTACACTTTCCATTCAGAGAGATGGACCCTTTTCCTTTAACCATACATGGTGCATCATTGCCAAAATGAACCACACCACCATCATACTCTTCCAAGGATAGAAACTTGCTCCGGTCACCAGTCATATGGTGTGAGCAACCACTGTCAATAATCCACTCATTGGAATTATTAGAGTGAGTGACAAGAGCCTTCTTGTCTGACACATCTTCCTTTACAACAACAAACACAATGCCTTCATTCTCTTCATCTTTTGATTCCTCATCTATGACACCTTCATTAACTGCAACAAAATAGTTTCTCTAGTTTCCTCCTTTGAATTTCCTGAATCTTTCTGGTTTATCCTTGTTGTCACTATTGGGACAGTTCATAGCAATATGTCCTATCCGGTTACACGAAAAACATTTCAAAGGGAGCTTACCTCTGTATTTACCGGTTCCTTTTGGAAATTTCCTGGCAAGAAGAGCTTCAAATTCCATCAAAAACTCCTCATCATCCATTACTCTACTCTGTCTTGGTTCACCACTTGTGCTTGCTTCTTTTCCTTTCCTGGATGGTACAACAAAAGCTCTAAAAGTTGATTCAGTCTTTTGAACACTTCCATCAAAACTATTTAGCTCATAGGCTGTCAACTTTGCTATGATGGAGTCCAAGGATACCTTAGTCTTGTCTATTGATCTCAGCTCCTGAATAGCGGCAACCCTTATTGCATAGACCACCAATAGGGATCTCAGGACTTTGCTTACCATAGTGGAATCTTCCATTTTACCACCTACACTCTTGATATCTCTGACAACAGTTTTGATTCTAATACCATATTGTTGAATGGTTTCACCTTCAACCATTCGCATGTCTTCAAACTTTCCTCTAAGGCTTTCTTCCTTAGCTTGTTTTACATGCTCATCACCTCCATAGATATTTTCAAGAGCATCCCATTACTCTTTGGGATTTACCTTATCTTGGACATCAATGAACTCAATATCAGATAAACTACTGATTAGGGCTTCCATGACTTGCCCATTCTCCTATATCTCTCTCTTTTGATCATCGGTGAGAGTACTGGTAGGGGCAACATAGGGATTCTCAACATAGCTCCAGTGTTGAGCACCCATGCTTCTGATGTATATCTTCATTCTATTTTTCCATATACTAAAATTTTCTTTGTTAAACTTTGGACCTTCCCTCTTCATCATTACAACAGGATCTTTCCCTCAAGCGGTTAAGCTTACAACACAGAGGACCTAGAAGATGCTCTGATACCAATTGATAACTTAATGATGAACAAATAGTACCAAACTGGTACTGAGAGGGGGGGTGAATCAGTATAGGCAAAAACTCAACCTTAAACCAATTTGTCAACTAACACTTATGCACTGACAGACAAACAATAGCACCGGTCCTTCAACAAAGTTCAATGAGCACAACCCAGTGTAACGAAGACGAGCAAAGACCGATTGACACTTATCTTCTCATATAATCTAACTCTTCATTCCCATGTCACTCTAATGCATGAACAGACAATCTACCACCAAAGATGTACATATTATAGCAAGATCAACATACATCACCACTTAATCAGAAAACAATCATAACATCACACATGACACACATATTTTTCATGTGGAAACCCAACTGGGAAAAACCACAGTGGGGATGAATACCCACAAGCTTGTTTTTGAACTCTTTGGAAGTCTGCTTTGTTAGGAGCCTTGTCCGGTTAAAGATAGATACAATAGGTTCTATTAGGAACCGATCCTGTTAGGGATCACTCTGTTAAGGGATGGCTACAATACCCGGTTAAGGGTTAAACCCTGTTAAGGGTACCTTGTTAGAGGATTTCAAGAACTCAATAGCTAAAGGATATCAATGACTCAGTAGCTTCGAGTTACCTTGTTAGAGGATTTTCAACAAGCCGGTTAAGGCTACCCTGTTAGGGGATTTCACAACTGTTGAAGTAGTTAAAGATCAACAGGTATATCAATGACCTGATAATAGCACTCAATGCCAATGCAGATCTGCTTAAGCTCCTCCTCACCTTCTGCACTTACACTCTACAGATATGACTTCTCTCCTCTGGTCTGGCAATAATCATGTATCTCTTCTCTTAGATACACACACACAACTTTTGCCAACAAACTCTGAAAGAATCACAACATCGACCTTATACGACAACAGACAGGTCGGTAGCATAAACCCTAAACCCTAGACCTGTTAGGTTAAGGAATTCAAATGGTTCAATCCTGACCGTTGATCATACTGTATTGAATGCAACAGTCTCGATCCAATCTCAAGACATTCTCCATCGTTTGTTTTCCACCGATTTCATGGCGGCTGATAACCCATCACACATTATCACCATTTACAGACTTCGCACATTCCCGAGGTAGATAGGAACACTCTTCTTTATGCAAGATCCTTCACACGCACAAGGCTTACGTGGAAACACTATCTGTTCTTCATTATCATGTAACTTCATCACATAAAGATCACCGATTGAGTCACACAGGCTTAAGATACTCCAACCAGAAATCCTGAAGTGGAAATTACCTTCCAACTGGTAGTCATACAATCCTTCCATGTGTCGGTTCCCATGACTACATGTCGGTTCACCTTGACATGCCGGTTCACCTTGAACAAATATACCGCTTTACTTTGGCATATATATCGGTTCTCACATATGTTGGTTCTCTCTTCATATCACATATTGACATCAATGACAACATACAATATCATTATGTCCTCATACCAGTTCACATAATGCCAACATCCTTCAGGTTGTTCAATATAAAATTCTTCTTCTAGTATACCATTCAAAAGTGCAGATTTAACATCCGTTTGATATACCTTGAAATTTTTGAAAGCATCATATGCCAACAATGTTCTTACTCCCTCAAGTCTAGCCACAGGTGCAAATGTCTCACCATAATCTATTCCTTCTTCTTGAGCATAACCTTTGCAAACTAGTCTTGCTTTGTTGCGAATGACCTCGCCTTTTTCATTTAGCTTGTTTATGAAAATCCACTTTGTACTGATTACATTTTTGTCCTTCGGTCTTGGGACCAGTGTCCATGTTTCATTCTTCTTGATTTGATCAATCTCTTCTGTCATAGCATTTACCCAATCTTCACTGTTAAATGCCTCTTTTACTATTCTCGGTTCAAATTCAGATATCAGACATGTGTTTTGTCTTAGTTTGTTCCTTGTCATCACTAGATCATCCTTATCCCCTATAATCTGACTTGATGCATGATGTCTTTTGACATATTTAGCTAATATAGGCTCGGTAGGCTCTGTATGATCTTCTTCATCACTCGTTAACTGGATATTCTCTTCATTTTCTTCAATAACTCTCTCTGTAGGATTTATCGGTTGAACATGAACAAATTCTTCATAATTTTCTGGTTCTTTGGAATTTCCTTCATCATTTCTTTCTGCAAATTCATCAATTTTTGCATTTGCACTTTCTACTATTTTGTTAGATGATTTGATCAGACATTTAAATGCTTTACTTCTAAAAGAATAACCTAGAAATGTTCCTTCTTCACTTTTCTGATCAAACTTTTCATTTATGTCATCTTTGTGTACATAGCATCTACTTCCAAAGATTTTAAAATAACTTACATTAGGTTTCTTGTCATACCAGATTTCATATGGTGTCTTCATAGTTCCTTTCTTCAGTTGTACTCGGTTCAGGGTGTAAACTGCAATGTTGATTGCTTCTCTCCAAAATGTTTGAGGTACCCTCTTTTCTATCATCAGGGTTCTAGCACAATCTACAATTGATATGTTTCTTCTCTCAGCTATCCCATTTTGCTGAGGTGTTCTCGGTGCAAACACTTGCCTTTTTATACCATGATCATTGCAGAATAAGTTAAATTCATCAAAAGTGAATTCGCCTCCTCTATCAGATCTAAGACATTTCAGTTGTCTTCCTGTTTCATTTTCAACTCTTTCCTTGTACCATTTAAACATTTGAAAAACTTCTGATTTTTCTTTTAAAAACATAACTGACATCATCCTTGAGTAATCCACAAATAATATAAAATATTTATCACCATAATAACTCTGAACTTTCATAGGACCACAAAGATCAGTGTGTACTAGATCTAAAATTCCTTTAGAAGTGTAGGACTTACTTGTGAAGCTTGATCTTGTCATCTTACCCATTTGGCATCCTCGGCATATAGCATTCTCGGGTTTTTCCAGGCTCGGTAGACCTCTTACTCGGTGCTTCTTACTTATTTTGATCAGATTATCAAAATTTACATGACAAAACCTTTTATGCCATAACCAGGTATCTTCTATTTTTGCATATAGACATTTGTTCCGAGTTGAGTCAAGATGAAATGTATTACCTTTTGTTTGTGTCCCAATAGCAGCCAGCTTTCCATGTTTGTCATGAACTTTGACACATCCCTTATGGAATTCTATTCGGTATCCTGTATTGTTTAGCTGTGCTATACTCAACAAATTGTATTTCAAACCTTCAACCCAGTATACATCATCACATTTAGCATTGTCAAGAAGTGTTATAGATCCTTTACCTTTCACTGGACATGGTGCATCATTACCAAATCTTACATAACCTCCATCATAATCTTCTAATTTAACAAACTTGTGTTTATCACATGTCATGTGATGTGAGAATCCACTATCTATGATCCAAGAATCATTATTATTTATGTGAGATGTTATGGCTTTTTCTTCATACCTTTCTTCATCTAATCCATCTTTAATAGCCACATAAACAACTTCCTCTACATCAATTTCATCAGATTTATCATCGTTGGATTCCTCATCAGCTACTAGGCATGTCTTTATGTCTCTCCTTCTGAAGTCTCGGTGTCCTCTGTATTGGTTGTCTTTCTGCCTGTTATCTCGGTATTCTCTCTTTTCACTAGATTCTTTGTCAGGGCAATTAGAAGCCATATGTCCAATTTTATCACAATTGAAATATTTTAAAGGTAGCTTTCCTTCATACTTACCTTTTCCTCTCAGTAACCTCCTGGCCAACAATGCTTCAAACTCTTCTTGCTTTTTGATTTCTTCATACAGTTTGTGCACTTCTTCCATGTTCTTACGAAATCTTTCACTTGCTCCACTGTGATTCCCTTCAGAATACTTACTCATTCTATCATTGTAATCATCAGATTCACCAATATGAAAAGAACTAAATGCAGATTCTACTTTATTTACCGAAGACCCACTGTTATCAAAATTACTTAACTCAAATGCATGTAGCTTACCAATAGTAGCATCCAAAGAAACTGGCATATTTCGTACAGACCTTAGTTCATTGATTGCAGAGACTCGGATTGCATAAGCAGGTAGAAGGGTTCTAAGCAACTTACTTGTTACATCCTTTTCTTCAATAGTTCCTCATGCTCCTTTGATTTGATTGATAGTCTCCTTTAACCTTGTACTGTATTGGGTTATTTTCTCACCTTCATTCATTTTCATGGATTCAAGTTGACCTCTTAGACTATCTACTTTTACTCTCTGAACATGTTCATCACCGCCATACACAGATATGAGCTTGGTCCACATTGCTTTTGCATCATTACAGCCTTCTAGATCATTAAACTCTGAGTCGGTCAATGCTGATGTTATTTCAATCATAGCTTGAATTTGTTCTTGCTTTTCCTTTATCTCCTCCAAGGTCATCGGGTTGGTGCTTGGTGGTATGTAATCATTCTCCAAATAATATGTTGCATATTCTCCAATTCCTAATAAATGCAGCTTAATCCTTTTATGCCATGTGGAGAAACTTGACATGTTCAGCTTTGGTGCATCCCTTTTATACATCTTCAGATCTTTGCCTCAAGTACCTTTAAAATTTTCTTTCAGAGTCCAAAGCTCTGATACCAATTGTAAAGTTCGGATGCCAATAGCTAACAAGATGAGAGGGGGGGGTGAATCATACAAACTTAATCTTCCATAAAATCAACAGATTCAACCTCGGTAACTTATACTTTAGCAATATAACCAGAAACTGCTAAACATGCTAACTCATAAACACATAATCATCATAACACATATAAAACTAGATTTAACGTGGAAACCCAAATAGGGAAAAACCACTGTGGGATTTCGGACCCACTAAGAAATATACTCTTCTAGAGTATGCTCGGTTAAAAGCAAATCCTGTTAAAGATTACAAACACATTGCTAGATGTGACCCAGTTAAGGGATTTCCCTCAGATCTGTTAGGATCTTCACTTTGTTAGAAGTGACCTTGTCAAAGGATTTCAAACACTCATGTAGAATGTTACCTTGCTAGAGGGTTTACAAATAAGATTGTTAAGTCTAGTCGGTTAAGAGATTTTCTGTCACTTACAAAATAACAGTAATAAAAAAATATCTGCAACTTCACATCTAAAATGCTAAAGCAGATTCTTGTTTGCTCAAAACAATCTAGTCATAGGACTTATCTTGTCCTCTGCTGAGCTCCCTACACTGTTATTCAAATAGGTCTTCAAGCTTGTGTGCTCGGTAATCACTATGTAGCATCCCTGTGCTTACACTTGCCCGCATGCATTGTTTATCAACAATTCCTTATTTATAAACAATTTGCTAACCACTTAATCTCCTTCATCACATTTCCCATGATCAATCTTGGCCATCAGATCATCAATCTTGACTAGGTTCAATGTATCCTTCCATCTGAAAATGTTTTACCTCACCTTGGAACTTGCATTCCTTCCTAGGAACTTGTGCTAGGTTATTGCGGTTCAATCTGTGTTGTAGATCTTCCTCTTGATTTTCCATTGCCGTAGATCCTTAACAAACTTCATGCGCGGCATACCAATCATTTATTCATCTCTAGCTCATCAGTATCCTTCATTAAATAATGCTTTTATCCATCCAATGTGATCTGTCATAACTCAGTTGCAACTCGGTAAATACTAAACTTCACTCGGTAGACATTCTGCCTTCATTAACCGATATCGATAACCTTAGGGTTTACCGACTAGGTTCCTTAGCGTTTACCGACTAGGTTCTTTGCTTGGTGACATAGTATAGTATTAACCTTACAATCAACAACATATGTAGGATATCAAAACAATCTAAACAACATAATCTCATCATTGTCTAACTCAGTAATAGTTGCCCATTGAATAACTTGTTAGTCTCCTTCATTATCACATTCTTTCTGTGTCACTTACCGACATCTTAATTCTCATCAATACATATTTCTCAAGATATGGCAACCTCATACTGAATCAAAAAATCAATTTCTTGACATCAATAATAAAATAATATTATAAAGACAGTAATAATCCTTCTTGAGTTATATCAATAATCTCCAACAACCTTCTCAATATCCTTATTGAAATGCCAACAATCTCCTTTCTATTGTATTACCAACAGACATAGGTAAAGAGGGAGGATTAAATGAAGAAGAGGGATTGCCCCCATGACTAATTGTTGTAGGAATGACATTTTGAGTTGAGGTAGCCATGATGTTTGAGGTAAAAGTAGGAACACTAGTCATAGGATTAGTCAAAGGAATAGAAGAATTGATTTGTGTTGAAGCTTGTGTAGTGTCATAAAATTGTGACCCTAGCAATTTTTTACCGCATTAGTAACGAATGTGAAATTGAATCCCCTAGCCTGATCAGAGACCGCAGACTACTCAACCCCTAAAAATCGCTTCTCCCTTACCCTCTGCACCACCTTGTCTCCACTCTTCCCTAGAGAAAAGTGCAGGACAAACCCTTCCTAAGTCTGCATTGAAGGTTGTGCAGTCAGCGGGAAAACTTCCCCGATGTCGACCTGTGACAAAAATTAGTTTAATTAACCCTAATGACAAGTATAAAAGTTGCATTTTTCCTCTCATTTGCATAAGTTGGATGAGTGGGAATTTTACATGAGATCAAACATTCAAGAGCATTCAAGCATTCAAGCCTTCCTTTCCAGTATTGAACATTCTCAAATCTCCCTTTAAGGCTAGGTATTGCAATCAAGTCAAGGATTCAACTATTGAAGAGGAGATTCATTCCAATATTTAAATTCATACAAGAAAATCTACCTACATTCTATCTACAAACTCCCTTGAGGTGATTTACATTACAATCTTTCAGTTACTTTTACTTGCAAGTACTTTCTTTCATTACTTGGTTAATTCCAAAACTGGAGTTTGACCTGAAGGCAAACCCCCAATCCCAACCCCTTTTCCTCTCTTTTATGTGTGTAGGTTGTAGGTGCACAGTTGTACTTTCAGATTTGGACTCTATTTGCAGAGGCAGAAAAGCCGTTTTCGTTTCACGGATTTTTCAGAGGACCGTGTACATTCTCGCCACGATCCGGGCAACTTTTCATCAAATTTGCAGGGCAGCTTCATCTCAACATATTACTGCCAAATCCAGGTGCACAACTTCATCCCACACTCCAATCTTGAGTTATTACCATTTCTTTATCACTTTTGCACTTAGTCTCTATCAATAATTCAATCAATTCCTTTCCATTTCAAATAGAAGAGGGGATTAACTTATCAATCTCATTTCATTCAGAATTCTATCTTCTTCTTTGGAGGTTGAATCTAGCAAATTCCCCCCCCCCCCCTATTCCAATGTAATTGCATAAAAAGTGTTTGAAGGGAAATCCGTAGTGAAACTCTCATCTCTCCTTTGAGGGAAAGGGTAGCTTTCCTCTTGATCTCTCATTCGCACATTTTTTACCCACCATTACATTTGGTGACAATACAGGTTGTGAATAACCTAGGGTTCTAGCACAACTCTTTATAGGCATGACATTGGAATCAACAATATGAGAAATGCCACACAATATATCAATTTCATTCTTATCACTTTGAACCATGCATTTAAGGCCTTCAATTAATGGAAGAGCTTCACTATTAGGGTATTCTTGGGACATCCATTGTTGAAAGTTATCAAATTGATTGTCCAATTTTGAAAGTTGATCTATGGAAACTCTAGTCAAAGTGTCTTCTTGCTCATCATGGGATTCATCAATTGGATAGATAGGGACATGATTAGGATGGAAAGAATTAACATGATCCTCATTAAAGAAGTCACCCAAATTATGCTCCATCTCCTCGATAATTAAACCTTGGGAAGCCTTAATTCTAATGCTTTGTATAGCGGGGATAGTATAGGTAGGACAAATAGTGATAAAACTCATGCACTTAAGGGAAAATTTGAAATTTTAGATTTGACTTTTGAATTATAGGAACAAAGTGCACAAAAATTGAATAATGCAAAATTTGGGAAAATAATGATTAAACAATTTGAACTTTATTGAAAGAAGAAAATGACACAATTTCCGACAACAAATTTATGATAAAAGAAAGGAAATTGGAATTTAAAATTAGGGCCAATGGGATACCACTTAATTTTAAAACTGACAAAATCATAATTTTTAAAATCGAGGCAGATTATAATTAACCACTTAACTTTAAAAAATTTATTGAAATTTGAAATGTTGAATTTTGAAGGTATTTTTTTATTTTAGAGAGATCAAAAATCGACAAAATCAACCAATCTTTTGGATTTAAGCTATTAAATACAGTCATAACAATCTCCTAAAATTTCAGGAAAAAAAGTCGAGGACCGTGTTGAAAGTGCACACGGTCCAACCAACTTTTTTTGAAATTTTCAGGGATGAAAGTTACAATGATTTTAAAGCTAACGCCAAAAAATTGGTGGATTTTATGAACTCTAGATAGGCAAAATTAAGGTTTGAATGTGAAAATAGGACCCTCTTAGGGTTTTGAGAATAATAAGGAATTGAATTGCAAATTTGAAAAGGGTCAAACCTAATGGATAGTGACACCTTGAAAACTGTTTAGAAAACTGAAATTAACTGAAATTGATTGAAATTTCTACAAAATCCAATTAAATTTGAAAATTAGGGTTTTAGGACCTAACCACTTAATTTTTGAAATTTTGAAATTTGAAAAAGGAAGAAAATTGAAAATTTGATTTTTAAGAAAGAGGATAAGTCTAAAAACAGTCACAAATCTAAAAATTAAATGGAAATTTAATTTTTGCATAATTTCAAAATCATTTTTGAAAATTAGGGTTTTGACAATTAACCTCTTAATTTTGTGAATTTGATTTACAAATTGAACAAGATAATGAAGAAATTGATTTTGACCAACAAAGCAATTTTCAGATCTAAGACAATAGCAAGCAATTTTTACAAGACAAGTTCAATTTCAATTTTAAAAACTAGGGTTTTGAATAAATTAACCACTAATTTTGTAGAAAAATTAAACTTGTAAATGAAAAATATGCAATGATTTGAAATGTCAAGCATGTAAGACATCGGGTTCACCAAAATGTAATGGGGTGGAAAGTGAATGATGGAGAGATCAAGAGGAAAACTTTTCTTACCTCCGAGGAGAGATAAAAATTTCACTGCAGATTTACCTTCAAACACTTTATCCACATTACATTAAAAGAGGGGGGATAATTCCCTAGATCCAATCTAGGAGAGAGATTGAATACTAAATGACTTGATAATGGTGTGAAGATGACAAGCTGACCCCTCATTTAGAATGGAAAATGGTTGAATCATGTGTTTTAAGACTAAGTGTAAAAGTAGAAAGGAACTTATTATAACTTGAAATGGAAGTGTGGGATGAAGTTGTGCACATGGATCTGGCTATAATATGTCGAGACGAAGCTGCCCTTTGAATTTGAGGAAAAGTTGTAAGGACCGTGTTGAAAGTGCACATGGTCCTCCAAAAAATCTGTGAAACGAAAAGGGTTTTTACGCCTCTATGAATGGATTCCAAATTTGTGAATACAACTGCACACCTGCAACCTACACATAGAAAATAGAGGAAAAGGGGTTGGGATTAGGGGTTTGCCTTCAGGTAAAACCCTAGTTTTGGAATTAACCAAATGATGAAAGAAAGTACTTGCAAGCAAATGTAAATGAAAGACTGAAATGTAAAACACCTCAAGGGAGGTTGCAATAGGAATGTAGATAAATTTCTTATTTGTAATTGAATGTTGAAAGGGATCTCCTCTCCAATGGTTGAATCCTTGACTTGAATGCAACACCTAGCCTTGAAGGGAGACTTGAGAATGCTCAATGCTTGAAAGAAATGCTTGAATGCTCTTGAATGCTTGAATGTGTGATCTCGTGTATTCTAACTTATGCAAATGAGAGGGAAAATGCAACTTATATATTCATTAATTAGGGTTATTGGACTAATTTTTCGTCATAGGCAAACATAGGGAAAGTTTTCCCTCTTTAAGTGCAAAGCTCAGTGCAAAGATAGGACAGAGGAGGACCCAAAATAGGGCAAGGACAAGGGTGCCACGCCACTGTCCTGCCCTTATCCAAGATAGGAAGCAGGTTCAAGTAGTGCGGGGGGCAAGAAAAGTGCAGTTTTTAGGGATTAACCAAGTCTCGGGTCTCCGACCAAGCTTGGGGATTCGATTCGCCAACGTGAAGACCCTAATATGGTCAAAAATTGCAAGGATCACAATTTTATGACACTACAATATTTATTAATATCATTTGATTATTGTTTAATTAAACTTTAATTGATTGGCGCTTTTATATTTATTTTAATTCATTTAGTGATTCATTGTTTAATGGATTATTTATTATTTATTGTTTAATTATTATTTATTGGTTATGATTTTATAGCCTTTGATTTATTTATTTGGGATTTGATCAATTATTTAATTATTATTATTTTTATATTATTATAATTCCTCTTTTTTTAATAAGGTAAATAAATAAAATAAAATAAAGCTTACCTACCCTTTATATGATTGGTTGTACTATTGGGGTAAGTAAATAATAATATTTAATATTCATACCTCTTATTTGGGAAGGAGGTTGGTATATAATATAGTATTTTGGAATATTTTGATTGGTCGGTTTATTTCATAGTTTTGAATGCAGTTTTTATTTACAAAGCTTTCTGAGCGTTTTCTCGGGTTAGCTTCCGGGAGTTCTTTATGTGACTTTGGTGATTTTGCGTAACTTGGTTTTGGACTTTGGTCGATTGGAGTTTGGTGGATTTTGGTTGCTTTTCATCATATTTTCTTAGCCATCACTTCTAGATTGAGGTTGGTGGATTTTAACTCTTGCAATTTTATTTCTCAGAAAGATTGTTTTCACGGTATATTCTGAAAAGATTGTCTTCGGAAAATATTGCTTCTCAGGAGGTTACTGGAAATGAATACAACTGATATTATATTGCTTATAAAGTTATATTATAAGGCTTGGGAAAAATTGAATGTATGTATTTTAATTATTGTTTGGCAGTTTGTCATGAATGTCTTTGTGAGTATCATGTGTTTGCTGTGATAATCTATGTTGTCGTTTGGTCTAGATTTGCACTGTCTAGAGATTGTTTTTGTTTTTAGGGTATTCCTTGAAGATCCTTGTATTGAATTTTATTTGTTCATTATGTGTCTGGTTAATTTGGGCATGGTCGAGAGCCCTTTGTGTGAGTAAGAAGTATCTCTTCACGTATCAACTCTCATTGATTAGTATTGAGTCTTCCCCTTGTTGTAGTTGCATTTGTGTCTCCATTGTGATGGTTATGGTTTTCCTTTTTTATGGATTATTCAAGTTTTGGACTTGTCATAATTCTTCGTACAGTTTTCTGAGTCTTGTTGTGTATGCACTAAACTGAGTTGGGAATGTGCTAATTTATTTAGTATAATCGCTAGTCCTCATTGCATATGCACTATTGTTGTTTATATATGTGTTAATGTAAATAGAAAAAATGTTGTTTTGTTTGTTAGCAGCAATCAAGAAGGAAGACTGAGAGGGGGGGTGAATCAGTCTTCACCGGATATAGAAAATTAAACTCCAAAACATAAACTGATAGACTGCAGTAATAAACAGATAAGAAAAATAACAACACAACACACCACCAAGATTTTTGACATGGAAAACTCAATTAAGGGAAAAAACGCAGTGGGAACCTACCCACAATAAGATGATACTCTACAGTAGTATGGGAAAATTATTACAATGGGGAATGCACATGCATTCAGGCACACTTCCTAGAGCTCACTTCTCAAAAGATATTTTCCTAGAAGGCTACAACCCTCAGGGAAGTCTCACTGACTTACAATATGATTTGGACAACAATCCGAAAGAAATGAATGGAAATAATAGCATCTCCAAATGCCTGATTACAGTTTCGGTTAAGCATAAATGTCTGCTTTGCAGACTGCAACACCAATCTCACCACAAACTCAACACCAAAGAATAAATCACTTGTTCACACATAAACCCCTCTCTGATAATGCAGACACAATACTGACACCAAAATTAAGTGAATAATTAACCTATATATACAATTCATCAACCTTGATAACAAGGTCGGCTAAACCCTAACCCTCAAGTCACAAAATTGCATTACACAATACAAAGATCAACCACCAAGCCAATATAATAATTTATATTACATAGCATGGACTTAATTCAAATTTCTAAATGATCACATCCACCAGAAATCACACCAAGATCAACTGCAACACGCTACACCATCTGAAATATTGCATAACATGAAAATCAACATTGGTTGATGAAAACCACCAAAAAATCACACAACGATCAATGCGGATCACCAAAACAAATAGGAAATGACTAGGAAACACCAACAGCACTTATCAAATCTTCATCGATCAACATCAGAAAGCTTAAGAACACAACCAATCAGCAACTGCCATGAAGAAAGATAACTTGTGGGGAACCAAATCATGAACCATCTGAAATGAAGATACAAAAGATCATCCCAAACAATATCCCAAAACCTCAGCACAAGATCTGATCACACTGGAATATACCGAAGGAAATACCGGATTCTACAAAACAGTGATCAACAAAACCAAACTACAAAACTGAATCAAAAGATCTTCCCCAAATCATCGGAATAATCACAGGAATATGTTGATATCAATGACAACAACATATCCTAGCAACAAAAATGAACAACCATATCTAACAATCTCCCCCCTTGTCATTGATGACAACATATGAATGTGAAAAATAGTCAAAGCAAAGAAAGAAGATATCACCAGCAAACTCCCCCTAAGACCAAGATAGATAATGTAGATTTTCACTTGATCTCTCTTCCCCTTTGACAACAATGCCAAAGATCTCCAAAACAAAAAAACAAACTCTCTCCCAAAATAGAAACATGAATCTATCTCTCCCTAGGATACACAACCAAATCAACAAACTACTCCAGCAGAGGAGCAGCATCAACTCATCAATCTGGATAAAAGAATAAGGCTCTAAAATCCACCGGATCGATGCAAATCAATACATCTAGTTCTCATCAGGAGGGGTGGATACCCCTGACTTGTCTCTCAAGTAGACAAATGTATCTGCAGGCAAAGGCTTAGTGAAAATATCAGCAATTTGTTCCTTTGTAGATACATATTCTAGCTTCACCTTCTCTTCAATAGCTTACTCTCTCAATTAATTATATTTAATTGATATATGCTTAGTCTTTGAATGTTGCACTAGATTATTTGACATGCTTATAGCACTGGAATTATCACAGTATATAATAGTAGGCTCATCATGAATAACTTTGATATCTTTCAACATTTGCTTCATCCAAACTATTTGAGTTCAATTACTAGGAGTGTACTCAACTTCAACAAAAGATAAAGATATTGAATCTTGTTTCTTGCTATCCCATGAAACCAACTTCTTACCTAAAAAGAATGCTCCACTGGTAGTACTCTTTCGGTCATCAACATCACCAGCCTAATCTGCATAAGTGTAGGCACACAACATGAAATCATCATTCTTCGAATACCATAAACCATAATTCACAGTTCCTTTTAGATATTTGAATATCCTCTTAACAGTAGTGACATGACTCTCCTTTGGATCAGCTTGATATCTAGCAGCCATACACACATGATGGATAATGCCAGGCCTAGTCTAAGTAAGATATAGCAGTCCACCAACCATAGATCTATACAAACTCTGATTAGCTTTCAGAGATTCATCATTTTTGGACAATTTAAAACCAATCACCATAGGAGTTCCAACCGGTTTGGAATTGTATAGTCCGAACTTCTTTAACAATTCCTTCACATACTTAGTTTGAGATATAAAGATACCTTTTCTTGTTTGTGCAATCTACAAACCTAAGAAAAACTTCATCTAACCGATCATAGACATCTCAAATTATTTCAGCATATCATCGGCAAACTTCATAGTCATATCATCATCACCACCAAAAATAATGTCATCAACAAAGACTTCAAAAATCAAAATGTTATCATTTTCAATCTTAAAGTAAAATTACTGTCAGCAACACCTTTAGTAAATCCCAATTTCAACAAGTATTTGTCTAATCTAGCATACCAAGCTCTAGGAGCTTGTTTCAATCCATAAAGTGCTTTCTTCAACTTACATACCATGTCTCCATCATCTGACAATGAGAATCCATCAGGTTGCTCAATGTAAACTTCTTCTTCTAGATCACCATTCAAAAATGTTGATTTGACATCCATCTGATATACCTTGAAATCTTTATAAGCGGCATAAGCAAGTAACAATCTAATAGCTTCAATTCTGGCAACCGGAGCAAAATTTTCTTCATAATCAATTCCTTCTTGTTGTGAATACCCTTTGTAGACCAGTCTAGCTTTATTTCTGACTACTTCATCAACTTCATTCAATTTGCTCCTAAAAACCCATTTAGTACCAATAATATTTTTATCCTTAGGTCTAGGCACAAGTTCCCAAGTGTTATTCTTTTCAATCTGATCTAACTCTTCTTCCATGGCTCTTATACAATTATCATCTTTACAGGCTTTAGCAACATCTTTAGGTTCAACCTTAGAAATCAAACATACTTCTTCTATAGCTAACCTTCTTCTAGTCATCACACCTTTATTCTTATCACTAATAATCTAATTCTCAGAATGATTCAATTTAACATGCCTTAGAGTCTTCTGTTTGTTCTGATCCTCAGGTTCCTGCACATTATCACCAATAGAAACAACATTCGGATTAACAATCTCTATCGGATCATTCTGCTTAGGCTCTTCAGGCTGAATAGGAGCTAAAACAACATGTTGACCATCATCATAAGCTATGATCTCCTTCCCAAGGTTCTCATCCACCTTCACATTTTCACTCTCAACTATCTTTCTGAGTCTCTTATTATAGCATTGGTAGGATTTGTTTTTTATAGAATATCCCAAAAAGATACCATCATCACTTTTAGCATCAAACTTTCCAATATCCTCATCTATCTTGATATAACATTTGCTACCAAAACCTTTGAAATAACTCACAATAGGAACATGACCAAACCAAAGCTCATAAGGGGTCTTACTGGTGTATACACATAAAATTGGCTATGAGCAGTTAAATAAATATTTTATATTTCTTTAATAATTATTCTTCTATTAAATAGTTAATATGAAAAGATTAATTTATTTAATTCATTGCATGTCCTACTATTAATTAATTTAATTGAAACATTTAATTAATTAATTCATTATATCATTTTCTTCTAATCAATTAATTAAATATCTAATATTTAATTATTCCTCTATCTACTATCCTATAGTCTCATTAATTAAATAATTTCTTAATTATTTAATCCCTTTTCCAACTCACCTTCCATCTCCACTTCATCTTTTCTTTGCCAACTCATCCATCATGTGGCTAAATTAATTCAACAAAATAAAATAAAATCATTTATCAGCCACTTATTTCTAACTTTCAAAATAAATGAAATATTGTGTGCGTACACATATTTCCTAACTTTCTTCTATATTCTCTCCAACATCCCTATATGTTAGGAGGACTTGAGTCCACTTGTCTTCTCATTCCTACATCTCCAACTATCCTATATCCTCTCAAGTCTTCAACTTAGTCAAGGTGAGATGAGTGACACTTGTATTTTCCTTCCCCCTTTCTCTCAACCTTCAACTTCTTGCTCAAAGCCATCCAATTTTCAAGATTCAGTCATGACCGTTGATCTCTTCCACCTAAGCTCATGCACTTAAAAATCTATAAAAATAGGTCTCCTAAGCCATTTTGAAACTAATAGACTAATAGTTGATCATATAGTCATTCTAGGAGTCTTTATCTTGCATCCGTGAGTTTGAGTTTGAAACAATTAGCAATTTTAGAATTCTTATCATAGCTTAACATCATGTTAGCTTAAATCACTTGCATATGCATATCATAGTATCAATTAACTATCAGTCCATTCTTCATATGCCATCTTGGAAGCTACCAGTGCAACCAAGAACAATGGAGTTAGGACATAATGAGGTGTAAATCATGAAAGGTATAATTTTGTTTATTTCATTTACTTCATGTTACTTCATTGGTTGAAGTTAAGTTTCCTGTAGCTTTCATTTTTATATTGTATGATGGACTAACAAGTTTAAGGACATTTCTTTGGAGTTCAACTTTAACCACAACAATTGGTATCATCTTTGATATGAACTTTGTTAACTGTATAGACTATAGTGCTAATAGCTTCTCTCCAGTAGACCTTTAGAACATTTCCTTCAATCAACATAGTTCTCACAACATCCAAAACAATATGGTTCTTTCTTTCAACAATTCCATTATGTTGTGGTATTCTAGGAGCAAAAAGTTGTCTTCTAATTCCATGCATCTCACAGAATGAATTGAACTCATTGAAACATAATTCTCCACCTCTATCAAATCTCAGACACTTCAGCTTCATTTCGGACTCAGTTTCAACTTTAGCTTTGAATATCTTGAATTTCTTAAATGCTTTTGATTTTTCCTTCAAAAATACAACCCACGTCATCCTAGAATAATCATCAATTAGCAACATAAAGTATATATCACCCTGCACACTTCTAACATTTGAAGGTCCGGACAGGTCAGTATGCACAAGATCCAACAATCCATCAGATGTATACCATTTACTCTTGAAATAAATCCTTGTTTTCTTACCCAACTAACATTCCTTACAAACTGGATTAACAAGTTTAACAATCTTAGGCAGATCTCTAACAACTTGTGTAGAATTGATCTTAATGAATGAATCAAAGTTTACATGACACACTCTTCTATGCCACAACCAACTCTCATCTATCTTAGCAATCAGACAACTTTTCTCATTAGCATTCAAATGAAAAATGTTACCTTCAGTCTTAGTTCTGGATGCAATCTCTATACTAGAGGCAATTAAGATCTTGCATTTACCATCCTTGAATTGTAGATCATAACCCGTATCAACCATCTATCCAACACTCAAAACATTATGTTTCAAACCTTCAACATACAAGACATCATCAATATTATGCTTACCTTCAAAAGAAATGATACCTCTCCAATGGATTACACAGGCTTTGTCATCTCTAGATCTAACTATTCCACCATCATACCTTTCCATGCTTACAAATTTGCTTTTATCACCGGTCATATGATGTGAACAACCATTGTCAATCACCCATTCACTCTTTTCTTCTACATTAGCAGCCAAAGCTTTCTCCTCAAAAGAACAACTAGTGGAATCAATAGGTACATGTCTATCTTCTTTAATGGCAATAAACACAACTTAATCTCCTTCTGATTCATCATTTGTAACACCTTTATCTACAGCATAATAACAATTCTTTTGGTTCCTAAATTTCTGATTAGACTTATAAGGCTTATCATACTTCTCATGCTTCTCATATCTATCATTCTTATCATGCTTATTAAACTTATCATGTATGTCATACTTAGTCATTCTCTTAGAGCATCTAGAAGCAAAATGTCCTATCTTATTACAAGAAAAACATTTCAAGGGAAATTTTCCATCATACTTATCGGCACCTTTAGGCAATCTTCGAGCAATCAACGCTTCAAGCTCATGAAGCTCTATTTCTTGCTCTGCAATCTCTCTCCTTTCTCTTTCATATGGATATCATGCACTCATCAAGATCATATTTTTTCTTATCAGATAGAGATGTCGATGCTCTAAATGTAGTCTTAGACTTTCCATGTGATTCTCCAAATTCACTCAGCTCAAATGCAACAAGTTTTTCAACCAACGTGTCTCTTATCACTGTAGTCACACTCTGGATCTCATCAATAGCAACAACCTTATGTTTATAATCAGGAAGCAAAGATCTCAGCACCTTAGAAACAATCTCATCTTCCTCAATCTTTCTAGTAGCACACTTGATACCAAGGACAAGTTCATTCACCTTAGCCATGTATGAATGTATGTTCTCATCATCTCCCATCTTCAATGTCTGATACTTTCCCTTGAAGCTCTACAACTTGTCAACTTTCACTTGACTATCACCTTCATATAGAATCTCAAGCTTCTGCTAGATCTCATGTGCAGTCTGAAGTCCCATAATATTTGTCATTTCAGAATCAGTCAGGGCACTAAGCAATGCTTCCTTCACTTTGATGTTATATTATGCTTCCCTAACCTCATCAGGAGTGGATGGTCCATTCTGAGGAACAACATAGACATTCTTAGTAATCTTCCAGTAATCCTCTCCAAGACACTTCAAGTGCACCTCCATCTGGCTCTTCCATATAGTATAGTTACTTCCATCAAACCTCAAGCTGCCCTTCTTGAAAATAATACGTTGAGCTTCCATCTCGGTTCTCCTCAAGTAATTAATCTTCTATCGGAGGATCTATCTCTGATACCAATTGTTAGCAGCAATCAAGAAGGAAGATTGGGAGGGGGTGAATCAGTCTTCATTGGATACGACAAATTAAACTCCAAAACATAAACTGGTAGACTTAGGTAATAAACAAATAAGCAAAATAACAGCACAACACACAACACCAAGATTTTTGACGTGGAAAACCCGATTAAGGAAAAAACCACAATGGGAACCTACCCACAATAAGATGATACTCTACAGTAGTATGTGAAAATTATTACAATGGGGAATGCACATGCATTCAGGCACATTGCCTAGATCTCACTACTCAAGAGATATTTTCTCGGAAGGCTACAACCCTTAGGGAAGTCTCACTGACTTACAATATGATTCAGACTACAATCCAGAAGAAATGAACTAAAAGAATAACATCTCCAAATGTCTGATTACAATTTTGGTTAAGCACAAATGTCTACTCTCTAACACCAATCTCACCACAAACTCAACATCGAAGAATAAATCACTTGTTCACACATAAACCTCTCTCTGCTTATGCAGACACAATACTAACACCAAAACTAAGTGAATAATTCACTTATATATACAATTCATCAACCTTGATAACAAGGTCGGCTAAGCCCTAACCCTCAACTCACAAAATTACATTACATGATACAAAGATCAACCACCAGAACAATATAATGATTTAAATTACATAGCATGGACCTAATTCAAATTTCCAAATGATTACATCCACCGAAAATCATGCCAAGATCAACTGCAACACGCTATACCACCAAAAATACCCCATAACATGAAAATCAACACCGATTGATGAAAACCACCAAAAACTCGCACAGTGATCAATGCAAACAACCAAAACAAATAGGACATTAATAGGAAACACCAGCAAGTGCATTAGAATCATCACCAACAACTGCACCAACACCACTTATCAAATCTTCATCGATCAACATCAGAAAGCTTAAGAACACAACCAATCAACAACTACCATGAACAAAGATAACTTGTGGGACACAAAATCATGAACCATCTGAAATGAAGATACAAAAGATCATCCCAAACAATATCCCAAAACCTCAGCACAAGATTTGATCACATCAGAATATATCGAAGGAAATACCAGATTTTGCAAAACAATGATCAGCAAAACCAAACTACAAAACCGGATCAGAAGATCTTCCCAAATTCACTGGAATAAATCACAAGAATATGTTGACATCAATGACAACAACATATCCTAGTAGCAGCAATGAAAAACCATATCCAACAACTCAAACACTGTTCACCTAATGCGCTAATGTATTTGGCATAGGCATTTTTTCTTCAGTCAAAATCGTTGCTCTAATAAACAGAGGTGCTAAAACATTAGATGAATGCGCTAAATTATGGGGCAAAAGCACTAATCTAACCTGATTAATTTATTTTGATGTTTTTCTCTTTTTGATGATCTTTCTGACTCTAATTTTTGTTCCAAAGGCATTTGTTGATGTTCTTGATTCTTTCAGAGTTGTATTTTGCTCAGTATTGGTTATTTTACTGTTATTGATGGCTCTGACAATATGTGTTATGCCTTGTTGTTGAGGATTTATGTGTTGCTCCAATAATAGGATGAATACTTTGTTGTAGAGGATATGTTGTCATAGTTCCAAAGAGATCATTGTTGAGGATTTGATTTTTTTCTTGGTTGTGCAAGATGGATTCATACTTTGCTTATTGTATTATGTTGATTTGACACATGTTGAGGCTTTTGAATTATCTTCTTGGCTATGCGGTATTGGTTTTGCTCATATGTTATGTGGATATTCTATGATGTTGAACCTCCTTGTATCTTGTTGTTTATATGTTTTTATTTTTCCCTAAAGGTCTAATAACAAGGTTAGGGAGAGTGGGATTCCACATGATGGTCGGGGTCAAGAGAGAATAGGTTGTCAAGAGGTTCCTTGTAAGGATGCTTGAAGTCTAGACCACCAAGAACACATTGGGGGTTTTCCTTGATTTAAATAAATTAGAACCATAATAATTAATTAGTTGGGTTGGGTAATTAGGACTCACCTAAACAAGATAATAAATTGGTTTTGGTGCCCCACCTCATGGCCCTTGAATGGAGACTCGAGATGAGCTTGGGAAGACCATAGAGATGGTAAGTCAATCTCCCTTGATTCTCTCATAGGTTGAGATGGATCCACATGTCTATCAGGGTTTTGTATTATCCCTTCTACATGAGGATGGCATGTAGAGACATGACTATCAGGGTGTGGCATTATTCCCTTCTATGTGAGGATAGCATGTGATGACACTCTTTCCCTACGTGTATCCTTGTTCCTTATGCCATGATTGTTGGTATGCCTCTGGGAGTTTCTATGTTTTATACTTAGCCTTGTGATGTGATTTGGCTTATTGCTTTGGTTGTGATGCTTGAGTTATTGAGTCTTTCTAGTTGCTAGGTGTTATCCTAAGTCTAGAGTGTGTGTGTAACCTTGTGTCATCTCCTAGAATGGGGGGTGCTACCTTTGGCTCCACATGGTTGTGTGGTTTGATGCCTTATTCCATTGGGATGTTCTTCATTGGATAGTATGTACGTTGGATGTGGATTCTATTCTCTTGAGCTTATGGATGGATTTTGTAGTAGATTGATGTATATGATTCATATAGCATATGTATATGTAAATTCTATGAGATAAATGTATCTATAGTTGAGAGATATGCTCCTTGATGTTAAGGATAATGTAATCTTATGTAGAATAGTTGATGTAGTAGGATAATAATTATTTCTCATGTATGAGCATATGATGTATACTTATTGTATCTTGAATTATGTGATTGGTTATATTGATGTGCATGTGGTTCTATATGTATTATATGATGTTGGGAGAATAAATGTGATAGATCATATTAGGAATGAAATAGTAATGTGGCAGTTCTTAATGGAAAAGTAATGATTCTTAGAAATGAATGAGTAAATGAGGATTGGGAATATTGGGTTTGGTGTTTAAAATGAATCATAAAGGGGTTAATGATATTTGCATCATTAGAGAATAAGATCATGTTAGACGGATTAGGAAAATATTCATATGTATATATATTTGAGAGTAAATGATAATTGTATTAGATTGCATTGGACTATGGTAGAACTCATGATGTTATTGCTTATGTTAATATTGTAACTGATGACATTTAGATACCCTAGGGAATATGGTTAGATGTTGAGTTGTAATTTATTTCCGCTTGTGGTAGGAGTCTATATGGTTATCCTTCTATGTTCATGTTCATGATGGATATGTGTATATAATGTTAATCGGTGTTTAATGCATATGAGTATTTGGTTATATGTGTTGTATTAGATGGTGTTTTTAAAAAAATTATCTCTATTTGTTGTTAGTTAGCTTATTTTCTCTAGGGTATTTTGGCTGGCATTACAATATCAAAGAGACAAGAAACACTAAGCCCTCAAGGACTTTAGGAACTCACTACTCTACTATTGAGACAAAAGGGACAACACAAGAAAGGAGGAGAGAGAATACATGACTGTACTAGCCTAGTAAGATTTTCTTACTATGTGATGAAAAATAAAAATACCAAATTACAAAGCAAAGGGCCGCCCGATTTGCAAAGTGTTAGCATCCCCTCAATTTTTCATTAAATTTCACACTCAGAGATAGCTTTTGGTGTTTCTTTCCTCTTTCGGCCTTATGTTTCCTTTCTTTGAACCAAAGTCATTGAACCTTTTCATAGTTCAAAGGTTCAAGGTTCAACGCGCACTCTAAGTGATGCTTTCCGTGGCTTTGTATTATGGTAAGACAGGTGTATTGTTGTAATTTGTATTGAACTTTGAACCCTTGAACCTTTTTTGGTTCAAGGTTCAACCGGCCCTTTTACGCGAGTCGCGGCTATGTAATGTTATTCAACGAGCAAGTGTGAACGTGTTAAGTCAGTTTTGAACCTGAACTTTGAACTGTTTAAAAATTGGTTCAAGGTTCAAGGTTCAACATTTCCCTTTTTTTGTTTGATAAAGGTCTTTGCTCATTCCCAGTGTTGTTTTGAGCCACAGGTTGAGAATTCTTTGTTCTGTCTCATCGAATTGAACTTGAACCATTGAACTCTTCGTGAGTTTTTTCAAGGCTCAAAAGGTTCATTCCAAGTTGGCTATAAATATTTTAATATCATTGAAGGTGGCACGGAAAAAAGGAATATTCTTAGCATCTCATAGTTTAAAATTCTAAATTTAGAAAGAAATCATGCAAAGTACAAACCGTTTGTGCGGAGTTGATAGGTAATTAAGAAAGTGTCAGGTTCCTATCATATCATTGTTACCTCACATGTTTGAATGAATCATTATGAGGTGTGTGTAGATTTTTCTCAGTTGTTTTCCCGTCTGTTTTGAAAAGACATGTGAATTCTCAAAATCATAGAAGTTGTAGCTGCCATTGTTGAAGGAGTCAGAGACGCCGAAGGTAATTTCAGCTCCATTCTGCCGAGGGTTTCACAGATTTCATGGTGGTTATAGGTGAGTTTTGATAATCTCCCTCTACTGTGTTTTTATCTTTGAAGGTCAATAAGAGTAGGAGAGATCTTTTGTTTTGGAATAGAATTATGTCTTGTTTAGGAATTGTTGTTTAGTGTAAAAGTGGCCTCAATGAGGCCTATACTTCTAGAACTCGGTCGAACATCATGCTTGGTGAGCATACTTCCAGAGTTGGATGATGCCTCTTTGGCTCAAGCCAACCTGGGAGATTTCTTGGAAAGGGCTAGAAACCCTGAAGTTGGTTCAATGATGGAGAAGATAGTAAGAAGTGGTCTGATTGAAGTTGCAGCCTTTCCAACCGCCG
Organism: Cryptomeria japonica; assembly: GCF_030272615.1. Taxonomy (NCBI): domain Eukaryota; kingdom Viridiplantae; phylum Streptophyta; class Pinopsida; order Cupressales; family Cupressaceae; genus Cryptomeria; species Cryptomeria japonica. Next base: position 144,142,396 of record NC_081413.1, on the reverse strand, counting down.
CTCCCTGTCTAGATTTGGTAATAGTGTGCATGAATAGATATGACACTAATAACATATGCATTAGAACCAGTGGCGGCAAGTTGTTGTTGGAGATTAGCAGAGAGATAGTAATGGCTGCAATGGGGGTTCCACATAAGGAGCCATACAAGGATTGGTCAATTGGGACTTCATATGTGTTTTTCTCTGAAAAGAAAAGCACATATAGAAGTGTTATTGCAAGAAATCAACTTCTAAAGGTGCAAAAGGGTGGGTCTCGGTTACCAAAGACCCTTACCAGAGAACACTTCATTACAGAAGTATGAGATATTGTTATCTTGTTGAACATGCTCAAGGGGAACTCACACTCCTTTTATTGTTAGGATTGGATGTATTTCTATATCCAGGTGTTATTGGTAGGTGAAAAATACCTTGACTGGGCCCAAGTGATTGCAAAAAGACTCCATGAGGGTTTGAGCAATTTTGTGGGTATGTCTAGCATGTCTTCATATTTGTTCTACATACTAGCCTGTACTAGAGATTAGCAAGGATTGCATGAAAGTCTATGACTATTACCCTTTACTGCAACAACAAAAATATGCAGAGCATTTCACCAGATGGAATGATGTCTTCGCAGGGAGGCTAGCCTTTGAATTGCAAGGTGATGTTAATAAAAGAATGTCGGCTGAAGCCATGGAATTGATTAGCATATATGGAATCTTTTTCATTCAGTTTCCCAGATTTACCTATCTCCGAGTGGGCAGTTTTGAGGGTGAACTGTTCAAATTACCTAGATATGCCTTTGACAACTACATACTCATTGAAGTGAGCAAACAATTGGCTCATATTGACAAAAAGCTAGGAACAAAGGGTAACTTCGGAGTTGTTTTTCCAATTGAACTTGGTTATTACAATTGTAAGTCAATGTCTGAAGCTTTGAATTCAGAGTTAGAATTTAAGAAGATGAATTTGTAGTCGTATGTTGCCAGGCGGAATTTTGACAGCAGGGGGCATGTTGTGGAAAACTTGAATATGGATGATCATTTCTTTCATGAACCCCAGTTGGAGGACTACTGGGAAAATTGTAGTGATGAGTTGGAAGTAAGAAAGAGATTATGGTCAAGATTCACTTTACAGCAAGTGATTACCATGAAATTGCTCATTAATGTGATTGGTGTGCAGGAAGAAACAGGGGAGGATATCTTAGATCTTGAATTCAGTGAGAAGATTCAAGGACAGTTGATTCCTAAGATTGACTAGGACAGGAGAGAAGAAGAAAACATTCAGGCCAGGACCTTTAATGTCATAAGGAGAACAAAAAAATGGCTAAGGGATCAAAAATTTAGAAAAGGATCAATCATGCCTTCCCATGAACTAACAGTTGGTCCGCATGCTACCACTCAGCTTCCTATTTCTACCTCTAACAAGGTTGTTAATATTGCAGGTGACACAAGGACAATTATTGAGGAGGTTCAACCCAGAAGGTCAAACAGGTTCCCATTGAAATCTTCAGTAATCTGAGTTACTCGCTCAAGAAGAAAAAAGAAGAGCAGGGAACCAGTGCTGAACCAAATTGTTGTAGACTTGGATCCAGGTGAAGAAACTGAATTGATAGTGGATCAACAGGTATTGAACAATTCCCCAGTGCAAGATGCAGATACAGGCAAAGAACCAAAAGGAGAGCCAAACCCAATGAGTACTCTGACTGTAATTGACTCTCTCAATTCTCAGATACCTCCACCTTCTAAAGAAACTCCCAACACTCCTCGATGGCTAGGAGCATCAATTACGAAGAAACGTAATGTTGTCCCTATCACAATTCCCATGGAAGATATGGTGATCAAGTACCTCAAGAAGGTATCTAAGCCAAAGAAGCTCAAAATGTAGGCAATGATGGAAGTGAACAAGGTGATAGGTCATGGGGTGGCTGAAGTAGCAAAACCCATCTCAGGCAGAGATTCAGAGAAGGCCACTGAAGATGCTTTTATAGTGGAGAAAATTGATTTGGGAGTTGCCTCAAGGGCAGTAGATGCCAAACACCTGGAATCCTCCACAAAGAGGATGATATCCAAGTCTTGGAAGGATGAGAAAGATAAAAAGGAGCTGAAATAGGTCATCACAAAAATGGCAGAATACATCAACGCCATACACCATCCAAGCCCTCAGCCCCTATCCTAGATGACACTATCCTTTAATCCCAAGTCACCGATGAACCAAAAGTTGTTAGATTAGGTTCAAAGGAGCCGCATGGTAGTAGAGATATTCGATGAATGGCTCGATTTTATAGTACAATAGGGTTCAAATTATATAGCCAGCCTGGTTAAAGTGTATGGAGATGCTGAAACTATGAGTAAAGAGTTAGAGCTAGAAGTTATTGCCTAGGAAAAGGAAAGGACCAAGTGGGTGGCGGTGTTAGCACAAATGAATGACATGCAGAAGTTTGGCGTGATGAAGTTCTTAACCAAAAAACTTGTTGAAAATTTGGATGATAATGTGCTTTATGTGTCAACGAAAAATGTCAAGTGGAGAAATTATATCATCAGACAAGGTCATGAGGAATCTGCAAGGCTACTTAAAGGGTTGAAAGATTTAATTGACACAATGCAGAAAGATCTAAAGTGCATTGATATCCAACTCATGAAAAAAGATGCCCAGACAATTGAAGCAACTATAGACATGACGAAGATCTTCAAAGAGAGGGTACAGCTCATCAGGGAAACAAAATCTTTAACCACGGATGATTTTTCAAAAGTGGCTAGAATAGAGTCGATGCTCACAATCTTCTCTGATCATTTTGAGGCACATAAAGCTAAAGTGTTGCAGGTGAATATGGATAAGGAGGTTTGGAAGTAATGCATCCAACATATCGGACTTCCATACTTTTAGGTTATCTTGAACTTTTTAACAACACATCCGGAGTGGTGTAATGCACGTGGTGCTGCGGAAAAGCAGGATAAATCGACAGTTGCCTCTTCCACGATGGAGTCCTGATCAACTTATGAACTGTCATCCTATTTGTGGCTTTTATTTATTTAGTTTTATAAAGTTCAAAACATATGGTTTCTTTGACTCTAGGTTAGAGTTAGAAGATTTAGGGTTATGTCATAACAAACTATTGGCCTAGAGGCTATATGTGTTAAAAAATGAAGCTTTGTAAGGGTCAAAAAAACTTTGATTTTGAGGAACAAATTTGATTTTCCTTTAATTTCTCAGAACTAATATTTTTGGTATTTGAATGCAATGCTATTTTGGATGCAATCTGTAAAATCTGTGTGTTTGAAGGATTAGCGATCTCTATTGAGATATATGCTGATGTGTGAAAGATATCATTTCATTACTAGTTCTTTCTGTGTTTGTGAATTCATTGATTTTTCATCATTTATAAGTAATATTCATTGTTGTTTGAATAGAATTGATCCCCCTTGTCCTATGAGGCATGAGTGAGAATTGATCAGTATTTATACTACATTGAATTTACTTTATTTTGAGTTTACTGAATTAACATATGCGGAAGTAGAAGTCTTTGAGCTCTACACTTAAAAATAGATCTTTGTAGCATTCTTTTGTGTTGATGAATTAATGTGTATGCCTTTTGCGCTTTCTGGTGAAAAGTGTATTCATTTCTTAATTAACTGCATAAAAATTCATTGTAAATCTCACGAGGAGCTTCCCTCTAATGCAGAGGATGAACCTTAAATCGGTTCACTCAACTGTTGGTTCATTTGTTTTCCTTTCATAAAGGGTGTACACGAGTCAATATTGTAATATACATATATAAATTAAAGAAAGGACAAATCTGTTAACCAACACAAAGTAACTTGAGTATGAAAACATGTCATAGTGTGTGCAAAAAGTGTAACATTAAGTAGAGTGTATGCCCCCATGTTAAAGCGATCACATACACTTTATTGGGAGCAATTTCTTTAAGGTAGCATGCATCCAAAAAACAAATATGATACCATAATGAAATTACCCTAAGAAAGGACAAATCAAAGGATAATGGTCACACAACACATATGAAAAAGTACATAAGGGATCCTCTAACTCTGGGGTCAGTATTCTCTTATGATAAATAATGTATATCAAAGATATTTGTATTGACCTCATTTCCCAAAGGTAGTAGAACTACAAACACAATGGAAGAATGGAAAATGTGTCTTTTTGAGACAACATGGAAGATACCAAAAGATATCTCAACACTTTGCATTGTCCCCAAGTAGACAATATAAGCGAAAACATATAGAAGAACGTCACAATAAATTTGACCTATTTATTACCATGCACCAACAAAGTAACAAGGGTCATCCAAAGAGAACCTAACATAACAAAAAAACATATCAAATAGCACATCATGGGGGAAGCACATTACAAACAAGCAAACACACAAGAGAGGATCCACGACATGAATGGAGCTAATCAAACAAATCATCTACCTCCCAATCTTGTTGAACATCATTTAGGGAAGGTGGATAACATGCAAGAGGAGTCACTTTGAGCATGGTAGCTGGAGCTACTACAAGTTCCAAACAAGGACCATTCTCTAATGATGAGTCAATTTGTTTGTCACTAGGAGCTAGGGTTAATGCTTTTGAAAAATGTGAAGATAAGTCATGATTAACATCAATAAGCTCATACATATCATCAAAATTATTAGAATCGTTATTGTTAGCATGAACAACATCATCATCCATATCATCATCTAAATTAATAAAAATAGGATCTCGAATGCAAAAAGAGCATGAACCATCATTTTTCTTAGCATTATTCATCTTGGTTATTTAGGTTGAACTTCCTCCCTAGGGTTAGGCGAAGGCTAGACAAATAGAATCAAGTTAAAATTGTTGTAAATTGACACTCATAGGATTCATATGTTGTCATTTATGGCAACAAGATTCTCTAGAAGGCATATACTGGCATTGGAGGCATACACCGACAGATACTGGCATTGGATTAATCAAGGTCATCATCAACACCAGCATCCAACACTTCCATGAGGCCGACATCAGTTTTGGGATCAGAAAGGTTTTATTTATAAAATCATTCTGTAATTATTGAATAGAGCCGACATTGAATATCTTTTGTAATGTATTGTAAGCCGACATAAGGCATATTGTTTGTAAAGGGTATATAAGTCAATTTATTAGGTCATTTTGATATATGGCAAGGAAGTAGAATAGTGTGATGCAAAGGATATGTATGTAGGTCATTTGTATGCGAAATTTATATCATGCAATGATCAGTAGATGGTTTGTAAAGCATTCTTGGAGGAAAGGAGATACTAGTAAAAGGGTTTAGGGTTTATGAACCAGTACAGAACAGAGCTATAACCGGAATTCTTTTTGGCATTGCAGATGCATTTTGTGAGTTCACCATTATTGTTTTATCCCAATAGAAGCTTGTAGTCAGTGAAACTCTTTTGTGTTGAGCAGTGTGCCTTCCAGCATGTGCAGGCTCCCATGCTATGTAATATCTTTCATATGGCCAGTGAATTGATATTGTGGATCACAAATCCCACCATGGTTTTTCCTCTTAGAGGTTTTCCAAGTATAAATTCAGTGTGTTATGGTGTTCATTCATGTGGCTAGTTTATTTACTTCATGTTATATGTTTCTTCATTTACCGATTTATATGTGTATGTTATAATAAGGCAAAATCTTATATTACCGGCAGAACGCTGATTCACCCCCCCCCCTCTCAGTGTTCTTGGATTCCTTGTATTCCAACAATTGGTATCAGAGCCTGGTGCCTCAAAGGAAGTTTAATAGCTTGAGGAAGATCCTAAAACCAGAATCATTGAATATGTCTATGGAGAAGCAACTTGAGATGGCACTTGAGGATTATGATGCTGAAAGATTGAAGAACTTAAAACTGCAAGATGAATTGAATTTTGCTAATGAATTCATTCGTATTCTGCAATAAAGGTTATCATCAGCTCAAGCTAGGAGGAAGGAACTTTTGCAAAACTAGGATGATGAAGAGAGAAATGCACTTAAGGAACAATGTTAGAAGATAAGTCAACAAAACATGCTACTGAAGAATGAAATGCAAGACTTGACTATGAGGATGTCAAAAGATATTGAGGACAGAAAGAAGAAGGAAGAAAATCTTGTTGTATCTCTGAAGAACAAATCTGAAGAATGTGGCAGATTGGCTCATGAGAATGATATGTTGAAAACTAATTTGGTACAATCCTAAAATAATGAACAAGAGTTGGAGAGACAAATAATGACTATGAGAGATGATCTAACTACTACAACTGAGTATAAAGAAAAATTCAGGATTAGCGCTACACAGTTGGATGATTTATTGAAAAGACAAAGGCAGAGTAAAGATTCTAGAGGACTTGATTTTGTACAAGGTGAAAGCTCTAGTACCACAAATGAAGATCAGACAACCGGTATGCAGAACTCATCAAACTAGACGAAACCGGTAAGGAAATCTAATGCTTACAAATTCAATGGTAGATGTTTTATTTGTAATAAATTTGGGCATATTCCTAAACAATGTAGAAATAAAGAAAATGAAAACTACAATTCAGTTCCAGGTCAATGTTGAAATTACAAGAAATATGATCATAAGTCAAAAGATTACAGAATGAATGTTAAGTGTCATGCATGTGGAAAGTTTGGACATTTGGCTAATCAATGTAGGTCAAGGATTGACACCAGATATGTCAAAGTAATTCAAAAGAACAATGTTACATGTTATGCATGCAACAAAATAGGTCATATTGCTAAGTACTGCAGAAGCAAGACTAAACCGGTTAGCAATGACAAAGAAAATCACAAAGGAAAGCAAAAGGTAGATGAGTTACAACAAGATCACACCAAGAGATGGGTTAGAAAGTCTAAAGAACCAAGTGGAGATGCAACTACACTCGTAACTTCACCAGTAACTCCACCGGTAGAATAGAGAATTCCTACACCGGCAAGAAATTCAACTGGTAACTAAGGCATAAGCCTTAGGGATTGGAAAATTCATTGCAAATATTACATATTCCCCGGAAGAGATCTGGAAAGAGATTTGGAGAGTGGTATTGATCATTGATGGAGGTTTATCTGGCATAAAACTATGAAAATGACATCTGGTAGGGTGCACCGCTAAGCATTTATGACAGTAAAGAATTAGGGTTTACTCGCTAATAAAAGGGGAAAATGGACTCATTTTCACTCACCTAGCACTTGATAAAACCAAAGCAAAGCAAAGCAAAGGTGAATCATAGGCAGTCAAGAGCGAGAAAAGGCATTGTAAAGGATTTCCAACAGTTTTCTGAGAAGTGATCAAGATCTTTAAACCGGCGATTGTTATCCAGGTATTTCCTTGAAATGGCATCTGAATCATCATCTACTCCTACTTTCATTGTGAATCTTACTGTTGTTGAGGTTAAGGATAGGCTTAGACCTATTTCAAAGGAAGTTCCTCAAATTGCAATGAAGAAAGACTCTACTAGTGCATTCTTGAGGGTTCCCGATGGCGTAGTTTATGTGGAAGATGGCAGGGCTTATATTCACTGCATTTTGGAGGATTTAGGCACTAAAGAAATCAAGGGAATGTATCAATCTATAATACTAGGCAGCTCTAGAATAATCCAGCTGGAATATCAAATCATTGAAGACCTAGGGTTAACCGGAATCCTGTATATACTAGAATTCAAGGACAAAATGATTATATATGTTCTGACCAGGGTCCATAATGAATTCATCTAGCTGAACTAGCCTCATGTGATCACCAAAGAAGTAATTCAGGCAGTCACCAGCTTACCCAAAGTCGGGAAGGAACCAAGGAAGAAGATCTCCAACACTAAGGTTGAAAAGCTCACCGACGCAACCCATGATGGAAGGTCAATGAGGGTCAACACCATTAAAGATAAAGATGTGAAATTTGCCATCATGATCATCGGCTACAAGGTAACACAATCAAGTCGATTGAACTCTATTGCCAGTTCCTATATCCATGTTGCATATCAAATGATAAAGAAAAATGGAAAGTGTGATTTGTGTGAATGGTTAAGAAGTGAATTAATGATAAATATTGGAAAAATCAAAGGTGTTAAGAAAGGAACATTCCGGTTTAGCAATCTTATTGTCTGCTTGATGATGTATTTCATGAATGAGCTACCAGGTTTGGGAAAGAAATGATGGGCTCATGACATACTGGTAGGCATGCAGATTAAAGATGCAATCACCAGTCTTGGTAGTAACGGGGATGAAAAGCTTTGGGGCTTCTTTAAAACTTTTCAAGAGAACATGAGACTGAGGGAGAGAATCTCCAAACACATTATGGAGAAATACTCCACTGAAATTTACTTCATGGTAAAAATAGACGAGACTCTCATGGAAGCGGTGGAACCTAGAATAATATGGGTCACTGAATTGGGGTATGAAGTTGATGACAGCATTCTAGAACTATATGCTAAAATATTGATTGATGCTCCTTTGGATGATAAGGCTGAACACTTTGGTACTACTGAGGAGAAGGCTCTTGAAGTTAAAATTGGCTTAAATAAGAAAAGGAGGGAAAAGAAAATAGAAAAAATATTTGTCTTTATTCAAAATGTAATTCATAGGATAGATATAGAACTAGGTTCTAGATCTAAACCGGTAGATCAATTGGTAGCGGCTAGTGCTCCTAAGGTAAAGAGGCCAGCAATTTTCATATCTCCTATCACTTTTAACTCTGATGCAAAGGATAATCAACCTCTTCCATTCAGAAGGGTACAAAGGAAGAAAGTTGACAAGCCTCTGGTAGAAGAGAAGAAGGTGGAGCCAAGGAGGAAGCTAGTAAGAAAGGTAACAACAACATCCACACCTCCGGTAAGGAAACCTACTCAGAAGAGGAAGCCTGCTCCATCTGCTCCTTCAACCCCCAGCAAGAAGAAGAGTAAGAGTGATGAAGCAACTAAATCTGGTAATATGACTTGTGCAGAATTAATAGATGAGGTAACTAAAGATGGAATTTTGAAGAATGTGTCAAATTTATATGAGCATTTAGATGACAATGAACAAAATAAAATAGAAGAAGCAATTTTGTTACATTTAGACATATATAAGAAGGCTTTGGTAGAGATTTTAAAGGAAATTCCTTTATCACTATATAATAAGTTAGATGCAAGGAGATTAGATACAATCAAGAGGGACAGAGAGATTAAAGAAGTTGAACTTTTAGGCATTTGTGGTACTATAAATAATGAGAAAATGAAAAGATGTGTAGAAGCTGCAAATAGAACAATCTTTAGCAACAAACCTCGACAAATAAGCTTAATGATGGGTAGAGTCAATGAAATAATAAATGAGACCACAAATGATTGGGCTAAATTCTTCCAAAAGAATCCTGATTTCCTTACTTGTCAAGAATAATTTGCTAAGGCAACAACTCCCACCATTTTGGACAGAGCCAAAGGAAAAGAAATTTTGGGAAGCTCAGATCAAATTTTGAATGAACCGGTAGATAAACCTAAAATTGATGAGAGTGTACAGACTATACAGACAGATGCAACATTTGTACAATCTGAGAAAGGTAATGTACAGGCTACAGATAATATTATGGATATTATCCACCGACAGTAACAAACACTGCACCAAGTAGCGAAGCCACCGATGCAAAAGAGGATGAGAAAAGGGATACACCAAGAGAGGATAAGGAAAAGAAAGAAAAGGAAAAGGAGACTGAATCGGGAGTTGATTCCTCAGCAAAAATTTTGGCAATTGACACTTCTCAAGTTGAGAGTAAATCAATCACAGAGATGAGTCCCACAAAGCTAATGATGATGGTTGCTCAAAAGATAATGAAGGAGGGATCTACAGACAAAGGAATAATAGATCAGTCAATAACAATTTTGCATAGATTGATTCCTGAATGTATGATTGAAAATGAAGCAAGCCCTTCTGACAAGCTTAAGGTATTGACAGAGCACATATCTAAAAAATTTCAATCATTACAACATATTTCCGACTGGCAAGCACTTGAAAGATTTACTTTGGCTAAGAAAGCCGCTTTTGACTAGATTATTGAGACAGAAAAGGAAGATTGGAGAGAAACCTATACTTATTAAAAATTCTTTGAAATAGTGTACTAACATCTACAGGGTCTATTGTAATATAGAGATTCTTATAGCAAATGTAGATAAGAGGATAAAGGAGTTACAAGAAAAGATTGCTAATATTGTTAATTCATTTGATGGACTAACTTCACTTACAACATCTATTGATGGAAAAATTTTGACTTTGGAGAACCAAATTTTTTCTTTTGAAAAGGAAAGAGACAAGATCATTTGGAGAACAAGGAGTCTCAGAGGTTTGGTGAGTCCAAGATTGGATTCACTTGGTGTATATAAAAGTGAATGCATGCATATGCTTGCGAAGCCCACACCGGCAGAAGTCACTGAGAAAGAAACACTTGCATATTAACTGACTAGACTCGTATCCATATCTTAAACATTTGAAACCGGTTGGGATACCTATATACAGTTACTAAATAAAGCTTATCCGGAAATCTTGAAATTGGTCAAGCTCTGGTAAAGTAATCTGTAACAATTCTTTCAATTCTTTCACCGATCTTTGGCATTGATGCCAAAGGGGGAGTATATGTATGTGAAAAATATGTATATAATCTTAGGGGGAGGATAGCAGACAAAGAGTATATTTCAAACATAGTCAATCATCTCAGGGGGAGCATGTTTTAGTTGAACCGACAGGGAATCCATTTTTCACATCAGTGTTGTCATCAATGCCAAAGGGGGAGATTGTTAGTAATTAATGCTCATAGGATTCATATGTTGTCATTGATGGAAACAAGATTCTCTAGAAGGCATATATTGGCATTGGAGGCATACACCGATAGATACCAGCATTGGAGTAATCAGGGTCATCACCGACACCAGCACCAGCATGCAGCACTTCAGTGAAGCCGACATCAGTTTGGGATCCGAAAGGTTTTATTTGTGAAATCATTCTATAATTATTGTATAGAGCTGACATTGAATATCTTTTGTAATGTATTGTAAGCCGACATAAGGCATATTGTTTGTAAAGGGTATATGTGTCATTTTATTAGATCATTTTGATATATGACAAGGAAGTAGAACAGTGTGATGCAAAGGATATGTATGTAGGTCATTTGTATGCAAAAGTTATATCATGCAATGATCAGTAGATGGTTTGTAAATCATTCTTGGAGGAAAGGAGATACCAGTAAAATGTTTTAGGGTTTATGAACCGGTACATAATAGAGCTATAACCGGAACTCTTTTTGGCATTGCAGATGCATTTTGTGAGTTCACCATTATTATTTTATCTCAGCAGAAGCTTGTAGTTAGTGAGACTCTTTTGTGTTGAGCAGTGTGCTCTAGGAATTGTGCCTTCCTGCATGTGCAAGCCCCCATGCTATGTAATATCATTCATATAGTCTATGAATTAATATTGTGGGTCACAAATCCCTCCATGGTTTTTCATCTTTGAGGTTTTCCACATATAAATTTAGTGTGTTATGGTGTTCATTCATGTGGCTGGTTTATTTACTTCATGTTATATGTTTCTTCATTTACTGGTTTATATGTGTATGTTATAATAAGGCAAAATCTTATATTACCGATAGAACACTGATTCACCCCCCCCCCCCCCCCTCTCACTGTTCTTGGATTCCTTGTATTCCAACAAAAATTTGGTATATTCTGGGAGGAAATGTTTTGGAAATCAACATCACAAGCCTTAGCATGATGTCTTCATCAAAATTCTCAGACAACAGTTATTTTTAGTTGAGACTTGTGAAGGTTGTGAATCGATGGACATAGGCTTCTTTTCTTCCTTTAAAGGAGGAGGGATGCTAGAGGGTTGAGACATAGAAGATGCCAAACAATTTCCGTTGTAAGATGTAAGAGAGGAAATTGAGGCATATATAGGAGGAATAAGAGTAGGAAGAATACCAGATCCATTATGAGGAGAAGGAATATCCATAGTTATAGAATCTCTAGGTTTACTCAAGGACATGATCATCTCATTTTTCCACTTCAAATAAGATAATAAAAGGATGTCACTTTGAGGCTTAAGAAGTTTAAGAAGGATGGAGATTTCATGTTGAAAGCATATACAGGTACCGATTGGGCTATAAGTATCGATGAAAGGAAGAGTACTAGTGGTCGTGAATTATTTTTTTGAGACATATTGGTTTCATGGATAAGTAAGAAATAGGAATCAATGTCATTATCCACTGTAGAAGTTGAATATTATGCTTCAACATCTTGTTGGACTCATGTTATGTGGATGAAGAATACTCTTAAGGATATCAAAGTAGCATATGGTCAAGCTATTCCTATTATGTGTGATATTACCAATGTTATAAACATTTCAAATAATCTATTATCATTACTTAAGAGAGAAGATTGCAAAGAAAGAAGTCAGAATGGAATACATTTCTACATCAGAGTAGGTAGCAGACATTTTTGCTAATGCATTAGCGAAGGATGCTTTTGAGTATCTTAGACAGAAGTTAGGATTTATTGCCCCTCGTTTTTCTAACTAGATGCATTTTCAGTGGTGCATCTTTTCGAGGGAGACTTAGTGCTTATCCTTGTCTCCTAGATTGATGTTGATGTTTCTCTCATGGAGAGTACTGGTATGAGTTTGTCAGTATGTTTTCTAGTGCCCTTTGTCATTGTTGTCAAAGGGGGAGAGAGTTGTGGTGAGATTATTATAATCAAGTGATGTGTTGGTGTTGTCAAGTGTTGTATTGGTGTTGCCATCAATGAAAAAGGGGGAGATTGTTGGAAACATGAGCTTGTATGGTTGTCATTGATGTCAAACCTAGTTATCTAGATGGATGTTGGTACAAATATGCTCTTGTTTGTTTCAGATTGTTTTTTGTGTTGGAGTTAATGTTTTTGGTGTTGGTTGTGTCATCTTGTATTCTGGATGGTTCAGGAAGATTTTGATGCCCTCCAGATATGTTGTTGATTGTCTTGCATTTTAGTGGAACATATTATTTTGGTCAAGATATGTGTTGGAAGTTGTGTTGAGATATTTATCTAGATCTCACCATGGCATATGGAGATCCACATAAAGTATTTTGCATTATAAGAGGTTATGTGGTCGGCTGGTTGTTATTTCTGTAGACACCTAAAATTGTCATGTCTAATTAAATAAATATTTTATTTATTTAATTATTTTAGCCTAATTCTTTTATTAATTAAATAAATATTTATTTATTTAATTAATTCATTTATCCTCTTCTAGCCTTATTTCTCATTTAAATAAATACTTTTATTTATTTAAATTACCCTTTTCCTAAATTAAATAAATATTTTTATTTATTTAATTAATTCATTAGCCTTTTCTACCTATGACACATGTCATTCATCTCTTAATTCATACACTACCTACCCCTTTCATTATTTTATTATTTTCTTTACCTACCCTCTAATCATAGCCGACCTCTTTTACACCTCTCAATCTTATCCCTCCATTTCATATAGTGTCTTCTATATACGAAGATGCTTCCTTCATTATCAAACCCTCACTATGCATTCAGCCCCGACTACGCTTTCAAACTTGCATGAAATCAAGCCTACTTGCAACCACATTTTCGTTCTTTGTTGAGCTCTTGTGCACATGAAATCTGAGAGCAAATATATCAAGCAAGATCAATGGAGATAGGAAGAATGGAGATCCAAACCCTATTGGGCATGTGATGGTATAATCTTTGTGATTTCATTTGATTTGCATTGTCTTAGGTAATCTTCATATGTTATGGTGGATCTTTGTTGTTGTTAGGCTAGGGTTTTGTGGTTGAATCCATTTAGTCTTTCAATATTGTTAATCCACTTTCACCATAAAAATTTTGGCATCCCCGATGGGACATGGATTTTTGTTAGATCTGTGTTTTTTGCAGATTTTTCTAACCCTATATTGTTGTTTTGTAAAACAATTTGGAGAATAACCTTGTGCAGCTAGGGTTTTGGACACAAAATCAAGATCTTGGAGAGATTTGATCATATCTCACAAACGGCTAGGAAATTTTGTACCAAATGTTTTTTGCAGGTTGAAGACAGTATCAACAGCTCTCAAAGAAAAATTCAGATCTATTGGAGCATATTTTAATTTTCTATGAATTTTTTATGAATTTTCATAAAAAAATTAATTTTGAGAGAAAATGAGCGAATGTTTTGGATTTTCTTACATTTTTGGAAATATCTCATAATTATACAGAGGACCTATTCTTTGTGATTTTAATTTTGATGCAAAATATTTCCTAAAAAATTGGATCTTTAAAAATTAATGTATTTCCTTATTTTGATCAGATCTCACAAATGGATTTGAATTTTGAAATCAACTTTTTTGTGCAGGTCAAAAAAAGTATCAGAAGGATTCAGTAAAAATTTCAGATTTTTTGGATCAAATTTGCATTTTATATGAATTTTTTATGAGTTTTCATAAAAAATTAATTTTGAGAGAAAAATAGCAAATTTTTCAGATTTTCTTACATTTTTGGAAATCTCTCAAAATTATACATAGAATATATTCTTTGTTATTTTAAATATGAAGCAAAATCATTCCTCAAAAATCAAATCTTTGAAAATTAGGGTTTTGCATTATTTTACTCATATCTCACAAATTGCTTGGATTTGTTGTAAAAAAAAAAATTATACAGGTTTGGACAACCATCAGGACTCTCCAGTAAAAATTTCAGATTTTTGGGATTGATTGTGCATTTTATATGAATTTTTTATGATTTTTCATTAAAAATTAATTTTTGGAGCAAATTAGCAAATTTTTTGGATTTTCTTACATTTCTGGAAATCTCTTAAAATTTTACAGGTGGTCTTTTTTTATGATGAATCAGATCTTTGAATTGGTCAACAAAATGCATTGTTGAAGGCCCTATTTCACAAAGTCTTTTGGATCTAAAATTTACCTAACTTGTGTGCTTGCAGGAAGGGGTGATCATTTGAAACAATCCAAACTACTAACAAATCTTTTTTGCAGGACCTTGGCAAGGATTTTTTATCTTTATTGTGTGCCTTGTTCTCATAGACTAGCAAACACTTCAATTGGTGCACTAAAATTGAACCATTGTCTTTTGTGTCTTGAGAAATAGGCTCTTTTTGTTTCATCTTTAGAGGGCCTATCTCCCCGTGTGGTCATTAGGACTACTAGTGAGGAGAGAACAACCCAAGTGGTAGCAAAAGAAAATTCATCTTCTTCCAAACCACTATAAATAACTATATTCGTGGTGAAAACTATGGATAACGTGTCTTGATTAGTTCATACCGACACTATGTCTCCCCATAAACCCATTTGATCAAATTTATTTGATCAATTGTAGGGCGTAACCCCTACCGACTGGGAGCCTTCTGTATTTACAGAGCTAAAAGTGCCACATGTATGGCCACATGAGCAGATGCCCTTCCTAGCACCTTTTTTGTTTCAGAAGCCAAAATCCTTCTAGTTGTTGGGGCAGGAGGTCGGACCTCTGGTAGCAGCCCACACACATACGGTTCTTAGTAGAGATACAAAGTTCACCGCGGGGAGTTTTCGTGGGGACTAATGCTTGGTTGCCCTGAGAAGTGAGTGCTGAGGGTGGAGCCAGTGGGGTCAATCATCTAAGTATCCACTCTGAATTGCGTAGCCTCAGGGGAAACTCCATGTGGGATCAACAACTATTGTCCTGGCCAGCCATAAGAATTGTGCTTGACTTATTTTGAACAATCAAACATTCAAGACCAAACAACAAAACATTGTGTCTTTTGTATCTTCAAGTGTATGCAAAACAAATTTTACATCAAACAACACACAAGAGCAATCAGTTTCAGAATTCTTGAGCTTCCTAAGCTATCTCTTCAGGTTTTCATCTAGCATTCAACCTATCTATGGGTCTCACAAAGTCTATCATTGCTTTACACCTTACATTACATTCACATTTGTATAAACTTGAGTCAAAGGGCCACTTGCTTGTCCTCATCTTACTTTGTCAACACACTACATACAACAACATTTTTCTAAGTGGTCCCTCATCAAGGTCTATCACCTTTGGGTCTCATTTGGTCTTACTTAGAGTCAAGGTCAACTTACCTCATCCAGAGAAACTATTATCTCTTTGGAAGCCACACCTACTCTACTACATACATATTTGGTCTTACACTTTGGACATTGCAAGTAAACCTCAGATTCATTTACATTCCATCCAACTCTTGGTCTTCCATACTCTTTCCATTTTCATCTAATCTCACACATCTTGGTTAATACCTAGTTCATGGTTGAAACTCATTCCCAAAAATCTAGGAGAGAAACTAAAGAGGCTCAAGAGTCCACAAACATGAGTTCCTATGAGTATGACAATGATGTCTTTTTCAATTCTGATCATACTACATTACCTGACATGTATGCCTATAGAAACATCCCAAATGTTGAGCACATGGACACTATAAACAACAATGATACACACAATGACAATATGGACAACTTTTCCATACATTCAGCAGAAGAGGAAGACACCATTATGAATCCCCATTTCAATCGATTGGTTGAGGATATAATGAGGAGAGATAGACAATACTTTCTACAAGTGATGGCACAAAGTGGAGCCAAGATCCCTCATGATTTTGACATGTCTCAAATAATGGAACATAGACCTTTGCAACAAACTCACCTCAACATGGATCAAAGGAGGCCTAATAGTGGAGGCAATAGAGGACCACATCTTCTGCCTGAATCACCATCATCTTTGTTTCAAAAACCTGAGGTCCCACATACACATGGTCAAGCATATGATACTCACCTTCGTAGACCATTATGGAAGTCTTATGCAAAAAAATATGCTCAATCACATACCAATGCTAAGGATCAACCACCAAAGCAATTGGATATTCAAAGGCAGGCTCAAAATTTGGACACAAAGAAACCCCATGTCAAATTTGGGGGCAACACACTAGAACAAACTCATGACATTCCTATAGAGTATGGTATACATGGACAAAGCAGATATTCCATTCCTCAACATGACTCTATACCAAGTGGTCCATATTCACAACATCATTATAGACCTCCTCCATATAAACATGTGTATGATCAATATCATCCATATATGCAACATGCTCCTCCTCCACCTGGTGGTTCAGGCATGGGATATGGTCCAAGAAGTCGATCTCCACCTAAGAACAATTTGGAACAACAAATCAAGGACTTACAAAAGAAAATGGAGGACATAAATACACCGAAGCCAACTTACACAATGAGAGACATATGTCCTTATCTATTTGACAAAAGCATTCCAATGCCTCCATTTCCTATACACTTTATGACACCTAAGTTTGATAAGTATAGAGGAAAAGGGGATCCTAAGGCACACATAAGACAATTTTTCACAACTTGCATTGAGGTAGCAGCAGAAGAGACATATTTGATCATATTATTCCCACAAAGCTTAGGTGATCAAGCTATGGAATGGTTCTCCCAACTTCCACCTAGAATTAAGTCATGGGGTGACTTAGCAAAGGCATTTATCCAACATTTCTCATACAACATAGAGACAGACATATTAGTCACTACTTTGTGCAACACAAAACAAAAGGATGGAGAATCTTTTTCATCATTTTTACAAAGATGGAGGAATTTAGCCAGCAGATGCTCTTGTGAAATTCCAAATAAAAAAAAAATGGTAGAGATGTTCACCCAAAATGTTAACAAAGACACTGGTTATGACTTGAGAAAATCTTTCTTGTCCACATTCAAGGACATCATTGAAAAAGGCTTAGCAATAGAGAAGGTCCTAATTGAACAAGGAGTCATTAAGATATTCAAAGAAAATAAAGATGACTTTAAAGGAAAAGATAAGCCAAGATTTTGGAATAAAAACAAGAACACAGTCAATGATGATGTTGTTGATGTCAATACAGTGCGACCCAAAATCATTTTTTCTGGATCAAGCTCTACAAACAATCAAGTGAATACTCAAACAACTTCCAAATCACAGAGGAAGTACACTCCATTGGGAGAACCACTAGAGTCAGTTTTCAAAAAGCTAGTGGCAAACAAGATAATCACAATTCCAGATCTGCCTCCATATGAGCCAAAGGTTAAACCAAATTGGTGGAATGATGATGAGTATTGTGAATTTCATAAAAGCAAGGGACATAAAATAGGAAATTGCCATTGACTAAAGAACATCATACAAGATCTCATTGATAGAGGTGACATTGAGATTGAAGGACATTCCTCCAATCAAGAACATGAGATGTTTAAGGAACCATTCCCAAAACATGACAAGGGAAAAGCTAAAGCCATAGATGATCAAACCAACTATACCAGAGCATCCTATAACTATGATTCAACTATCAATCACATCTTGATGGACAATTATGTCTCTACCATTATCATCAAGGACAAAACACCTGAGAATTCTACCCAAAGACCCAAGATTGTCCTAAAAGGCGTTGGATCTTCTTCCAAACCTACCTCTGAATGTAATGTCACAACTCGTCGAGGTAAATTCACTTTGCAAGGTGCTCTAGCTAAAAACACCACTTCCTTATCAACCAAGCCTGAATATGACCTTGTAGAACAGTTAGGGAAGACACCCGCACTTATTTCCATCCTTGAGCTTTTATGCATATCCCTTGCACATAAAGCCATTCTTGACAAAATCTTGAGAGACACTCCTATTCATACTGATCTGAATGTGGGCCAGTTTCAAGCCATGGTGGGATACCTTTTCATTCCACACTCTCTTACATTCACAGAAGTTGACGATGCCTCCATGAGACAACCACATAATGCACCTTTACACATTGAAGCCTTCCTGCACAAACATCAAATAAAACGAGTCCTGATAGATGCAGGAGCAAGTCTGAATATTTGTACATTGAGCACTATTAAACAATTGAGATATTCCGATAAAGCTATGAATTCTACAAACAAAATTACCATCAAAGCATATGATGATGATGAGAGTTCATCCAAAGGCACAATCACCTTACCTCTCAGAGTTGGGCCAATTACAAAAGATGTGGTTTGTCAAGTCCTAGACATCGATCTCACATACAACATACTCTTGGGACGCCCATGGATTCATGAAATGAGCGCAGTCCCATCTACATATCATCGATGTATCAAGTTTCCACACAATGGAGTTGAAGTGACCATCAAAGCTGACCCAAATCCATTTATATATTGCAATAACCTATGACCTAGATCAGAAATAACAATCCCAGTCAATCGACAAGCTATTCCTTCATCAACATATGTGGATCCAGAATCCTTGAAAGCTTCTACATCAAAACAAACAGAGCTCAAAGAAAAATTTAAGGTTAAAGACCTGGGATGTGGTGAGTATATCTTTCATGTTGATCAACTCCCACTATCTCCTAAGGTATTAAATCTACAGGAACAATCTATAAACAATTTTCAAGGAATTGGGTGTGAACCACCTAGTGTTGTGGCTACTAAGTCTGAATGCAAATCTCCTCTAGTGGTGCAAGCAACTCTTGATATCAATAATCCTAAGAGTTGTTCCAACAAAGAATCTATTCAGCATATCGCCACCCCTCTTGAGAACTCACATAACCTTACCATTTCATCCACTCATTTCATTTCCACTCCACTTCTAGACTTGGATCAAAAAGAATCACAAAAGCCCTTACCAATTGGGGATCAAAAATCAAGCTATGAATAGAAAAAACTAAAAGTAAAAAATAAAGAAAAGTCCTTTAGTCCAAATCAAAATCAAAAGCTATTGGACTCTAAAAAAATTAAGGTCAAGGATAAAAATCCTATGAAGCAAAAAGAACAAGAGTTGATCTCCCCTAATATCAAAATAACTGGGGGCAAAAGTTTTACAATTTCAAGTCAAAAAACATAATTGTTGATCCTAAGTCTCCATCATGCTATCCTACTTTCACTTCTTTTCACAGTCATAAGCCTTCATAACTCATCCACTTGTTCCACACATCCATCCCCTTTTGGTGATAGATCATGGACCTTTAATGGAGCTTCCTTGAAGGACTTTGTTATCAGGGATGCCCAAACTTCTTCAGGTGACACACATATGGCCAAATGTAGTCCACACACTAGTAATTATATCTTAGTTCCTTTATCAAGGAAGACAGTCACTCTAACATATCATTCAGTCACGGAACAATGCAGCTACAATCATAAGGTAAAGCCTCGCACATTTGAGGTAGGTGACTTGGTTCTCAGAGAAAATCCTAAAAATCAGCAAGACAGAGAGAGGAAGGGAAAGTTGGAACCAAACTAGCTTGGTCCTTACATCATCCCAACAGCATATGGATCTGGTGCATATCAACTCTCAACCACAGAGGGTGAATCTTTGGAGGATCCTATTAACAACATACACCTTCGCAGGTTTTACACATAGCTCTTCAGAGTATCCTAATTCAAAAATACAAAAAAATCAAAAAATTAAAAATTACCAAAAATTTTTTTAAAAAAATCAAAATACAAAAAAAATCATAAACAAAAAAAAATCGTGACTTGGTGAAAACCTAGCAAACAGACGCCTTGTGACACAAAAAATAAAAAATAAAAAAATAAAAAAATTGAAAAACAGAAAACATTTCGTCCAACGGTGAAAACCACTTTGGTGGCACCCTGGGCAAGTACCATGGTGAAAACTGGGTCACCAGCGCCATGCGTAGAGACATTGCTCCTCCCTCCTTCAGGATTCACTTTCATCCTTTCACTTTGCACACACTCACATTCTATCCATTCATAATAAACTTACCCATGTTACTACTTATCAAATTGCCATTAGATTCATATCCAAAGTCATACTATATATTCTAGTCGATTAGTATTACCGAATCATGCAGTCAATACACACACAGAAGTCAATATGAACAGTCTAGTCGGTTATAGAAGAAAACAGTCACAGAACGCAGTATTCACTGAGTTGTTTACCGAGTAATGTTTCATGGCTACCGAGTAGTAAAGTTAACTCACCAAATTGATATTCACCGAGTAAAACATTTTACCAGATACATTGAACCTGGTCATGCACATGAAAACGTGTTACAAGATCGAGGCACATCTAACCATTTTACATTGGAAATTGCACTAGGAGATTGTGTATGATTACAAGGTCAATCTGACCAATGAAATATTTTGTTTAGATATTCATTCGAAGAATCTTTTTGTAAGATCGAAGCAATGAATTAGATCACCGCTGTAAGAGATCTATTTACACAGCATGATTTTAGGGTTAGAAAAAAGAGAGATGTGAGATATGTGTGTGTATGCATGAAGGAAGACTGTTATAGAGACACAGAGAGGTCACCGAGAAGGTTATCAGTGAACAGTCGAAGAACAGAGTAAATAGAAGGGTTTACCGAGTTACAATATGGGTTACCAAGGTATGCTACAAGCTAGGTAATCTTATTCTGAGCACATAGAATCTGCTATAACATTTCAGATGTAAAGTTGCAGATATTTGTAATGATTTTATTATAAAATTGTGAAGTTGTAAGAGAAACCTTTAACAGGGTAAAAGACTCTAACCAAGTCTATAAATTGTAAATCCTCTAACCAGGTGCAGCATTTATATAGTGTTGTAAAATCCTTTAGTAAGGTAGATCTAACAGATCTTGATACTCCTAACAAGGTAAGCTATTAGAAATAGCTAAATTTAGCTCTAAACGAGCAATCTTTATTATTGCAGTAGTGAAGTTGTGGGTGCCATCCCCACCGCAGTTTTTCTCTCTAACCAAGAGTTTCTGTGTAACCAAAATATATGTGTTATGGAGTGAATCATGTATGATTGTTATCTATTTGTTTTAACTTTATTTTATGTTACTGCACTATTCTGTTTATGCATAACAGTAAGGTTATTATTGAAGAAAAGTTTTGGAGTACCGATTCACCCCTCCCCTCTCAGTACATTAGCTTTCCATATTGGGCCTAACAACCCATTTCCATCGTGCCTTGTTATTGATCTACCTAAGATTAGTTAGCCATTCATAATAATCCCTCCTTTTCACCCCTTTCCATCCATAATTATTTTAGTCTAATTCTTCTATTAGTTAAATAAATCTTTATTTATTTAATTAATTCATTTATCCTCTTCTAGCCTTATTTCTCATTTAAATAAATACTTTTATTTATTTATATTACTCTTTTCCTAAATTAAATAAATATTTTTATTTATTTAATTATCCCACTTCTTCTATTAATTAAATAAATCTTTATTTATTTAATTAATTCATTAGCCTTTTCTACCTATGACACATGTCATTCATCTCTTAATTCATACACTACCTACCCCTTTCATTATTTTATTATGTTCTTTACCTACCCTCTAATCATAGCCGACCTCTTTTACACCTCTCAATATTATCCCTCCATTTCATATAGTGTCTTCTATATATGGAGATGCTTCCTTCATTATCAAACCCTCACTATGCATTCAGCCCCGACTATGCTTTCAAACTTGCATATGAAATCAAGCCTACTTGCAACCACATTTTCGTTCTTTGTTGAGCTCTTGTGCACATAAAATCTGAGAGCAAATATATCAAGCAAGATCAATGGAGATAGGAAGAATGGAAATCCAAACCCTATTGGGCATGTGATGGTATAATCTTTGTGATTTCATTTGATTTGCATTGTCTTAGGTAATCTTCATATGTTATGGTGGATCTTTGTTGTTGTTAGGCTAGGGTTTTGTGGTTGAATCAATTTAGTCTTTCAATATTGTTAATCCACTTTCACCATAAACAATTTCTACACATTACATTTGGTAATGGCTTTGGATAATGTATTAGAATGTGAAAATCATTGCATATATCATGGAAGGGTGTATTGAAATATATTTTGCTTCCCTCTTTATCCTGGAGGTCCAATTTGAGTATTTTAGGTTCGAGTGGTTTATTTTGTGTAATATTGCTTATTTTGTTTCCATCAACCCTTAATTATGTTTTTCAATTTTGTATCTCATATTTAAGATGTGCATATGGATGAATTATGATGTGATAAAAATTGGATTGTGTGAGAAGTGTATGTGAATGATTTGCAAGCAGATTTGAGTTTGTAGTTGTGTAAAAGTTAGTTTGAGAAGAGCTTCGAATATGACATATTTTGCAATATAGTGTGTTGTGACAATGAATATGTGTTAGAAGAATGAACTTGTATGGTTGTTATTGATGTCAAACCTGGTTATTCGGATGGATATTGGTATAGGTATGCTTTATTATACCTAGTTATTTGCATGGATATGTTAGCATATGCACACTCTAATGAGACATTATAGGTGATTGAAGGTTTTGTCATTGATGAAAACCTTACAATCCTATGGCACCGGCAAGGCATTACACCGGCACTAGAAAGATCAGACTCTACACCGGCACTCAGACCACTAGCACCGGTAGAGAAAGGAAGCATACCGACACAGAGGCCGACAGGATTTTTGTTATATTATATTTTGTTTATTATTGTAAAATCTTTGTAAGTCGACTTGGCATCATTGTAAAATGACTCTTATATATGAGAGATCATTATAGAACATTTGTAAGCAAGTGAAAGGAATATATTTAGGCGAAATAAGGCAGACCTATTATGCAAATTATAGGTTAAGGGTTTATGTAAGAAGTAGAGTAGCAACCGGTACTGGATCTGGCATTATAGATGCTATTCTAAAGCAGTACAAGATACTGGATTTATATAATCCATCATTGTAAGTCATTGAGACTTCCCATTGAGCAGTGAGCTCTAGGCAGTTGGCCTTCCTGCATGTGCAGGCCCCTCTTGTAGCAGTAATATTCTCTTATTGGCCAGTAAGTGAATATTGTGGGTCACAAATCCCACTGAGGTTTTTCCCACACCGGGTTTCCTCGTTAAAACATTGTGTTATAGTGTGTTTTTCATGTGGTTGCTTATAATTTTGTTTATTGCATTATTTCTTGCATATCAGTACACTGTTATAATATGTTCTACATGTTTTAAGTTAAGAAATTCAATTCACCGGTTAGATACTAATTCACCCCCCCCTCTCAGTATCTATGGGAATCCTAACAATTGGTATCAGAGCTTGGTCCTCTATTTACAGAAGCCTAACAACTTGAGGAAGATCTTGACATCGATAGAGATGGAAAATTTGATGAAGCAACTAGAAGCAACTCTCTCAGAATATGATGCAGAGAAATTGAAAAATATCAAATTAGAAGATGATCTAAAGGCAGCCCAGGATATTATTCAAGCACTTCAAGAAAATCTTACTATTTCAAGAAATAAGAGAAGAGAACTTTGTGAAAAGATGCAAAATGAGAATGATGAAAAAGAAACTCTTAATGATATGATAAACAAGTTGAAACAAGAGAACATGACAACAAAGAATGAGATGTAGGATATGACTATGAGATTTTGTAAAGAAATTGATGATAGAAAGAAGAATGAAGAATATTTGACCAGAAGGCTAAGTGATGCAACAAATGAGAACACAAGACTTAGTTATGAAAATGATTTGTTGAAGATAGATCTGATGCACACTCAAAATGACTCAAATGAACTAATGAGGCAGAAAGAAGTCTTAGAAAGAGAACTAGATACTGAAAATCAACATAAAGAGAAATTCATAGAAAGAGAACTAGATACTGAAAATCAACATAAAGAGAAATTCAAGAAAAGCTCAGAGGAACTTGGCAACTTGCTGAAGAATCAAAAACCTAAAGGTGGCACTTCTGGAATTGGCTTTGAAGTTGCTGAAAGCTCCAGTACAGCAAACATTCAGGATCATAGCAAATCAGTAAAGCAACCTAATGCCTATAAATTCAATGGAAAATGCTTTAACTGTAATAAGTATGGTCATAGAGCAAATGAATGTAAATCTATAAATTATCAGAATATCGACACACCCACCGGTCAATGTTCAAAATGCAACAAAGTTGGTCACAACTCTTAAAATTGCAAAATGAATGTGAGATGTTATGTTTGTGGAAGATTTGGACACCTATCTAATCAATGTAGAATGCAAACTGACATAGGTTATGGGAAAGCTATTCAGAAGAATAATGTGACTTGTTATGCATGTAACAAGATTGGGCATATTGCAAAATTCTGTAGAAGTAAAGGATCACCGGAAGACAACAAAAGTTCTAGTTTGAAAGGAAAAGAAAAAGTTGAAAAGGTTAAGCAAGAATTCTCAAAACAATGGATTAGAAAGTCTAACCTAAATATTGTTGGGAATACTCCTCCACTAGTAGAACCAATCAACACTTCACCGGCAGGATAGAGTAATACTCCACCGGCAAGAAACTCTTCATCAAATTGAAGAAAACTTTCTTGAGGGTTTGGCAATCAATGAGACATATGCTATAATTCCCTCAGTTAATGGTGAGAAGTTGGAAATTACTTCTATACCGGCAGACAATGTTAAGTGACTACTTAACTGACATGTATTAAATGTGGTAGATGGCAAAAAAACATTATAAATTTGTGGTTTTGGCTCCATTTTATTTCACCGAGATTTCAAACATTCAAAGAGTGTGAAATTTGCAAAGCTAAGGGATTTCGAGCAAAGAGGCAAAGCACTTCAGCAATCAATCCATCCAAAGGCAAAAAAAGGTATTTATCATCATGGCATCCTCCTTTGCACCTGAATTCATAGCAAACCCTATAGTAGTCGAGGTTATAAAATGCCCTAGGCCCGTATTTCAGCTAGTTCCCGAGGTAGCTAAGAAAGATGACAATGTAGGTGCTTTTTCCCAAATTCCAAAAGGAGTTGTTTTCGCAGAAGATCCCCAAATATATATTCCTTGCAACATAGAGGAATTAGGAGATGAAGAAATTAAAACCATGTATAAGACTGTTATATGTGACAATTCCGGTAATGTAAAACCTGAACATAAAATTGTTGAAACCCTAGGATTCACTGAAATCCTTTGCATTCCTGAATTTCCCAAGGAGGTGATTAGGATAGTTTTAAGCAAGGTACATGGTTCATTCTTTTGTCTTGATTCAGTACACAAAATTACAAAGGAAGCTGTGAAAGTAGTAATAGAGTTACCTTCCATCGGTAATAGACCAGACAAAACTAAGAAGGTCTCCAATGACCTAGTAATGAACTTAACTGGTGCAACATCAGACAGAAGGTCTCTAAGGGTTAATGATGTGACTGATATAAATGTGAGATTTGTTAGCATGATTTTAGGGTACAAAGAAACTCATGCAAACAGAATTAACTCAGTTTCCAGTTTATGCATTAAGAGTGCTTATGACATGGTTAAAGACAATGTAAAAATTCATGTATGTGAATGGTTAAAAGATGAGTTGATTGATAACTTAGGCAAAATCAAGAAGGATAAGAAAAGAACTTTTATATTTGGAAATCTACTTGTATGCTTGATGCTACACATAACCAAACAGGTTCCCGGTATAGGCAATAAGAACCTTGGATTTGATATACCGGTAGGAAAACAGTTACCAAACCTATTCAATAACATGGGTGAAAACAAAGAAAAGAATATTCATGACTATTTTCAAGCACTAAAGGTTGGGATGAACAAAAGAATCAGACTATCACAGAAAATTGTCAACAAATACAAGGATGATATATGTTTTGTAATCAAAAAGGATGAGATCTGGATGGAAGCAGTCATCCCAAGAACAATTTAGGTAACAGAGATGGGTTATGAGATAGATGATCATATAATTGAGACTTATGCTAAAGCACTTCTAGAAGCACCAAATGAACCAAAGGAATAAGTATTTGGTAGTGTTGAGACCATAGAAAAACAAATTCAATCTAAGAAGAGAGTGAAAAAGGTTGAAGCAATTGTGAGAAGAGGTTCTAGATAGGCTAAGGTTATTAAAGAAGATGTACTGAAACAAACCGGTATCACTGAGGATGAGTTAGGAACTCTACAACTTGAGACTCGCCTATCACCGGTAGCTACTTCTTCGGAGAGTGACATGCCTGCAACTTTCAAAAGAGTTGTAAGGAAAAGGGATCCTTCACCGGCATCCACACCTTCACCTAGAAGGACTAGACAAAAACAACAGGTAGTGAGGTCTCCGGTTAGAAAGAAAACACCAAAGAAAAAGTTGACACCAAAGAAGAAGAAGACTAAACAAAACATGGCCCCTCTTAACAAATTGCTATATGAAATCACAGAAGAAGGGAAACTCAAGAACATAGGAAAGGTCTATGATACACTGTCAGCAGATGAAAAAGAACAAGTTGAAAACAGTGTCATTTTACACATGGACATCTATAAGAAGTTCTTAATGGAAGTGATAGATGATCTACTAGATGAATTGTTCAAAAGACTGGAAGCAAGAAGACAAGCTGTTGTAGAGCTTGATAAGAAAATCAAAATTGAAAAGTTACTTGTTGTTTACCCAATAAACTCACCTAAGGAGATAGATAACTTAATTGCAGAAGCCAACCGGTCAGTATTCTCTACTGCACACCGGCATATTGCATTAATGGTTGGAAGAGTGAATGAAGTAACAGAGTAAACAAAAAATGCATGGGACATATTCCTTGTTGAGAAAGAAAAATAGGAAGAGTACAGGAACCCCAAACTATAAAAGGTATACCAGAAGGAGAAGGACAAAGGAAAACGAAAGGTTGGTGGACCTTCGAGCATCAAAGTAAAAGACAACTTACTCCCACCGCCTCCAATTACATCACCGATAACAACTACTTAAGATCAACTGACAGATGAGAGTATGGATATAGAGGATACAAATCCTAACCCTGAGGTACTATACACAGTTGATGTTGATACACAAAAGGTCAACATTGTGATAGACAAAGATACAACCAGCAAGACAGATATAGCTAGTGAGCTACCGGCAACTAACAGCATTGACAATACTGAAAGAAAAGTTGAAGTTGATAATGTAGAGCAATAGGTAGAGACTCATACTGAGACTAAAATAGAGCAACAAATAGAGAGACAAGAAGAGCAACAGGCTCCAGAACAGGAACAGGTTCACATGGAAATAGTGCCACCAGCAACAGGAGAAGATCAAAAACCATTGCTTAAAGAAAAGGAAACACAGACTGACCTACCAGAGGTCACTGCAAGCTTGGTTACTTCCTCCACCGGAGGAATTTAGAATGTTGGTTCCTCCTCAACAGGCTACAAATCAACAAATGTAACTGAAGTACTTTTGGACTCCATCAAAAAGATAACAGATTGTAGTTCACGGGCTTATAAAGCTATAGATGACACAATCCCAATTTTGAAGATGATAGCTCCTAATTGTAACATAGACAATAAGGATTCTTTAAGCCAACTTGAAACTTTGTGTAAATACATCACTGAGAACACAGTGACTGTTGAACAAATAAAGGAAGAGACATTGAAGGATAAGTTAGAAATTGAAAAGCAAAAATTCTTTGAAGATCAGATAAAGAAGTGTACTAGGGAATTGGACACACTTCTACCGGAACTATGTAACTTATTGAAGGAATTCAAAACTCTATACAAAGATACTTGCAAGACAAACTTTTTGACAGTAGACATAGATAAGAAAATGAGCAAGGTACAGGATGAAATCAATAAACTTGCAGACAATTTTGTTAACTCACCTAATACACTATCAATTTTTGAGCAAAGGATAACAAGTTTTGAGGAAGAATTACTTAAGTTAGAAAGAGAAAAGGAGAGAATAGTAAACAAGGCAAAAAATTTGAGACTAAGACTGAGTTCAAGATTGGACTATCTAGCATCATTACAGAAGGAAATATATGAGGCACTGGTACAGGGATAGAAAACACTAGCAGAGTATATGCAGCACCTCACCGGTACAATTCAAAGAATAGGGACAACAATAAAGGACAGCAAGAAGTTTATGAAAAGTATAAACTTGATTTTGGGAGATCTTTTTCAAATTGTAACCACCCAGTTACAAAGTTGAGACTACAGCTCTACTGACATCTTGACAACCTTTGTCATTGATGCCAAAGGGGGAGTAGTAGTATGAGAAAATAACCAGCAAAAGACTTATCTGCTCAGGGGGAGTTCTTATATTTTTGGAAACATTTTTGGACTACAAGTTTTGGATACACTTTTGAATTTTCTCATGAACATTGCCATCAATGCCAAAGGGGGAGATTGTTGGCATATGCACACTCCAATGAGACATTGTAGATGATTGAAGGTTTTGTCATTGATGACAACCTTACAATCCTATGGCACCAGCACTAGCAAGACCAGACTCTACACCGGCACTCAGACCACCAACACCAGCAGAGAAAGGAAGCATACTGGCACAGAGGCCGACAGGATTTTGTTATATTATATTTTGTTTATTATTGTAAAATCTTTGTAAGCCGACTTGGCATCATTGTAAAATGACTCTTATATATGAGAGATCATTATAGAACATTTGTAAGCAAGTGAAAGGAATATATTTAGGTGAAATAAGGTATACCTATTATGCAAATTATAGGTTAAGGGTTTATGTAAGAAGCAGAGCAGCAACCAGTACTGGATCTGGCATTATAGATGATATTCTAAAGCAGTACAAGATACTGGATTTATATAATCCATCATTGTAAGTCAGTGAGACTTCCCATTGAGCAGTGAGCTCTAGGCAGTTGGCCTTCCTACATGTGCAGGCCCCTCTTGTAGTAGTAATATTCTCTTATTGGCCAGTAAGTGAATATTGTGGGTCACAAATCCCACCGAGGTTTTTCCCACATTGAGTTTCCTCATTAAAACATTGTGTTATGGTTTGTTTTTCATGTGGTTGCTTTTAATTCTATTTATTGCATTATTTCTTGCATACTGATACACTGTTATAATATGTTCTACATGTTTTAAGTTAAGAAATTCAATTCACCGGTTAGATACTGATTCACCCCCCCCCCCCCCTCTCAGTATCTGTGGGAATCCTAACAGGATATTGGTCTAGGTATGCTTTGTCATACCTTGGTTATCTGGATAAAGTTTGGTCTGGATACTCTTTTGGTGTTGGTTGTGTCATCTTGTATTTAGGATGGTTTGGAAATCCTTTGGTGCTCTTTTGATATGATGTTAATTGCATTGTGGTTTAGTAAATCATGTTCTTTTGGTCCAGATATGTGCTGGAAGATGTGTTGAGGTGATTATTTGGGTTTCACTTTGGTTTGTGGATATCTACATGGATTATTTTGCATTAGAAGTGATTATATGGCTAACTGATTGATTATATATACATGTTATGTTTTGTAATGTCCTTTGGAATATGTGCTAGCATGTGTGGATTGTCGACTTGTTCATGGGATGATGTATTATGAAATTTTTCGGTTCTCTCTTTCTCCTAGAGTGGATCAATATAAGTTTGTTTGGTTCAGGTAGCTTATTTTATGTAATACTATCTTGGTTGACCCTTGTTTAGGATTTCAATGTTGTATCTCATATATAAGATGAGCGGAAGGATGAATTGAGTATGGATGAGAAGTGAGTTGTGTGATAATTGTGTGAGAATTGTGTGAGAAATGTATTTGAATGATTTCTAGGTAGATTTGAGTTTGTGGTGATGCAAAAGCCAACTTGGGAAGAACTTTGAAGCTGATAAATTCTATCAGACATAGTCTTGTGATAGTGCAGATTGTCAGAAATGTTTGTCATGTTATTGGTCACTTGATTACTGTTAAAGGATAATTTCATGATCAGGAGAATCCTTCTCAATTTCAATTCAACTATTTTATTTGTTGTTGATTGATAGTGAGTCCTTTGGCAACAGTTTGTATCTTGTCCTCAAGAAGTGTTCTTCAACTGCACAAGTCCTTTGTATCTTGCCTAAGGTAGTGCACTTTAGTTTTACAAGTCCTTTAGGTGTTGGTGTTCCTTAGCTACAAGCCTAAAATATTACAAACATTGTTATTCATATTGTGAGTTAGAATCTCATCATTGTTTTTCCCTGTTTGAGTTTTCCACGTATATTAGGTGTTTATGTGTTTCTATTTGATGTGTTGATGGTTAAAGTGTTTATATTGAATAATTTTATTAATAACTATTTTTGAAGTCCCAGATTGATTCATCCCCCTCTTAGTCTTGCTATGTGTTCAACAATTGGTATAAGAATGAGGCTCATCTATGAAAATCTTAACCGCTTGAGGTAGATCTAAAATGGTGCAAGACCTTCATGTTAAGGCTCTGATGTTTGATGGAACAAACTACAACTATTAAAATAAAAGAATGTTATTTTATTTGGAAGCATTGCATAATGGAAAATGGAGACTGGTTATCAACGACCTCCTAATGGACCATCAACTCTGGATGAGATTAAGGTTGATGAAGCAAATGCGAAGGCTGGAACAATTTTGATCAACTATCTCAGTGATGAAGTTTTTGGAAAAGTCAAAAGAATAAAGATAAGGGAATCTAGAACAAGTTGAGTTATGCATATGAAGATAATTCAAAGACACAATAAGAAAGACTCTTGAACCTGAAGCAGAAGTTTGAAGGTTTTAGAATGGCTGATGATGAAAGTGTTGAAATTTACATACATAGAGTAAATGATATAGTAGAGGATATCTGAGGGGTTGGTAGAATACTTGAAGAGAGCAATATTATTAGAAAGATCCTATTTACATTGACAAAACCCTATAACCCAAAGAAGTGTGCAATTGAAGAATGTCATGACTTGAACAACGACACAATTGATCATCTTATTAGTACATTGTCTTCCAATGAGATTGGTGAGATGGAAGATATAAAGTCCTATCAAAGAGAAGCAACATTTAATGTTTCAAGGATATTAGGAGATGAACCAGAAACCAGTGAGAACCTAGATGAGATTGAAGCAAAAATTTTAAGAAGACTAAAGTGAGGAATTGGGAAGTACAAAGGTAAGTTACCCTTGAAATGTTTTAATTGTGGATTAATTGATCAGTATGCTTCAAGACACACATATAAAGAAGATTACAGAAAGTTTGAGGATGGTGAAAAGAAAAGTAGGTATAGAATAAATAACTTTAAGAGAATAATGGATGATAGAGATAAAAGAAAAAAGAGTTCGTATTCTAGGGAAGCACACTCATCTGAAGAAGATAATTTTTAAGACTCAAATGAAGAATCCTTATTGTATCAAGAATGTATCAAAAGACTGAAAGAGAAGCTGCACTACATGTTAACGATGAACCTAGATCATGGATCATTGATTATAGATGCTCAAATCACATGATCGGAGACAAAGACAAGTTTATTACCTTGAATAAATATGATGGTGAATCTATAAAATTTGCAGGAGAGGAAGCTAATTGATTTGCGGAATAGGAAGCATTTTTATTGATGGTAAGCATAAAACTAATGGTGTTTATTATGTAGAGGGATTGAGACGTAGTCTATTGAAATTTAGTTAGATGTAGAGGTTATGAAGTTGTCTTCACAAAAAATAGATGTATGATTAAAAAAGGTAGAACAGGAAAGCTTGTAGTAGAAGGAATCAAGACAAGTAGGAATGTTTACTACATAAAGGACATAAGTGGAAACACATGCTATTTGAGTCAAAGTTATGAATCCTAGTTGAGGCCCAAGAGGATGGGACATGTTAACTTTGACGACATGATAATGATCAATAACTATAAAGTAGTAAGAGATTTACTAAGGATTATGAAACCTATTGACATTGTGTGTAGGGAATGTCAGTTAGGAAAGCAAACAAGGAGAATTTTCAAGAACAAGGAGTATTCTAAATCACACCCGTTGGATATAATTCACATAGACTTATGTGGTCCTACAAGGACATCCAGACTCAATGGTGAAAGACATTTTATGCTACTCATTGATGATTACTCTAGAATAACAAGGGTTACATTTTTTAGGTAAAAATATGAAGCTTTTGAAAGATTTAAAGTTTTCAAGTCAATGGTAGAGAATTAGATTTATGCTAGAATCAAATGTTTGAGATCTAATAGAGGTATAAAGTTTAATTCAAGTGATTTTGAAAATTTCTATGAGAAATATGGCATTAGGAGACATCTTTTTTCTCTAAGAACCCCTCAACAGAATCGTGTGGTAGAAAGGAAGAACAAAATTGTTATTGAAATGGCTAGAACTATGATGAAAGATACTAACTTGGTTAACATTTATTAGAAAGAAGCTATGCATACTAAAAATTCTTAACAAGGTTTAGATAAAGATAAATAATACAAAGACACCTTGTGAGTTGTTGTATGGATGACCACCTACTATAAAATACTTCAGAATCTTTCAAAGTAAGTGTTATAGCAGAAGAGATGAGAATGATCTTGGAAAGTTTGATACCAAAGATGATGAAGGAATATTCTTGGGATACATAATGAACAACAAGGCTTACCGATGTTACAATAAAATATTGAACAAGATAGTGGAGAGTACAAATGTGAAAGTATGTGAAGCATGGGATCAGATTGCTCCCGAACCTGTTTAAGAAGTTGAATTAAAGATCATACATGTTGTTGTAGAAGAAAATAATTCTCTAGAAGGAAGAAATGAGGAGGAACTAGATGAAGTAGAAGAAGAAGATAGAGAAGAGGTGGAACAAATGATTAAGATCTTGAAGTATGTGTAGAAGAATCATTCAGAAGATCAAATAATTAGAGACAATAATAAAGGAGGTCAAAACAGAAGAAGTGTTACAGAGGTAAATGAGAAAACTAATTATTATTTTCTTCTAGTTATTAAACCTAAATCATATGAAGAAGCAAGCAAAGAATAAATTTGGGTTACAACTATGGAAGAAGAACTTAATCAGATATTGAAGAATCAAACTTGGAAACTGGTACCTAGATCGGTGGACAAGAATGTGATAGGAACAAAGTTGGTGTTCTAGAAAAAACTAAATGAATAAGGACAAGTCACAAGGAACAAGGTGAGATTGGGATGTAAATTCTATTCTCAAGTAGAAGGTATTGATTTTGAAGAAAATTTTGCCCCTGTTGCTAAGATGGAAGTTATCAAAATGTCTTGCATTTTCTGCTTATAAGAACTTTAGAGTATATCAAATGGATGTTAAGTTAGTTTTTCTTAATTGAGAGCTGGAAGAAGTGTGCATTGAACAACTGAATGGATTCAGACTGTCAAAAAATATGGACATGGTTTACATATCAAAGAAGGCATTGTATGGACTTAAACAAGCACCTAGAGAATGGTATGCAAGACTAGACAAATATTTGTTACAATAAGATTTCAGGAAAGGTATTGCTGACAATAATATTTATTTCAAAGTTGAAGGTATTAAGTTATTGATTATTGTTGTCTATGTTCATGATATTATCTTTGGAGGAATTGATAGTTTATGAAAAGAGTTTGTAGAAGAAATGTAGAAATAATTTGAGATGTCTACGTTTGAAGAAATGTGTTTTTTCCTTGTGCTTCAAGTTACTCAATTGGATGATGGAATTATTATTTATCAAGATAAGTTTTTTAAATAGATGTTGAAAAAGTTTGATATGGAAAATTGTAAACCTATTATAGCACCTTTAGTTGTTGGACGCAAGTTAGGCAAAGATGATGCATCTCTAGATATTGATCAAAAGAATATTTTGACCTTAGTTGACATTCATAGGGATAACACAAAAAATGATATATTTTCATTTGTGGACATAATATTAGGTGATTTGGTATTGCTATTCCTCAATTGAATGCACACTCATCAATTTAGTGACTGATAGAATCAATTATATTGCATAATTGTGTATGATTTAATATTTTATTATACTTTTTCATAAATTATCTATGATTGGAGGACTATTGTATCTTACTGCTTCTAGAACAGATATTATGCAAGTTGTATGTTTGGTTGCAAGATTTCAAGCTAATCCAAAATAGACTCATGATCAAGCAATGAAGAGGATCTTCAGGTATTTGAAAGGAACTCGAGATCGTGGCCTATGGTACAAAAGAGATAGA
Organism: Cryptomeria japonica; assembly: GCF_030272615.1. Classification (NCBI taxonomy): domain Eukaryota; kingdom Viridiplantae; phylum Streptophyta; class Pinopsida; order Cupressales; family Cupressaceae; genus Cryptomeria; species Cryptomeria japonica. The sequence continues at coordinate 144,107,595 of NC_081413.1, read as the reverse complement.
TATTTCATGTTGAAGGCATATACTGATACTAATTGGGGAGAAAGTATTGATGACATGAAGAGTACAAGTGGTTAATAATTCTTTTTGAGGGACAGATCAATTTCATAGATGAGTAAGAAACAAAAATCTATATCATTATCTACTGTTGAAGTTGAAATATTGTTGCAGTATCTTGTCTTACTCAAGTTTAATGGATGAAGTAGACTCTCAAGGGTATTAGAGTCATACATGATGAATCTATTCCTATTATGTGTGATAATACCAATGTTATAAATATTTCAAAGAATCCAGTAATGCATTCAAGGACTAAACACATTTCAATCCGTTATCATTTCTTGAGAGATAATGTTGTTGAAAAAGAAGTTAGAGTAGAATACATTTTTATATTAGAGCAGATATCAGATATTTTTACAAAGGCTTTGGTGAAGGATAATTTTGAGTATCTCATATAGAAGTTAGAGGTTATTGCCCCTCCTTCCAACTAGATGCAGTTTTGGTGATGCATCTTTTCGGGGGAAGGCTTAGTGCTTATCTTTGTTCCTGGAGTGATGTTGTTGCTGCTCTCAGGGGGAGAAGTGGTGTGAGTGGTCAGTATGTTTTCTTTTTATGTGCCCTTTTTCATTTTTTTTAAAGGGGGAGAGAGTTGTTGTGAGATTATGGGAGAGAGTTTTTGTGAGTATCAATTTTTTATTGGTATTGATGACTGCTAGTATATTGGTGTTTCCATCAACGAGAAAGGGGGAGATTGTTAGAAGCATGAGATTGTATGGTTGTCATTGATGTCAAACCTATTTATCTGGGTTATATTGATCTAGATATGCTTTGTTAGAACTTGGTTGTTTAGATAGATTTTGGTTTGGATACTCTTTTGTTGTTGGTTGTGTAATCTTATATACAGGGTAGTCCAAAAAGATTTTGGTGCCCTTTGGATATGATGTTAATTGCATCATGGTTTAGTGGATCAAGTTCTTTTGTTATGGACATGTGCTAGAAGATGTGTTGAGGTGATCATTTGGGTCTCAATTTGGTTTGTGGAGATCCAAAAGGAGTATTTTGCATCAAAAGTGATTATATGGTCGATTGACTGATTATATCTACACATTATGTTTTGTAACATCCTTTGGAATATGTGCTAGCATGTGTGGATTACTTAATCATTCATGGGGTGATGCATTATGATATGTTTTGGTTCTCTCTTTCTCATAGAGTGGACCAATCTAATTATTTTTGGTCCAGATGGCTTATTTTATGTAATATTGCCTTCGTCGACCCTTGTTTAGGATTTCAATTTTGTATCTCATATATAAGACTTGTGGAAGGATTAATTGAGTATGGATGAGAATTTAATTATGTGGCAAGTGTATGTGAATTGTTTTCAAGAAGATTTGAGTTTGTGGTGATGCCAATGTTAGTTTGGGAATAAATTTGAAGCTAATATATTTTGATAGTGGAGATTGTCATAGATATTTGCCATGTTATTGGCTGTTTGATTACTATTCAAGGATAATTTCATGATTAAGATAATTCTTCTTAATTTCATATCAACTATTTCATTCGTTGTTGATTGACAATGAGTCCTTCAGCAACAGTTTGTATCTGGTCCTAAAGAAGTGTTCTTGAGCTACACAAGTCCTTGGTATCTTGCCTAAGGTAGTGCACCTTAGTTCTACAAGTCCTTCAAGTGTTGGTGCTCCTTGTATACAAGCCTAAAATATTGTAGACATTGTTATTCATATTGTGAGTTATATTCTCAACATGTTTTTTTCCTATTTGGGTTTTCCATGTATATCAGGTGTTTGTGTGTTCATGTGTTTATATTTGATGTGTTGATGGTTAAAGTGATTATATTGAATAAGTTTATTAATAACTATTGTTGAAGTTTTGGATTGATTCACTCCCCCCTCTCAGTCTTGTTGGGTGTTCAACAATTTTATCATAGATGTTTGTCATGATTTTTGTCGCTTGATCCAATTGTTAAGGACAATTTCATGTTTAGGATAGTCCTTCTCAATTTCAATTCAATTATTTTATTCATTATTGACTGACAGTGAGTCCTTTGACAACAATCTACATCTTATCCTGAAGAAGTGATCTTCAATTGAGCAAGTCCTTTTTGTATCTTGCCTAAGGTTTTGTGCCTTAGCTTTTCAAGTCCTTCAAGTTTTGGTGCTCCTTGGTAGTAATCTTAAAAAATTGTAAGCATTGTTAGTCATATTATGAGTTATATTCTCAACATGGTTTTTCCATGTTTGGGTTTTCTATGTAAATCTAGTGTTTATGTGTTAATGGTTGATGCGTAAGTGTTGGTGATTAATGTGTTATGGCTAAGTAAGTTAATGTTGTTTATTAATAATGTATTTTGAATTTTAGAACTAATTCAACCCCCCTCTCAATCTTGTCAGGTGTTCAACACCCATATTGCTAATCACTCCTCATGGATTTGGGTACTCACATCCTAGGAAAGTTAGAAAGAAAATTATTGTTTTTGAGGGCTTTTTAAGTTCGTCAATCATGCTTGTGTAATCTCACCTCTTGGTGGAAATAAAATGAAATTTATTTCTTTTGATTAGACCAACTCCTCTTGGAGGGATCTCTCACTTTGGAGGAGTCACCCCTTTTAGGTGAGGGTGTATATTTGTGAGACATAAAACAAAATGAGAGGGAGTTGTGAAATGAAATATCCTTCCATATACTATCATATCTTTAGAGTAGAAAAAATATTTTAACAAAATATTTATGGAGAAGATTTGAAGAAGATCCTAATTAGATTTATGGAGTTGATTTGAAGAATATTGCAATCAGATTTATGGAGTAGATTTGAAGAAGACTGTAATCACATTTCTAGAGAAGATTTGAAGAACTTATAATCATATTTATAGAGAATATTTGAAGTAGATTTCATAAACATCACTCATTAAAGAAGCTATAATCTAGAAGCCAAAGTTTTGGAGGTTGGTGTCTTTTAATATAAGAGATTGGTTTCTCTTACTAAGTTGGTGCTTAGTGGTGGGGATTGGTGTCTCCTGTAGGTTGGTGTGTTTCTTTTGTCAACAATGGGATGAATCAATCTACCTATTTATCCTTTATGAAAATATTTGATACCATTTAGAATCCTCTCATGATAATACATACCTATTCACTAATAATTGCTTTTCTTAAACATGTCATGCTTGAAGAGTTATTTATATATCTTGCCAAACATCATACATGATATTCTACAGGTCTATACTTTTATGATATATTCATAAGTTCATCCTCTTTGTTACTTTCCTCCTCACAAGGTTCATGCCAAGCTTCCCTAAGGTTTCAGGAAGCACTAGAGTTTGACTAAGATCTTAATCCTTTTGTAAGGAAGTTAAGTAGCGGAACAACTTCCTACACTAACCTTGAGAGGAGGGTAATGCAAAAAAAATTGTAAATCATTGCAGCAGTTACAGAAACTGAATAGAAATAAACAAAATATCATGCATACCACAACAAAGCAACATAGAAACACAATGATTTACATGGGGAAAACCCTTTCGAGAAAAAAAACCCACACTCCAAAAGAAGCTCAATATATTATTCAATAATCAATAATAAATTACAATATACTTGTAGAGCAAGTTCTTCACAGGAGTACCACTAATCAGAGACTCGAAGGTAACTCAATATCCATAAGACTCTTACACACAACCTCTATCTCACACACCTCATATATAGGAGATATAATATAAGAAATCGTCAAACGGTACTACAAAACCATGGGCTAAAACCACCCAATAAAGTAGAGTCGACCTTATCTCCATTATAGATGACCTGTGGCATGTCAAAAGACACATCAACATGTGTTCCTCCATTTTACATCTCATATATATGTCTGATGTAATTTACTTTTCCTATTTCAGGATTCCAAACTTCTGGAGGCCATAACTTGTGAACCGTGTGTCCGAATGATGAATCGTTTGAAGCGCCAGAAAGCTTGCAAATTTCTCTATTGCCTCATAAATGCCTATGTTGTTTACAACTAATTTTCAGGTTGTTTTGGAGCCTCTAAAGTCCTCAAAATTAATTTTAAATCTTTCATCACACCCTCCAAAAATTGAAACTTTAATATCTTTAAAAAACTAGCTATGATCTTCAGAGGAAAATTTACCGACATCCTTATCTAGGCAACCAAAAGCTTCAGGGAGAATTTCACACCATTTTATGCTCAAATGAAAACTTACTATAAATAGTAACCTCATGTAAATACAAGGTTCAGACACCATTTTCCCAATATTCTCCCACTCGTTGAACACCTTGCAAGAGAAAAGGGAGTATCAAGACAATAATTTAATTATTAGGAGCCATGAGGCCCATAGACTCCAAACACCATATGAACTTCTTTGTGCTCACAACCTTAGTTAAATAATTTGCAACATTCATCAATGTCTCTACCTTAACCAGCTTCACCTTACCATCATCGACCATATCTCTAACAAAATGATATTGAACATCAATGTGTTTGGTCCAAGCATGAAATGTTGGGTTCTTAGTGTTGGCATTTTTTATGTTTATGTTGTGATTGTCATTGATGGACACACACTTGTATTGAGATCCCCTTTATATGTATGAGCTCATGCTCAACCGGTATTTGTTCCAACCGATATGTTGTACTCTAGTCTTTTGACTAGTGGTGATTTTGCAGAATGTGTTTCCCAGTCTAAAGCGGCATGTTGACCCCAAGCGGTTCGTAGATCACAAGCGGTACGAGGAAGCAAAGCAGCACAACACATTCTTACCAGTCTTCATTTTTGTCAAACCGGCAACTGGCATTTTGTATGAACCGGTAACACTCTGTGATGAGTTACCAACCGGCATTTTGTGATGAGTTACCAATCCACCGATTGTTTGACAGTGCCGACACATTGACGGTGATTCTTGTGTCGTGTTACTGAGTATGTCTAGATTCACTGAACCTAGAAAAATGTAATGTAATCCTATTGGACCTACATGAAATCAGATTCCTTTAAAAGGACATCATGTCTAGGGTTTTTGTGTTGTTGAAGAAGTTTCGAATAGGGTTTATGTTGAGCTAGGGTTTAAGGTAGAAGTAGAGAGCAATCTTATCAGAGAAGATCGAATTGTAACTGAGAGAAAGATAGAGGAGACTGAAGTAATGCTAGAATGCATTAGCTATGAGCAATACTAGATCTAACCAAGCAATTTGTGCTAGTAGATAGATCAAACACTTGTTGATTACTCACCTCTTTGACAAGTTTGTAGCCCTTAACCGAGTAGGCCTCAAAGCCTTTGTAAAATCCTCTAACAAGGTGGTTCACACATGTGAATCTAAAATCCTCTAACAAGGTAGTCTTTAATCAGACTTATCTCCTAACAGAGATTGAGATTCCTAACAGGATCTGTTCTGGTGAAGAACATTGTAAGACCTTAACCAGTCTGACCTTAATCGGTCTGGTTTCTATTCTGCAGATAGTGACTTGTGAGTTCCATCTCACCGTGGTTTTTCCCAATTGGGTTTCCAGGTCAAATATCTTATTTTATGGTTGCATTGCTTTTGTGGGTGAATGGTTTATTCGCATTTTGGTTTGTATGTGTGATAACCAGTTTGTTTGTTAGACTGCTTTACCGGTTTATCTCTAGACTGTGTAAGTGTTTTAGTGCAAAGATTTTTGGCATACTAATTCACCCCCCCCCCTCTTAGTACTCATCAATTGGTATCAGAGCCAACCTTTCTATAAGTTTAACCACTTGGAAAGAGATATGGGAGAATACACATTGAGGGAACTTACTCAACAGCTCACTAAGTCTGAGCAAGCCTATGAGGATCTTATGGTCAAATACAAGGCATCTCAAGCAAAAAGAAGAGAACATGCAGAGAGGCTGATGGAACTATCTAAAAGTAGTTCTGAAGATGAAGCTAACATGGAAGCTATGATTGCTAAAGTGAATAATCTAAATGATTCAAACTCCAATCTGAGAAAGGAGTTGGAAGGACTGACTATTTGGTTTACCCAAGAGCTTGAGAACTGGAGAAAGGCTGAAGATCTGGTAAAAAATAGAGATCATGAGATCTCCAAGTTGAAACAAGAGATTAGTGCACTAACTGCTCACCTTCATGAGAGCAGACTGGAGAAAGAAGACATGCAAGGAGAACTGAACATTGCCATCTCAGAAAATGCAAGTATTATGGAGACAAACACTGCTATTTCCAAAGAACTCTTTGAATCAAAGGAAATACTAGCTAAGTTTGGCAAAAGTACAATCAGGCTAGAGCAAAAGCTTGAGTCATCTAGACCGGCAAAGAATACCAATGGTCTTGGTTTTTCTAGACATGAGGAAGGAGAATCCTCATGGACAAATGCTGAAGCATCAAAGAAGCAACTGACACTCAAAGGAAAAGGTAAGCAAAAATTCAAACCTGTTTGCTTTAACTGTCTTAAAGAAGGACACATTGCCAACATGTGTAGGAGCAAAGCCTACAATAATTTTCCTTATTTTATCAACAAAATACCTAGATCCAATAAGCTCAATGGTCATTGTTATGCATGCAACAAGTTTGGGCATAGAGCATTTGAATACAGGTCTATAATGGATAACACTGGAAGATATCCTCAGAGGACCAAAGGAACTGGTCCTGAATCTTTTATGAACCGGAACCACAACCGATTTAATGTCTTCAATCATCAGTCAAGAAGCGGTGGTCATCAAGCGGCAACTGGATGGAGAGAAAGTTGTATGATCTATCATGGTCATGGTCACACTATTGCAACATGCAGAAGGAAGAATGGAAACATGTACAATGGACCTTGGAGAGCACCTGGACTTGTTTGCTATCACTGCAACAAACCGGGTCACATTGCAAGATTCTGCAGAAGAAGAAAAAGTATATCTGATGATATACCGATCACTCGGGAAGGAGAAATAGATGTTGAAAAAGTTCAAAAAGAGATGAAGAAAGTATGGAGGGAGAAACCAGTATTATTGGAGGAGGAACCGGTTTCTGCACCCAGTGTGGAAATGACTGAACCAGCAAACTAAGCCTCAAAGGCTTAGGGGGAGCAAATTGCAAAATGCTTTTGAACCCCTGGTTAACAACGGTAAAAGACCTTAACCGGTATGCTACACCTGTTGCTTGGCAGAAGACCAGAAATGGTAAAGAGGCAAATTAGGGTTTACGCCCTAATATAGGAGCATTAATGATGGTAGGTGAGAGACATGTATAAATGCAATTTTCAAATCATTTCTCACTATCTGTTTTTCGAGCGAAGAAAAGTTTTCAAGTGCAGAGTGAAGAAAAGGTGATTTGAGCTTAGATTTCAAGGAATTGGAGAGATTTGAAGGAGATTCAAATATAGTTTGCAATCGGCAGTGGAGAACTCAAAGTGGTGATTTGGCATCCGACGGAGAGCATAGCAAAATAGAATTAGGAAGCCCTAAATTCGCATTTGAAAGGTATTTTTCGTATTCTTGAAATATTCTTCAATGGCTTCCGCATCTCATACCAGTTCAAACACATCCAGTGAGTCAGAAAATTTCATTCAGAGGAAGTCCAAGTATAATGCTTTGTCACAAGTCCTAGTTGGAGTCATAGTCGAAGAAGGAATTTCAGACTATATTGATTGCAAGATAGAAGACCTAGGGTCCTTAGCCATTCATACTCAATTAGGTCTATTTTGTGGTAAGGATAAAACGATCAAACCAGAATTCATATCTTAGAGAAGAAGAAACTCCATAATGTGGTGTACTTTCTGGAAGACTTCATAGAAGATCACATCAGAATCATCCTGAGCAGAGTCCATGGTGACAAGATGTACCTGGAAAGAAAGCATGATATCATGCCTGAGGCAATTCATGCAGTCACCAGTTTCTGCAACACAAGGGAAGTACCAGCCCTAAGAACGGTAAGCAAAACGAAAATGACCAAGCTCACCGGTTCGACAAGTGATTCACAAGGTATGATAGTTAATTCTATCAAGGATGAATTGGTAAAATGCCCCTGCATGGTGGTAGGTTACAGGACATTCTTAGCCAGCAGGATTAATTTTGTATTTGCTGCAGCGGTAAATGTCGCTTACCAGATGATTATAGAGGATAAATCATTTGACTTATGCACTGGTATGCAAAGGCAACTCCTGTCAAATCTCAAGGCAATCAAAGAGGACAATTCAGTGAGATTTAAATTTGGACAACTACTGGTAGGATTGTTTTTCTATTTCCAAGGCTACTTTTCAGGTGTAGGAGATGTCCAGTGGTCCCCTGACCAACCGGTAACCAAGTAGATAAAGGAAAGTGTGCAAGCCATTGGAACCGGCTACCCTGAGATCCTGAACAAATACTTTGATGAGTTTAGAAGAAAAATGAGTCAGAGGATGTGAATCTCAGGTGACATAGTGAAGAAGTATGAAGACGACATTTGTTTCACTATTCAGGTGGACAAATGTCTAATGGAGGTTGTTGAGCCTAGAATGGAGGAAGTGGAGCCTATTTGCTATGAATTCATGTATGGCATGCTAGAAGGGTATGCTTCAACCCTTATTGCCTCGCCTCTTGATCCAAAGGCGAAGCAAACTGGAACCTATCTGGAGAGGATAGCATCGGTTGAAGAACCATCAGTGAAGAAGGGAAAAGAACCGATGGCCAAGAAAGCTAAGGCAGTGCCTGCGGCATCAGCACCAGCTACCACAGAGACTCCAAGAGTGACCAAGTGGTCACCGGCAAAGAAGAAACCGGAGGTAACACCGGCAAAAGTCTTTGAAAGAAAGAGGAAGACTAAGGCAAATGAACCGGACTCTGAAGAAACTAAGTCTGATGAACAGCCAAAGAAGGCTAGACAAACCAAGAAGGTGAAGAAGAATGAACTAGCAACATCCGCACCGGTAAATATAGATATCTCTTCTTACAAACCTTTGACACATTGTCAAAGAATAGTAAAGAATATTAGTAGAAAGTTACTTCATGATTTAATTGATTATTATGATGATTTCAATAGTGAGGAAAAAGATGAAGTACTACAGGAGATTATTCTTTACTTATGTAGAAATGACCGGTCACCATCAGAGATTAAATCTAAGACACCGGATTCATCATATAAAGCATTGGATAACAAATGGTGCATTGCCATTGAAAAGGAACAAGAGATTAGGGAGAAAGTGTTTGCACATTACCTCCCCAAACTCTCAAATTCAGAATTATTTGATATATTAGATCAAAATAAAGGTCTCTTCTTCACAAGGAGAAGAAGACTTTGGTTGTTGGAAGGGAGAGTTGATGATGTAGAAAATGATACACATCAACACATGGCCCATGCTATCAGTTCACACAAAGCTAGAATGGCCAACCTCCAAGCGGAAAAGGAACCAGTTATTTCCAAACCAGATGAAGTTTTTGATGAAGAAGGAAACATGGTGGAGGAACCAATCGACACCATAGATGTTAATGCCCTGGATACATAAGATATCACTCAGGATATACCATTTGAGGGAACTGAACAGGGGCAACAGGCCGATCAGGGTGGTGAACAAGCTGTGGACACACAGCAAGTGGCAAAAGATAAAGAAGAAGAGAAAAAGAAGAAGGATGAAGATGAGAAACAAAGAAAGGAGGAAGAGAAAAAGAAAGAGGAAGAGGAGAAAAGGAAAGATGAAGAGAAAAAGAAGCAACAAGAAGAAAGGAAAAAGAAAGAAGAAGAAGACAAGGAAGAAAAGAGGAAGAAGGAAGAAGAAGAAAACAAGAAGAAAGAAGAGGAGAAGAGGAAGAAGGAAGAGGAAGAAAAGAAGAAGGAAGAGGAAGAAAAGAAGAAAAAGGAAGAGGAAGAGAAGCAGAAGAGGGAAGAAGAAGAAAAGGAAGAGCAGAAGAGGAGAGAAGAGGAGAAGATAAAGGCAAAAGAAGACAAGGAAGAAAAGAAGAGAAGAGAAGTGGAAAAGAAGAAAGTTGAAGAAGCCAAGGAGCATGAAGCGGCAAAAGGCTCTTAGGTGGAGACTCCGAAGGCAACCGGAAGTCAACCCTCACCGGTTGATCTCTCTAGTCCTATCGACCTCCAATCTGCAAGCGAGTCAGAACTTATGCAGAGCATCAAGGTTGCTCAAGAGTGCCTTGAGATCATCCGCAGGAAAAAGGAACAAGACATCATTTAGGCAGTTGTAGACACACTCACCAGTTTAATCCCCGATACTAGTCTTCCTGACACTGATTCATCACTTGCACAACTCAAACTTTTGTGTACTGTAGTGGATGATCAGGTGCAGAGCCTAGAAGAAGCAGCTGAGGCCAATGTAAAGAAAGAGCACCAAAAGGCTCTTAATGTTGCTCTGGTGAAGAAACTAAATGAGCTTAGGGCTGAACTGTCAAAGGAGCAAAAAGACATAAGGAGTGCTTTGGATGAGGGAAACTTGCTACTCAGCAAAATCTGTCAACCTCACCTGTTTTGTGATGATGTGCTAGCTAAGAAGCAATAGCTTCAAACAGACTTACAGTCCTACTTAAGCACATTCAAGACTCCTTGCGACTCCTTTGCGGCATATGGGCAAACCGTTCACCGGTTCCAGATCCAGTCAGCCAAGATAGAGCAAGAGATCAGCACAAGATCTAGAGATTTGCAGGAACTTCAACTGGTATTACTTCCACGACTGCAAATTCTTCAGAAATGCTATCTGAACCTAGAAGCACTGACAGCTATCCAAGAACTGAGCACAACAGATGCCATGGAGGAACAGGTATCACAAATGCAGACAGAGAAGGAAGTGGCGACCTCCCTACTTGAGTCCTGGTCTCTCTCCATGAAACAATTTTTTAAGGACTGCAAAGCGGTTTTTGACAAATATTATTCATTATTGTCATAAACTCTTTTATATATATATGGAAACAGGTTTTTGCAGCAGTACTTTGTCATTGTTGGCAAAGGGGGAGAAGTACATGGTTTTTAAAATTTTGATTTTGAAATTTTGGTATATCAGAGGGAGAAGTATCTGTTTTTGACATTTTGATATATGCTCTGATGATTATGCTCTAAATGCAAAATTGCTATACACTCTGTTGATTAAGGGATAGTGTATATGCTTAGGGGGAGCAATTTTGTTAATGGCAAGTTTTTGTTGTAAAACACTTAGATGTCAAAATTTTATTTTCCTAAGTGTTGCCATCAATGCCAAAGGGGGAGATTGTTGGCATTTTTTATGTTTATGTTGTGATTGTCATTGATGGACACACACTTGTATTGAGATCCCCTTTATATGTATGAGCTCATGCTCAACCGGTATTTGTTCCAACTGGTATGTTGTACTCTAGTCTTTTGACTAGTGGTGATTTTGCAAATTGTGTTTCCCGGTCTGAAGTGGCATGTTGACCCCAAGCAGTTCGTAGATCACAAGCGGTACAAGGAAGCAAAGCGGCACAACACATTCTTACTAGTCTTCATTTTTGTCAAACTGGCAACAGGCATTTTGTAAGAACCGGTAACACTCTGTGATGAGTTACCAACTGACATTTTGTGATGAGTTACCAATCCACCGATTGTTTGACGGTGCCGACACATTGACGGTGATTCTTGTGTCATGTTACTGAGTATGTCTAGATTCACTGAACCTAGGAAAATGTAATGTAATCCTATTGGACCTACATGAAATTAGATTCCTTTAAAAGGACATCATGTCTAGGGTCTTTGTGTTGTTGAAGAAGTTTCGAATAGGGTTTATGTTGAGCTAGGGTTTAAGGTAGAAGTAGAGAGCGATCTTATCAGAGAAGATCGAGTTGTAACTGAGAGAAAGATAGAGGAGACTGAAGTAATGCTGGAATGCATTAGCTGTGAGCAATATTGGATCTAACCAAGCAATTTGTGCTAGTAGATAGATCAAACACTTGTTGATTACTCACCTCTTTGACAAGTTTGTAGCCCTTAACCGGGTAGGCCTCAAAGCCTTTGTAAAATCCTCTAACAAGGTTGTTCACACATGTCAATCTAAAATCCTCTAACAAGGTAGTCTTTAATCAGACTTATCTCCTAACAAAGATTGAGATTCCTAACAGGATCTGTTCTGGTGAAGAACATTGTAAGACCTTAACCGGTCTGGTTTCTATTCTGCAGATAGTGACTTGTGAGTTCCATATCACCGTGGTTTTTCCCAATTGGGTTTCCACGTCAAATATCTTGTGTTATGGTTGCATTGCTTTTGTGGGTGAATGGTTTATTCGCATTTTGGTTTGTATGTGTGATAATCGGTTTGTTTGTCAGACTGCTTTACCGATTTATCTCTAGACTATGTAAGTGTTTTAGTGCAAAGATTTTTGGCATACTAATTCACCCCCCCCTCTTAGTATTCATCACTTAGCTAGGTAGATTGCACTCTGACTATCATAATAAAGTGTTACTGCACCTTGTTTTATTCCATTATATGAACATTGTCTTTTAATCCAAATGACTTCTTTACAAGCATGAGTAGCTGCCATATACTCTTCTTCTATAGTGGAAAAACCAACCACAACCTGTCGCTTACTCATCCATCTTTGCACCATCAAATAAAGTAAACACATAAGCATTGGTCGATCTTTTTCTATCAATATCACCTTCATAGTCTAAATCCACATAACCATGAATATCAAGGGAAATCACGTCTCCAATAAAATTATCATGATAACACAAATAATACTCTGAGGTACCCTTCAAATATCTAAACTCTTTTCACTGCATCCCAATGAACTCTACCAAGATTAGACATTTATCTAGAAAGAACTCTCACTACTTGGGCAATGTCTGGTCTAGTATAGACCATAGTATACATCAAACTTCCAACTGCACTTTGGTAAGACACTCTGCTTATGTCTTCAATCTTTGATGGGGATGTAGGACAATCTAAAACAGAGAATTTTGTTCCAACTGTGAAGGGAAAACATAATGGTCTACAATCTTGCAGGTTGAACCTTTGTAATACTGAATTCACATACTTAATCTATCCTAGCCATAGCTTTGTGTTAACTCTGTCTCTTCTAATTTCCATCCCAAGAATGTGTTTCACTGCACCAAGATATTTATTTCAAATTTAGCATCAAGCTGAGACTTTAATTTGAAATCATACATTTCCCTTTACCAATGAATAACATATCATCAACATGTAATGCAATGTACAGGAAATGATAACCATCTAATTTCTAATAAATGCAGTGATCTAATTTAGAATGCTCAAATCCAAAACTCAACACATGCATCAAATTTCTGGTACCACATCCTAGGACTTTGTTTGAGGCCATACAAATATCTCTTCAATTCACAAACCAGATTACTTTTACCTTTCACCACATAGTGCTCTGGTTGTGTCATATAGATATCCTCCTCCAAATCACCATGAAGGAAAGCAATTTTCACATCCATTTGTTCAACCTCTAAATCAAAAGCAGTAGCAATAGAAAGCAAAAATCTAATGGACGTCATTTTTGCAACAAGAGAAAATATCTCATCATAATCAACACCCTCAACCAGAGAGTAGCCTTTTACAACCAACCTTGCTTTATAATTCTCAACGCTTCCATCTGAACCAATATTTTTCTTGAACACCCATTTGCAACCAACAAGCTTTCATCCTTTAGGCAATGGTACAAGATCCCATGTATCATTATTTTTTAAAGCTATAATTTCTTCTTCCATAGCAATCTTCTAGGATTTTGCATCATTCATACCTAATGCCTCTTCTACAGATCTAGGTTCATCCATATTAGTATTCAAAGAAAAAATACATCTCCAGTCATTAGGTGAATACCTTTCAGGTGGTTGTCTATGTCTTGTAGACCTTCAAAAATGCTGAGTTGGAGGTTCTTCCTCATCTTTTGAAGATTTAGAGATGGAGGAGCTCTCCGCAACTTCTTTCCTATCAAGTGGTCTTGATTAAACTCTTTCAGGCATACAAGGGAATTGAATCACATATTCCTGTTTTGTCTATTTTATCTGCAATGTAACAGAAGGAGACTTAATTTCTCTAAAAATAACACTTCTACTATGAATTACCTTTTGTGCAATAGGGTCCCAAAGCTTGTATCCTTTCACACCATAACTGTAACCAATGAAGATACATTTCATAGCCTTGTTCTCCAACTTTTTTTGCTTCTCCTTTGGCACATGTGCATATGCCTTGCAACCAAAAACTCTAAGATGTCTCAATGAAGGCCAGTGACCTGACCATGCTTCCATAGGTGTTTTATCAACAAGAGTTGATGTAGGAGACCTGTTAATCAGGTAGCAAGCAGTGGTAACAGGTTTGGCCCAAAAATTTTGTTCTATACCAACACCACTTAACATACTCCTAGCCTTCTCCATCAGTGTCCCCTTCATTCCTTCTACAACTCCATTATGTTCTGAAGAATATAGAGTTGTCTTCTATCTATTAATGCCACAGTCTTTACAAAATCTATCAAAATCATTAGAGAAAAATCACCATCATTATCAGTCCTCAAACATTTAATTTTCTTTCCAATCTGTAACTCAACCATTGTTTTAATTTTTTCAAAACGACTAAAAACTCTAGATTTACTCTTTAGAAAATATACCCATGTCCCACTAAAATCATCAAGAAATAAAATATAATATATGGATTTTCCAATCGAATGAACATCTACAGGAGCAAACACATCAGAATGAATAAGATCCAAAAGACCTCAAGAATTATGAGAAATCGAGTAAAATTGAACATGGTTTGGTTTTCCATAAATGCAATGCTCACATAAATCAAAGTCAAGATTACAAACAATCAAACCTTCAAAAAGGTTTATATTTTTCAAGGTCCTCAAACCCTTTTTTTCCAATGTGGCCAAGTCTTTGGTGTCATAACATAGTCTTCTCTACAAGTAACTTTTCTTCAGAAGAAAGAGAACCCTTAGGTACCCAAAATCCATGTCCATCTGCTGAAGGTGAAACCCTCAAATCTTTCAACAAAGTATCCACAAATTTACTTTTTACAGAAGTGTTATTACACTCAACAATGTATGTCTCTAGCTTATAAAAAGTGCCAAACCTGACACCTCTAGAAATCACCATAGAACCCTTAATCATCTAACGTCTTGCATCAAAAAAGACTACCTGCACACTCACATCTATCAGTTTTCTCATAGATAATAAATTTTATTTTAATGCAGGGATATGCAACACACCACTAATCCTTTTTATTCTACCATCAGGAAACTTGATCCTAACTTTACCTCAACCAACAATGTCTAAATGTGAATCACCACCCAAGTACACCTTGCCTCCATTAAATTCTTCATATTTAAAAAAACAATCTTTATTGGAAGTCATATGAAAAGATGCATCTGAGTCAATTAAACATGCATCATTACCTATATGAGTAGCTAAAGTTGTAATGAATGCATCACTATCTTCCTTCTCGGACTCAATCATAATTGAACTTCATATTTTCTTCTTTATAGTCCTTACGAATGTGACTTGAATCACCGCAATTCCAGCAAATGACTTTGGACTTTCCAAGATATTTTGATCTCCCTTTGGATTTGGACTTATTACACTTCTCGTTCTTCTTGCCTTTTTCCTTAGTTCTTCCACGAACACTTAGGGCTTCCTTCAAACTGATGGGTACCTTCCTCTGCGTCTCTTCACCAAGTAGGGCACCCACCACATCTTTAGACTTCAAAACAACAGAAATACTATTAATAGCCATAACAAGAGAATCCCATGAATCAGGAAAAGATCAAAGCAAGATTTGGCATTTCTCCTCTTCATCCATCTTAACACCAACAGATACCAACTGAGCTACCAACATATTAAATGCTTCTAGGTGATCTACAATTCGTCCACCCTCTTCCATCTTCAAGGAAAACATTTTTTTCGTCAAGAAAATATGATTTAATAAGGATTTGTCTTGATACATCTTGCCAAGCTTAGTCCATAACTTCTTTCTAGTATTCTCTTAGTGGATGTTGATCAAAAGCGAGTCCACTAGGCATAATATGATTAGACCATTGGCTTTTTGGTCCATAACATCATATTGAGCAACCACAGTAGGATCTGTAGGCCTTGAGACATTTGCATCAACAACATCCCACAAATCTCGATCTATTAGCAGATCTCCCATCTTCAACTTCCACATCTCAAAATTACTACCATTAAATTTCTCCACCTCTATTCTCCCTGATGAATTTGCCATCTAAAATTTCCTACAACAAGATGAAAAAGTATCTTCTGCATGAGCTCCCACTCAAATCTGAATTAGTTAAAAAAATGCAACAACCCACAACTGAAACCAAAGGTGCTCGGGCTTTGATACCACTTGTAAGGAAGTTGAGTAGCGGAAAAATTTCCTACACTAACCTTGAGAGGAGGGTAATGCAAAAAAGTTTACATATTGTTATAGCAATTACAAAAAATTAACATCAATAAACAAAATATCATGCATACCACAACATAGCAACACAGTTATTTATGTCAGACTACGGAGATTGTATGGTGGACTTTGCAGGAGGAGGGGAGCGATGAGCAGGAAATTCAAATTTCAAACATGGGGATAGCAGAATTCATGGGGATGGCGGTTGTTGTGTATGTGAAGTGTACCTATACCTGCAAACATAAAACACTCAATAGATCATTACAAGCATGGTTGATGAATTTAAATCAAAGAAAGATAAAACCATAACTAAGTGATCTATCGCCTCCTAGTAAATGCGAGTATGAATTTTGCTCTCAGATCTTGTTATGCAAATTCCAGTGACTTGACTACACTTAGATGGAGGATTTAAATGATGAAGATGCATGATCTAGCAATGATAGCATGATTAAGCTACATGATTTCATGATTATTCTAGAAAATAGGCTAGAATGAAGATGCAATTAAGCTAAAATTGAACATGATAACAATGCTGAGAATGATAAAAAATAAGCTAGATGCCTATAGTAACAATTCTTGAATGCAAATGAGATGGGATCCTTATTGCTCCAAAATGGGGTTTATTTATAGGATTTCCAAGGCTTGGGGTGAGGTGGCAAGAATCAACGGTCAAGATTGTTTTGAAGATATCAATGGTTAAATTGGAGGAGGTTGGCAAAGGGGTTGGATTAAAGGGAACATTTGTCATCTCTATGGTGACAAGTGTCAAGATGCTTCTAGAAGAGGTGGGATGAAAGGGAACGCTCAGTGACAAGTGTCACAAAGCTTTGCTCATGAGAGGGTAAAGTGTTCAAGGAAACGGGACATGGTGGTTAAATGGAATGGGTTAGGTTTAGGAATGGTCAAGTTAGGTGGTTAAAAGTTAGGAGAATTTGAATTTAAAAATTCAAATAATAGGAAAAAGCTAATTAATTTCAACAACTCATAAATTGATTTGTTTTAATTAATTAGGGGATTAGAAGAAATGATTTTGATGGAGAAGAATTAATTAATTTGAATTAATTAATCAAAGGGGATTATTGAAGTGAACCAATTAAATAAATCCTTAGATTTAATAATAAGTAGAGGAAAGGGGGTATTTAATCAAATTGTTGATGAATTTAATTAAATTGGGGAGGGAGATTAATTATCTTCAGATCATTTTTAGGTGCATACATTTTTCCCCTCTTTGAAGAGAGGTGTGATGACGCATTGATTCAAAGAATAATCTCATTTTGATGATGATATTGGTTCAATAGGATGCCCCAACTCTTGATTGATAAAATTATGGTATGATGATGCCCCCTCAGGAGATCAATTGAGATAATTGATCTTTGGAGTTTTATGAATTTTTGCGAAATTGATATCCCGATAGATTATTGATTTGATTCCTGCAATTGTCTTTAATGAAAATGCGAGTTATTTGATTAGCTTGATTGATTAGATTGATAAGATTGATAAATCTTGATTGATTAGATTGATAAGATCGAGATTCAGTCTAGTTTCAGGAATGACACCTCTTGTATAAGACAAAGATGATCAAAGCGTTTGGTTTTAGGAAGGATTCATCCTATATAAGACATGATCAGAACGTCTGGTTTCAGGAAGGATACATCCTGTATAAGACATGAATCAGATCATCTGGTTTCAGGAAGGATACATCTTGTATAAGACATGATAGATTCGATTGGGTTTGATTGATTTACTAATGTCGATTAGATAAAGAACTGATTGTTTGTTGATATCAAGTTGCAGAAAGATTCGGATATGCTGATGTTGATTCTGTTGAGAGTGATAGCATAAGATTTTTGTTGGGTCGACAATATCTAAAGAGATATGAGTCATTTGTTTGATTGAGTATACACTTGTGATGATACTTTGATGATTCTTGCGATAGATTTAACCTTAGATAAAAGGAGCTTGTGGGAACCCATGCAAGAATGAAATGCAAGCTAAAATGCAAAGCTACAACCAAACCAGTCACTAGATTATTTTGCATTTTTGTCATCATTGAGCTTTTTGAAATGTGGGAAGTGAGTGCAAACATCGATGGTATAATTAAACCATGATGACCTGAGCACTTCTTTCCTAGATTTTGATATAGCAAGTTAGCACAAGCATCAAGGTATAATTGAACCGATATGACCTGAGTGTTGTTTGTGTAAAACAGGCAGTATTAATCATTTCTATATGCAAATCGGAAATTTCTTCAATGATAATCCACTGATCATGTCCTGAGACAAATTTGCACATATTAATGATTAATTTTTAGACAGCAGACAAGAAAAATATCATGTTCCTTCCTTGTCCCTCTAGTCAAAGACATCCTGGAGTCACTCGAAAATCATGATAGCGAAAAGCAATATAGAAAAGTTGAACAATCATGTTAAAATCATTATCCAAAAGATATCATCCATTGAAAAGTGTGTGAATGTGCTTAGATTGGTTTTGTGATAGCTTGATAGTTGATAGTTTGATCTCATGTTCAATGTTGGATGTGTCTCAGTTTTCGCTTGATAAGAGTTGTCTAACTGTTGTTCTACTTGTTTGATTTAGCTCAAAATGATCAAGAGTTTTGCCCCCAGCTAGGTGTAGGATTTTGCCCCAAGCTTAGAAACAAAGTCATTATGATATATCCAATGATCCAAACCATGGCAAGAAGCCACCTGGGATGTTTGCGTATGTACGAAGGCTTTATAATGATCAGCTCTGATGAAAAATGATTGGATGAATGCAAGCGGGAAAATGCATGAAGTAATGGATGGAAGATCTAGTGGACAGATAGCGCCTGTTTGCCAGGTTTTCACCGTCTATTTTTATTCCACTTTTTCTCATATTTGATTTTTTTTTTTTTGATTTTTCAGTTTTTGGGGATTTTTTATGCTTTTTTAGATTTTTCAGACATAGAATTTCTTCAGATGCATGCTATTGATGGGTTCCTCGAGCTGATCTTTGTCCTGTATTGATAGCTGATATGCTCATGATCCAAAGACTGTTGTGACCACAAACGGACCTAACCAGTTCAGTTCAAATTTTCCTTTATTTTCTCGCTCTGCCTGATTTTTTGGATTTTCCTTTAGTACTAGTTCTCCCAATTGAAAAAATTATGGTTTGACCCTGTGATTATAGCTCCAACACATTCTTTGTTGATATACTTTTAGATGATAAAAGGCATTTTGTCATCATTCATGGATCAATTCTAACTCTTGCAGTCTAGATACTCATTGTTCTTCATCTGGGATAAGTCCTTTTAATGATACACGTAGAGAGGATATCTCTACTTCGATTGGCAATATGGTTTCTGATCCATATACAAAAGAGAAAGGTGTGGCACTTGTCGGTGTGCAGATATTGGTACGGTAGGCCCATAGAGCAGGGTTTAGTTGAATATGTCGATCTCTTCCAACATCGTTCATTGTTTTTTTGAGGATTCTCATAACAATTTTGTTAGATGCTTCTACCTGCCCATTTCCCTGTGGATAATAGGGTGTGGAGAATCTGTGCTGGATTTTGAACTTGTCACATAGCTCTTGTACATCTTGGTTCTTGAATGGTCACCCATTATCCGTGATAATGGTCATTGGTATTCCATAGCGACAGATGATATAATTCAAGATAAATGTAGCAATTTGTTTTCCTGTGATGTTTGTGAGAGGTATAGCCTCAATCCATTTTGCAAAATATTCTGTAGCTACCAAGATGAATTTGTGACCATTAGATGAAGAAGGATTTATCTTTCCTACTAGATCAAGACCCATTGACAAAAAGGCCAAGATGTTGCTAAAGCATGAAGTTCTTGTATTGGTGCATGAATCAAATTCCCATGGATCTGACATTGTTTGCATGTTCTAGCTATCTGAAAAGAATCCCGTTCCATAGTTGGCCAATAATAGCCCAAGCGTATGAGTTTTTTTGAAAGGGTAAGACCACTTGAATGAGTGCCACAAATGCCATTATGGACTTCATGTAAGGCCTTCTCAGATTCTTCTTGTTCGAGACATCTTAAAAGAGTACCATCTAGACCTCGTTTGAACAAGGTATCCACAACGAGAGTAAAATGGGAGGATTGGCGAATAAAGTTTCTCTTTTGGTTCTTCGATAAATCAGGAGGTAAGGTGTTATCTTTCAGGTATGTGTAAGTTTGGCCATAGAGGGAGGAATCATGTCTAATAAGTTGACAGATGATTTGGGAATCAGGACAATTATGAGCAAGATAAAACAACTCTTCCACTAGGAATTCATAACGTTGTTGATTTTCCTATGTTTGTACTAGAGAAGCAAGTGTAGCCATGGCGTCTGCTGCTTTGTCGTCATTTCTTGGGATCTATTCAAAAGTTATTTCTACAAAGTATTTCTTGATATCATCCACCATCTTTTTATAAGGCATTAATTTTTTGTCCTTTGTTTGATAATCATCATTGATTTGATTAATGATGAGTTGAGAGTCTCCAAAGACTTGAAGTTGTGTTATGTTCCATTCTATAGCCATTTTGATACCTATAACCAAAGCTTCATACTCTGCGGTGTTATTGGTGCATGGAAAGCTTAATTAGTATGCTTTTGGGATTGTATGACCTTATGGTGTGATGAATAGAATACCTACTCCTTATCCATATTGTGTATATGAACCATCAAAGTATAATTACCATGTTTTTATTGTGATTGTTAGGATATCAGCATCGGGAAACTCAATCTATAAAGGATGATCATCTTGAAGTGGTGTCTCTGCTAGTTGGTCATCAATGACTTGTCCCTTGATGGCTTTTTTGTCAATATTCAATATTAAACTCACTGAGGATCATGATCCATTTTTGTAGTCGTCATGTTAATGTTGCTTTGCTGAGTAAATATTTCAGAGGATTGATTTTAGCAATTAACTTGATGGAGTGAGATAGTAAATAGTGTCGAAATTTTTGAGAAGCAAAAACTACTGTTAAGCATGCTTTTTTTGTTGGTGAATAGTTGATCTTGTATCCTACTAGTGTTCTACTGATGTAGTAGATAGATCATTCTTTTCCTTCATTATCATGTTGTGCAAGCAAAACTCCTAATGATGTTTCAGTGGTTGATACATAAAGTAACAACGACTTTCCTAGAATTGGTGACATTAGGACAGGTGGTTGTATGAGATATGATTTGATCTTGTTTAATGTTTCCTCACATTGATGGTCCCACTTGAAATTAACATGTTTATGCAATAGATGTGTAAATGGTTGACATTTATCTGCTAGTTGAGCAACAAATCTTCTGATTCACTGGAGTCTTCCTTGGAGTGATCTTAGTTGACTGATATTCTTGGGAGATACCATTTCCATGATTGCTTTGACCTTAGCTGGATCTACTTCAATGCCTCTAGCTGAAATAATGCATCCCAATAGCTTTCCTGAAGTTATACTAAAGGTAGATTTCTTAGGGTTTAGCAGTAGCTTGTATTGTTCTAACCTATCAAAGATCTTTTCCGGTAACTCTATATGTTCTTCTCTGTTGTATGATTTAGCCAAGATGTCATCCACATAGTCTTCCATGAATGTATGCATCATGTCATGAAATATAGTTGTCATAACTCTTTGATATGTAGCACCTGTGTTCTTTAATCCAAAAGGCATGACATTCTAGCAGAAAGTACCCCATGGACACGTGAAAGTTGTCTTTTCTTGGTCTTTGGGTGCTATTTTGATATGATTGTATCCAGAGAAAACATCCATTAGAGAAAACATGGAGTGTCCAATAGTTAAATCTACAATGATGTCAATGTTAGGCAAAGGAAAGCCATCCTTTGGACATGCGTTATTAAGATCTTTGAAGTCTGTGCATATTCTGATGCTTTTATCTGGTTTTGAAACGGGAACAATGTTGGATACCCATTGAGGATATGCTACAGGTCTGATGAATCCAACATCCAATAATTTCTTTAATTCTGCCTTGACTAGGAGAGCGATATGCAGATGTATTTTCCTTAACTTCTGTTTAACTGGTTTGGCTACTAGGCTAACATTTAAGTGATGCATAATAAGCTCTAGATCCAACCCTAGCATGTCTACATAGGACCGGGCAAAATTGATTTGTCGTCGTTTGAAGAATTCCACATATTGTTGCATTTCTTTCTCCGACAAAGAAGTTGATGGATGAAGAATCTTTGGTTGCTCTGTTGTGCCAATGTTAACTGCCTTTGTTGGTTCGATCAAAATGGATGATCTTTCTTGATAGTGCTCAGGTAAAGTGTCAAATCTCCCATCTTCTAGCGCCTCAAGGAGGTTTTCACCGTTAGATGCATCCTTTGTTTTTACTTTTTCTCGGTCTAATGTTGCCAAGAAATGGTTTTCAGCATTAAACCTGATATTGTTTTCTTTATTTTCATTTTTGCGACTAGGAGATTTCGCACCCACTTGACTAGAAGATGCATTGTTGAGATTCCTAGTGAAAGTTATTATGGGTTTGATTGCGTTAAGATATACAGATATGGCATGGTCATTTGGAAAGGTATCAATGGCAGTATGTCCTTCATTTTCCCAATCAATAATTTTAGGGTGTATTAGAGGTAAGGGATCTTTAGATTGGGATGTTTCGAGGATATCAAGGGTCATGATAGATGTATTAAAGTTTTCAATATGTGTGTCGATGTCTAGAATGGTACTCTCATTAGAATGACCTTGCATAAGAAGTTCCTGATCGTCCTCGGTTAAGTCCAACTTAGCCTAATGTGATTCTAATTCAAGTGAACTAGATCCTGACGTTTGTCCTGCATACGTGTGAACTACATCAACTTCTATATCTCCTTCAAAGCAATTTTCTTCAGCTAATTATTTAGTGTGATAGGAATCCCCTTCCCATTCATTAGAATCTGTATCACTTGCAGCCTGCAATCTACATATTTGGTCATATAGCATTTCTTCTACTTTTCTAGCTATGTTTTTCCTTCTTTCATATTCCACTTCTTCAGGATAGACATTGAGTTTTGTCAATCTTGCTATGAGTTCTCCTGGATTAGTATTAGGTTCATGTTTGTTTTGATTTAGATTTAATGTTGCATCAGAGATGCTTTTAGTTTGTTTCTCTTGTTGATTTGGAGCTTGCTTCTTTTGACATTTCGTGTTTGTTTGTGCTTGTTGCTTAGCAGATTTTTCTTCCCTTTCAATTGTCAGTCGTTCTTGTCTATTTTCATATTCCTCTTGTTGTTGACTAAAAGATGTGCCTTCTGGTAGCATGACTTGTCCATACCCTAAGCTTGTTTTGTCTGCAGTATGCTGAGTATGAGGTTGAATAGGTTCTGAGATACCTTCTTTTCTTTTTCCTATAGGACCTGTTCCAGTATATCCCATTTTTCTAAGAATGTTAAATCCTTTTCCATACTTTTCTGTAGGTATTCTGACATTGTTGATCTTTTGTTGACATTCTTCATCCTTGTATAGCCACTGTAGCACATATTTGTCTTATGTTTCCTCTGATAAAGTTCTAGCACTACCAAATGCTCCATCAAATATCAGAAGATGTTTCACGGGTTTTTGTTTAGAGTTTGATGGTTTTCCAAAGGATTTTGGAGAAAGCGGTAATTGTGATATTGAATATTATTTGTTCCCTCTATCTCTTAGCTGTATTTTTTTTTTCCATACTTGATATAATAGAGGAAAATGATTGTTCTTTGGATTGTGTGCTCGAAGATGATACCTCCCTATTATGTGGAACAATGACCTCTTGAGCTGATTTCAGATTATTACAACACTGCAATGGATTTGAGTCTGCTGATATTGTGATTTCCTGTCCATTGTATGGGAATTTTACACATTGGTGGTATGTTGATGGGACAACTTGCAAGTCATGTATCCATGGTCTTCCCAAGAGTACACTATATGATCACAAAAGGCAAAATACCAAAGCAAAATACAAGTAACAAATCAACATATCAGAGCAATCAAACAAGTTCAAAATCAAAATCCAACTATGTTAAAACCTCACAAGGATTCAAATACATCTCAAAAGAAAGGTGGCTCTTTTATGCAACTCTTAAAAAGATCCCTAAAGGACTTGGCTAAAGAATTCCCTTGGAGGAACATTCTTCTTCATCATAGGCTTTTATGGTGATCTTTTTTTGGACATCAACTGCATCTTCTGAATATCCTAAGGCACGAACAAGACTCAATGAACAAATATTTAGGCCAGCTCCACCATCTATTAGAACACGTTTAACATGTGTTTTGTGAATGATGACTTCAATTTGCAAGGAAGTGCTATGGGGATGTTGCAATGAATTAATGCTTGGATATGAAGGAGATGGGCTTTGAATATGATCCTCTAAAATAGGTTTGATGGCAATTATGGATATCCCTTGGGGAACTTCATCTTTGGATATATACTTTGGTGATGATGCTATGGAAGATTCTTGCAAGCTTTCAGGAGGTGTAGGAATATATGCATTTGGAGAGTCAATTTGTTTATAGGGGGATGAGCCATTGCTAGACATAGGTGCACGATTTTGATCTTCTTTAGACAAGTCCTTTAGGGATTTTTTTAAGAGTTGCATAAAAGAGCCACCTTTCTTTTGAGATGTATTTGAATCCTTGTGAGGTTTTAACATAGTTGGATTTTGATTTTGAACTTGTTTGATTGCTCTGATATGTTGACTTGTTACTTGTATTTTGCTTTGGTATGTCATGTTGATATGGTTTTCAGCTATTTCAAATGTTTTTGTTTCCGTTTCAGTGGTTTGATTGTCTAAAAGTTGTTTTGATAAGTGATCAACAGTCAATGTAGATATGCTAGAATGATAGGACATGTAAAGATGATTCAAGTGTTTAAAAGTTTGCAAGTTATTCGATCTTCGGTTTAGGAGTGCAATGATAATGATTTGATAAAACCAAGTCCAGTAGGAATGATATATCCTATGATGTGGGACAAGATTATCCTGACCAAACATTTTAGTTTCGTGACAAAGGATGATTAATCCTGATGAGAAACTATGTTTGAGTGATCAGTTTACCAAAAGGGGTGATAATGCACTTTGAGATGTTTAGATTTTGAACTTGTTGAGGGTGAGCACTTGAAAATCTTAAGGTGTATATTTCTATAATTTGATTTGACAGGTGATAACTTGATCAAGCGAACCAAGCAGACAATTTAAGCATCGAATGATAGATAACTGATGTTTATAAATACTAAAAATTGATCAAGCAGAATGACAGACCTGAAAAAGTCATGCAAGACACAGCTCTAGAATGGCAAAAATAGAGACTTGTATGACAATACTTCATGAACCATATGACAAAAGATACAAGACCAGATGACAAATCAGAAATTTCCTTTGAAAAAGCAGAGACTCATACGACAAAACTTTATGAACCATACGACAAAATAGATTCCTCATCCGTTAAATCACCTAACTTAGACAATGAAAAACATGTTTGTTTTGCCGATTTTTTATTAGTGAATTTTGATGTTTTGCTTATGTTTTCCAATTTTAGATGTCTGATTTTTTTCAATGTAGGGATGAATACACAACAAACACATGATATGATAAGTGACTCCAAGCATGCTAAACCATAAGGAAATTGGCTGAGAATGGAAACCTTTGCTTGCTGACTTAGGTACACACCCAATAGCTAATCAGAATACGACCGTTGAGCATCACGCAATGGATTCTCAACGTCGTATTATCTGACTCCAAACACTAAGGGGGAACGATATGGCAAGTGTCTTGGGAGATTTACTACCTCTCTTGCATAAAGATTATCACCCTTTCGGAGGTGAATCGGGTAACTTCTATTTTAACCGGAACTAGTAAGGGATTTGTTCGGTGCGTTGAGGTATAAACTCAATTAAGAGGTCTCCTAGCCTTGAAAACCAAGGTTTGATATACCCAAAGGTATGAAGGAGAGCTATTCCTGAGCATTGTCGTTGACTTGATTTTCATCAAATCACGTTTAATTTATAGTGGGTTGGATTACTTGGCGTTAGCCATTCCCACTTAGGTCGTTCCCCTCACACCGATCGTAATGGCTTTAAGAGTTTTTTAACTCCTCGGGAGGGCAGGCCTGCTAAAGAAATGCACTAATGAAAGCAAAAGATGAGTCTAGCTTTCTGATCACGTAAGAAAGGTGATAGCATACTCGCCTATCATCACAATCACATAAGAAATGATGGTTCATTTCCCTTAGCAAAATTGAAGTGTGCCTAGAAAAATTTAAGGAATATAAAAAGTTTAGTTGAATTCATAGGCAGCCTACAAAATAAATCCATTAGTAGTCATGATTGTGTTTTGAATTTAGTCTTTGACAAGCGCATCTTCAACAACATCCTACAAAACTTGTTAGGTTGCCAAAAATCTCACAAACAGGTCAGGATGAGCATTAGTAAATGATCAAATTCAGCATGAAAATCCTAAAAATCATAGTCTTCTTGAAGACACAGATGTAGAGATTCATACGACATTATTTACCAGATAAAATGACAAATTTAAATTTCAGACATGAGCCAAAATAGATTCATATGACATAGAATTTACCAGCTAGAAATTCATACGACACAGAATTAGGTTTCATCCCGGCCTAAAAGGAAGTTTGTATGAGTTGGAAAATCAACTCATACGACATTCTAAATCAGATCCGACAGGAAAGAAGTTTTGTTGAAGCTTGAGAGGCCAAAAATGATGATTCTGGCCCCACGGTGGGTGCCAAAATGTCATGTATGTGAAGTGTACCTGTACCTGCAAACACAAAACACTCAATCGATCATTACAAGCATGGTTGATGAATTTAAATCAAAGAAAGATAAAACCATAACTAAGCGAGTTATCGCCTCCTAGTAAATGCGAGTATGAATTTTGCTCTCAGATCTTGTTATGCAAATTCCAATGACTTGACTACACTTAGATGGAGGATTTAAATGATTAAGATGCATGATCTAGCAATGATAGCATGATTAAGCTACATAATTTCATGATTATTCTAGAAAATAGGCTAGAATGAAGATGCAATTAAGCTAAAATTGAACATGATAACAATGCTAAGAATGATAAACTAGAAGCTAGATGCCTATAGTAACAATGCTTGAATGCAAATGAGATGGGATCCTTATTTCTCCAAAATAGGGTCTATTTATAGGATTTCCAAGGCTAGGGGTGAGGTGGCAAGAATCAACGATCAAGATTGATTTGAAGATATTAATGGTTAAATTGGAGGAGGTTGGCAAAGGGGTTGGATTAAAGGGAACATCTGTCATCTCTATGGTGACAAGTGTCAAGAGGCTTCTAGAAGAGGTGGGATGAAAGGGAACACTTAGTGACAAGTATCACAAAGCTTTGCTCATGAGAGGATAAAGTGTTCAAGGAAAGGGGACATGGTGGTTAATCGGAATGGGTTAGGTTTAGGAATGGTTTGGTTAGGTGGTTAAAAGTTAGGAGAGTTTGAATTTAAAAATTCAAATAATAGGAAAAAGCTAATTAATTTCAATAACTCATAAATTGATTTGTTTTAATTAATTAGGGGATTAGAAGAAATGATTTTGATGGAGAAGAATTAATTAATTTGAATTAATTAATCAAAGGGGATTATTGAAGTGAACCTATTAAATAAATCCTTAGATTTATTAATAAGTAGAGGAAAGGGGGTATTTAATCAAATTGTTGATGAATTTAATTAAATTGGGGAGGGAGATTAATTATCTTCGGACCATTTTTAGGTGTATACATCAGTCTTTCTACGGTTGGAGCTAGAGATCATGCAGGTTCCCAGGCATCTTAGGGTACTGAGGGGGACAAGGCGACAATGAAATCGGTGGAAGATAAAGATTCCAAAACTAGGGACCCACATGATAGAGGTAAAGAAAAGAAATGGATGGCTCTTTTTGGTGTCAGGCCTTTGGTGCAATCTGGACTTCCGGAAGTTCAAAATCTTTCTGATCCGATGACAGGGGTTTTTGCTATATCTGTGTTGGATAAGCTGGTTGATTTCACTGTTTCTGGATTAGCTATGACCTTGGTTGGACAGTTTGCTAGTTTTAGACCTAACATCGATGTCGTAAGGAACTTTATAAGGAGAAAATGGGTTCTCAAAGGTCAAGTGGATGTGGTGGCTTTGCCTAGGGGTTTTTTCTCCTTTGCTTTTAATAATGAATAAGATATGAATAAAGCGCTCTGTGAAGGGTCGTGGATGTTCGGCAAGTCAACTTTGGCTTTACAGAAATGGGCTCCTAACCTTCCTTTGGATGATTCCTTTTTGGTGTCGACGCCTATGTGGATGTGTCTTGATGGACTGACATTGGAGTTCTAGAATGAGGAGGTCTTTAAAGGGATTGCGGGATCATTCAGTGAACTTCTATCGATCAACCTGATGACTGCAGCTAAATCTAGGTTGGTTTTTGCTCATATTTGTGTTAATGTTAATTAAATGATGGATATGCCTCAATCTATTGAGATTTTGTCTAAACTGGGGAAATGGACCCAAGTGATTGAATATGAATCTCTCCCATTTGTGTGTTTTCATTGTAAAAATTCAGGTCATTGGGCGAAATCTTGTCCGTCCAAGAAGGGTAAGAATATTAAAACCGATAGCAACTTGAAGCAGAAATGGCAAACAAAAGGGAAGAATGATGATCCACCTTCAGAGGTTGTCCTGAGAAGGAAGTGACCGAGATAGAAAATGAGGAAAAGAAGGGTTTGAAAAATAACAAGGAAAAATTTGATTGTGCCTATCCTAATAGTCAAAAAGAAAGTAACGAGGAAGAGAATGGGACAGAAGAACTGGTTCAAAAAACTGAATCAGAGGATTTGAAGGTTGATCCTATCATCCAGGGTAAAGTTGATGAGTTTTCCTATGATGATGCTTCAGCTTCATCTAATAATAAAGAAAATGAGGAAGACTTTAATGAAGCGCAGGACTGTAATATTTCAGAAACTGTGTCGCTGTTGTTATTAGCCAATGGAAGTCCTAAGCAGACTGGAAATATGATCCTGAACTCCCAATGCAAAACTCCTCCTAAAATCATGGAGACGGTGGGTCTTGAGGGAAATCCTAGGATTTTCGGTATTAAAGAAGGCAAGTCAAATAATGGACAACCCAATGGAGGTATTTCAACCAGAAGCAAGAATAAGAATGTTGCAGATGTTGGAAGTCACAACAAAAAATAGGGGAGACCCTCTCTAAAGAATCAGAGGGAACGGGAAAGTTGGAAGAATCGCATTGATGGAACACAAAGCTCCATTGAGTCATCCTTATCCCTGATTAAAGTATGAAGATAATTTCATGGAATATTAGAGGGTTGAACGCCCCCCACAAGAAGGATGTGTTGTGTAATATTGTAAGAGATCATAAACCAGATGTAGTTCTTATTCAAGAAACTAAGATGTGTAGGGATAAAGTGGAAAGAATTAGAATTTTCAAAAGTAATGGGGTAATTGGAACAAGTTCAGAGGGTGCCTATGGAGGTACAACTATCTTTTGGAATCAGAATTATATTAAAGGTAAGGAAATTGCTTCAGGGGTTAATAGGACCTCAGTTTTTCTTGAGCATATTAAGGATAACTTTGTCTGGGTTATCACTAATATCTATGTGCCTAATTCTAAAGCTGGAAGAGCTAAATTTTGGAGGAGCCTGGCTAAAGAGAGACAAAGTTTTTCTGATAAAAGTTGGATGATCATGGGAGATTTCAATACCCCTTTAAAAGAGGATGAAAAGATGGGAGGCCTTCCTTTGCAGCTAGAGGGAAGACAATATCTTATGGAATTTATTAATGATCAAGCTTTGATTGATGTGGATCTCCAAGGGATTAATTACACTTGGACCAATAGAAGAACTGGCCCTGATCTCATTCAAGTTAGGCTGGATAGATCCCTGATATCTCTCGATTGGCTCTCTAAGTATAATTTTTCTTTGGCGTCTATTATTAAGATTGGTTCTGATCATTATCCTATCTCTTTCACTGCCAATTTTACTTCCTCAAAGCGTAATTTCCCTTTTAGATTTGAAAAAGCTTGGTTGTCCCACCCTTCATTGGAAAACTTTGTTTCTGAATGGTAGAATTCAAAGGTTGAGGGTACTGCCTTATTTAGAGTGGCCAAAAAGCTTAATATTATCAGAGCCAAACTTAAAATCTGGAACAAATAGACTTTTGAAGATATCTTTAAAATGAAAGCTCATATTAAGACAAATATTAAAGAAGTTCAAGATAAAATTCAAGTGGAAGGTCTTTCTGAGGATTTGAGGAATGTTGAAAATGGGTTGCTCTCCAAATACCATGAAATTATCTCTAATGAAGAAACTTTTTGGAGACAAAGATCAAGAGCGTTGTATCTTAAGGAAGGTGATAAAAACACCCGATTTTCCACATGACTGCTCTCAAGCATAGGGCGGCCAATAGGATTTCCAGTTTATTCAGCAATAGGGGGATTTTGTCAGATGAAAATGAGATAAGAAAGGAAGTTGTGGATTTGTTTAGTAATCTTTTGGGACGTGTGGATGCTTTGGATATCAAAAATCAAGACCTTCTAGCTCAAGCTATCCCTCCCATTTTAAATGAGGATGACAATAAAAATCTCTCTTGGGTCCCTTCGAATCAGGAGATCAAAAAGGTTGTGTTTTCCTTTCTTGGAGACAAGTCTCCTGGTTCGGATGGATTCCCTATGTTCTTCTTCCAAATTTTTTGGCATATTGTGGAGATTGATATTTGTAATGGAGATAAAGAATTCTTTTGATCTAGGCGGCTTCTAAAAGAACTCAATGCTAACTTTATCGTTCGTATTCCTAAGATTCCTGAAGTTGATTCTCTCAATAAGTTTAGACCTATCAGTCTTTGTAATTCTGTTTACAAGATAATATCTAAGGTACTTACTTCTAGAATGTTGGATATCTTCCCCATTATTTCAGCTCAACAAAATGGTTTTGTCCCTGGTAGACAGATTCTAGATTCTATCATTTCTGTGCATGAGAATATTCATTCTTTAATTGCAGCAAAAAAATAGGTCTTTTTTCTTAAGCTGGACATGTCCAAGGCCTATGACAGAGTGAATTGGCAATTCCTTTTCAGAATTATGAAAGCTTTTGGGTTTGGGGAAAAGGTGATACAACTTTGTTCTCAGTTGACTAGTACTACCTCTTCTACAGTTATTATTAATGAATCTCCATCTAGTTTCTTCAAAAGTTCTAGAGGTCTAAGACAGGGGGATCCTATCTCTCCTATTTTGTTTACTATTCTGTCTGAAAGTTTGGGTAGATTTATTATGAGAAGTGTGGAAGAAGGGAAACTCAAAGGCCTTAAGCCTTCCTTGTCCAACTTAACATGTACTCATGAACAATTTGTTGATGATTCTATTACCATGGGAGAAGCTACCATAAGAGAAGCGAGAAACATGAAGAGTGTTATGGATTCCTATGAAGCTGCTTCTAGTCAAAAAATAAACTGGGATAAGAGTTCTTTGTTCTTCATCAATACCCCTGTGGATAGACAAAGAAGGATTGAAAGGATCCTTGGATATAAAATTGTTGAGTTCCCTTCTACTTATT
Source organism: Cryptomeria japonica (assembly GCF_030272615.1). Taxonomy (NCBI): domain Eukaryota; kingdom Viridiplantae; phylum Streptophyta; class Pinopsida; order Cupressales; family Cupressaceae; genus Cryptomeria; species Cryptomeria japonica. Next base: position 144,075,766 of record NC_081413.1, on the reverse strand, counting down.
TGGGTCTCCCTTTGTGCTTAAAGCCTTCGGAGAATTTCTGGATGAAGTTGGTTGATAGATTCAATTCCAAACTGGTTGGATGGAAAGAAGCCCTCCTCAGCCAAGCGGGTAAGGTGATGATGCTTAAGTCTACCCTTGAAAATTTGTCTATCTACGCCCTTAGTTTGTTTAAAATCCCCAGGAATTTTGTTGGGGCCATTGAAAGAATTCAAAAAAAATTCTCATGGTCGAGAGTGGAAGATAAAAATAGAATCCCCCTTATTGCCTGGAATAATATTTGCACTCCTGAGGCTTTGGGGGGTCTGGGAATAAGGAACATTATAACTATGAATAATGCCTTGTTAGCTAAACAAATTTGGAGAATGAAAGGGGAGGAAAGGGAATGGAATTCCATTTGGAAAAATAAATGCCTTCACATGCAACCATCTGAGGAATAATTTATGGATAAATCTTTTATTGTGGAAGGTTCTGCAATTTGGAACATTGTTCAAACGGCTAAAGTCTGGGCTGTTGCTGGAAGAAAGTGGAAACTGGGGAATGGGAGGGTTATTAGATTCTGGGAGGACAGATGGCTAATGGATAAACCACTGGAGGAAATCCCCATTCTTAATGAATGGAAAGATTGGTTTAAAAGAAAGTATGGAGACTTTGTTAGGGACTATTGGAGAAATGGGAAGTGGATTGAGTTTAGCCAGCTTTGTCTGGGATTAAAATTTTTGGAGACCTTTCTTTCTTCCAAAATCTTTATGGAGCATTCTGAGGATTGTTTGATTTGGAAGGAAACTTCTGATGGGAAATATTTTGTGTCTTCGGTGGTTTCTATCCATTACAAAGTTCTGGAAGAGATCCCTTTGTGGGCGAAAGTGTGGATAAAGAAGTTGACTCCCAAAATTAATATCTTCTTTTGGATTTTTATCCAAAATAAGGTGCTAACACTTGATAATCTCCATAAGCGTGGATTTGTTTTTCCTAACAAGTGCTCTCTTTGATGCAGGGAGGAGGAGTATGCCTGCCATATCCTCTACCAATGCAATTTCAGTCAGGAAATTTGGAATATTATTCTTAGTAAGTGGAAGTTGAGCTGGGTTTTCCCGAACTCTCTAGAAGAGTTTTGGCAGTAGTGGCATTGCCCTAGTTTTAATTCTAAGAATGTTTATCTTTGGAAACTTACTCTCCCTATTGTCACCTGGAACATCTGGAAGGAGCATAACAACATGATTTTTAGGGAAAAAAGTGTGAACCCTAAAGTGGTGGTGGATAAAATATATAGAGGGATCCATGAATGCTTATATGGAATTGATACTGGTTTATCTGCTAAAGAAGACTTTAATGAAAGATGAAACCTTTCCAATAGTAGAAACAATAAGGATAAAGGTAGAGATGGTCTTTTATGGTGCTTTCCTTCCCAGGGATGGATCAAGGCCAATTTTGATGGGGGCTCTAAGGGAAATCCTGGGAATGCTGGTTATGGGGGCATTGTCATGAATTTTGCTAGAAGTTGCCTTATGGATGTTGCTGGCCCTTTGGGTAACCAAACTAGTCATTATGTTGAAGCCTTGGCTGCCCTAAATACATTGATTATAGCTAAAAATCTCAATCATGATAATCTATGGTTGGAGGGAGACTCTCTTAATATTATTAAATGCCTTAAGGGTGAAGTTGAGCCTTCGTGGTCCATAAAAAAATTAATTTTTAAAGCCAAAGAAATTATTTCTAGCCTTAAATCAATTATTATTGAGCATGCTTTCAGGGAAAAAAATGCCATAGCGAACAGTCTTGCAAACCTTGACATTATTTCTGAAGATCAAAGCATATGGGATGGGGAAGATAACATCGATTTTGATATTAAATACCTCATTAGAAAGGACAAAATTATGGGGAAAGAAGGATCACATGTTAATCATGGTAGTATTAATGATTAATCATCAAATATTTAGAAAGGTAATGATAGCTTGTCAGAAGGGCAGAGTGCTAAATAAGAATATAAAAATTTCGCACGCTTTGTGGGTGTGTATTTTTAAAATGCAGAGTGTCATTTGGAAGATAGCTCTAAAGTTGCAGAAACAGAGAAATTGTAGAACGAATTCTAAAATGAGAGGTGATCTTAGAAGAGAGGAACCTGATAATATTTCTAGATGGTGGGAGATGCCTAAGGTATGGACAAAGCTGGAGAAGGGTTTCATGGCACATTTCATGGAAAAACTGGTGGATTATGACAAAAGCAAAGTTAACCTGGTGGTTACCAGAGTGACTGAAAACTAGAAAAATGGCTCCTTCAAAATTCATGGTGTTAAATTCAAGCTGGACACGGACCTCATCTCTACTATCACAGATATGCCCCATTCTGGTCTCAATTTCTTTAGGGACTTGAAAGTGTCCAATAATGTTGTGAAGCTCTTTTTGCTTAAAGATAAGGAGAGAGCGAAATTAGGCAAAGCTTCTGGGGGTATTATGATGCGTCTAATATTAAAAAAAATTGGGGTTGTGTGTTTAATGCCATTATGGAGTATATCACAGTGGAGGGTCGTTTCACTAGGGTCCATACCTATCAGTTTGTGCTTCTGAATCACTTTAGGCATGAGAAGAGGATTTCTCTTCCCTATTACCTTTTTAGGTCTATGTCGAGGTCACTGAACAAGCACAGTAAGAACTCGTCTTCTCCAGTGCTACATTATGGCCTTATTTTGCTCATTTATGAGCATTGTAAGATTTTGGCAATTCAGGAAAACAAAAGGTTGTCGGTGTTGCCGGGGAAAGGAAAGAGGAAAATTGAGGAATCTGGGCCCAGTAAGGATGAGTTGAAACAGAGTAAAAAGGTTAAAAAAGCCATTGTGGAGAAAATTCAAGAGGACATGGATAAACAAAAGGATACGGAGGTTGATTATGAGGATATGGGAAAAGAAGGAAGTGAGATGGAGATTGATGAGTCTGATGGAGAGGAGAGTTGGAAAGAAGAGAAAGTGGGGGAAGAGGAAGGAGGAGAAGAGAATGTTTCTAATCAGAACAACCCTACCCACAATGTGAGTACTGGTAATTTTAACAGCCAGCCTATGGAGGAGCAAGACAACCAGATTAATAAGGAGGAAATGGAAATAGAAACTGAGCAAAACAAGGATGAGGAGGATTCGAGCAGGGAAAAGGATAGAGCTGGAGATGAGATTATTCTGGATAAGCTCAAGAACCACTCTGAGGCTCGTCTGGGTTTTGATAGGTGGGTATCTGAAAGAATTAATAAAATGGAAAAGATAGCTAATCAGTAGAAAGAGAAGGGAAAGAAAGATGAAAGTAATCAGGAGTAGTGGAAAAAGGTTATGGACGAAAAAGTGGAGAAGCTGGAAGCTCAGATCAGTAAGCTGGAGGAAGGAAAGATGGCCATGAAGAACTTCTTGATTATGATTCCCAATATCCTCAACTCTGTGACCAGGAATCTGGAGGAAATTTCCAAATACCTTGATGGCTCCAGCACTTCCAAACCTGTTGTGGACCTTGATGTTGATGATGATGGTATTGAGGCTGGGAACATGGATAGTGCTCTTGGAGGTGTGGCCAAAAGGACTAGGGCGAGTATGAAAAAAGCTGCCTTGGCCTCTTCCAAGGAAATCCCAATGCTCAAGGATAATATCAAAGAAATGCAAGGGATTAGCGGAAAATTGGCTAATGCCCTTAAAATATTAAGTAATTTATCTTTTTTCTGTTATGGCTAGATGTTGCTGGTTTTATTGGGCTTTTGTGCTGGCTTTTGTGCAGTACTTTGCTAGTTTTTTTGCAGAATGTCTTGTCTTGTTTCTTAATGCTCTTATCTTTTAAGGTTCTTTTGTAAAGGGTTTCGAGGTCCCTTCAAAACCTGTTTTTCCTATAATCCAAAACGCAGTGATTTATGTGGGGAAACCCCTTTCGAGAGAAAAACCCCACACTTTAAAAGCAACCCAATATATTATTCATCGATTAATAACAAATTACAATATACTTGCAGAGAAATCTATTCACAGGAGTACCACTAATCAGAGACTCAGAGTAACTCAATAGCCATAAGACTCTTACACACAACCTCTATCTCACCCACCTCATATATAAGAGATACAATATAAGAAACCGTCAAATGATATTACAAAACCCTGGGCTAAAACCACCCAATAAAGTAGAGCTAACCTTATCTCCATTCTAGATGCCCTATGACGTGTCAAAACACACATCAACACGTGTTCCTCCCTTTTACAACTCATTTATGTGTCTGGTATAATTTATATTTCCTATTTTAGGAGTCCAAACTTCTGGAGGCCATAACTTGTGAACTATGTGTCTAATTGACAAACCATTTGAAGCATCAGAAAGCTCACGAAATGCTCTATCAACTCATAAGTGTCTATGCCAACTTTTCAGGGTGTTTTGAAGCCTCTAAAGTCCTCAAAATTAATTTTAAACCTTTCACCTCTATTATGTCTTATTCTAGGTAATCCTTTATGAATGACTATCAATATTATGACTTGGTACTCTTATTAAGGTCTTGTACAGTCAAGCCCTTTCCTTGCCTATTACTATGCATACCCTTCCATTGATGATATAGACCCATTGAAAACCCTTCTAGGCTTCTTAGTGTCAACAATGGTTTCTTGTGTTCAATATAAATTTACATGGACTTATGGATATTGATCAAAGCTTTCATGAATTTGACCCCTTGACATTATTGTTAGCCCTTAAATTTTTTATGGCCTGACTGGTGGCTTCTCAGATCTCGACATATATTGATGACCTTATTGCATAGGTGTGTTTAATTCATATTTCCATATGAAAATCTGGTCATCCATTTGATAAAATATGAATTATTTAGAATAATATGATACATGCAAACCACAACTCCATGAAAAGTTCATAGGGTTGTGATAGGCTTTAGGATTTGATAACAGTTTCATTGTTTGACAACAATTTAAACTTTAACACAATTATTTGCATTGTGATAACTCTTCACATCTATAAAGAAATTGGCCATCCATTATGTAATACAACTTACATGAGAAGGAAACTTGGATGGAGTTATCATCACATATTTTATTAATAGTCATGCCTTGCTAGGGATATTTCACATTTATGAAGGTTTTTGGAAGCATTAATAAATTTTTGCATTGGTTCCTCGGGCTTATAAAATTTCACAAAGGCATTTCAAAACCTTTGTAGTTCTCATATGATGACCACATATGATGAAGGGCTAAGAACTCTCTCAAACTAAACATGCAAATCATCTAAATGTTTGACTTAAAATCTGTTATGGATATTCTCCTAACCCAAAACAAATACATAATGTAGCTTAGATGTGCAAGTGATTGTAGAATATCAACAAACTACTTCTAATTAATTCAATCCAGATGTTCAGGAAATGTACAAACTACATAGAAAATTTGCAAATATATTGCATAGAAGTCTTATAGGAATTACAAACACTACAAAATCTGATTTAATGCTAACATTAATCAATACATAACAAGAAAGAACAAGAAGACAAAATCATTTATTCCCCTCATGCATCATGTTGCAAAATTGGCTTTTAACCTTCAATATACAACAAAATTCAATATGGATTCATATCTTAAGCATGAAATCTATCCATAATCATATTTATCGATCTTTAAATCTGTCATCTCTTCAAAGATAATTTCTTCTTCCCCTCGAAATTCCCAAAAATCTAAAAATAGAAAACCTAAAATGAATGTTGAAACTTGTCTTTTAAACACCATAGTTACCAAACCCAAGGTTTTTGTAAAGCCCCAAAAGTCATACCCAAACCGAGGAAAGTGATCTTCCAAACTTATAAATTTCCTTCAAATATTCTAGATTCTTTATCACCTCCATCTCCAAACTTGCCAAGAATATCAGTCCACTATGCATTCAACTCCACTCAATAGGATCTCAAAATAGAAACTGCCAAATAACTCATTTTTCGCAGTCCATTTTTTAATATTTAGTGTAAGGAAAGTACATTTGAGTCAAGGCAAGTTGTAACTCCCATTTCCCATGCCCAAAAAGGAATATTCTAAATTTAAGGTTGAATATGCCAATTTCAAATTTGGGTCTCACATTTACCATGGATGCTCCTACATTAGACACCCGAGGTAATTTGAAATGTTCATGAGTTAAACTCATAAAAAAATTGTAGATGTTGCGCTTATCCCCTCTTTCTCTTTTCCATACTCAAGGCCTTATAGTGCCTCAACAACACAAATTTTTTTTAAAACCCTCATGTTATACACATGTAAACTGCCTCATATTTGACAATCTATTTACAAAACTCTCTTAAAACATATGCAAATGTTATTGCAAACTACCTCCTTTGACAATATATTCACAACCACATGAACCTCACCTCCTCAAACCCTATGAATAGTCTTTCTTGCAAGTTGCATGTACACATGTAACAAATCTCTTACACAATCCAATCCTCAAGTCCTAGAACAAACGACCTCCAGTTTGGCAAATTTGTTTACACACTATGGAACCCCCGCTCTAATAGCATTGATGAAGGGTTGAAAACCCTCTCAAACAACACATGGAAATCATCTGTATACTTGACTTAATATAATATTAATATTCTCCTATCCCAAAACACAAACAAATTCTAATGCAAGTAAATATAGAAAATCAACAAACTGCTTTTGATTAATTCAATCCAAATGTTTAGGAATTAAGTCTAGTGGTTGTATCGGGAATTAACAGGTTGATCTTTTGGTGCAATGGAAACCACACTTGTAAATGAGGAGGTTTTGTGTCGTGAGATAGCAGGATGTGGCAAATAAACAAGTCGTCTTCATCCTGCAGGACTCTAGTGAATAGAAAAGTGCAATGCAGGCTAGAAGGGTACTTGTAAGGCTGAAGAAGGTTCACCCCATAGAGGTGTAAGAGCTCAGGAAAGGATGAAGCAGGATGGTGGGATCAATGTAAATCACCTCGCTACCCCACATAGAGAAAAGGGATCAAATGATTTCCTTGCGGGGTAACATAGTAAGAAAGGCGGTGGACAACACCGCTACCTTGCACCTAGAAAAATGAAGAGAGATTGCCTTTGTGGGGTGACAAAAGAACATAAAGATAGTGAGGCCCCATGACATTGAAGGTGATGAAAGAGTGACCTCATGGGGTAACTAAATGGATGAAAATGGGAGACCCTACTATCCCACAAAGGGAGAATCATATGAAAAGGTGGCAAAATTTTATCAAAGGCAGGACTTTAGAGTTAGGAAAAAATTAGAAGGTGGTGGAGGATGAATTACAAGGAGCCATGTCATTGTTCAAAGGGGTCAATGATGCAATTGTAGTCGTCCATGCCCAAATCAATGGTGGATTTTGAATTCTGATGCCACCAGCCAGTTGAGTTTACATGAAGGAATTAACGGTGACGTCCTTGTAATCAATAAAGTCAAATTCTAAAGACATAATTGTTTACACAACATCCGAAGAGTATCCAAAGAGAAAGAAAGAGTGAGCACAGAGCAATTCAAGGCAACAAAGGAGATTATCATAGCTACAGTCAAGTCCAAGTACTTGCAAGAAACAAGTAAGTGGTATCAGTGCCTTCCCTCTGTGCTATTATGAAGAAATTAGGAGTTTGTCTAGGGTTTATTCTCAGGAGAAAAGTTTAATTTCTGCACTAGCATAGTAAAATGGCCTCTCCACCGAAGAATACCATCTCCCTTGTTGCTGAAAAAAAAAACCCAATAGAGAGGAGAAGCCTCCTTCGCCATGCTTGAAATTAAGCATGCCACCCCTCTAGCTATTGTTGATACGGCCTCTGCGATATCTAATGAGCCTGTTGTTGAACCAAACCCTCCCTCGGCCACTCAAAACCCTCCTAGTGTTGTTGGGACCTCAAAAATTTTGCATAATTTTGAGGACCCAGGTTCAAAATTTTGTATATTACATTCAAAATCGCCTAGTAAAACAAGCTCAAGTAGCACATTTTGGGAGCCTGCAATTTTGCACATATAAAGTATCATCTAAAATTCTCTTGGGAGATTTTTACTCACCTTATAAAGATACCATGTATCCACTTGTAGCCTCCCATGATCAGTTTTGATGTGTTTTTGAAGTATCCTTCGGAGGTCCTGAAGTTAAGGTTGCAGTTTGCACATGTTTTCACTTTTCTAGGTAGCCCACTTTGAGCAATTGAATCTTTGTACCAGATGATTGTCATGCTAGAATGACTATTTCCCATGATTCTTGGAAATTTTGTGAAGCCCCATACCAAATGGCATAGCCCCATGAATCCATCTACTCAGTTTTCAAAGTCAATTCCATTTGCAAAAAGTTCAGTTTTGCAAACTAGACTGTGTCAAATAGTAGTTAGTGGCCCTCTTTGTGCATTTTTATTTCACGCCCAGTTGACCTGAATTTAAAAGTGGTTGTACCCCATGATTATCTATAAAATTGTCTACCTCATTCCCAGTTTGTTGCCTCCTAGCTCATCATTCGATTAGTTTTCAGAGCCCATTCCAAACGAACTTTTTCAGGGTTTCATGAGCAATATGTTCAGTGTTTTTCAGAGGAGGCAACTTTGAAGGTTAAATTTTTTCACATGTGACGTAATCAAGTCAAACCTTCTTACATACATGTTTAGGGTATCTAGATGTGCCAGTGTGCCAAGTTATGACTCTTGAGGCAGAGGTTTAATATTTTTTTAAATCAGGTTGATTTAACCAGTGCATTTTCAAAAACAAGTGAGTAAGAAACTTTGGAGGCTAATATATTTTGCCTCGGAAGTTGTAATAAAGATCCATCTGATGCCCTGGGTTCTCTATATTGCATTCTATCAGTGTGCCAGTTCGCTAGCCCCAATCAGGTGTTTGGGCCAGTTTTTGAAGCCAGTTTTAGAGGCTACTCAGGTGTTTCCAACTGAATTTCAAAGTTATAAAAATGTCAAGTTTGATGACCGTGCATTTAGTTTCTCAGATTTTGAGCATCCCCTGTCAGCCTATGAGAGCATTTCATGAAGGCCGGTTGTTTAGAAACAAAAAAAAACAATTAGTCAGACCCCACCCAAGCTCGACTAATAATGAAACCAATTAAAGGAAAATGTATATTATTTAAATCAATAATGCATATTTAAATTCAGTTTTAAACAATGGGGGTGTATGAAATGATGTGAGCCAATTTATTGGTTAAAGTCTCCTACAATATGGAGGAGAGATTAAAAGATCATCCTTTAATGATTCAATAATTGGAGCCACGGTAAGGTTGATATTTTGAAAGCGCGATTTAATTAAATCATTTATTTTATAAATGATTTAATTATTCTCTATGTAGCTGGCCCACAAGATAACAAATGGTAAGTTTAATATATTTCCTTTAAGCAAAAGAGGGGCCCCACATAAATGAATTTCGCACATATGGGGGAATTTTAAAGGAAAAAATCTCCTTCTCCACGAAGACATTGCAAAGGCATCCCTATGAAATTCGTGCCTCGTGAAGAGAAATGGTTATATCCCACACAACTCCCAGCTTGTTTAGAAAAGCAATGCGGACTAAGACAAGCACAGAGATGGGAAAGAAGTCCCATTACCCCGCGTGGGGTCCACACCACATATTAAGGTCACACGGGGCAAGAAGTTAAGGCTGGGAGGAGCTCTTTTTGCTTACCCCGCGCCAGATCTAAAAGGAAAATAAGTACCCCGCGGGATAAGAAATCACGCGGGGTGTAAAGGAAGATTTCCCCCACGTGATGCCAAGGGGCTTCACAAGCATGATGCAGGATAACATAAACCAAAGGCGAGCAGAATTTTAGGGCAAATGAAAAAGGAAATATGCGTGAATGGAAGTTAGGGCAAGCGCCTATGCAGGAAAATGGAATTAGGGTAAGCCAAAGACGAGTGTCAGATCACAGGGAGGAATACTGCGCAGTATTTTGAGAAATAGTAGCAAGCATTCTCAATGTCTGAGAGAGGAAACCAATGGAAAATTGAAGTAATCAACATAAATAAGGCCCAGGCTGAAATCACTAAAGCAAGAAGCATCAAATTTTCAAAATAGAGGTTATGATTTGGAAATATATGGTTTGCGCGAAATTGGGGTTCAAAATATTTTTAATTTGCAGATATTGAATGTATGCAACATAGCTTCGTGCAAGGAGCATTACTCTTTGTCTGCTGATCTTAATGCATCATGTGGGTGCGTGGTGAGCAATTTGTTACAGGAAAGATCTAATGCCTCATTAACCTGCGATATGGTGAGGGGAAAGATTTGAATGCTAAGGCGATGTGTTGCAGATGTCTTTGTTTACAGACAACATCAACTGGGGATTCGATACCCATTTTCTCGTCTCGCAGGTACTTACACATTGAAGTCATTGAATATGAGTGTCATTTCAGAGTGTGGGTCGCGGCATAGTGTGTGAATGGAGGCACACTCGGCTACAGTCTACTTAATGGATTTTTGCTTTTGCCTAAACGTTTTCATTTCATGATGACAAAGATTGATCTGTCAATGGATGGAGTGCGAAATTAATTCTGCCATAGTAGACATGTATGTGAAGTGTGAAGCCGAGCTCGTTGTTTTGAAGTGATCGGAGTATTCCAAAAGCAAATAAGCAAATATGAAACCCATTAAACAACAAATGGAATGCTAGGCCCTTCACAATGAATCAACAATGATAATATGGGTTTTGCGCTGGAAGTGCAGCATCGACTGAGGCTTATCTACAACCGGTGACTGTCTGAGGGCAATTTCTTGACAATATGGGCCATCGCAAGAGCGGGTATTGTGTAATGTAATGATTCAAAGGCATACTGTGTTGTGTATGGAGTCTTGATGAGCAGTTTTTCAACCTGTCAGGATAATGAGATACTATTTGGCACCACGTTGAATAGAGTAAAACGATAGATGCCTGGGCATGTTTCTTAAATGTCATTCCATGTATGTTGTACCTGAAATGGGAGATGTTGAACAGGTCATTGCAACTGCCAGAATGTGCTAGGTATGCACGCAACATTTAGGGAAGAGGCACAATTCAGAATTTGTGGCTATGAGTTAGCTTAAGCGACTAGCCTTTTGTTGGGCACGATGGGTGTGCTAACCAGATGCTGGAGGACGGTGTTTCCTCAAATGGGTGTATGAGGATATTGAATGGCAGTTGGAAAACATGATGTGCCTTCCTCATAAATAATGCAAGGCATTATAATTGTGTGAGCATTTGTTAAACATGTGCTGAATATGAGTGCTTTCCCTAGTTCAAAGCTTCAAACCATCAGCCAGTGACAGTCTAAAAAAAATGAAATGATGAATAAGATGCCTTCAATGGTAATGCAATGAGGTTATGTTTGAGGAAACCAACTTTCTAGAAGGGGCCGAAGTGAAAAAGGAGGTGCTCAAGTGATTCTTGGCTAGAGCAGTGATGAGCAAGGTAGGAAGTGATGATTTCACAAGAGTGGTCAAATTGTTGGAATAATGTACTTACTTTTATTAAGATGAAAGCAAATATTCACATGGAGATTGTGAATGTTAAATCAGGGTGCAATAAATGAGAAAAATCACATTCTCTGTTCTAGGTGAAATCATTTTTGCGAAGGACTCTCGATGAGAGGTTCAAAGGCAAACTATTTCTACAGGTAAGATTGTCTAGTGAAAAGAAGTATGTAAAATCATATTCATTTTGTTTTCACTGAATATATGTTTTACAAAAGCAGAAGCAAAGCAACATAAGCAGCATTAGTGATGGTAATGAGGGGGCCAAGTTTTACAAAATAAGAATTTGGAGAGATTGCCTGGGCAGATGTTAAAAGTTGTGAATCATTTGATGATTTTATAAAACTTCAGGATAAAATATTTTCACCCAGTAAGTGGAAATGTTTTTAAAAAAATCAAGACTGGGTAAATTGACAATTGACATCCACATAGAAAAGGTGAAAGTGGGGTAAAGATGGTAAAGTCCTTTTACCAAAGAGTTCCATGCAAACATTAAAGGAGTGAGTGAGTATTATTTTGCAAAAGAGAGAATTTATTTTACGTGGCCCAGTTAATGCAGAAAGGAGACTTTTTACGATATGAAAATTCAGACTTCATTGGTGAAGGGATTATTATTTTCATGTAAAAGGGTTAACATTTTCTCACCCAAATGAAATGTTTTTACCAAAAGGGTGAATATGCAGAAAATGTAAATGACGGGTCATTTCAGCAGAAGCAGCCCAAAATTTTCCATTTTTAATCCACAGGGAGAACCCCAGTAAAGGGAAAGGATTGAGTTCCACAAAAGGGGAAATTTTTCAGTTTTGGGGCTGAGATAGAAAAGTGAGTTCCTGGCACAAGTAGGACAACCTACTAAAATTAGGAAGTCTTGGCAAATGGACAGATTTTGAAATTGACAAGTTACTGTAGAGAGATTTTCCATATTTTCAAGAAATCTTCATTAGGCTCAAGGTGAAGACCAAGGACAGCCAATGGGCAAAGTGCAGATTTTAAAATTTATCAAATCCAAGGATATGACGTGCAGATCTCGAGGCAAGAATTTTAGATTCCTGAGAAATGTGTGAACCAATGAAAGGTATTCTAGGGTTTTCCCTAGGATTTTGATGCATCTTTTGGTTCTTTTCTTTTCTCATTCTCGGTTTCGTAGTTAGTTTTTAGTTTAGTTTTAGTCTTAGGAGTTAGTTTTGCTCCAGATTTCTGCTCCATGAGTAAGCTATGTAAAGTGCAGGGCTAAATGACAGTTAGATGTATATTTTCAGCTTGTGAATGCTTTAGGTTTTAAGGATTTGTAATCAACAGTGCAAGTAATGAATAGTGGTTTTCTTGCTTTTGTCTCCAATATGTAATAGTGTTACTTATGAAATATACAATCAAGGATTGCATGTTTTGTCCCATTAAGTATGGTGTTCATTCTATTTTTGCTTCTCTTCAAGGAAGAGATTAAACTGTAGGATGATGAGTAATGTCTTTTTCCTATAGGATTATTAAGCAGGATTGCAGGAAAACTAAGCTGATGGGCATTGATGCTTAGATCTCTTTGGTTGCAATGCAAGCTACTTGAGTGTAAGGCTGCAAACTAAAAGTGGACTCTGCTGCCTGGTAAATGAAGGCACCGGTTAATGTTTATTTTCAGATTTTCAGAATCATTCTATTTTCCAAGTCTCTTTTATTTTCTGCATTGGGAGTAGGATTAGTGTAGAAACCCAACCTCAATGAGTGCATAGGTATTTATAGACTAAGGTTGTAGCCAAAAATAGGAATTTATCCACCTCCCTTAGTACAGTTTCATTGGGATGAGCTATTGTATTATGTAATGCCTTTAGTATTTGAAGCTATAGGTCATTTTGGCATTACTTAGGTATTACCGCCTTGGTCTCATAGAGCCAAAAGTGCAGGAGATTTTTAGTTTCATAACTGAATCTCGTTTGTTGGCCAAGTATGGTACAAGAAATGAAGTTGTCCCTGGATACAAGAACCTTAAGATAGATTGTAAAACTTGATTGTGTTGTCATATGTCAGTATTCCCAAAAGTTACTCAAGTAGACCTAATGTTAGAGGTCTAGGAATGAAGGCCTTGGTTTGTCCTTGGTGTCTTGGTTGAATCTTGAAGAACACTTAGGTTGAATGTACTTTTAGTCCTTCCTCTACATCAACTAGCCAAACATTGTACATATGATTATTACTTTTCATGAAAAAAAAACTAGACTCGCCTAAGGTGCATGTGGACTGTAGACAAATACTAGGCTTACCATTGAAATACCTAAAATTTTGAAAATACTCATATGCAACATATTGACTGAACAATACACATGAATGAAAAAATAAAAAATCTTCTCATTATTCTCACAATGAACATATTCACTTAAGCATGGTCTAAGGGAGAAACTCAAAACCTTCCTCGTTGCCTCTCAAAACCAATTTTCCTCTCAAATCCCCTCTCTAAAAGCCAACTCTTTACAAAAGAATAGGAAGCAATATACAAATATGCAAGGTTTTCTATTTTATAGTAATATTACTACATTTTTCCACATTTCTAATAAATTAGTTCTTTTACAATTACACAATTGTAAATGACTCATTTTAGTGTAAACAACTCTTATATTAAATGTTATATTTCGGAGTATATAACCATTCATGAAACACATGTTTCATATCATGTTTTGGAGTGTTAATTGAAGATGCAATCAGTGTAGAAATCTATGTATGCATGTTAATATTTGTATAAAGATTTTAAGGTGCTAAATTATCTACAGTTGTCATAGTTGTACTTAATTCTTAGTTTAATCCCCTACAATTGTTCAAATAGGTATTAATCTAATATGCATTACAGATTTGCAAGAATATATATATTGATTAAACTTGAAAAGGAATATCCATGAATTTAGTGGATATCTTATCGTCTTTTTATTGTTATTTTGATAAGAGAGATAAGTTATTTGTGACCTTATTGTCTTTTCTATTCTTTTGTTTGAGGTCCAAGGGAAACAAGTAGTAGATTATCCAATTCGTATAGTGTGCATTATCTAGTTTCTTTATAGTTGTAGAAATTGAAGTAGCTTATGATTTGAATGAATGATGGTTCCTTCCTTGTAATTATAGTTCACATGATAGGGTATATTTTTTTTCATGTGTGGAATATAGTTTAAAGTATTTAAAAGTGATATATGATTGGGTCTCCATGTTATGTGAGTATTGCATGTGATACTTAATATAATGTGAATATCTGAAGGTAGTGCAATGTCTATAATGGCCAACACTTGTTGGACACGAATGTATTCTTTGAACTCCTTAAATTCGTATTATTAGACAAGTGTCCAATGGAATATATTCATTGCACATGGATGAACTCATGATAGAAGTCCATAAGTCTAAGACTCTAGATATTTAGAAGATTGTACAAATTTTACCTCTCTTGAATGAGTTAAATATTCTATAGATATACTTTGTATCCTTGAATGATCAAATGTGTGATCTATGTACTATATCTATGTGGTATCGAGTATACAATTGATTGAGTTAGTTGGGAATTTATGCCAACACAAGGTACTTGTGATACAAACAATAGGCTAAGAATGGTCCTCCCAAGTCTATTTGAAGATGAATATGCCATATTAGTAAAACATGATTAAGGAGATAAAAAAAGGTCCAAGAATGAAATTTATACTGCACATTTTTTAAACTAAAAATCATAGTCAACCATTCATATAGTCCATCTTTTTACTCATTAAGTTTTCTTTTAAGCATCATTATAATTACCATTAACATAGTAATAACCAAAATTTAAATCAATTTTGAGGAAGTATTATACAACTTTGGGCAAGTTCTATAGGCTATGAAAATACAACAAAGGACATGTTCATGCTAAAATGTAATTTTTCAAAGTGTATTCTAGTCTATATGGAAGTATCTCAAACAAGATTTATCTGGCATGAGGACTATTAGAGTGAATTTTGGAGAAGAGATTGGATTGATATTTAATTTGTTGATGACCTATTTTATTTAGCATAACCGTGTCTTCAACCCAAATGGATATATAATATAAAATGACATTGGAAGAGAGGAACCCAGAACTATGTTGATCTAATGATTTATCATGTAGCATATTATAACACACATGGGATTGTTAAAGACATCTCCATATTGTTACACTAGTCAATTAGTATGTTGTTGTTGCAATATAACATGCATCTTTTAGCATGTTGCTAATTCTTGTTTTTTTTGGTGTTAAAGCGTGTTTGCGCAAACTTGCACACCACAAGTTTTTGTGTATTATGACATAAGCTTGTGGCATTGATTGGATAATATCGTACAAATCCCAAAAATAGTTTCAAAATATTATGTATGGGGTTTTTCACCTTAGTGATCCATATTTATGACTTAGCTATATAGAAACCATCGTGTTCAGAATGTTGGAAATATTGTTTTTATTGATGTCAAAGTGAGAAGAGGAAATTGTTGTCATCATATTTCCAGTATCAAACATGTAATGTTTTGGGTTTAAAGGTGTAAAGGCCAAAGGCCACTAATCATATATTTCAAGGTAATAATTAAGACCAAAAATGGACCGACCCCTCATTGAAGATAGTGCTAGAATGAATCTAAATAAAAAGGTGGCAATCTTTACCCATCAGTGTTGGAATTAATTTAATTAAAGATGATTAAATCTCATAAGTCTTTAGCGATTAATTTAAATACAATAAGTTGGATGACCTCTATTGTGGAAAGTTTGATTTGATTTATTTGGTGCCTCATAGAAATGGATTGACCTCCTTAATGTGATAGCCCCTCTTGGGGAAATTAAATAAGTTTATTTATTCTCATGTGGTCGACCTCCTTGGTAGGATCACCTCTCTTGGGTGAAGAGGTCGGAAGGTGGTATAAATGCAAGATGATTTGGGGTTAAATAAGGCAAATAATTAAAGAAATGCATTTGTATTTTAAGAAGATTTATAACAAATCTTGAAGCATATTTATAACAAACTTTCAAGGAGATTAATAGATTTATAGCATAATTTCAAGGATATCTATAACACATTTATAAGTAGAATTATAAGAAATTTTTGTGAAGGATATTTTCATGATTGTCATGCTTTGAAGAAGCAATATTCGGGAAAATGAAAGTTTTTTTCATTTGGATGTTGGTGCCTCCTAATAGAACAGATTGGTGTCTCCTGCTAAGTTTGTGCTTAGTAGCAAGGATTGGTGTCACCAATGGGTTGGTGCCTACAAATATTTGTAAGAGTTTTATTTTTGTGGTGGCTAGATTCAAATAGTAGATCCAAGCAATCCTTCACCATGGTTTTTCCCTGAAAGGATTTGCACGTAAATATTGTGTTCTTAATTGTGTATATCTTGTGTGTTTGTTGTTGTTGTGCTTGCTAAGTTTTTAAACAAGTAAAATATTGTCTTTGTAGCATCACAAATTGTAACCTTGTATAATTTTACACTACTTTTTATGCCCTCGCCTTAGTGTGTTTCCTGTCAACTCTTATAAAGCCTATTCTTGGCCTTTGTACTGCAAAACTGATGTCATATATTTACATGGTGATCTAAACCTCTTTCTTGGGATTGCATGCATATTATCCATAACTTATTCACCATGTTTTGGGTGGACAGGGGCATTTGGAGTGACCTTTTCCTAGACAAGGGCATCTAGGGCATCCTTGTCCCTCAAAATTGGGCCCAATTTTAAATATGAGTGCCTAGTTTTTGTCGATTGGTTCCTGATCTCAATGTCTCAATATGACTATTGAAGGTTGGCCTGATTTATGAAAAACTTGAGAGCCCTATATAAGAGCATTCTTTCAATTCATCTTCATCAACTATCCATCTATAATCCACTCACATCCATATAGCATCAAGATATCATTTCATCCCACCATATCCTTCAAGCGTTCTTCAAATCATCCTTGTCCCTCAAAATTGGGCCCAATTTTTAATATGAGTGCCTAGTTTTTGCCAGTTGGTTCTTGATGTCAATGTCTTAATATGACCATTGAAGGTTGGCCTGATTTATGAGAAACTTGCGAGCCCTATATAAGAGAATTCTTTCAATTCATCTTCATCAACTATCCATCTATAATCCACTCACATCCATATAGCATCAAGATGTCATTTCACCCCACCATATCCTTCAAGCATTATGGAGCAACAAGTTGCAACAATCCTCATGCAAGTATGTGTTTATGTTTGATTCATTTATGTCTTTTCATATCAAGGTATAATATTTATCATTTGAATTTAGAGTATTCCTTCTAGTTTCAATTCGATTACATGGTTACTTCCAAAAACTAGGGTTTAACCTAGGCAAAACCCCATCAACAACACCATTTTCCTCCTTTGTACATGTAGGTGATAGGATATAGAGACAACAAATACAAATTCGAGAAGAGTGGATAGAGACACACCAAACCAACTTTTGTAGAAGACAAAATTGGAGGACAAGGTTGCCCCAAGCACCATTGTCAGACACCTTTTTAACAAAATTTCAAGGAAACAATTATAACAACATCTTGATCCCAAAAGTATATTTTTATCTACATCCAAAACTCTAAGGACAAGGTCACCCCAAGCACCACTGTCTTGTTGGTTTCCAAATCAACAGATCCCTAAACCCTAAGGATTTAGCCACATTCCTATCAACAAGTCTAAGGTTAGATCTAGCCAACGAACAAGATTCAGTCACTAAGATTACAATCTTCTGCACTTTTGGCTCTTTAAAACCAAGGTGGGTAAACCTTAACAGTGCCTAATGATTTTTAGACCTACTCATGGATTGATGTTGTTACATGAAGTAGATATCTCAATGAAAATATACCAAGGAAAGGAAATAAATCTTCAACTTTGGCTTCAACCTCAGTTTATACCTTACATGCTTGCATTGAGATTGGTTATCTAAGCTAAAACTACTCCTATTGCATAAATATAAAAGGTGAAATAAGAATATAAAAGGTGAAACACTCAGGATGGATTTACTATGGTTAAAAACGAGAAAACTAGAAGGAAGAGATCTCCTAAGAACAATAAAGATAGTGCTACCAGGAAGGAATCCCTAGGACCTGAACAAATTTCTGAGGCAAGGAAAAAGAGAGGTAGACCCTCCTCTTCTATTGCATTTGATGCTACCAATATTACAAATAAAGAGGATTGGCCCAAATGTTTTGAGGGATTTAAATCCCAAACTGATCCTTCCCAACTAAGTGAATCATGTTGGAAATAATTTCTTGGGACATTAGGGGCCTTGAGGCCCCTGATCGGAAATACATCATAAAGAGATTTCTTAATGCACATAAGAATATGGATTGCCTCCTCTTACAAGAGCTAAAAGTTGTGGGCTTTACCCTGCGAATTGGTCTCAAATGTATCTGGAGGGAGGCTACTTCATTTTACACTAACCATACCAAAGGAAAAGGAGGCACAACCATACTCCTTAGTCCTAAATGGGCCAACAAAGTGGTTAACTGGGGGCAATCCCCCTGTGTTAGGGCTATATGGGTCTCTATTCAAATGGGGAACTAGAAGTTTGGAATTTGCTCTATTTATGCCCTGAATGACTACAGAGAAAGGGGAGAATTGTGGAACTGGCTAGCAGGGCTAGAAGATATCCCTTGGATTATTGGGAGGGACTTCAATATGGTTGAATCAGCCAATGACAAAAAAGGTGGCAACAAACTTGAATGGAAGGGAATGGAAAGGCTATAATGGGATAGAATGATTAAAAAATTATACCTTATTGACCCTATTGTTGGAAGAAAATACCAGTTGAACACTATATGGTACACCTGGTGTAACTATCAACAGTTGAATAAAAGGATCTACTGCAAACTGGACAAACTCTACTTCAATAAATGTCACTTTGAGATTGACAAAGACCCTAATGGAGATCATTATCTTGTCTCCCCATTTACCCTATCAGATCACCACCCAATAATAATGGGAATTGACCTCTCTCCAGCTAGTCCCCCCATCTCCTCTAGACCCCCTTCCTTCATCTTCAATACTAGACTCCTAGAGGATGAGGACCTTCGCTCTACCTTGGCCTTTTGTTAGTGAACAGATTTTGTCTTTCTTTAAATTGAATTGATTCTAAGCTCTGTTACCCCTTTGAAAGACAAAAGTTCAACTAAATAATTGGGCAAGTGTGACATACATCACTTCCCTCTGAATTTTAGATAGGTACAACTCCCTCCATTAGTTATTCAGGGAATAATTTAACTAAATAAACTGATATGCTTTTAATCTGAAAGCACGTAAGGCTGCCTACTTCATTCTTAGATGAGAGGCCAGGTAATATGGAAAATAATTCATAATAACTTTCTACAAGATGCTTTACCGTGAATATCAGAAGAAATCAAAGCAAAGTTTAATAACACTGATTTCAGCACTTCTTAAAAACAGACAAGAGAAGCAAAGTCTCTCTTCAACTAAAAATCTTTCTAAACAAGATGGAAAGAAGCTCCATATTAATATCAACATCCATCATCAATAAGGTTATCACAGACATTTTAATTAGACTAATATTTGCAAAGAAATACCACTCCACAGATTCAAACCCAAAGATTCTCCACCTCAAAATGCATATGATCTTTTATATATATATATATATATATATATTTCATGAAAGACATAACAATACACACATAAGTTCTTTCCAAGTTCATATTCTGAAAGACTTGATCACTTCTTTCCAACAAAACCAAAACTTCTAAAATCTAAGTCTATTGTTCTCACCTTTCTCTATCCCCTTCATCTAATTTATAGTAGCTTTTTAAAGAACAGAGGAGGTCCCCCTGAAAACTCGACCTCCTCTGAGGCAGTTATAAAAACCAACAGAGTATTTAGGGAACAAATGTCCCGAAGTCATTGCAAGATTATGAAAAACATATAAAATAAAAACAAAGCATTAGCATCATGCTATGCCTCTTCTCCATCGTCATCCTCTCCTCCACTTTTCTGGGCATCGTGGGCAGTTGTAAGCTCCTGAATTATAGAGTGACTCGGATTTTTCATGGCATTGATCTTTACTTTTGCGGCTTCTTTCTCCCATCTATGTTTCACCATTTTCTCGGCATGCTTAGGTAACTGATCGTTACCAATGAACGTCATGGACTCAATTGGGCGATTTGTGTTATATCTTCGGGAGTGAAGTTGCCTTTGGCCTTAACTTTTTCCATGTGCAGCCTAAATGTTGTTGCAGTTGAGAAAATACAACACTACAGGAGCCCAAATGATCTCTGCAAGTTGAAAAACCTGTTACAAGGAGAAGCAAGGAAGCAAATCACAGAAGAAAGAAATACACAGAAAATATGCTCAAAAAGAAAGAGCTCAATATTCACAAAAATGTATTGTCAATAATAATCCTTCTTACAATGAAAAGAAAGAACTTAACCTTTAATAGGTCAAGAAACCCTAAAAGGGAAAACCTAGGTTTATACATAATAATTAATAAAAGAATTAATTATTATGCACCTAAAGTTAGCTTAAGTGTAAAATAAATAAAGGGAACTTAAATAATTAAATAAATATTGTTTAATTAATCAAGTAAATACCCGAATACTCTAACACCCCCCCTTAAGATAGACTTAGGGAGAAGCTAAAACCTAGAACAGTTACTGAAAGCAATAAAGATGGGTCCCGGCAACAAGGCCTGATCAGGTACCCAAATACAATGAAATCTCTATGAACTGGAGAAATAGAGAAAACCATGGGGAACAAAACTCTACTCCAAAAAGAGATGGAAAAGAACACCATTGAAGCATGAAGAACCTGCAAACTCTGTCGAAGAATAACTACTGATCTGAAGAACCTCCACTGAAATAGAACATGACCAGGTAGAGAAGACTGTAATCTGTATGAGTGCCCTCAAATGACACTACTCGAATCGGAAGGCAAACAAGGCAAACAATTGAAATCGAAGATACAGATGACATGAAAACACCAAAGCCTGAAGAGATGATCAATCGAACCACAGAAGCATTAGAACCAACAGGACAAACCTCCCCATAATGCTGAAGAGGGAGAGGGACAGGAACACTGAAAAGAACAGCCAAGAAGAATTGCATGACGAAGAACCAGGAACATCAAAGGTGTTGAGAAAAGTACATGGTGTCGTGGAAGGAACACTCACTTGACACAAATCATGAGGTGAATGTCGTGGAAGGAACACTCACTGGACAAAGGAAGATGGCAAACAACAGGCAAACATCAACCCCCTCATGGCACTTTATAAGTAGTGCATGTACAATAAGGCACAAGAGGTGCAAGATCCTAAGTAAACAATGCATGATGGCACTTTATCTCAGTGTGTTTGCGTAAATACAAGCTACAATGATAAGAAGACTGGAATAGAAACGAGAACCAAAATAGAGACATCCTACTCAAAGAAGAGATCCCAAGACCTAAAACAACCACGATATCCACCAGAGTGCTGAAAATAAAAAAACTAAATAAAATATGCATGAAGCAGAATCTGGAAATAAAACTCATATGGCTGGAAAGTACACTGCACACGCTTTCCAAAAATATAAACTTTTCAAAAAACGGAGGCTGGATGCTCATTTTATGGCTCCTGGAGTGCAAAAACAAGACTCCACTTTGACTGGAAAAAAACACAGTCAAACAACAAAATTGGAAAAAATTACCAACATGACGAGGTCCGGCTCAGAACCATCTTTATTTGTTTTCAAAAAAATGACTCTGTATGCCCAAGATATGGCCAAAAAATCAAACCCCCCCCCAGAAAGAGGCAAAAGAGGTAGTCTGGTGGCTATTCGGGCAGAGATGGCCAGGGAGCAACGCTCCAGTGGCGGACGGGTGGCTCCCCGGTGGCTGGTCGGTAGCAGGCCGGTAGCTGGGTGGAGCTCTGGTGGCTGGGCGGTGGCCGGCTGGTAGTCGGGTGGTTTCCGGCGGGCAGGTAGACCAGCAACGGCCAGGGTGGCCGGGCGAAGCGGAGCGGCAGAGGGCTTGGGCGGCATGAGCAGGCAGGGTCGGGCGGCGGGAGTTCCAGTGGCGGGAAGTGAAGCTGTCGGCGAGGGCTGACGGAGGCGCTGGCTAGGCCAGCAGATAGCGGGGGCTGCATGGAGACCAGTGGGCAGCAGGGAAGCTGACAGGGGTCGCACGGAGGCCGGCGGGAGGCCAGAGCGGGCCGGAAGGGAGAAGCCGGCGACGGGGGCCAAAGCCAGTGAGGGGTCGTTGCCGTCAGTGGGCCGAAGGACGACGGCACAGGGGCCGAGGCAAGGGCAACATTAAGGCTACCGTACTGACACCTGCAGGGGCCCCACGGTACCCTGCATACCATGGGAACACCCAAAAACTTTTTTTATTTTTATTTTTATTTTTTTTTGCAAAAAAAACAATCGCCTTTTTAAATAAAAAATTCAACATTTTTTACAAAAAAATCAAATTTCGGCCTGCATGCCGTAAAAAGGCAAAAATTATTATATTTTTTTAAACGGTTTTCTCGATTTGCGTGCTAGGGTCGTACAGCCTGGATCTGAGAAAAAAATACTCTCAGAGGCTCAGGAACCAAAATAGGTCAAATTTTATATGATCATAGGGGTTTTCGGGCCTTCTGAGCACAATGGTGAGGTTCGTTTAGGCCCAAAGTGCTCAGAAAAAAAACCTATACCTAGGTGCATAAAAAAAACTTTCTGAAAACCTCAAATCTGCTTCCAATGCAAAAATTCTCAAAACAAGAATAGATAGATGTAGATATGAAGCTTTGATACCATGTTGGAGTTGAAAAAATACAACACCACAAGAGCCCAAATGATCTCTGTAAGCTGAAAAACCTGTTACCAGAAGAAGCAAGGAAGCAAATCACAGAAGAAAGAAATACACATAAAATATGTTCAAAAAGAGAGATCTCAATATTCACAAAAATGTATCGTCAATAATAATCCTTCTTACAATGAAAAGAAAGAACTTAACCTTTAATAGGTCAAGAAACCCTAAAAGAGAAAACCTAGGTTTGCACATAATAATCAATAAAACAATTAATTATTATGCACCTAAAGTTAGCTTAAGTGTAAAAGAGATAAAGGGAACTTAAATAATTAAACAAATATTGTTTAATTAATCAAGTAAATACCCGAATACTCTAACAAATGCCTTTATTGCGTCCTGCATGTTCAGCCCACAAAGTCCCAGTTGCCAATCATGGTCTGGGTTAACCACTTTATTGTCATTGACCAAACTACACTGAAGTTCTCAAAGCTCATAAATAAAGGCCTTGACATCAGACATCACAGACTTGAATGTAATTACCCGCCATGCTATAGTTTTCTTCAATACGAATTGGTGGCACTCATCAGTTACCAATTTAATTGAATTTTCTGCTAAAAACCTTGTGGTTCCGTATTCTTCTATCTTGGTGAGCATGGGTAATACATTTTCCCATTAATGCTCTTCTTTTTTCCATGGCACAATCTGATTTTGAATCTTCGCAGTGAGGTTTTGCATTTCATCGCATAACTTCCTGGAGTTGATAAAATATATTTTTCGCCATCTGTGATCACTCCTTCAATCCATCTCTCTACGGCCCCTGCGATGCTCTTAGCTCGTTGAACTTGATTCATTAGTTTCTTGTTCTCTGGTGAAGTGGGGTCAAAATTTTCTGAAGCATGCGATATGGGAAGTGCTCCAAAACAGCCTATGCTATCAATGAACTGAGCCAGAATCTTGATATGTCATTTCAACTCTCTTTTCTCCTATCCATCTTTTTCTGACTTGGTGAGCATCTTCTTAGCCAATACTTGGAAAAGGTGATTATCAAAATCCCTGCTCATGTTCCCGAGATCCTCTTTGGTGACCTCAAAATCCTTTGCATTTACTTCCTTATTCTCATCTTTGGGCTTATAGGAAGCAATTTCGGCAATCCACCTCCCAGTCTTTTCATCAACATCCAATATAGTAGTTTTTTTGAACTTCTTCTGTTTGGGACCCTTCTCCATGTATTTGACCACCATGTCTTGAATTGGGATAGTCACTGGGATGAAGCTCCGTTTCTTGCTTACTGAAGTGGTTAGCCATTTAGGAGTTGCACTTGAACTAGTTGTTCCTCCGGTCACTTTAAGTGGCGGCATCATGGCTACAATGATCGCATGAGAACCCATGGTGTTGACAATGTCGTTGTCAAGGTCCTCGACTTCGAAAATCTGAGTATCAAGGATCTTGTCTTTTACCTCTATGTCTTTTACCTGGTCCATTTTCTTCTGCGCAACACTCTGTGACCATGTATATCAAGCAGTAGAAAAGTCCAGAGACGGATTAGGCTTGTGCTTGTGCTTGGTGTGAGATGACTTCTTATTTTTACCTACATGAACATGCATAGAAGTGGGGTTAGAAAAATGTTTTGGGGATCGCATACCAACCTCACCATCTCTTGCAAGATCAGTCTTGATGCCTATTTTCATTGCTATTCTCTTATTAACCCAATCTACGGTTCTTTATAAGACTCTCTTTGTTATAAGTTGTATATCATCCTCTTCTTCCACATCCCAATTAATGCAGGATGTTTCGGGTTCAGCTTGGTCTAGGTATCTAGGTTAAAAGAGTTCTAGATAATCCTCTTCGATCCCACTTATATCAAGTTTCACCTGCAATGAAACTACCTGTTCCAGAACCATTCTCATGTTTGCTCTTTTGAACACTTCAAACTCATCATTGCAATCTTCCCAAAAGTCCTCCAAGTGTGGGATTGAAATGTGCGGCATCAAACCAAGACTCCGTGAGAAACCTTTATTATCAAAGCCCTTTCTTTCATGATACAGTGGAAATTTGAAATTCTTCAAGTTAACCCCTATGCTCAACGCATCTGACATTGAACTGCAAGATATAATGCCTAATTGAATAGGAAAATGATCCTCCCATTTATCTCTAGGTTGAGCTTTCTTAATTACGATAGATAATTGCCTACAGATCTCAGCAAGAACAAAACAATCTGAACAAAAACGAGGAAGTCTAAAAGGTTCTTCTTCAAAACCACCTACCCTTAAATAATAGAAACGAGGAAACTGAACAAAGAAACTACCATATCTTTTCACTAAAGCCTGGGCATCTTAAGACATCCTCTTAGTTTTCATGTTCTTTAACTCATAACATAAATCTCCCAGGAAAGCATTATGTACTCTCCTAAAATCTTGCAATGTATTATCTTTTTGCAACATGGGATAAAAGTCATACATAGAAACATCCCCCTCAGCAAGCAGCCTAGGTATTCCCATTATTTCTTTAACAAATGCCAGGCAATATATGAAATACGAGGACATAAAGAAATTTTGCTTGAACATCTTCGCCATGCTCACCTGTTCTTCCTTGGAGTCGGCAATAAGCTCTGCCCAGTCAAGATACTGCTTTCCTTCCAACACTAGTTTCACGTAACAGTAAATCCAATCATCGAAGCTAGAGGCCTCAACTGAACCTCTAACTCGGTGTAACAATAATATAACATCATGGATGTGAGGAAGCATGTGATTTTTGTTGGGATACTTAGGTAACCTAGAGCCACCCCTTTGAGGAACTTTCAACCAATGCTTCGCAATATTATTCCGATGTCCAGTTTCATCTGCATTGAACTCAGTGATTGATAGGGCGGGAGAAAAATTCGAGAACTTATAATCAGGCAATTTGAAAATAGAGGAAATGACTTCCCTGTTAATCGTGAGGAGGGTTTCACCATTATCTCTCTTGATAGTTTTAGAAATAGGATCATACCTCGCAATGCACTCCCTAACTAATTCTGGGCAAGGGATAGCAGGAGGAAAGGCTGCCGCTTCTACGAGACCACTACTTAGAATTTCTAAACCAAATGAACTGTCAATTCCTTTAAACACTCTTTCCTTCAAAACTTCCAAATTTTCTCCTTTCAGGTCTGTATCGCTGACAATGGGTTCTGTGCAAGCAAGACTAAAAATATTTCCAAAAAGGTGCAGAGTGGACTTCATAATTCATAAACAACAACCCTTATTCTTCCCAGCAAATTTTATTATGAGAGAGAAAAGTAGCTAAAAATCATTGGAGAAGATAGGAAACAAAACTCACCTTCACAGTTGAGACCAATCGATCGACTACTAGCAAACAAACCTTCTATCAAACACTCCGCAACAATGAAGAACAAGTTTCAAAAATCAATCACTTCATACCTTATAGCAAAAGAAGTGATACAAACTTATTTAGTGCATTAATTTCGGTCGTCAACTCAAATGTACCAAGCATTGGGATTTGACATCACTCGTGTGAATTGAATGCATGGCGGCGCTTTCGGGGTAACCACCAATTCCCAAAAATCATTACTTGCCTTCAAAAATCGGCTAGTTGACGTCACCCGAGATATGGTTGAATCTTCATCATACTTAGCAATAAATGCACCATCATGTCTTTTAGTCCATGGGACCCACTTGATTTGAACACGCATGAACAATTTGAACTTACTTCATGAGGGTTTAGGTAGTTCAAAGCGTACGCTGTGCCAAGAAAATTCTCTTTGAAAAGATTAACTCTGTTAAGTATCATTGGTCTTTTGAACTTCATTGAACATGTTGAACACCACTGAACTGTTTGAACTGGGTTCAAAGGGTTCACAGCCTAGAGGAAGAGAAAATGAAACATCACTCGCAACCGTGAAGTAGAACTGCTGCAAAAAACTTGAGTGAATGTTAGCCTGAAAACATCTTAGACACAACTTCGAACCTGGGGTACCTAAATGCACATTATGAACTCTTTTCAAAATGGTTCAAGGGGTTCATGAGGTTCAAACTGACCATTGAAACTTGACGATACGGATTAAGAGACAATTTACCAGCGAATTAAGGATTGAACCAAGGAATTTCTGAAAAGACAAAGACTCGAATAAAATTTTGGTAAGGCGGCTTACTCTTGTTATGAGGGATGAATGATAGGATAACACCTTTATCAGATTGTTTAACAAGAAGAACCTGAACCGGCTCTCTAAGATTGATGAATGGAATTTAAACATTAAAACTTGGACCACCCTTTGTCAAACAGTGGGGAAAAAGAAGGCCAAGGATGCCAGGAGGTTAGAAAGACTTCTTCAGGAGGATCTATGTATTGCTGAAATGAATCTTCAAAACTCCCCTAATGATGAAAGTCTTACTAACACTCTGGTGTCAATCAAGGATCACCTAAGGAAGATTCAGAACTAGAAAATTAGAGGGCTAAAAACCAGGTCCAAACTAAATTGGTTGGACTCAGGAGATGAGGGCTCCAAATTCTTCTTCCATATGATTAAAGTAAAGGAGGCAAAAGAGAACATCAATGCTATATGGGATAACAACACTCATATCACAGTCTCCTTGGGGATCCTAGACTGCTTCTCCCATTACTACCAGAAACTTTTCACTTCAGATGAATTAAATGATGACTATAAGCCTGCTAGGGAGCTCATTAAGCAATTGACCCCAACCAAACTTAATGCTTAGGACTTTGAGTTTGTAGGGCATGCTATCTCAAGAGAGGAAATTTCAATGGCCATTTCCTCAATGGGCAATGACAGATCCCCTGGGCCAAATGGATTCCCAGTGGAATTTTATAAGAAAAACATCGAATGGATTGTAGGTGACCTCCATGACCTGTATCTGGAGGCTATTAGCAAAGGAACCCTGGGCAAAGAGATCAATCAAGGGCTTATCAAACTCATCCCTAAGGAGGGAGACAAGACCTTGATTAAGAACTGGAGGCCTATCACGCTACTAAATGTATCTTATAAAATACTGGCCAAAGTGGTAGCCAACAGGTTGATTAGAATTCTGCCAAAAATAATCAGCCCCACCCAAATAGGCTTTGTCAAAAGGCAGGTATATCCTTGAGAACTTGGTGACCTGCTGAGAATCACATGAGTGGGCAAAGGTCTCCAGTCAGAATGGGGCAATGCTCTTAATAGACTTTGAGAGGGCATATGATAGAATAGAATGGGGATTCATAATTCAGATGCTAGTTAGTTTGGGCTTCCCAGAGTCCTCCTATAAGATTGTTCAAACACTACTCTGTGATGCCAATGCTGTTGTTGATGTAAATGGATTAAGATCTAGCAACATCATTCTCTCTAGATCAATTAGACAGGGTTGTCCACTTGCCCCGGGCCTATTTGTCTTGGTTGTTGATGCTATGCACTATGTCCTAAAGGATTACAGTTTGTCCCCTAGGGTCAAAGGAATTTCCCTCCCCAATATAGAAGAAATCATCAATGTTCAGTTTGCAAATGACACAACTATTATGTTCACCCTGGATGAGGAAAACTTATCCTCTCTTCTTCATAACATTGAAATCTTCTGTAAAGCCTCGGGCAGTAGAATTGCTCTCCATAAATCTACCTTGCTAGGTTGGACAGACTCCCCTCCTATATGGATGTCTAAATTTGATCTGAAGTGGGGAGGACTGAACACTATCATCAAATACCTGGGTATTCCCTTCTCTGTTTCCTCGAATTTGAAATAAATGTGGGAGTGGTTTAGGAATAAGGTGGATAAAAAGCTCACTAAATGGAACCGAAACTCTCTCCCTAGCTGGTCGCTTCCAGGTCTGCTGGAAAATATTATCCTCATATAACATATACTGCTCTTCAGCCTGGCTATTCAGCAACTACCAATTCAACTATATACAAAAACAAATTAGGAATTTCCTTTGGTCAGATGGGAAGGGCAACAGGAAACAACATGCTGTCAAATGGGATTGGTGTGTCAGATCTACGATGTAGGGAGGTATGGGCCTCAAAGATCTCAAATTCCAAGGAATTGCACTGGCTGTCAAATGGATTTGTAAAGCCCTTGTTGGACATGAACCTTGGAAAGTGCTTGTTAGACACAATATTCAATGCTCCACCCCAAAAATGGCAAAAAAATGGAAGAACATACCCATGGGAGACCTCATTACTGGAAACTTTGAGGTCTCCCCTGCAGGATCAGAAGTCTTCAAGTCTATATGGAAGGACTGGAACCATGTTAGACAATTCATCAGCAATAGGAGCATTATAGATAAGAAGGGTTCTCTCAATTTTGGAAGGTCTATATGGTGGAATACTCTTCACAATGGGAAACAGTTGGCCTATCTTTAAGGATGCTCTGCCCTGAAATGGCACAACCTAGGACTGGTCACATTTGAACACATTCTGAAAGATGATATCTTGATCTCCTGGGAGGCTCTGAGTTCCAAATTTAACCTCCCCCTCTCCCAAGCCATAACCTACAATGTCCTCAAATCTACTATGGGAGGCTATGGCTATCATTTTTGTGTAATTTTGTAATTCAGCTCCATCCTATGTATATGGTCTTATATTATGGCTCGCGATCCCGCCTGACATGGTTCTGTCTGCACTCTATGTTTTTATTCTTTAGCTGGCTGTGAGTTCTCTAGCCAAGACCCTCGAATTTTTGTAGCTGATGATTTTATGATGCTTAATACCAAAAAAATATAAAAGGTGAAACAAGAATAATTCTGAAAGCTTAAATTTGATCAGTGCTTGCCCAGGGTACACCGAGTCCAACCTACAAAATATCAACACTCAAAATGAAACACATTTAATGCCCATTTGAACATACTATAACTTGCATGATCTGTTATGAAAATCATAACAAAATGCCTAATACTTCCAATCAAAACACATATTACAGTAGTTTAGAAAATAGATTTTAACTGTCTTCTTGAGTGAGACCCATATTCAACTACACATTCCTATTGGAGGAAGACAAACTCATATATCATTAATACAAAATTTCATACAACATGTGGACAAAATGTATAAGCCAATCAAGAAACGATCTTCATTTCATTAATCATCATCGAAAATATCAGTTTACATTTCAAGGGAACATTTGTAGAAAGGAAATGTTTGACAATCTTTGTATTTCTCTTGGCCTATTACATACAATCCAACAAAATTTCCAAAATCCAATCTTTTGCCATAATGGCCTTGAATCCCCTTTTATAGCACTAAGGGAGCAAACAAGCTTCAGGCCGATTGTAACATCTATCATATCAAGTAGCTCAAAACCTTTCTTGCGTGTAAATCTTCAAAGATCATTATTGTATCCATCTACCAGGATGTCAAGTGGAGTCTAGAGTCGCGCCTTTGATGAAATCTGTCAGATGATATGCTCCGCGTTTGCACTGACCGCACTAATGATCAGGATCTTAGAGGCTGAATCCGATACATCTTGGTTGGTAGGAAGTGGTTGGGCATTTATATCAGCTCGCCAAAAGTACCAACCTGCAATGAGAGAAACAAAAAAAAGGAACACCAAAAAGAGGTACAATCCTACCTACTCCTCCTCTTTGGGCAGATGTTCCTCCATAGAGCAATATTTTCAATGCGAGATATCTACATCATCTGTCAGCCATGCAAAGGCTCTCAAAGTTTGCAGTTTTATTCATTGCTTCTCTAACTCTCGAAGAGGGCATAGTTACAGTCTCCAATGCAAATTTATGGTAAAGAAAATCAACATCAAAGATTTTGTCAATAATCATATGATATGCATTATCTTAGTTAGGCTCGTTGGCTAATGCATCCAAAACCTTATTATTTGCAGCTGTAAAATCCCCTCTCCACCTGGAGAGATCTTTCATGCGTCCTTCATCTGTCAAAATCGGGGGAATGTCCCACTTTTGCAGGCCTCTGAATGATCTGATCTTCTCTGTCAGAGCCTTCTTTACTTCGTCCATTTAGGGGAGTTCTTTAATCAACAAATTGAAGTTCTTCCACGTGGTCCCCACAATTTGGGGTGCCTTTGGGTCATTTTTTATTGCTAAAACAATTTCTTTTAATTGTTCACCCTTATGAAACCAAGCATTTCTAATTGGTTGAAAAATGAAAGAATGTCATCAACTTGATCACACAATTGTGATACTAAAGAATAAGAGGCGTGGACCTCATCCAAGCGGCCTATGACCCTATTTAAAACATGTAATATTGTTGATTTCCTTATGTCCAAATAATTTTTCTCAACCTCTTCTTTTACTTTTTGTAACTCTTCTTTCATTTTTTCGAGCTCCTTGGGCCTGGGACCCACTGTAGATGTTGAGTCACACTAAAGCAAGTCATTTTTTAACTTTGCATTCTCAATGAAGAGTATTATGTGATCAACACTCAAAGCCACATGTAAGGCTTTGAGCTTCTCATGTTGCTTTTCTTGCTCTTCAATGACCAACTTGGCAAAATGAGCAACATGCATTGACACAGTGGCTGCCTCTGATGCAGTTGTATCAGTAAGAATCCTCACCACTACATCACCCATTCTCTGATTTATCCCCCTCAAAACCACATGCTTGTTTGTTCTGGGAGACTTAGACCATATAGCAAAGGTTGTTATCCTTGGCTTGACCCCCGACCCATGCTCTCCAAATTCTTGTGCATATATGGGGTCTTCCTATCTCATTATTTGATCAAGAACAAAAATATTCTCAAGGTCCCATCCTGGTACCAAGAGGATGTGACTCTTCTTAACTAACTCTCTTCCTTCTTCGGGAGTGCACCTAATGTTATTCCTATCAAAGTTCTTAATTTATTCTTCAGATAAATCTTTAAGTTTCTCTCTCAATCAAAAAGATTTGAATTCAACTGAATTAACAAAATTGTCATCAGACAAGAAAATTTTGGAGGCAATTATCCCTCACCAGTAAGATTAAATCTACCCTCTCATCAGTGCGTGAGCTTAAATCTATCCTCACAGAGGGGAGGTCGCCTTATTGCTTATTACCCAATAAATATTTATTAGGAAATATAACTAAACTAATGACTTGGATGTCACTTTAATCAATTCCTCTTATTTTAGGATTGATGATCCCCTTATTCTCTTGTTTGAATAAGTTTTTCTTTCAAGACTTACAACTATGAATGGTAATAAACAATAATAATTGATACCATGAGATTAAACAAAGGAATTACCTCATGTAGCACCAATACAAAATATAAATAAAGAGTTTGCACAAACTCAAAGACTTATTCAACCCTATTTGTAGACTAAATGACTAAGTTACAATATATAGTAGTACAGAGACTCACAAATATATTGAAGCTTCAAACTTATAAAGAAAAGATAATTTGTAGCTCAAAGACTTAAATTCTCTTCAACTAAATTACTGATTACATTATCTAAACCTGATACTGCAGCTCAAAGGCTACACAAATAAGATTTAAACTCACTTTAAATTTAATATCCACAACATAATACCTCAAGTTAAACTTAGGTTATGTAACCACAATGACATAAGAACAATGTAACACATAAGAACATGCTTTACTTCAAAGATTGAATGCATAATTGCTCCATTTATTAACTTGAAATTGATTTTCAAAATCAGCTCTCGAAGTCTCAAAATGCTACACTAACTGACAGAGTTTTGTTGCTATGCATAAAGATCCCTATTTACAATGAGCACCCTCATATATATAGGAGATGGGCTATGAGAAAAATTAGGAAAAAGTTCAACTAACTATGAGTAAGCCAAAAGTAGAGCCCTATATTTGACTTAGAACTTGTGCAATCCTATATGTCAAAATGTATATACAAAAAGACATCCAATATGTCAATTGCAAACTACAAAAATGTAGCCACAACTAAAAGCATGAAATTAACTAAGTGTCATTAGACACTTCTTTTCCATTTTGATCTTGTTTCAAAAACTCTTCAAACTTCATGGTCTTCGTACTGGGAGATGACTTTGTCATCTATCGTGAGTAGGAACTACAACATTATTTGGAGAAAATCTTCCAAAGTTAGATGAAAGATCACCACCATGTAGTGAAAGGAAGCCCATGAGAAATATTTCTTCAATTTGAATAACTTATTTGATGAAGATCATCCACAATCATCCTATGGATTCACACAAATTGGATTCAAAAACCCACATTACACTTGGAAAATACAAAGGTGCAAATTGGACTTATAACGCTGGTTTACACTTGGCTGAGAGTTTGACAATAATTGGGTTTACATTTGAGATGATGTAGTTCGAAATTATAACTCCGAACTACACTTGTGAATGTGATGCTTTTGGTGTAGTTCAGAGTTACAATTCCAAACTGCATCTTGTGAAAGTATCAAGGGCTTTGTGTAGTTCAGAGTTGTAACTCTGAACCACATTAAAGGGAAGGACTTTGGTGTAGTTCAGAGTTGTAACTCTAAACTACATATGTAGTAGGGATAACTTTGACAAAGTGCGTAGTTGTAAGTTGTAACTTTGAAATACACCTAATATGGGGTATACATGTTTTTTGATAAATGTGTGCATTTCAATGTTACAAACCCGAAATGCATAAACATGTGTATTTTAGGTTTGTAACACTGAAATGCACCTAATCTTAAGACATGTGCAAAATAAAAGTTTAACTCTAAAAATAAACAAAGAAATAAAAACTAACTCCTAAAAAGACAATTTATCAATCTTTTAGATCAAGAAATTGAGACTCAAATTGAGATGATTTATCGAAGGCCAAGTCATGAATGAGGAAAATGAATTTTTTATCTTGATCAACATGCTCAAAGAACATGGGCTACAAATTGGACAATTTTTTTGGGGGTTATACCATTTTTTTGTCGAGACCGAAATCGGGGATAACATTAGGCATTATAGAGCAACAAGTTGCAACAATCCTTATGCAAGCATGTGTTTATGTTTTATTCCTTTATGTCTTGTCATGTTATTACATCAATACTTGTGATTATATTCAAAGAGGGTTGCATTATAAACCACCATCAATTGCAACAAACTTGAGGTACAATATTCAATATTTTACTTCAGAATATTCCTTCCAATTTCAATTAATTACTAGGTTAATTCGGAACTTGGGGTTTGACCTAGGCAAAATCCTATCAACAACACTATTTTCATCCTTTGTGTGTGCAAGTGACACAATCTAGAGATAATAGATACAAATTTCGGAAGAGAAGACAAAGAAACACAAAATCAACTTTTGCAGAAGCAAAAATTGGAGGACAAGGTCACCCCAAGCACCATTGTTTGATGCTTTTTAAATAGAATTTCATGGAAACAATTAGATCAGAACAACATCCTAATCCCAAAAGTATATCTATTGTATTCATCTGACACTCCAAGGACAAGGTCGTCCCAAGCACCATTGTTAGGCATTTTTTAGTCAAAATTTTAGGCACAGGTTCTTCCCTACTTCCAAATTTTAGATCTGTATATCGTTTATGCATATATGCTATGAGACTACTTGTGTATACTGATTCTTGTCAATTTCACATCTCTATCCCTAGATCTTGCATTCAATTTACATCTTTCCATAGTTCATTTTCAACTCAATCAAAGAGGGAGTGAAATTAAATCAGTATTCAACCTTTTTCAAATAATTTGGGGTTAGATCTATTGATTTCATTCCCCTTTCATGTAATGGTAATTGGAAGTGGGTTGGTTCTTATTTACATAACTAAACTAGTGAACACCCATATTTCCAACCATTACAATCTTTATATTGATTCACCCCCTCTCTCAATGAAATGCTTAGTAGACTATCACATACATTGAGTTGTAATACAACACGATAATCTATATCACACATAGGTTGATTTCATACTAAAATGTGCATTCAACTTTTCTTGCTACATTTATAAGTGATTAATAATTTTATTTTTTGACTAGCCACCCTATTATCAAAGTTTTCTCTCAATTTGGAAATTGATAAGAGCATCTAATTCGATAAGGAAGTAAGAAAATCATTTTTTTCTCAATCTTCTTATTGTTAATTGAACAACCATGAATGAGTTTGCAAAATGTTAATAATGGGTGAGTGGAGAATGAGAATAGTCCACCTCAATTTGCTCAAGGATGAATGTGTGGAAATTTTATTACTTGAAATTATATTTAACTAAGAGTGTATACCTACGGGCATACTTTAGCTATTAGTCACAAACATTTGATTATATTTTGTATAATGATGTTTCTAGCTCCCATTATTGATGATGGTATAGAAGAGATAAACTTTTGAGCAAAAAATTGGTATGAAAGAGTCATTCACATTCCTTAGAGATAATAGGGGTAGATGTATTAGTGTTCAAACAAGTACCACTCGAACCAATGCCTTCTACTTATGCTTACTTTATATAGATTGCATAATCAAGGATGATTGTTTTCTAGTGTTTGTGTGATGCCATTGACATCACTTGTCCTCACACTTCTTCTTTCCTTTTCTAATTTTGGTATTGAACCCTTTCTTATGTTAACAAGTTATTCTCCTTGGCATGACATTGGTTGTTTTTGTGCCAAAATTTTTATTTACTATTCATGCATTAATTCTTATGCATACTAGTAGATGAAGAAGACACCATATTTTGCTTCATCTTTGATTTTGTTTCAATCTTGGAGGCATGCTAACATGTTTCCCCAAGTGCATCATTCTTGAGGAATTTTATCTTCACGTGTATATAATGGTGAAGTACTTTGATATATTATTTTGTTATATCTTTATGACATCTTGGCCCACAAGGTACTCATGAAATAAATTGATATAGTCTTCGAGTGATTAATCTTGGAATTGTTGCAATAGTTGGCACTTCATGTACTTGGCCTAATAATGCTTCTTTATGTGTTTATTACAATGATTGGAGCTTCATGTCCTTATCTTAAAAGTGTCTCATCATGTGTTGTTTAAATTGTTATATTCAATGTAGAAGCAATTATTTTAACATTAAATAGACACGTTGAGGACAAAATTATGTGTAGTATATAGATTATCGCTTTGAATTTGCAAGACATGGATGATGTTCTTTTGGGATTGTATGCAGCGAGATTTCTTTTGTATGATGATGATCTCATTTTGATTGCAATATTTGTTCAAGGGTTGGAAGAACATTTAAATTCTTCAGAGTATTTTTACAAGGAGTTAGGTATGCAAGTTAACATCAATAGGCTCAAGACCAAGATCACAATCTCTTTCAACCAAAAGTAAAGAACGAAAACCTTAACTTTTATTTTGAAGTAGGTATCTTAGAAGAAGTAACTAAGCATTAAGATCTTATGATACACTTCAACAAGTAGCTTAATTAAATTTTTTTCATAAGAAAGATAATTTTAGAAGATTGTAGAGCATTTTTTGCATTAGAAAAGAAATTTAGATTGAAATACTATCTAGATATTATTCAGGCTATTGGTATTTTTGATGGTGCTTTATAAATGTGAAATAAGAGCTAATAACACTTCAAAAACAAAATGGAGATAAATTATAGAGAGGATTTGAAAATGTCTAATCACAAGCACATTCAAAATAAAAACTTTGATTTCTTATGAGGTTCTTCTAGAAGAAACAAGTATCTTCCCTCTCAAGACATTTATTATAGTTTCTCTTAGAATATTCGAAAAATATCGAATAGATAGCCTAAAGTTGTCACCAAGAAGTTTTGAATAAGAGAAATAAAATTTAGACAAAACAATACATCAAATGAAATATCAACTCCAATAGATGTCCAAATAATAACAAATAAATAAAGATACATGTTATAAAAAATTACTACAAATCTATGTGTGAAAAGATGTTAAACAAGATTTTTTTTCATCTTGATAAACTTTAACTCCAAATTATGATTACTTAAAACAACTATATAACCAAAACAAAAAAATAAAAATCCCTCTACATAAAAAAAGACTCGCTATTAAAAAAAAACTATATAAATACAAATACCACTAAAGAAGCCTACAACCATCAGTAGAAAAATTTAAAGAAAAAAAGAAGAGGATAATTTTCTACTCAACTCAGGCAGTTTTCAACAAACATGAAGAAAGGATCATTTTCAACACAACTCAGGCAGTTATCAACAAACACTTTATTTTAAAATTCAAACTTACAATAACATTCAGATCAAATATGACAGCGGTTTCTAAGTAAATTCTGTCCAGAGAAGATAATATTAAGAAAATATGGGAGATCAGGAAACAAACCAACAGTACAGAAAACCAAAATAAACGAGTCAGTCATCGATTAATATTGTCTTTGGTCTCATGGATGTTTAAAGCCTTCTATTCTGTTCTACCAGATAAGCTCAGGGAATCCACAAATTACTGGCGAGAACAGTCCTGCAAGCTCAGTGCCGCTTCAATGTTGGGTGGTGTTCAATGCAATCGTTACTGTCTTGCAAAAGTTGCCGGTTTCGAGCCCACAGCGTTGCGCAGGCAGAGTTTTTGGCCTCAAGCATCGTTTTTAGCGCGCAGAAGCCTAAATGCTTCGGGCACATTTGTGTCAACTGACGGAAACCGCCTCATTGGTTCGAATCTCGTCCACAGCTCCATTCCTGAACCGCGAACAGCTTGTGAAGTGAGCTTTCTGATATTTTATCTACTTGAATGCTAAACATTTGGCGTCTTTAAATGTTGTCAAGTCTAACGGGTTTATTTTGTTTCAGGGAATGGCAGACAAAAATATTGAGGGAAATGATGTATTTGTGGGGTTAGGAGGGGAGTCGGAGGCGCCTGTAAAGATATGCCAAACGCATACTTTGCCTGCTGCTCTTACAATTGCAGAGGCTGTCACTACATTGCAGTCCGCTGTTAAAGATTTGAAATCCAGTCCGCCTACCTTTGAGAGCGGGATATTGCGGTTTCAGGTCAGTCAATTGAGAATAAATATGGTGCGTTGAAGTACACTGTTAGGAAATCTTTAAGGGAAAATGTTGAACAAGTATATATATGAAAACATAGTATTTACTGTGAGATACCATAAGCTTTGGGGAATTTAATATCTTCATCCGTCCGGATTGCGAAGACAACTCTAGGACAGCAATCGAAGGTCTTCTTAGGACTGCAATGTTTATGGAAAAATAAATAAGGGCATTAACTAATGCAAAATCAGATGATTAAAAAAGGAAACAAAACTTGGAAGGAATGATGATTTTTATTATGGAGAACATGGCATGGAGAACATTGAAAAGGCAAGCGAGAGACCTGCTCCTATTTCCTTTACTATCAATGTTAACAAAGAATTTATTGAGCAATTACTACCATTGGGGTTTGTAGGATAATTCCTATACACATGCCGAAGCCCTTCTGGATGTTCTACATAGAAGATTTTGTCTAGAAGAACTTTGGAAAATATTTTTCTCTGAAGATCTTCATTCTAGAATTCATATACATTGTCAAATTTTTTCTGGATAGACCGCGTAAAATCTTTGTCCAATGTTTCAAGTGAGCTATGGAAAAAGTGGTAGCTCATTTGGAATGCTACATGAAAGTTTCAATGACTTCTATGCAATAAAAATGGAAAAGATCCAATAATATGCCTTCCTGTGAAATTTTTTGATCTAAGTAGCTCACTTGGTAACTAAATGATACCTTCAGTAGGTTATATCATTATACTGTTTATCTGGAAAAGCTTCAACAATATGTTTTCCTTTAAAAGTCTTCAATCTAAAATTCATATACATTTTTATTTCTGACATGATTAGAATCTTTGCAGTGATAATGACAACTAGTCAATCAAACAAAGCTTGGAGAATTTGGTAACTAAAATATAAAAATAATCTTGTAAACAAGTAGATGTAAATCTTACATACCGACTTTTGGCCTAAAGGAGTTTAAAATTTATCTCTTTCACTCCCATATAATGTATGTTTTGTTTTGAAATATAAAGCTAATTTGTTTAGGTAATTTTTGATGATTTTGTGAATATGAACTAGTAAAATAAACCAGAACAAGTCAAATTAGTTATCAATGATCATACTATAACAAATAAAGCTAAAAGTTCATATTTTGTTCTTTGTGCATGATCGTAAGATTTTCTTCATCCAATCGAGCAGAATTTGAATGCATAATTTGTTGTTTGTCTTCATTTCCTTATGTAATAGTAATACTTTTGTCATTGACGTTTCTGATAAGGCATCTCATTTATTACCTGGCCAAATTCCCCTGAAAGCTCTTTCTAGCCTTATGATTTTTCTCAGCTTCAATCATCCAGTTTCGAAAATCTCCTTAAACTCGAGAATATTTCTTTGAGTACAAAATCAATCAGGTCTTCAGTCCTCATTGTTTATTTCTACCAGCTTCTGAAACTGGATTAAGATTGATGCAACCAGATTGTCATTAATATATTCCATTGTAAATGTAAAAAGATAACCATCTGACTCATCTAGTTTTCTAATTCAGTAAACCGAACCATCTTTAGGTGAAGATATCAACCTTAAAAATAAACTATCCTCTCTTCATTTTAGTCACCATATAATTGAACTTGGAATGACACTTGTGCATTGAGTTGGATCAGTCTTTCTTCATTCTTCCTTCTTTTCTTTACACTAAGTGAATTACTTGTATCTGGGGTGATAAATAACTCTTGATTCGTAACTATCAACAAACTCTGGCATGGTTCCTTTGTATTTCTGCTATTGGTTGCTTTCAAAATTTTTAATTAGTACTGTTATTTTGATCCCTAAACATATAAATTGGTGTTATGGAAGGTTTAATGGTATGGATTGGCTTTTTTAATCTTCAAATGTTCTACACTTGTGTTGGCAGTTTGGGTTTGAGCTTGGATTTTGGGTTTGTTAGCATTTTAATTTTTCTGCAAAATGGAACAACGTGTGAGGATGTAACTTTCTTCAAATTAGGGGGAAACCCCATTTTTAAGGATAAAGGAAATGATAATATTCCCCTTTTGCAGAAAAAACTAAAATTGACCTAGAACTAATTAGGTTTCTTTGAGTATGCAATGCAAACAAACTTAAATTAAAACCTTATCGTTTTGTTCTCAGGTTAGGGCACAAGGCTATTCAGCACTTTCTGCAGAAGACAAGAGGTTTAGAGATTTCTTGTCTAACAGGGAAAACCTAACATTTATCAAATGCTCACTCTTTTTATCTGAAAAAGAAACTGAAAAAGCGTGAGTACAACACAAAGGTGAAATCAGATGAAACACATGTACACAAGTTATTATGAATTGAACAAGGGATATGCATACAAAGCTACAAAACCCAAATCAATAACAACTGCAATAACTGTTAACAATATTCAACTCACAAGATCACAACATGACGAAATCACAAAAGTAGGCTTTGGACAATAGTTCCAGTACCAAGTAGACATAAAATCAGTATTTTGAAAATATAAGCACCAATAACACTTATTTATAAGTTCTTATTGTTAGTATGAATAAAGGAAAGAGATGAGAGAAGAGGTGTGCTGCTCAAAGGGAGAGCAGAACAATATAGTATATACAGACTAGCACTTGCACCAGAAGGAGTGCAATGATTACGCCAATAGAAAAATATTTGTAAATTAATATGTTAGAAAGTACAATTCGACTTGTGCATACAAGACTTTATTTTGAAATGTATTTAAGAATAATTCTAGTGGTGCTAGAATTGTTATG
Source organism: Cryptomeria japonica (assembly GCF_030272615.1). Lineage (NCBI taxonomy): Eukaryota > Viridiplantae > Streptophyta > Pinopsida > Cupressales > Cupressaceae > Cryptomeria > Cryptomeria japonica. The sequence continues at coordinate 144,035,007 of NC_081413.1, read as the reverse complement.
AGTTAGGGTGGTGGTAAAGGTGAACCAAAAGAACCATCCTTGCACTTATTGCAAAATATTGCAATCTAATCGTATATTAGATTGGTTTCTGATTTTGATAAGGATGTACAACTTTTAGAACTCTGTAGAAGGATATCATTTCTTATACTCTCCATGGAAAGATTCAAATAGACAACTAAAAATCCCAAAGAATCTGTGAATATGGGACATGCAAAATATATAATTCTAATAATATAGAAAAAGTAAAACATTTTCACTTTAGATTTGTATGTCCCATCAACCTCCCTGGGCCTGGTCATTCAACCTTGGACACATGCCGTTTATGTCCAAGCAAGACATGGACCAGGATTTGAATTCTCTGCAGACTGGTCCAGATATAGCAAGGTTACCTGCAGGATCCAGTTTCATAGTTCTGTACCCATGATTTGAGATAATTCTGTTCATATATTTTGTTGCTTAGGTATTGATAAGGTCTTCTACAATAGTTTTCTAATTCAGAATCTTTTGCAGTTTGTTATCATTCATTCAATGGAACTCTGCAGCTTTGAACTTAAATATTTGAATGGTCCTCATGACATAAGAATCTTTTGAGCTTCAACATTGTTCTGAAAGATTGGTTTTGGTCCGTTTCAATCATATTCAGGTTATAATGTGTCTCTGCCATTATTGCCTGAATCAGTAGAGAAAATTTGTAGTTAAAAAAGGCAGCAATTGCTTTCTGAATCAATAGTCACTCAGAAGAAAAATTCTTTGCATATTGGAATTTATTTGACTGTTGATTATTTGTACAGAAAACCAGAATCTACTCAGAAACATGTTCTTTGATTTTCTTTGGTACTCATTGAATTAACTTAGGAAAACATTTACCTTCTCGGCTCTCCCCTCAAATATTGAAACAGTCTCTCTGTAGCAATGAAATTGTGTAAACATGCATGTTATCAATGTCTGTTGAGGGTTTTATGGAATTTTAAAATTAAAACAGTCTTAGCATGGCTAGTTTTTTAACATTGAAAGGCTTGTGTTTTCTAATACTATCTGTAGACGTCAAATGGAAGCTTACTTTAATTTCATAAAAAAATAAGCGAGATTTGAACAATTAAGACTATCCAAATATCTCCTCTGAGATGTGAACCCTTATATGACTTTCAGATCTTCTACTGCATCCATAGGTTACACTCCCTCTATACTATAACAAAAATATCACTTGCTTGATGGTTGACTCTACTCATGAAAGGTATTGGGCTTGGCTACTGTAGTGGAAGAAAGGAAAAAGTAAACATGCATGTTATCAATGTCTGTTGAGGGTTTTATGGAATTTTAAAATTAAAACAGTCTTAGCATGGCTAGTTTTTTAACATTGAAAGGCTTGTGTTTTCTAATACTATCTGTAGACGTCAAATGGAAGCTTACTTTAATTTCATAAAAAAATAAGCGAGATTTGAACAATTAAGACTATCCAAATATCTCCTCTGAGATGTGAACCCTTATATGACTTTCAGATCTTCTACTGCATCCATAGGTTACACTCCCTCTATACTATAACAAAAATATCACTTGCTTGATGGTTGACTCTACTCATGAAAGGTATTGGGCTTGGCTACTGTAGTGGAAGAAAGGAAAAAGTAAAGAAACTTTTATCGTAATAGTGTGCATATGTGCAATGCGTTTGATCATTTTAAATATTGGCCTATTGATCATTAACATGCTGACTGATATGTTCCTGACAGAATATTGTTATTTGTGACATGTTTAGTCAGTCTATCCATTTTACAGTCAATTTTCTTTCTATAAAATTCACAGAGTAGCAATGCTTCTTAGTTGTCATCCTTGTATCACTTATAACTTTGAGCACTAAAAAAAGATATGTTGTGAGTTTTCTTTTTGTTTGGACTTCTCCCTTACCTTCATTAGAGCTAAATCCATGCTGTTTTCAACAAAAAAATGGTACCAGTCTGTTGCTTAAGAGTTTAGATGTATATGATTACTGTGTATTGTTATCAAACACGTATTTATTATTTAGGAATCACATATTTTATTGCTTTCCTATATTACTTACATTCTCTTGAAATGCAATGAAGAGGATTGATGTAATTGTCTACTATCCTTCCTAATAATTAGATTCTATTCCTCATAATTGATTTTAGGTACCTCTTCCACAAGACATAAAGGCTTTAGATTGGCTCCATTGTCAGCCTCAATCTTGTAGATTATATCCACGTTGTTATTTTTCACCAAAGAGTTATGAAGGCAGTATTGTTGAGTCGACTTCAACATATGGGATTGATAAGGACATGGAGCGATTACATAAGAATATTGCAAGAGGTGTGGCAGGAGTTGGATCGGCAGTTCTGTTTAAAAATTTCCACCATTTCTCCATCAAAGATTGGAAGGCAATAAGGAGGTTATATCTATTATCATTTGATTTATCAATTGTATTTTTGATGCAAATATAACCTTCGAGATAGTTCATGCTATCATTTGCACACTTCTAGTATTCAAAGGATAATGTGAGAAAGTTATATTGATTGACTTCGTTTAAGTTTTCAGATTCATACAGAAATTTGAAGATGCTTTGTTGCATTAGTCTCTTCATGCATGGTTCATGAAGATTTTGAAACCATTTTCCTGTAAAGACAAAAGGGTTATGCTATAACCTTTAGAATGGATGAAAATAGCAGAAAGAAGAGAAAAACTCATTATCTTACTCAAAGAAACTGAAAATATGTATACGTGCTGCATTCATAATATGTATCCTCAAATTAAGAGTTAGACTCAGCATAAAGTTGAACTGAATTGATTAGCATACAATGTTTCTTAAATTAAGAGTTGGGCTGAGTGTAAAGTTTAACTGAATCAATTAGTGTACAATATTCCTCAAACTTAGAGTTAGACTCAGCGTAAAGTTGAACTGAATTGATTAGTGTACAATGCCAACACACTACATGCTTAAGTTAGTTAAATCAAATGTAAGCATAATCACATATGCAACTGAAGTGGATTAACTCTTGATCTTGTTAAATCAATCTAACTGCACCTTTGGTTGTAATAAAAGTTCTTTCATTAAATGGCTTTGAGATTGTCATACTCTGGGGGTTATAAAGCATTGCGATTTGAGAGGAGATGTCTTGCAAGGATTGTAAATGGGCTTTGTGGTGTTACCACTATTGGAGCCACGGGAGGCTTATATCTATCTAGTTCATCCTCTCTGTATAGCTGTAATTAGGTCTTGAGAATCAATTATGCTAAAACCTGACTGGTCTTGTTTATGAGAAATTGTTAGGGCTCTATCCCACATCTTTGGCTAAGTAGGCTGTATTTCAATTTGGAATCTGTTATGCCATTATATAGCAGCAGCAGCAGAGCCCTGAATTGTGAGAAAATATTATCTTCTGGTTGCTGTTTGCATGCCTTGGAGGAAATCTTTATGGTATCAGAGGGTCCCAGTAGGCTGAGCTGAGTGATTAAGTGTTTAGTTGGAGTACTTTTTAGCATTTCGCCTGTAGTGATTGAGTATGTGAATTCCATATCATACCATCCATTTCAAAGAGTTTGCTAGGTTGACAAAGTGAGGGTGGTGCACCAGCAGTTGAGATTCTTAAATTTTTTAAAAGGTTAAAGAAAAGGTATGAGAATTAAGGTACATATTGTTGATATTAATTAGGGAAGGGCGGATTCATATTGCCTTGGGCAACATTGGAATCCGCCCAAATAAGGGCTGGCCCCTCTTCCCTGCAACGTGGCCCTATCCCCCACGCTATATCAAATAAACACTCAGCGTGCTATCCAATAGGGCCGACCCTATTAACAAGGCAGTTAAAAGGAAATAATTAAAAGTTTAATTATTGAAAAACCGACCTAGTTAAGGAGTTCGCTCCATATAAATAAACTCAAGTCAATTAGCTCCTTCATCTTATGCGAAAATCTTCATACTTGCCTAAGTGCGAACTTCAGTCATCTGCAACTACATCAACCTTCATCTACCATTAGGAGGTGCGAAATTCATCTTGAGGTGTTGGCAAAATTCAGTGAATGCACAGCGAACTGATTGGAGGTCTGCCATTCATACATGTACAACGAATTAATGGAAGGACTACCATTTATGTATACAAAGCGAACTGCTTGAAGGACTGCCATCTAGGTTATACACAGCGAATTCCTTGAAGGCCTACAATCTAGGGTAAGGGAGCAGCAGCATCTATCCTTCATATGACAGCAAGTGATTGTTGAAGGCAGTCACCTCATACCTCTTGTGATAGCAACATCTGAACCTGCAAATACATGAGATAAGTGTTGTAATGATTACATAACTATAATCCATAATCAAATCTAAGGATCTTTTCTGGCTGGGTTTTTCCTCCTAGGAGGTTTTCCCAAGGTAACTGTGTCTTGCTGTTAATTTGTTCATTTCTATGTTGTCATTTTCTTTCAGTTAAACAAACTAATTAGAAACTAAATCTATATTCTAAGTTATGTCAATCTGAAAGTGTTAAAATTAACATGGTATCAGAGCTATAGGCTAGATCAACTTTCAGATTTCAGAATTCAGTACTCCTTTATTTCCAGATTGTTGTCTCATTTTCAGGTTAGGTCAATGGGGCTGAAAGTTGAAGATAGGCTTGATGGGAATCTAAACTTTACTGCCTGGAAAGTTTGAATCAAGTTGGCTCTAGAGGAAGAAGATCTTCTCCAATTCATAGAAGCAAAAGAGCTAACTGAACCTACGGATGCACCCGAGCTAAAACAATTCAAAAAGGATGCTGTCAAGGCCAGGAAGATTCTCATTGATTCAGTCAAAGACCACCTAGTCACCTCTATTGCCTCATTTACCACTGCAAGGGAAATGTTCAGCCATTTACAAGGTACATATGAAATTAACAATCTCAGTAGGGCAATTACTTTAAGACAACAACTACTTAATATCAAAATGGCAAAAGAAGATTTTGTTATTTCTTACTTTATGAGAATTTCAGAACTAAAGAATCAGCTAGGTTTAATTGGCCATAACATGGAAGATAAAGACCTTGTCATGATTGCCCTAAATGGTCTACCTCACTCATGGGAGTCATTTATCCAAACCATAAGTGGTAGGACTGAGTTACCCACCCTTGATCGCCTTAAAAATGACTGTATCCAAGAAGAGTCTCGCCTCATCACAAGAGGGCAAACCAAAAGTTCCCATATAGATGATCATCACATGCTTGCAGCTCAATGCAAGAAAGGGGGAAATTGGAAGAAACCTTATCCTAAAAGAAATAGGGAATTCAGACCATTTAGTTTCCAACACCCTTGGAAGAAACCAAGAGATACCTCGTGTGTCCGTTGCTTTAGATTTGACAAATTTGGTCACTATGCTAAAAAAGGTCAGCATAACCTTAACCAAAGTGAAGCCAACCTAAATGAAGTATCAAAACAAAATGATGATTTTTTATTCATCTCCGCTCTGTCTAGTAGCGTTCCTTCAGATAGCAATACTTGGTTGATTGATAGTGGTGCCTCCAGACACATCACAGGCTACTGTGATCACCTTTCAGACTTAGTAGAAAAGGATACCAGGCTTCATGTAGTAATTGGTGATGACGCTCGTTATTCGGTAAGAGGTTCTGGCTCTACTTCTCTAAATTTAGTTTCTGGTATTTCCTTGCACCTTAGTGATATCTTGTTTGTTCCTGGAATTAAAAGAAACCTAATTTCCATTTCTGCTCTAGAAGATAAAGGTTATCAAATTGCATTTTTTGATGGAAAAGTTCTTGCATGGCCTAAGAAATCTAGTTTTAAATCTGCTCGTATAATTGGTCATAGATATGATAGTCTTTATAAACTCTCTACTAACCCTATCCAAGCACTCATTAATGAGGTTCTTGAATCCTGTGAGTTATGGCATAGAAGGCTTGGACACTTGCATTATCAAGCTCTTCCATCCCTTGAAAACTTAGTCAAAGGTATGCCTAAACTCAGTCAAATCCATGATAACACTTGTAAAGGTTGTGCTATAGGTAAAAATGTTAAAAGTCCATTTCATAAAAGTGAAAATAGAGCTAAAGACAAACTAGAACTTGTTCACTCTGATTTATGTGGTCCTATGTCTATAGCTTCTCCTAGTGGATTTCTTTATTATGTAATCTTCATAGATGATTTCTCTAGGAAAACTTGGATCTACTTCTTGAAATCTAAAGAATCCGATGAAGTCCTAAGTAAATTTAAAGAGTTCAAAGCATTAACTAAAAACTCCTCTGGTAAAAGAATTAAATGTTTAAGATCTGACAATGGAGGTGAGTACACCTCCGGTAGCTTTTATGATTTTTGTGTTGAGTCAGGAATGAAGAGGGAGTTTTGTGTTCCATACAATCCTCAACAAAATGGTGTTGCCGAAAGAAACAATAAGACTATTGTGGAGGCTACAAAGGCTATGATTCACGATCAAGACTTGCAGACCTTCCTATGGGCAAAGGCCTCCAGAACAGCATTATATATCCAGAATAGATGCCCTCACCGTGTTCTAAAGAACATGACCCCTGAAGAAGCCTTCACAGGATCCAAACCAGACATCAGTCACCTCAGAATCTTTGGAAGTCCTGTTTATGTTCATGTGCCCAAAGAAAAGCGAACCAAGTGGGAACCCTCCGGAAAGAAAGGCATTCTAGTCGGTTACAGTGAATCCTCCAAAGCATTCAAAATATTCATCCCAGGTCAAAGGTATGTTGAGGTAAGTAGGGATGTGACATTTGAAGAAGATATTGCTTTTAAGAAATCAAAAGGTTCTTGTTTTATTGATGAAGCTAATGACAATCAAGATATAAATGTTGATTCTAACCCTGAGATTCAGAGGGAGCAAGTGGAACTTCCACCTCAAGATGATCATGATGATCCACCAGAGCCCATGAATCCCACTGATATTCCTAGTGACATTGTCGTTACCAAAAAGAGGCCTCTTTGGGTAAGGAACACCATTCAAGAAGCTGAAAGATTTGCTGCTCCCAGTGGCACCTTCCGTCAAACTAAGAGACCTCAGGTATTCTCCAACTACGTTGATTTGATGTGCAATCTCATTGAAACTGAACCTTGCAATGTTGAAAAAGCCTTGATTCATCATGCCTGGAAGCTTGCTATGGATGAAGAATATTAGTCAATCATCAAGAATGATGTGTGGGACATTGTGCCCAGACCCAAAGGTAAATCTGTTGTTTCCTCTAAATGGTTATTTAAAATTAAACATAATGCTGATGGTAGTATTGAAAAAATATAAGGCTAGATTTGTAGCTCATGGTTTTTCTCAAAAGGAAGGCATAGACTATGAAGAAACATTTGCTTCTGTTGCTAGATATACTTCTATTAGAACTATAATAGCCATTGCTGTTGCTAGGGGTTGGAAACTACATCAGATGGATGTCAAGACTGCCTTCCTTAATGGTGTCATTGAGGAAGAAGTCTATATTGAGCAACCTGAGGGTTATGAGATTCAGGATAGATTAACCCATGTGTGCAGGTTAAAGAAAGCTCTGTATGGCCTTAAACAAGCTCCTCGTGCTTGGTATGAAAGAATTGATAAATACTTGCTAAGTCTAGGCTTTTGTAAAAATGATGCTGACTCTAACATATACTTTAAGGTAGCCAATGATGAAATGCTAATTCTAGTTCTTTATGTGGATGACTTATTCCTTACTGGTAAAGATGAACTTATTATTAGATGCAAGAAAGAATTAACTTCAGAATTTGAAATGAAAGACTTAGGTCTAATGCATTATTTTCTAGGTCTAGAAGTATGGCAAAGATCTAACGAAATTTTTCTAAGTCAAGGAAAGTATACTATTGACATTTTGAAAAGATTTAGAATGATGGATTGTAAACCCATGTCTACTCCTATGGAATCTAACTTAAAGAAGTTAAGTGTTTTTGCAGCTAACTTTGAATTTGCAGATCCATCCGAGTACCGGCAGTTGATTGGATCACTGATGTATCTAGTTAACACTAGACTAGACATATGTTTTGCTGTAAATGCTCTCAGCCAGTTCATGAGCATTCCCAAACATGTTCATCTTGTTGCAGCCAAGCATATCCTAAGATACTTGCGAGGCATAGTTGGTTTTGGGCTGAAGTATTCACTTAACACTCCAATAACCTTGGAAGGTTATTCAGATGCAGACTGGGCTGGAAGCGTCAAAGACAGGAAAAGCACCTCCGGTATTTGTTTTAGCTTGGGATTCGTAGTAATCTCTTGGGCTTGCAGGAAACAATCCTTAGTGGCATTGAGTACTGCTGAAGCTGAGTATATTGCAGCAAGTGTAGCTTCTAGAGAAGCAGTGTGGCTTCGCAAGCTTCTTGCGGGGCTGTTTGGTCAGGCTTGGGATCCTACAGTTATTCACTGTGATAACCAGAGTTGTATTAAGATGTCCATCAACCCAGTGTTTCGTGACAGGTCAAAACATGTGGAAACTCACTATCATTTCATTCGGGACATGGTGCAAAGAGGTGCTATTCAGCTGAAGTATGTCAGCACTGATGAGCAGGTTGCAGATATTCTTACCAAGCCTCTATCCAAAGTGAAGTTTGCGTACTTCAGGGACAAACTTGGTATTATGGAAAATGAAACCCTAATTGAAAGGGAGTCTCAATCTCAGTAATACGATGTGTTGTATCAAACCACCCTCTGCGGGCAATGTAAGGTGGTATTGCAAAAACTTCTCAGGGAGAAGTATAATTATTAACCATCCTCTGCGGGCAATGTAAGATGGTATTGTAAATGTTAAACCACCCTTTGCGGGCAATGTAAGGTGGTATTGTAAACTTCTCAGGGAGAAGTGTAATTAGTAACCATCCTCTGCGGACAATGTAAGATGGTATTGTAAAATGTTAAACCATCCTTTGCGGGCAATGTAAGATGGTATTGTAAAAACTTCTCAGGGAGAAGTGTAATTGTTAAACCATCCTCTGCGGGCAATGTAAGATGGTATTAGTGTAATTGATTGACCATTCTTTGCGGGCAATGTAAGATGGTCGAAAAGATCCTCTCCACCCTCTGCGGGCAATGTAAGGTGGATCCAGTCTATGCTTGTGTGCAAGCTCGAAGATTGTATTATGTAATTCCATTCCTTGCTTGTGTATGCAAGATGGAAGATTATAGTTATGTTCTCCTCCCTAATTAAGAGGGAGTGTTGATATTAATTAGCGAAGGGCGGATTCATATTGCCTTGGGCAACATTGGAATACGCCCAAATAAGGGCTGGCCCCTCTTCCCTCCAACATGGCCCTATCCCCCACGCTATATCAAATAAACACTCAGCGTGCTATCCAATAGGGCCGACCCTATTAACAAGGTAGTTAAAAGGAAATAATTAAAAGTTTAATTATTGAAAAGCCAACCTAGTTAAGGAGTTCGCTCCATATAAATAAAAGATCAAGATTCATTTGTTATCAACTCAAGTCAATTAGCTCCTTCATCTTATGCGAAAATCTTCATACTTGCCTAAGTGCGAACTTCAGTCATCTGCAACTACAACAACCTTCATCTACCATTAGGAGGTGCAAAATTCATCTTGAGGTGTTGGCAAAATTCAGTGAATGCACAGTGAACTGATTGGAGGTCTGCCATTCATACATGTACAACAAATTACTGGAAGGACTACCATTTATGTATACAAAGCGAAACTGCTTGAAGGACTGCCATCTAGGTTATACATAGTGAATTCCTTGAAGGCCTACAATCTAGGGTAAGGGAGCAGCAACATCTATCCTTCATATGACAACAAGTGATTGTTGAAGGCAGTCACCTCATACCTCTTGTGATAGCAACATCTGAACCTGCAAATATATGAGATAAGTGTTGTAATGATTACATAACTATAATCCATAATCAGATCTAAGGATCTTTTCTAGCTGGGTTTTTCCTCCTAGGAGGTTTTCCCAGGGTAACTGTGTCTTGCTGTTAATTTGTTCATTTCTATGTTGTCATTTTCTTTCAGTTAAACAAACTAATTAGAAACTAAATCTAAACTCTAAGTTATGTCAATCTGAAAGTGTTAAAATTAACACATATAAAACTCAAACTATATGTATGATGAGAACAACCATAAAATTTAATTTTATGAGAAATATAAATATCATTTATACCACTTATTCTTTATTATTGTTATTTTTGTATATTAGGCTATTATTCTTATTTTTGAATATTAGGCAAACAATTTATTCTTTTTGGGAGCTTTGATTTCGTTTTACATTACGATTGAAATTTGGAGGAGTCACCAGAGTCAAAAAATGAAGGAATGGTCAAATCAGTGTTTCGATGCTGCATGCGGGCTCAGTTAGGTCGAAGGAGTAAAATCGCAATTTATCGGGGTCAATTTTAACAACTTGTTTTTATAGGAATTTTTGCTTTTTTTCTTTTCTAAATTTAGAAAGTTTTGTTTTTGGTATTTTGGGGTCAATTCGGGAACCTGCTTTTTCAGCCTGCTTTTTCTAAAAATAGAAAGTTGATTTTTTGCTTTTTTGGATCATAGATGGTTTCAGGGTCAAAGGAAGTGTCAGGTTGGAAAAATTCATCCAAAATGGACCAAGCATGAAATATCTTTCGAATTCAAAAGATGTGTTCCTGAAAAGTTAAGTTGAAGATCATGGCAAAATGGTCAAGTGTGGAATCAAGATCAAGAAATTCCCTCATGAAGGTCGCTTGGGAAGAGGAAAATTTTCAACTGAGTGTCTTAGCGTGGTAAAAATTTCTCAAGATATCGTCAAGTCTGCCCTTGGCATGATAAGATCTTCCTTGACTAGCATCAAAGTCCGCCTAGCAACATGACAAAATTCCTTGTGCCATCCCCAAGTCTGCCCTACCTCATGAAAGAAGTTCCTTATCAACACATGAAGTCCGCCCTACCTCATGAAAGAAGTTCCTTATCAACACATGAAGTCCGCCCTGCCTCAAGCAAAGTTTCCAATGGCACTTGAAGTCCGCCCTTGGGAAATGGAAAGAAATTCCTCTCCATGTGTGAAGTCCGCCCTTCCTTGAGGTGGAATTTCCAAGATTCAACCAAGTCTGCCTAGGGGATTGGGAAAAAGTTCTAATGACAATGCAAGTCCACCCTCCCCCTAGGAGGAAATTCCTTGAGACCATGGTAAGTCCGCCCAAGACTGGGGTCAAAAAATTTGGTTAAGTGTGGCAACGTGGTAAAATTTCCAAACCATTAGCAAAGTCCTCCCTCCTTAAGGTAGAAAATTCCTAAGACACCTTCAAGTTTGCCCTTGGAGAGTGTAAAAATCCTTTTCCATGTGTCAAGTCCGCCCTAGGTGGACAAAGGGAAAATTTGGCAAGGATTAAAGCAAGTAAAGCAAGAACAAAATTCGCACAAGTCAAAGGAAGAAAAGAGTTTGAAAATTGTTGAAGGGAAGGGAAAAATGAAATAAAGAAAAGGGATGAAAACAAGAAAAAAAGAATTCACCCAAGAAAATGATAAGGTGAATAAAGCAAAAAGGATAAATCAAAAGGAAATTCGCACAAGTCATAAGGAGAAAGGAATTTGAAATTTTTGGCAAAGTGAAAAGTGAATAAAGCAAAGAGTTCACTTAAGAAGAAAAGGCTTCTAGAAGGAAGCAAAATAGGGAATTGCCAATAAGAATTAAAAGACAAAAACACAAAAACACAAGGAAGTTTGATTTGAAGAGCAAATTATGACTATGTTAATTAAATCTCATTAAAGCCAAAAAAACAATGCAAGGAGGAGTTCGAATTTTCTATAAGACATCAGCTTTGGCTATTCACTTTTCACACTTTTCTCTCATCCTTGTGAAGTTCGAACTTTCCAAGGCATCTTTTCAAATTTTTAGGCAAGATTAGGATTGTAATTGCAGGTTCTAAGGGAGACTTCAAGGCATTTGAAGGCCAATTAGAGGCTTCCTTTGAGATTTTTCTTCAAATCTTATAGGTCTGAAGCACATTCATGACAAAAGTCTGAGATTTTGGACTCCAAAATCCTTTCTTTCATTCTAAATTCTCATTATCAGACCTATGCTCAGAAGTTTCCTTTACATTTTCTGAATTTCATTAGAAAGACAAGGGTTGCTTTTTCATGTTTTCTTAATTTTGCAAGCAGGGATTCTCAAAATCAGACTCTATCCCATAATTTTCATGATTTTCTGAGTCTGAGTTCAAGTTTCCAGAATATTTCTAGGTACTTGATGTCAACTCAAGGAAGAGACTTCCAGGAAGGTGCCGATGAAACAAGGAACCAATTGAAAAGATGATAGAAGAACAACATTCACGCTTCAAGCCTGAATCCGAGGACGAATGGGACAAAGAAGAAGGGCTCATACTTCAAGAAGATTTAGTCATCCAAGGATGAAAGGCTCTACATTGACCTTCCAAGTCCAAGGCAAGGAATTTCAGAAGAGTTAATCATTTCGGAGTATGCTTCATCACATGATGCAATTGGAACAATGTTGAGTATCAAGAGATATTGCCTAAGGTATCAACACTTTTTCATGATGAGTAATCAAATCCGCAAGGCAAGCTGAGGTGGCATCCCAATCATCAATCAACCAATCCAAGGGTTCCAAGTTAGACATGTCTAGGTGCAATGAACTAGACTCAACAAGCGGCTCCTATTTTCTCATTGGTTATATAAATTATTGTAATTTTCCCATTGGCCGAAAGGAGCTTTTTTGTAACAAACCTTGATTAGGGCTTTAATGTTTAACCTTGGCCGTTGATATTCGATCAATGTGGGCCGTTGCTTTGTAATGGGGTGCCTATATAAACCCTCCTCTTATTTGTAAAGAGAGAGATTTCTAAGAAATTGTTGTGGTAATACTTTTTAAGTGCTAAGACATAATTCATTGTTCAATTGTTGGTGAATTTTGTCTACTTTTGGAAGTTAGCATGGTTTCTTGGCTCTCCTTGTTGACCCCTTTGACATTGACTTTGGCATTGATGTCAAGTCAAGAGTTGTTTTATCCATTATGTTCTTGTATTGGTATATGTTAGTGAACATTCACATTACAGTGATCATGGGGAGGTATTCTCAGGTATTTGGACAGTGCTATTTGGTTCTTTTCATATGGTCAGTGGATAGATTTTGGACAGGTCTACAGTTTGAATATAGCATATTCTTGTTACATATATACTCAATTCATAGTCTTGTTATTTGATACTTTATGTATCTTATTTTGCATTAGGTATTAATGTCTCATATGTTTTGTTTTTTAATAAGAGATTCATACCTTATCAATGTTTTATCCATTCATACCTTATCAATGTTTTATGGATAAGATATTGATGTCTTGTTAATGCAAAACTATAAGTCATTAGTGGTCTATTGCTTATAAGGTATATAGATGTCAAGTGATAAGTTGTGAATGATGGGTAATGTTGAGTTATTTCTTGCTCAAAATTGTGAAAGTTTGCATGCTCATTGTATTATCCGTTGACCTTGGACTTAGTATTCATTATGGATGGCAAAGAACATGTTTGGAAAAAGGTTAACATCATTTAAATGAGACACACATCATTATGATCTTTGGTATCAAAGGTATTGCCCATGGGTATCATTATTGACCCCACCATAAAGCATTTTGCATAAGGGTCGGTTTTTTTGTGGTTTTGGAAAGATATTATTTTGGATGTTTTTTAAAGATTGAAGCAAAAACATTTGTAAAGGCTTGTTATCGAAGGCACTTGTTTTGAAACCCTAGCCACAGTGAGCTAGGGCACGGGCATTCACAGAATTCAAAGATTCTCTAGAGACCATTTTGCATCAGAGAGTGGACTTAGAGCTAAGTAGTTATGGCAGCATCAGTCAGACATCATTTTTAAAATTTGGTAATATTGTTCTGGTTCCATTTGCTGAAAGACATTTGTTATGCCTTAGTTAATTGGTTGATCAAAGAGAGATGCTTATTTCTTTACTGGTTATGCTCGAAAAAGCAGTTTTTGCTGTAGCATTCATGATTTATTTTACATCATACCCTTCATAGGGTTCAATAACAGTTATAGTTTAATTTCCATAGGTTAAGCAGTCTTCAAAATAACTGCTTGAAAACAGTTATCAAAAAAGTTTAAGGGGTTTTCATTTCTCTTGGAACGGGTTTTGTTTTTGAAAAAGAAAAGAGTGAATAGAGTTTTGTTATGAACGAAGTATCTCTTGCTTTGAAGGATATCTTTCAAGAAAAAGTTTTTTTGTGTAACAGAAATTATATCTTTCTCTATTTTGATAAAAACTGCATACACCTTTCAAAATTATAGACCTCTATATATTATTCTTTCAAAATTGTTGGATTGTTGAAAGTCTTGTCAGTGAGACATATAGACCTCTTTGTGTATATCAATGAGATTTGGTATTAATTTCTACCGATGAGGCATTATATGCTAGTGAGGCCATTGTAAACATACATTTTTCATTATAAGTCAGTGAGGCAATTTGCGAATGGTTTTTATTCCCCAAGAGGGTTTTCCACTCGTGAAAATCATGGTGTCAATGTTGTTCAGTGATCTCTCTGATGTTATATGTCGCAAACATGTCTCTTGTTAATTATAACTGCATTTGATGAAGGATTTGATAGAATTGCTTAATGTGGAATGGATGTGTTCATACTTTTGTGTAATGACGCCTTCTCCCTAGTTTGCAGACATTCATGTAGAGTGGCCTATTACTTGACCCTCGTAGGCCAAGGAGTTGATGAGAGGGTCGCCTGGGTAGTTGCTTGTGGCTTCACATTCTATTTTATGTATTTTTTGGTGAGATAATGTATTCTCACGTATGATGTCACGTGTGCTGTTAATTGCACTTTATATTATAATGATATTTTAAATTATCTAAAGTGCAATTAAATAATAAAGTCACTTAAATAATATTATTATTTTAAGGGGAATCTTCTAGAAGGTTCAATTAAATATTATTTTATTTCTTCTAGAAGGAGGCCGACCTCTTGAAGGAAAAGAATGTATGGAGGAGGCAGCCTCATTTTGGATCATTTGGAATTGATATTTGCATTATTGAGTCTTGTGGAACCGAAGGTTTCTGCAGTGATCTATTTGTCTTTGGGAATGAAAACTCCCATTGATAGTGTGAGATTTTGCCAAGATCTAGAGGCAATGGAAAGCACAAATAGAGAGACAAAATATAGGACAAGAATAAACTGAATTCCTATCAATAGATAAAAATGATTGTTCATACAATGAATATGAACCTGTTTATATAGGCAAGGCAATATGGATATGTGAGCATACAATCTTGATATGTGGCTCAATAAGAAACAAGGGTAGGTAGGAAATAGGTGTGGTAGGTAGGAGAAATAATAAAATATTCCACATGAGGTGGATCACCCACTGAAGGTGGAATTATCACTCCACAATAAGTGGTTATGATAAAGTAGTAACAAGATCAACACCATAAAAGGTGGAAATTTTCCTACACATACTATCCTAATGTGGCACAAACACCCAAGTGTCTCATACCCAAACTACTATAAAATGCATTATCCTAAGTAAACTTAAGTAAGGTGTAATAATATCCATGATTCAATCAATCAAAGTACCCCCCCCCTCAAATCATGATTTGACACTTTATACTTAGTGTGTGTACAATGGGCCACTTGCAAAACAAAGCAAGGTGGACTTCTGATGTCAACTTTACAACTTCTCAAAATGAGATATAAGAGACTTCAACAAATACTGCTAGTGATCTAAACTGAGATCCAAGCAAAATACAAGTACCAAATAGGCCAAAAAATGACCAAATACTAAAAGTGCAATTTCTACTCAAAATCACTGTAAACTAATGGCAGATTATGAAAGTAGACAAACAATTATGCACTTTAAAAAAAACGGCACCTGAAAAGGAGTCCATATGAGCCCAAACGAAGCCTCCAAAGTTGTAAAAATTGGGATTTCACGATTTCAGAAAAACCTGTATCCGAAAATCAGAAAACTCTTGCACCACTGTACAGATCATGAAATTCTACCCCAAAACAAAAAAAAAATTGCTTGAAAAAAGGAGCCCGGATGAGTGAGATATCACTATTTGAAAATTGCCTGCAAAATTATAATTTCTGAAAAATTTCTGTCGAAGCTTTAAACTTCAAATGCCTCTAGATTTGGCCTTCGAAGTCCGATTTGGATGAAACAAAAGGCAAAACTGACTTTCTTGGACCTCCTCAATCCAATGGTAACCTCAGATTTGACCCATCAAGCTTCAATAATAACCTGCAATAGAAAACTCCAAAATACACAACCCCAAATGGCATCAAATTTCTCTCAATTGGCAAATCAATGACACTCTAATGGCTCTGATACCATGTGAGATTTTGCCAAGATCTAGAGGCAATGGAAAGCACAAATAGAGAGACAAAATATAGGACAAGAATAAACTGTATTCTCATCAATAGATAAAAAAGATTGTTCATACAATGAATATGAGTTTGCTTATATAGGCAAGGCAATATGGATATATGAGCACACAATCATGACATGTGGCTCAATAAGAAACAAGGGTAGGTAGGAAATAGGTGTGGTAGGTAGGAGAAACAATAAAATATTCCACATGAGGTGGATCACCCACCGAAGGTGGAATTATCACTCCACAATAAGTGGATATGATAAAGTAGTGACAAGATCAACACCATAAAAGGTGGAAATTCTCCTACACACACTAGCCCAATGTGGCACAAACACCCAAGTGTCTCATACCCAAACTACTATAAAATGCATTATCCTAAGTAAACTTAAGTAAGGTGTAATAAAATCCATGATGAATAATTATTTACACCAACAGATAGCATAACTGTGGTGGTGGGAGATCCACTGAAGGGTTGCAGATTGGAGGGGATACTTTAGTCCTTTCATTTGGTGCCAAATTATGCGGCCAAGGGCCAATTTTTGATAAGTTTGAATTAGGGATCTTGGAGACATTTTGGGTGCTGGAAATCTTCATCATTTGTGCTAAAAAAGTGTCGAATTACATCTTCTATATTCTGAAGTGGAAGCTTAGTTATTTTCATTCTGCATATTAGTCAGAGTTACACCACGATTTCACACATGGAGACCTAATTATGCCACGATTTCCTTACCTAGTTAGAGCGCTCCATTGATGAGAGTATGGTGATAGTTTTTGGTGTTTGAGAGAACACTCAGAAGCTGCAAACAAAATTATTATTGACTATCTACTTCAGAACAGGGCGGCTGGGTAAAGGCTCTGATTTGAGCTAAAGAGGGGCTCTTTTCATTAGATATTGGTTGCTTCTTCACCGGCAAGCATAGGGTGCTTCTATAAACAGGTTCCTTTGAAATTCATAGCTATTTGCATTGTCAAATTAGGAGCTTAATGTTGCTGCTGTAGGTGTGCATACATGGTCAAGTATAGCTTCATATATGTCATTGTGAGCCAAGAGTCTTGGCCGTCTTTATAACAACATTGTTCTTGGGATGGCTTGCAATAAAGGGGTTTGAAATTGGACTTATGTATTTAATGTGATGTGCATTTATGCCCAACAATGATAGTTGCATGCCAATTGTTTGACATAATGTCACTTGGCTGTAGATGTTGATTTGTACTTGCATTATCCTTGTATCTCTTTCATGTAGTTTAATTTATTAGTTTTCAAATTCAAGGATTTGCAATTATATGTTCAAACAAGCAAAAACCAAAAATTGCATCAGAATCAATAACACGCAGAATTATGCAAAGGCTGTCCAGTGTCAACAACACGCAGAATTATGCAAAGGCTGTCCAGTGTCAACAACACGCAGGGTTATGTAGTCTGAAACTTAGAACAACAGATTGAAGGTTAAAAGACAACTGTTTGTCAATATTCTTTGCATAAATCAGTCATATAACAAGAGGGGATATTCCATTTTGATAATTGGATGATTTTCAATTATCGTGCAAAGTTATCCTGAACTAGTAAATGAAATTTAACTTCTAACAACAGATTGAAGGTTAAAAGACAACTGTTTGTCAATATTCTTTGCATAAATCAGTCATATAACAAGAGGGGATATTCCATTTTGATAATTGGATGATTTTCAATTATCGTGCAAAGTTATCCTGAACTAGTAAATGAAATTTAACTTCTATTGTTTTATTCATTGTTGAAGATGTTAGTGAATATGAGTGATGTGAAATCTTTTGAATTCCTTAGAAGATTGCACCTTTCTTGTGTAGTTGTTAAATTTGGCGAAGCAAGAATTGGTTTTGGATTCCAGTTTTGCAATTTCCGTCTCCAGAGTTCATAGGATTAGATTAGGGTTAGAATTAGCTTCCTAAACCCTCATCCTTTTGCCTTTTTTTTTCCAAGTCTTAGTAGAAGTAGGATTGAAAAGAACTTATTGCAAAATCATTTAAACAAGAGAAAGTTAAAAGTGTCAGCAATCAACAGAATCCTTTGATTGATCTACTCCTCAAACAATTGTGTAAGTCCCCTTTGAGATTACCAGCATATCACAAAGAACCAAGTCAGACTATCCGCATGAATTTGGAACCTTGGAGTCGTCTTTGTGATCACACAGTCCGTCTGTTTAGCACATAGAAGATTTTGATCAATATTGAATAGGACATCTCTAGGTATTTTATTCAGAGTTGCGTGTGCATAAAAAAACACACCAACACTATGTTACCAAATCCACCTGCTCACTGATTGATTTTGGGTTCAGTTTGAACCAAATCCATGATCTTGTCTGATATGCTTGTGGATATCTTGAGGATGTTGAAGAGTGGTGCCGGGTTCATTTGGGACGGGCCCAGGTAGGATATGAGGGAACTCAAGAAAACCTAGGGCGAATCTGTCCATTTTTTGCCTTTTTCATTTTTTTCCCGGCTTTGACATTTTGTTTAAAAAAATTATGAAAAAGGTGTGTCACAAAGGTCTATGTAGTGAAGGTCTTTATTTGGGCTTGGTGCCAGGGGCTTTGCCCCTCAACCCCACCCTGTATCATGACGGGAACAAGCACTGCCCCCAAACCTCATTAGGGGCTTTGCCGCTTGACCCCTGCAAGGGGTACTCCCCTTGACCCTATTGGGGACATTATACCTCCACCCCTATGAAGTTGTGGGATATGGAGCCAAACCAAATTGACTTGGATTCTTTTGCTTTCCACTATGGTACACTTGATTTTGAAAAGTGAGCACACTTTTAGTGTAAGTTGCAGTGGCATTGCTGGTGATTCTTTTAATGTTTCATTTCTAATGTCAATGATGATGCTAGTGTTGATGATTTAGAAAATCCTTATGACATTGAAAATTGATTGTTGAAATTGATATTAATATTTATATTGAACTTGAAGATTGAACAACGAATCTTTTATAATATTTATCATTTAAGTTTTAAGTGGCATTAGATGATTAGAGTTTATGGTGGTTTTGTTGATTATATTATGCTATGTGGTATTCTAAACATAATTTCTATTTTTCTTTTGCATATATATATATATATATATATATATATATATATATGTTTCAAGTGACATTTTTTTGTATGGATGAACCCAAAATGAACCCTGTTGAAGTTTTATCAGATTTGAATATAGGATATTTTAAATCTAAGAATGTAATCTCCAAATCTTATTACAGTATTATCAATCACTAAGAATATTGATTATAATATGAACTGCTGTTCCAATGATCGATGTATAATAATATGGATCTCTCTACAAGTGCTAAGAATATTGATTATAATATGAACTGCTGTTCCAATGATCGATGTATAATAATATGGATCTCTCTACAAGTGCTGTTTTAAACAAAGGAACAATCGATATATTACTTATTGATTTTACCAGCATACGGGCTGCTGTGATGAAGGTGGCAGTCGGGCTTGTGTCAACACTTAATATTTCTGTATGTTCACAAGTACCGATTGACCACCTCTACATATAGAGGGAGACATGCCTACGCAGAGGCATGCCTCTACGTGGAACATGTCCACGTAGAGACATGTCTCTACGTAGATATGTCTTATCGACTGTGATAGTCATGCCGATACATAACAAAGGTTAATCGATTGTTATCGATTCAAATTTGTATTTGATACCGATACACTTTAATAATATGATTCACTTAGAATATATAATCTGATCGATACTCAATATCGATATACATATGATTAAATATGATTAATATAATCAATTTAATTATATGTATGTATTTAATAATGTATAAATATAAATTATTAAATACATAATCATATTTCATAGATTAATAATTAAAGCAAGAATCTTATTAAACACATAAAGCAAATAATTTGATTAATACTTGTGAAGGATAGATATCAAATGCTTAAGACCGATAGGCCAATTAAGCATTTGATTTTATCAGTTAGAATAATATGACCGAAGCTACAAAACGTTAACACTCCTTCTAGCTAGGGAGGATTAATTCTATCCCAGAATACAATGGATTCATTTATAAATGATATCACCTCACTGTGATATTTAAGAGATATGGCTTGCCCATAAATATCAAGTCACATGATATTTGCCATGACTCATATATATATGTTGTAATGTCCCCTTCTCGTTGATGTACTTCCAGTGGTCCATTGGCCTATTCTTGAGACCCGTAGGCTATGTGGAATGAAGAATTAGGGTCAAACATTGATGAGGCGAGAACTTACTATTTTTAGTATGTCAGGGGTTGGCTGTTTTGGTATACTATCCTACTGAGCTTTCCATGCTCTGTCACTGGGTGCGAGATCATGCTTTTCGGAGCAGTAGTTCATGACTTACTATTTTTAGTAAGTGGCGGTATGGAGTGTTTCTATTTTTGGCAGTGGACATGGTCCTGATCCTGCAACAGTTCAGTGGTCTTCCTTGCTTAGCTTCATCCTAGTTTTTGTTAATAATCAGTATTGGAGTCATAAGTGATTTAATTAAATATTATTTCCTTATCCTAAGGTTTAATATTTAATTAATTTTATTATTTTTACTACTGATTAATGAACTTTGGAAATTGTGCATAACATGATGTCTCCTAAGTGCTAGGCGAATTGTTTATGTCTGGAAGGGGGACGCCAATATTAAAATGGGAGATGTTATTTTATTCAACAAAGTATTTGCTAAGTCATAAATCGTGGTCCTTGCTGGCTAGGCGTGATTTTTGACTTGAAGTATGGCTCCTTCTTTGGGTCCACTTGGGTAAATGAAATGCAAATGGGAAAGATGAATTTGGGCGTATTTGTGAGCATTTGCATTTGAATTTGGTGGAGTAAGAAGTTATAAATGAGAGCCTTGGGCTCTCATTTTTGTATCTTTTGAAATTGCTTCGTTATGCTGTCGGTTTGGCGATTGAAAATCTGAGTTTTGAAGTGTGGCTTCCTAGCTAAGTCTCAGTCTCGTACTTGGAAGATAGTATCTAGCCGTGTCCTTGTATTTCCAGTGCTGTTGGTGAGTGAGTTTTGCAGATCGTGGAGTGTTTTTTGGTTGCTTGTCGCGGAGTTGCTGAAACTATATTTTGGTCATACCTCTTGGCCAGGCGATTCTATCATTCTGGGTACCGGCTCATTCATCTTTCCTGCTACTGGCGATTCATCCTGTAAGTTTTTAGCACCTTGCATTGAGTATGGAATTTAATAGAGCAAACTGAACTTTTCTAGTTAGGCGCAGGGTTTAGGATGTGCATTGGGATGCGTGCCAAATAAATGTGGGTGTTTTGATAGCTCACCTTGGGTTTGTTTTCATCGTTGCTGGTATAGTGTTGGTTTAGAACTGTTTTGGGGTGAATTGGGTGAGTATTGAGAGAGATATGAGTGTTTTAGTGGGTTCATAGGCTGCTGGTTATGCATTTCCAGCCTGCAGTTTTGATGTTAGTAGAGTTTCATGTTTATTATCTTGGATGTTCAGCATTGCTCTTCTACTCTCACTCTCTGTTATTGTAAGGTTAAGTAGTAGTACTACTAACCCATTCTGGCTTGTAAACTCTCATCCCGCTGAAAAAAGTGGAAGAGGCTGGCTTGCCGCCTGCATTAGTTAATTGTAATTCAGTCCTCCTGTTGCATAAGCGGTCGAGTGATGATTGGTTGTAATAGTCCTCCCGCTGCATAAGCGGTCGAGTTGAGTTTTTTGTAATTCAGTCCTCCCGTTGAAATATTGCGGTTGAGTGATTTGTGTCTGCTATATGTTTCTCTTAGTTGGTTCATCACCAAGTTCTTGCTTTCCCGCTGGATAAGCGGAAGGGGCTGGCTTGCCGCCCAGTATTGTATTTACTTTATCATTTCAGCAGATTTGTGATCTAACGATCCCCTCTTCATCATATGCTCTCACCTTCCCACATTGGGCACTTGGTGATCAGAAAGTGGAAGGGTTGCTTTCTCAACAAGCTTTGAGTTTATGCTTTCTAACCTTAATGGGTTCTATGTTGGTTGATGATTCTGATTGGTCTTAAAAACAAAAAAAAATATCTGGGATATTACATATATATTCAGAAAGTATGATATGTGCACTGGCATCACGTCACATGATACCTACCATAGGAATATTAAATCATGGCATATCCATGGATATTACGTCACATAATATCCACCATGATTATCTCAACTATTATGGTTATCCATTGATATCAAGTCTCATGATATCCACCATAATGTCTATTGAGATGCTAACTATCATGGCGTGTCCATAGATATCAAGTCCCATGATATACAACATGATAGTGATGTCAATTATTGCAAAGTCGTCACTTTACAATATCAACCAGATACAAGTGTTCATTGTTGATTAGTCATCACCTTTCAAAAATGTTCACAGGGCCCATGCAGTCATGGAGTCTCACACATGACAAAAGAGTTTACACATTAAACATCTTTAGTGATATTAGTACAACAGAATTAAATAATTTAGATTTAATCTTAAATTAACTTACATTTTCAACCATACCAAGTTTATCCCGAAAATGCTCAACTTTTGACTTGGATAGAGGTTTGGTAAGAATGTCTGTAGTCTGTTCGCCTGTACTGACATACTTCAGCTGAATCACATTCCTTTCAACCATATCTCTAACATAGTGATAAGGAATCTCAATATGCTTTGACCGGTCATGGAACACTGGATTTACTGAAAGTTTTATGCAACTCTGGTTGTCACAATGGATGATAGTAGAATCCAAAGGTTGACCAAACAATCCCACAAGGAGTTTCCTTAGCCATACGGCTTCCCTTGCTCCTATGGAAGCTGCAATGTACTCGGCTTCTGTAGAACTCTGTGCCATTGAGGATTGTTTCCTACTAATCCAAGAAATCATAGCTGATCCTAAGCTAAAGCAGCACCCTGATGTGCTCTTTCTATCTACCACACTTCTGGCCCAATCTAAATCAGTGTATCCATGAAGATCTAAGTCAACATTAGTGTATTTAAGACCATACTCAATAGTACCACGCAGGTATCTCAGAATATGCTTAGTTGCAACCATATGTATCTGCTTTGGTTCACACATGAATTGACTAAGTGCATTATCTCGATAACAAATGTCTGGTCTGGTGTTAACCAAATACATTAGGGACCCAATATATATCATTTAAGTTTTAAGTGACATTATATGATTAGAGTTTATGGTGGTTTTGTTGATTATATTATGCTATGTGGTATTTTAAATGTAATTTCTATTTTTCTTCTGCAAATATATATACATATATGTTTCAAGTGACATTTTTTTGTATGGATGAACCCAAAATGAACCCAGCCCCAATTTTTTTTTTTTGCTGGATCCATGAATTGGATGCAGGAACCCAAACCAGGATCTGTTCCAAAACTGGTAGCATAGCTGAGTGGGAGTGCTTATTTGTGGTGCACTGAATAGGAAAGTGGCTTACTGCTGCATCCAGATCTGAACCACTCTTTAGTTGTAATTATTAAGCTTACAAATCATAGTTTTTTTTGTTTATAGGAAACTAGGTTAATTTCAGCCTAAATATTAGAGGTTTGTTGTGAGGGGGCATTGCCCTTTTTTCCTTTTTTTTTTGCGGTAAAAGCTCTGTTAGTTTATTTTTTATGTCTCTTGTTTAAGTGTTTTTGTGCTTTGTTTGCCTTTCTATTTTAATAAGGGAAGGCTCCAGGTTCAGTACAAATCAATTCATTTGACCTAAAAAGTTTCTTGCTGGAATAAAACCAAGCTTGTTCTGACTGAAACTAGGGTTGTATACTACTCTACTTTTCTGTTGCTTGTTACCATGTGTTGTAGACAGATGAATTATGGTCTCTAGATGTGGGTTACAACCTAACAGTCATCCAATTTTTGAATCACCAGAACTTTCACATAGGGTGTGTGATTGAAATCTTGACCACATACTGTAGTGATATTGATGCTCGTCCTTGTGTTGCTTTTGGTATCCCAGTTTGTAAATTGTTTGTTGCTTTATCCAGCAGATATTACCATTTCTTTTCTATTGTGATACATATATCTTTATGGGATTGTAAGAATTTATTGTGCATTGCAAACTCTTGATTCCCTTGACCAGTACAGGTTTTCTGCATTATTTCGACCAGAATGTAACTTTTTGTTCATGTAATGTCTTCAATCTTGTATTATTCTGTTTGTTTATGTTGTACAAGCTTAGCTTATATCAAGAAATAAGCTTTAACTATCGCTCTGTGGCAGGTTTCTTTCAGTGGATTCTCCTCTCATAAGAGCATATGGATCCATTCGCTTCAATTCCGAAACAGAGCCAGCAATTGAATGGTTGGAATTTGGTTCCTTCTACTTTGTTATTCCACAGGTAAGAGTAATAATTTTCATATTAAGTTTGCCCAAAAGTAATTACTAATAAGCACATGTCATTTCAATAATTTTGATTTTAAAAATCTACATATCAAATATAAATCACTTCTTATTCATTTGACTTAAATGGGACTAACATACCTAGTAGAGGCATGAATAGATTGAATTGGATGAGTTTGAGAACTATACTATTCTAGCAGCAACGATTGCATGGGACCATTCCCTCTCAAGGGCCTTCGAAGATTCAATTATTGCACTTGAATTATCTTTGCAGCAGGTGTGTGGTTGGGAAGTCTTTTCTATCTGTTTTGAAAAGTTATTTCTGTGCACTTTCATTTCTTCTATGGACCTTTTCCTTGAAGTGGACTGTTTCACTTCGAGGCTCTGGATTTTTAACTTCTTATGTCTCTGTAAACACATTTCTATGCAAGGTCTCTTGCCAAGTGATGGAAACTGGAAAAAGGCTTCATTTATCACGGATTAAAAAGAGTTGTGCCCCAGATGAGCTTTTTTGGGAAGCAGCTATTGAGGAATTATCAAAAATGTCTGGCTCAAATTTTTCAAAGGTAATACTGTTTATTTCAGTTTTTTTTGATCGCATGAAAGGTCTTGCAAAACTAAGCAGTTGGATTCCATGAAAGTTAAGACTAGGATTTTTATTAATACCTTCCTAGTATACCAGAAGATACATATAGCAACTTTTCTTCTATTAAAAGTATCTTAGCACTTTAACCATACAATGTGTTAGTGTTGATAGACTTGAGCCAACATTATGAGGGAAAGTAATTCAGAGTCTTTTAAAAGGCTATAGTTCTTTGTAGGTGTACGATGTGTATATTTCTACTGACAGGATATAAATCTTATTTGTCAACTGAGAAGATCCTTCGTGATGAAACACGTCTAAAATCTAGATTTTTGAGATTCTTTCTACAAGAACTTATTGTTCAAGACACATATTTGGCAACTTTATTTTTGGGTTTCTTTTATTTGGAAACTTTGAAGAGACTGGCTATTGAAATGCATCCTAAAGTTAGATTTTAGAGATTCTTTCTACAGGATCTCATTTTGCAAATCATGTATTTGGATGCAAACATGTTCATTCCACTTCATTGTATCACCATTTTGGTTCCAATTTTCAAGTGAACTCTTATCTTTCCAATCCTTTCTTGCCTTCCCTTGAAGGAAGAAGAGATAATCAAGTTGACAAAGACCCTTTGAGTGAGGGAAGTTTTTATTCTCAAACAAAATTAGAGGACTTCTTCATAGAAGTAAAAAGTAAAGTGTATGAACACAATAATCATCAACATCAACATTCTGCTGGCATGCACACTTGTTAAAGGTCAATAAAACGTAATTTGAGAAAAATCCTTACCATCAACTTGCATGGCATAACTCTTCTGTCTTTGCTTAGTGGTTTCATTTGTAGAAATGTCTTGTGGCTATGTTTAAGTGTTCTTCTTGCTTCCTAATTTCTTCCTTAGCAACTTTTGATTTTTCCTCTTCCTTTCTCAACCTCCTTATGTACTTATATAGGCCTGTTTTATTTGGATACCTCACTTTGAGTAACTCCAAATAATCATCAAAGTAAATTTTAGATTTGATTCTATCAAACTCCATTAATACTTGTCAAGGATTTAGGGGGCCTCAAATGGGCACTGTTTTGACGTTTTCACACATCGCCCCATTGCAAATGGGACCCCTACTTTTTCGCTTTAGGCTTAGGGTTTTAGTGTTGTCGCCTTGGCTTAGTGTCAATCTCTTAGTCATTACCCTTTGCTTGTGAGGAGGTTGGTTCTGTCAGATTGGAAATTGAGGTCAGGTTATTTGGAGATGTCAAATTGCAAATATTGCTAATGTTGTCAAGTTGCAGGACATTTCCTAAGGTCTTTGATCGCTTGGGTTGATATGCTTAAGTGTTGGAGTCAAAGTTGGATGAATGATTAAGTTGTTCCTGGTGATCAAATCATCAAGGTCTCACTTGCATACATGAGATAGGTCCTAGGGTTTTAGGATGGCGAAATGCTAGGTTTGAAGGATGGTTGTTAGAATTGCTTTCAAGTTTCAACGATGAGATACATCCAAGTGACGAAGTCTGAAAGTAGTGAGCTCATCACAACTTCGAAGATGAACATTTTTCAAGTTAAAATTTTGCTCAATTCATTGTCCTGATACTGGCCCACTCACCATGAGCAATTTGTGCAATTGGACCTAGAATTGGCACCCAACTCTAGGAGGAGACAGAGGTGTAATTTTGTGCACCCCTGCATGTACAATGCACCCAGCAGTAAAGAATAAGCATCAAACCTTAAAATAATCAGATCAGATCTGCAAACACTTTGAATCAGACTTATCAATGCATAAAGTTAGGCCTAGAACTTGGACTCAGACCTAAATTAGACCTGCAAACACAGACATTAGACCTTAGGGTTGGGAATCAGACCTGAAAGCATTAAGGTCAGAATTGAAGACATCAAAATTTTTGCTAAGTGTTGCTTTGGGAAAACCTGCACAATATGGCCAGATTGTTCAAGCACACCTTCAATTTGCACCCAGCGAACTTAGGGGGCAGATCTTAAGGTGTAAGTATCAGACCTAAAACAAGTAGTTCGCCATTTTCTGACCTGAGGCATCACTTTCCAAGTAAAAGATGTCATTTTCCAGAATTGAAATATTCTCCTCACCAAATATGTTGCACTTGTTTTATTATTTTGTAAGATGAACTTGTAATCAGACCTGGGTAAATTCCGCCAGCAGGTTGTCATGTCTTGATTGAAATGAAGTTTTTGAGGTTGCAAGAGGATGAAAGGATAAATAAGACCTAAAATAAGCTTAATCCAACCTAAAAGGGAAGAAGACCAGAATCTCAGCTAAGGAAAGAAATCAGAAATTTGATTATGTATAGACCCAGCATGTTAGTGCAAACAGGCCCAAAAAAGCTGACACATTTGTGCATAGAGGGAAAAAGCCAACACATTTGTGCATGAAGGAGCAAAAATGCTGATTTGATTGTGCAAACAAGACCCAAAATGCTGATTTGTTTGTGCAAGCAAGACCAGAATTGCTGATTTCATTGTGCAATTGAGCACCTAAATGCTGACCTAGTCGTGCAATTCAAGGTCAAAATGCCACCTAGCATATGGGATTGTGCAAATGACAAGATAAAAGCTGACAATGTTGTGCAAATGCATGAAGAAATTGCAACCTCCTTGAGCAATTAAATGACTAAATTCTGCCAACCTTGTGTTGTGTAAATGGATCACAAAAAGCCAAAATCCTTGTGCAAATGAAGCACAAAAACCCAAAACCTGTGTGCAAATGAGCCTCAAAATGCCGCCCTACATAGTGCAATTGAACCATGAAAACCCACAGAAGCAAATAGGGTAGGCATAAGGTCAAACGTGTAGACCGAAAATGCAACTAAGAGGCCCTAATTTGAAACGCGTGCCCGTGATAGGCCTTGACCTAAATGAGGCGCGTAGAAGATAGGTTTTGGCTTAAGCAAAACGTGTAGACCCAAAGCTGAAGCATGTAGCATAGGGCTAGACCTAACTCAAACGTGTTAAGCATATAGGTATAAATCAAACGTATAAGCTCAAATATAAAAGAGGACCCAAATCATGAAAGTGCAAATCAATTATGAAACGTGTTGATGAATAGGTCTTGACTTATTCAAATGTATGGACCTAAATGATTAAACGTGTGGCCTATTCTTCATTGAATCCGACCTAAGGCAAGGAGTGGAGACTTAAACATAAAATGTATAAGGTTGGTCCTAAAAGGCAACATGTTGAGCAGATGGAGATAGGTCCTCATGAAGAATAAAACGTGTGTAAAAAGAATCAATGCAAGTGCTCGAGCATTGTCAAGAAGGCCGACTTGAATAAGGTAGTAGACAATGGAAAATGGAATTAAAACCTGATGTAAGCCGTCCTCAAACAAAAGAGTGTCATACCCTTTGAGTGCATGTATATAAAATCTTGAAAATAATTTCACAATAATTTAAAACACACTCAAAAGAAAAATAAAATGGCATACCTACGAACTGTAGCAGGCAGATAACATCAAATGCATTTCAACCTTAGAAGGAATTCACCATTGAAGAACAGAGAAACAAATCAGAGCTCATTCAGGATATAGTTTCGGTAGATTCTGAGTCCATCCCAGTAACCCTAAGGGCGAATTTGGAAGCCCAGGTTCTGATCAGGCTTGATTGAAGGCCATTTCCATCATCTTCCTAAGACAAGATCATAATTTCCAGGTTCAGGTCTGAAGGGAAGTATTTAGTGCTTGATTGATGAGGGGTTTGTATTATTGAGTTCATTCTATTTCTATTATATTCTTCTTGATTCTCCAGTATTTTCATCTCAAGTTTCATTTCAAGGACTGATGTAAGGTGACTACATCAACATCTAAGGGAGACTTCAAAAGATGAAAGACCTTTAAGCACAATCAAAAGCAATTCAAGCCATGGGCAAGCAAAGGAAGAGCAAGGTGAAATCAGGTGTGAAAAAGACAGCATCAAAACAAGGTGTTTGAGGTTATGTAATAATGATCTTAAATCCACCAAATGCATCATTTTGTAAGGAGACCTCTAAGCCTTCTGTAGCATCATCAGACCAGACATCGAAGAATGGAGCAAGAACCAGGTCTAAAAAGAAGTAAATCAGGTCCAGATTAAGTCAAAGTTCACATTAGATGACCAAATGCTAACCATTCCAAGCAAATCAGTTTCGAAATAGATCTACAGCAAATCAAGAAGCAAATCTAATAATCATGCTCTGAAGCATTAAAATCAGGTTTGAGATCAGACCTAGAAACAGATAAAGTTAGTCCTGAAAGATTACAAAAAAAAAATCAGGCTAAAAATAAATGCAATCAGACTCAGAACTTTACACTTTCTGATTTCGAGAATTGAAGGGGATGAGATGTAGGGCTATTTAGTTCATCCTAGGTCTGATATGAGGTGAATTCTTTCAAAATCATTAATTGGTGAAGGAGACATACATTCAGAATTAGGTAAATTTCACCAGTATATTAATCAGATTTCAGAACTGAGAACATAATTTTCAAAGTGAAACACAGTCATTTCCAGGCTTGATGCATGGGGAAGCAAGTCAGCATCATGAAGAGTTTACCACAATCAAGGCATTCAAGGTGATTGCAACATTCAAGAGTTAAACCAGGGGAGGACGAATTTGTGTCATGATGAACATGGAAGGAAAGTCAGATGAAGGACTCAGCCAAGAACACTTCAAAGAGGTGAATTGGGGATCGAAATAATGTTGTACTCAAGGGTTTCAAGATATTCAAAACTTTCATTGTATCATGGCGACTTGAAGAGGAAGAGACCCAAAGGCAAGCAAGGATAGATGATTGACTTGACTATAAAGATGCCTTCATCACCATCACACCAAGCCTGGAGATGCTGAGTATCAAGTCTACAATCCAAGATGAGGTAGCATCCTTGTCATCATGCAACCAATTAGAGGATTCCAAGTCAACATGTCCAAATGCAATGTACTTGACTCACCCATGGAGACACAAAATTCAAGATACCTAACCTCATTTTCTATTGGTTCACATTCAATGTGTGACATATGTCAAATCAAATATAATTTTCTCATTGGCCAAAGGGAGTTGTTGTAACAAACCCTAATTAGGGTTTCTATCTTTCAATCTTGGCCATTGATTGTGAATCAATCTGAGCCATTCATTGTAATGAGACCTCTATATAAGGCTCAGTTTTGTCATTGTAAAGGTTAACAAAAGGGTAGTAGAGTAAGAAGAATAGAGTAAAAGATAGAGTAGAAGTTAGATTAGGAGAAGGAAAAGATTGTTGCCAATACTTTGTTGTAAAGAGCATATGATTTCATTGAAGCTATGGTGAATTTGATGTGTTATTTCAACAAGTTGCATGGTGTCTACTTTTCAATTTGCTTTCATGTTGATTAGATGAATGAAAGGAATTGTGAATGATTAATGGTGAAATTCATATATCCATACCACTAGTGATTTGCTGATTGTAAGTTTGCCTTGTGTGGTCAACTAGAATCCTGAAATGAGCTTAACTTCAATTGCTATTCATACCTTGATATGCATCACCTTGATGGTAACCTTGTTGTTAATAGTGATAACATCACGTGCTTACCTTAGAAGATCACACTAGTTTTGTGGAATTGTTCGTTGATGGCGAAGCAGAGCTTAGTTGAATTTCATCCAATCATTCATTGTCTCTTGCATTCTTAGGAGTAGCGTATTCTTCTTGAACCTTATCCTTTTGCCATTTTTAATCAAGTTAATTTCCACATTCTAGCAACATCCAAACTTTCAACAATTTCATCATTCACTCTTGCCGCATAGTTTTTATTCATTCTGTATGGCCTCTTCCGTACAGGTACAGCCCCAGGTACGAGTGAAATTTTGTGTACGCACAGTTCTGGCGGCACCCCTTTGAGGTCTTTATATGTCCAAGCGAATACATCCTTGTATTCCATGAATATTTTAAACGCAGCAGCTTTCAGGACTGGGTTCCAATCGTCGCCAACCAGGATGTTTCTTGGCTTTGTTTTCGTGTCGAGGTTTGTAGGTTTTACCGATTCTTCGTACCGGATTGGTTTTGTCATGTCAAACCTGTGTGCTGGTACTTCGTTGACCGGGGCATCCCCTTCGGTGTATTCCCCGTACGCTGGCGGAAATTTGTTCTCGTCCCGATCCTCGTCTACCTGCAACATGTTACACCCATACAGCAACTCGTAGTCCTCCATTTGCTAGTGGAAAAGTCCATTAAGGGAATCAGTCTCGTCCTCAGAACATCCTTGGATTCCGAGAACGCCTTCCTCGTTCGGTTCCCTTCCGTACTTTCCTCCGTCAACTCCGCCTTTGCCGTCTAATTCCGACTCTGACGCGAGTTCTTCGCTCACAAGTTGTGTTTTCAGGTCGATAATAAATTTTCTCCCGGCTTTCTCCATTGACAGCGTGTCACGCTTCCAATTGTGATTCACCCTGGCTGCCACCAACCACCCTCTGCCCAGAATGGCGTCGTATCCTTTCTTGGCTAGCGGAATCACCACGAAGTCGAGGACAAATGGTTGTGTCCCGATGGTCACTTGTTGCGCCATGAGCGTTCCAAGGGGTTTGATACCATGTTGATCCGCTCCCAGTAAGTTAAAGGTTGACAGCCATAGTGTTGGTTTGCCAAGTTGCTTCCAGGTTTCTTCCGGAAGCACATTCACTCCGGAACCGCCGTCGACGATAGTGTTAGTTAGAATGGTTCCCAGTATTCCCATTTCTACCACCGTTGGGTGTCGGCCACTGTATAGTGTCAGGACCAATGGGTCTGTAGGTGTTCTGCCGGTACCATCCGTATTCTGGGTTGCCTGACTGTGCAGGGTTACTTGGACCGTACGTAGGAGTGCCGTACGTAATTGCGGCATCGTTTCCAGGAGGTCCTTCATTTTTACCGGCACTTCAATCTGCAGCATTTGCTTCAGGATATTCTCCTCTGCCTCAGATCGGGAGGTACTTGCCGCTTCCTGGGTGCTCCTTTGTGCCAACGTTTCCTTCGCCACTTCTGCCTTGGCCTCCAGCACCTGCTGCTTCTCCGTGCGAGGGTCCGGGTATGTGGCCTTCTTTGCCTGCGACCGTGTGATTGCCAATACCCGTTCCTCTGTCCTGTCGATGTTGAGCAGGTTTACTCCAGACTTTGGGCACATTCCATCATCGTGGTCTCTAGGTCCACACCATTTGCATAATTTTTGTGGAGTTTCTTCTGAGGTGCATTCTCTAGCAAAGTGGCCCCATTGATTGCAGGCTCGGCATTGGATCATTGGGCGTCCCTTTGCATCATATTGGATTCGGCTCCTATTATTATTATTGGTCCTCCCCCCTCGCCGGTTGTTCCAATATCCACCAGATGATGCATTATTGTTGGCAGTTTGCGAAGTTCCGGCGGCTGGCTGCTCTTGCGTGAAGAGAACTTGTTGGTTCCTGGTTTTCATATTGTAGGGACATTCCTTTGTCAAATGTCCCGCAATCTGGCAAATGTCGCAGAAAGCCTTCTTGGGACAGGACCCCTTGGTGTGTCCGTCACTCCTACAGTCGGTACACCACACTTCATTTTCTTCTGTCTTACTTGTACTCCCTTTCATGGCTTTGAATTCTTTCAGCATTCGTTCCATGTCCTTTTGGAGCGCGTGTACCTTTTTACTCGATTCGCCACTGCTACTGCTTTCCCCGTCAGAATCTTCATCATCCTCAGATGAATATTTATTACTTTTCTTCTTCCTTGATGTTTTGTATTCGCTCTCTAGGTCCATCGCCCTATTATAGGCGTCGTCATATGACGTAGGGGGTACAATTTTCATTTTTTTCCGTAGGGAGGATTTCAATCCTTCCACAAACCATCGTTTTTTCAAGCCCTCAGCCGGTTGGCTCTCCATTTTACCCAACAATTCCTTTAGTCTCCTGCTGTATGCCCGTACTGTCTCCTTGGTACCTTGTTTGGTACTGTATATCTCTGTTACAATTTCGTTGTCATCACGGAGCAACCGAAACTCCTCCGTGAATTCCTTTTGTAGGTTGGCCCACGTGGCCACTTTTTGCTTATCTACATCGGAGTACCAATCTATGGCGACTCCACGTAATGTGGCTGGGAACTGCTGTACCTAGTCATTCTGGTCTGTCACTCCGTTGGCAGACCAAATGGTTTCACATGTACGGCAGTGCCGTAGGGGGTCTTCCTTGCCGTCCCTTGTGAACTTTGGTAATTTTTGTTTACTCGCCATCCCGGGTCGTCTTCCTGGGGGCGGTTGTGCCTATGTCTGTGGCCCTGCGCTGCTTCCTCCGGTGGCGTTGGTGGTATGTCCTGCGTGGACGACTGGAGGTACGGTGTTTTGCCTGTCCTGTGTGGCACCTACACCCGTACGGTTGCCCTCCCCTTCGCTCTCACACGTGCCCACTCCTGCTTCCCGTTGGTGATCTTCACTCCGTGGCGTAAGGGATAAGTTTCTAAACTGATCCCGAGTCTCCTCGACTAGATTTCGCCATAACCTTGTTTCTTCCAGAAACTCTTCGTGGCTCCGCGTCCTACGATGATCTGGCGACGCGTAGAAATTTCCGTCAGCCTCTGCACCCTCCGTGACACCTCCTTGGTTCCCCTCGGGCCCCCCTTCGGCAGGTCGTCCTTCGGCAAGTTGCCTCAGCCTCCTTCTACGTTCTACTTGCTGCTCCAGAATCAAGGCCCTCTGCGCGGCCTCCCACTCGTTCCTTTCTGGTTTTTTATTTCTATCTTTATTCAATAGGTTTGGCATTAATTGTCGCACATTTCCATAACTCTCAATTCATAAATCAAAACATGTCTTTATTAATTCATCTGCTCAAGTACAACTCGTGTCAATGACACTTTTATTTGAAAATAAAAAGTTCAACGTTCAATTTCCTCCTGGCCTGGCGCCATCTCGTTCCGTTTCCCGTCGGTTGTTTTCTTCATAGTTGTGAAGGATCTGTTGGCGTCGCTCTTCCTGGGCAATCTCCTCCAGGTGCGCCTGTTGTGCTAGTGATGCTTGTGCAAGCAACCGGGGGAGGTGGTTCATTAATCGGTTCATTGTCGGGCTAACCTCCAGAGCTGTCCACACGACACTTGGTGGATTTCCGCCTCCGCCGCCTCTCATCGGACGTAGGTCTGGATGGCTACTTGGAGTTGAATTGAAAATTCTTTCGTTGCCGTGTCTTCGCTTGTGTAAAGTTCCGTTTGTGCGTCGTCCGCCTCTGGGTTTATTTCACCAACTGGTAGGCCCATTGTGTCTGTGCGCCATCCGTGTCTTCCGTTCCCGAGTACGTCTAGGCAACGGCGCCAAATGTTTGCCCTCTCGGGTGAATACTTAAAGCATGAAGTACGCATTGCAGAACAATGCCATAGATATCAGACAAGTATCAGATATGTTATTCCCTTCATAATTCGTGTCCTTTACAAGTTACAATGAGGAGTATATAAAGATACCGAGGGGGTGCGAGCGCCAACCGCTGCATCGCAACTGCCACCCCTCGGGTGCCAACTAACAAACCCAATTATGACTTAATTAACTATTCGTATTCCCGTATACAATAATGCGGCTAACAAAACCATTGAGCTATCCATACGTCATGACCTGACTATAGAAACCTTGGAGTCGTCTCGATTGGTCATATCATTTAGCATCTGAGGAGATTTTGATCAAGAGAGGATATAATACCTTTGGTATTTAATTATGTGTTAGAGGTGTCTAAAAACACGTCAACATGTACCTTTCCTATTCCATATATTTTCATAAACACCTCTTGAATACGATCTATATCTTCATCCCTTTGTTCTCAAATAAATAAAGGTTGCGTGTGCTGATCCATTATTCTTTCTTCTTTGACATTCTGTAGGCTAGCAAGGTCACAGCTTTGGTACCACTGTAACGTTCCCAATCGGACAACCTTAGGAAATAGACAAAATTCAAACTATGTGCAATCTGAATAAATACTAAATGCCCAATTGTAGATGCCAAAGTTTAACAGAAACTAATGCTGATCAGCAGTGTATGATAATTGTAAACCCTTGTCAACCATATATGCAACTTCAAACAGCAAATGTTAGCCCTTACAAACTGATACATATCCTCAAATACTATTATTCAAATACTACAAGAGATTTGAATGTAAATATGACAGCTAATTTATGGGAGATATTATATAAACAGTAGATGTAAATATTAGGGGCCAGATTTATACTCAGATCTAGCAAATAAAATTAGAATATTCATAACCCTATCCATGCAGACAGTAGTACTGTTCAGCAATCACTATCCTTAAATGTTGATATTGGAGGCTCTTTTACAAATATCTTTATTCAGAATACCTTATACTCAAGGGTAGTAGTTGATGTGAATTTCTCTTGAACATGCTGCAATCTCCTCTTCACTTGGTGCTGCAGCACATTAAATGCTGCAATTTACTTAAAGTAGCAAGCTGCACTTCAAATTTAGAATATCTATGGACTAGCGACACTTCTTACTGGAATTGCAAGTATGATGATAAGGTGGCACAACAATACAAATAAGAAATGAAACTTGTATCAAAATCATTGGAGTAATAGTTTGCCTCTGTAAATAATCAATATCTTCAAAGAATTTACTTGCAAATATAAATCGAACAACCTCAATCAATAAGCCCAAATGTGATCCTAGAGTAGAATCGCTTCAAAGAATACAACGGTTTTGTCCTCAAATCCCACTATGAAAAACAAAAGAGGGTTATTATACTTAAATGCTCTAATCTATAAAATGGAATGGCAAAATTGGATGATTTGATGTGAGCCTTGGCCTCTTTTTTATTGGTGCCTACTTTGGGCCCTTTGTTTTATTTTGTTTTTTATTTAATTAACCTTTCCTTTCAACTATTTAATTTTTTTTTTTAAATCACATCCAAAGGCCTCTTCTGAATTACATTTTGAAAAAAGTGTTAAAAACACTTAATCAAATATTACATAAGATCTATACTAATATTTAAGTTGCCCATATGAAAATAAAATGATTGGGCTCAATTTAAAATATTATTATTTCTTTTACTTCTGAAAATGGAACTTGACAGGTAATTTTTTTTACTGATATATGTAAACATTTTGAATCTGATTTCAAATTTACTAGGAAGCATCATCTATGATGCTTCTGCTTTGATGTATTGTCAACGATCTCTCTTTGAGTCACAGTTTTTCAGTAGGGCATTTCTTCATGTTTAGTCCTAGAGCAATTTTAGTTTTCAATTTTTCTGAGGTTTCTTTCACAAGAGACTGCTCTGTTATATCATAATCATTCTATATTACTTATTATAAGGCACATACGTCTAACTTTTGATCATATGACAAGTACAAAAATTACTACCTATAATTGTAGTGCATGCATATTTAGTTGGAAGACTCTCTCTCTCTCTCTCTATGTATATGTATGTATGTATGTATCTATATTCTCTCTTTGCTTATGCATTCTTTTTAATTGTGGTATACATCACCTTTTAATTTTTTATATTTTGTATTTCTTAGCGAATTGAGATCTCTGGAAGTAAACAGTTTCTGTTTTTTTGTTTTACAAGTAATCAGGTTGTTCTTGCTAGGAGGACTCAGATCTCAACTGAAACTGACATTGATTGCTTAGAATTGATGGCTTTTCTTCAGGTATTGCTATTTGTTTAATTTTTGGAAAATGAAGAATATTATGATATGTTATTAAAGGCTCAGTAGCACAGCCACCATCCTTGTAGTTCATTATATTTGAACGTAAAAAATTAAGAGGGATATTTCAAACTGAGAGCATCTGTATTGTGCATTTAAAATTTGAATACGTTTCTTTGAAATGTTAAAAGATGAATATCTTTTGAAGTAAATTTGTTCAATGCTTTCTCATTAGGAGAAGGATCACTTTTTCCAGTTCTTTATTCAACTCTCCAACTCAACTACTTTTATGGGAAATACGGTATGATGAATGATCTCTAATTGTTTTAGCTATTTTTTAATTCACCTATTTGCAAGATTATTTTACAGCAACTAAAAGTGTCATATCACATAAATTGATTAGTATGCATATGAGTAGATGTTAACTAGAGTAGCTGTTTAATGCACAACTGACTGTTAAGGGTCAAGTGTTAGTGCTGATTGTTTTCCCATGAATCTTATTGCCTTTCTATATCTCCAAGTATTCCTTTTGAAACTGTTCACTGTTTTCAAAGGTTTAACATTTTCTGTATGTCAAAAGTTCACTAGTGTCCACATAAAGAGGAATTATCATTGTCCATTAAATGGGGAGATTTAACAATAATATGTCCCACTTCCAAAACATCCTGATTTTTGCCTGAAATCACATATTTTTTAGAACATATAATAATTTAAACCTTGAGAGGTTCTGTTTAAAGGATTTTAATTTAAGAGGGTTAGATAAAACACCCTTGGATAGAACCCCTCTAGTCTTAAATCATACTTGCAATGGAGTCTCTTCTGCATCTATCAAAATGCTAACAAAAAACTACTTTTGATTTACCTTTCATGGAAATAAAATGAATTCTTTTAAAAGTTATGTTTAGTATGTAGCCCTTATTATAAGCTTTCAAAGAAGCATAATTTTGAATATATTTAACTCAATCATTATATTTATTTTTAATTTCTTGTGAATGTACGTTTTTCACCAAACATTAAGGTATTTGTTTCACACGTGGAAAACCCATGTCAACTAATTTATTCATTTGTATATCCACCCATATGCGGGAGAAATTCAAGACCTCTCTCATCAATATATTCAGGTCAATCTCTTCTGACTCTGACCAATTTGGCAATAGGATTGCCTTCTTCATTTCACTCTCATACTGTGGATGTGTATGATCTCTATCATCTAATACCTGATCAAGAATGAAGAAAAGTCCACACTTCCTCATGAAATCTACTGACATTCTGGACCACATTCTTCTTTTCACTGCTTGCTCGTCCATCAGGTTAGCCCAATAATCTTCTATGTCAATCTTATGAGTGAACTTCTCTCCTCTGATCCTTTTGACCTTCTTGTCTAGATCGAATCTTTCTCTTTTCTTGTATGTAGCAAATCGATAGAATGCAAGCTCCTCACTTGCAGTGCTGGCGGCTATGGCGGATTGGCAAACCTCTTACGTCTTCCCAACTGAAATAGGGAATGTCATTCCTGTCCTGTGCTTCTCTCTCTGGATAACATTGAACTCTAGAAGCTGTCTCACCACTTCCAACAATATCATTCTGTCGGTTGGATACTTAGGAAGTTTGTAGGGTTCAGATTGAAACCCATGAATTCTGAGGTATGTGAAAGTGGGAAATTGTTTATACCATGATCCATACTTTTCTATTAACTCCGTTGCCTCCTTGGACAATCTTCTGTGGATTCCGCCTTGCAGCATCCGTGTGATGTACATAGTGAATGCATCATTCACTCTCTTATAGTCTTCAATTCTATGCATATTCAGCTGGGGGTAGCATTCATAACTTTTGAATTGTCCTTGCCCATTCCCGACTTCACCTTTGCATATTAATCCTCTATATGAAACAAATCGTGCAAGTAGGTACACCAGGTAGGAAGTCATGGCGAATGACATGGACCGCTCTACATTCCTCAGCTGAAAATTCAGATTGTCACTTATAATCTTGGACCAATTCACTAGTGTTCCTCTAAGTCAATCCTGGATGAAGTAGAACATCCATCCATCAAATATTGCTCCCTGCGGCATCCCCATCACTTTGCTGAGTAGGAATATTAAATCACTATATTCCTCCTTAAAATCTATGCACATGAGTGTCTTGGGAGCCTTGGAATGATGAGACCTAGGCTCAATCATCCACTCTTTGTTAATTAAATTCTTGCATACACCCATCTTTTTCGTGTATCTTTCCGCATAATCTTCCTTGGTCACATCCTTCATGTCTGTTCCATGTGGAATTCCGAACACCTTTGCAATAGTATCCTCAGCAAGGTAGGCGATGACAACGCCCTTAGGAGTCTTAATCATTCTTGTGAGCGGATCGTAACATCATGCACATTCCAGGATAAGCTCACTGCACTGTATGGACTATGGAAATCCAACGGCATGGAAAATGCCACTCTTCATAATATTCGCATATGCTGGGGAAGGAACCTGATCTCTGACTCCAAACATCCGATGCTGCATCTTGTCGAAGTCCAAGAAATGCATGTTTGTATCAACGATCTCCTTCCATCTGGATGAAATCTTAAGCTCTGGATAAAATCCAGTCTCCATCATCTTCAATAGTTCTTTTCTTTCCTTATATCCCAACTTTGACATCGCACCTGTACGAAGCTCGAAGTTAGACTTAGGAAAATAAATAATGTTTTAATAAAATTCTTGACTTTCTAAAGATTTAGCTAATTCAGAGCATGGAGTCAGGAAAATAATCCATACACTTGGTAAATTTTAGCAATTAAGTTCAAAGTGTGACAACACTAAGGCATGGAAGCCTTCCATAAAATTCATTGAATACCTCCTTATGCTTAGAAAATATGCAAGCTAAAATGCAAAGGAGTATACCAGATAAATGATGACTAAGGAAGGGTGTGAAAGGTTTTTGTTTTCACACAATGAATGTCTGAAGTCACCTTCCGCAGTCAACAATGGAGGTCAACAATTCTAAAGACAACCTGAAAATCAGAATTTTAAAACATGTTGCAATCTTCAAAATGTGCATAATCTTGATAAAAATCAGTTCTAATGATCAAAACAATCATATTCAGGAATGTAAGTATGGCTGGTAAAAATTAATTTTTGAAGACAAGTCTGAAAATTGAATACTTCAGACTTACCGGCACCTTGCAAACTTGTCAAAAATCCCTGAAAATGATGAAAAATGGTTAAGGAATCATCTCCAAACAAAATCACCAAAATGGCTAGGAGGCTGGAAATGAAAATTTCTGAACACAACTGCCTAACAATGGAGTTTTCAGACCTGCAACAGCGATAAAATGGTCTAAAAAATGCACAGAAAACTCCATAAAACACCTCCAAATGCAAAATGCCTAAGTTGGAATTAGCTGGACAATAAAAACTTAAGTCTGAAAATTAATGGCAGCCATTAATGGAGGTCAAAAATCTGAAGCAAACCTCAGATTTGAAGCGAATCAGCAGGCTGGAAATGATGGCAACCACCAAGCATGCATGAAAATCACCAAAATGTGGCACCAAACCACTCCCAAAGCAAAATCGAAATTTTCCCAACTATGGCGCCAAACTGAAAATCTGAAAATGTTGTTAATGGCAGCTTGGATTTGCAGCAATGAAGGTCTGAACAACAAGCAAAACGGTGGAGGTAAAAATCGCCTAAGTCTCCAAACATAAAATTGCCAATTTTCACCAAAAAATGCTAAAGTTTGAAAAAATCGCCAAACTTAGCAAAATCGAAATTCTGAAACTGGTCTTTAATGGCAGCCAAGGGAAATAGATCAGCAAGTTGGAAAAACTGGAGGAAAATAAATCCTCAATCCCACACTCCACAAAAACGCCTTGCTAAAAATTTGCCCAACTTGGGGAAAAATCGCTTTCATGGAGACACTTGGCAGATTTAATAATAAAATAATGCTAAGTCTCCTCTCTTATACTTGCTTTCACCTCTCATTTTCAGCACACAATCAATGTGGGATAAAACACTTGTATAAATACTTGCTTGGTGAAAACCTAACTTGCTTCTAGAAGGTTCAAATATTAAATGATTATTGCAAGTTATTAAATTTTGCTTTTAAAATATTAAATAATCGTTAATCATTATTCAAAAGCAATTAAATGGGGCTTATTTATTAAAATATTGCAAATTAAATCCAAAAGCCTCTAGGGGAAAATCGATATAGGTTGGGCTTGAAAATTCCCTTCAAAAATCATTTGTGTCAAAATTTGCCCCATAAGGGAAATTCGACCCTAGCTTGGACAAAAATCCATGCATAAATTCATCAAAATGCACACAAAAAACCTCCCAAGGGAAAATTGATATGAGCTTGGACAAAAATCCAGACAAAAATACACTCTACTTGCAAAAAATCACCCCAGGGGAAATTCGATGGCAGTCTGGATTGAAAAATCCACACTCCAAACTCACTTAACTTGGAAAATACCTCCCTGGTGGAATTTCGACCTCAGTTTGGATGAAAATCCGGACTCAAAACTCTTCAAAATATTCTCAGTGGAAAATCGATCCCTGTTTGGATGAAAATCTGAACAAAAATCCTTACAAAATGCTCTCAAAAATCCTGGTGGAAAATCGACCCAGGCATGAAATCATCCTTAACGTTGTCCACACTTCAGTCCGCACTCTTGGTGGAAAATTGATGGCAGTCTGGATAAATCCTGACACTTAGCCAAATTTTAGCACTTCCAGGGGAAAATCGACCCAGGTATGGATAAACAGTGGGGGAAAATAGTAGCCAGTATAGATTTCAGGGGAAACCCATGTGTAGTATGGATTTTGAGTGGGGGAATTGGTTGGGTAGTCTGGAATGTGAGGGGAAAAGCACCTCTAGCATGGAATTTGACCCTTTAACCCTGGAATATGAATTTCCCTTAGGATTTTATCATTTTAACCACTCAAAATCACTTAGAAACTTTAAATTTGACTGGACTTAGGCTAATTTTCCAAAAATATGAGCGAAACGCTAGGATAATATTGGAATAAAGTGCAAAATCAACTTAAATAAT
Organism: Cryptomeria japonica; assembly: GCF_030272615.1. Lineage (NCBI taxonomy): Eukaryota > Viridiplantae > Streptophyta > Pinopsida > Cupressales > Cupressaceae > Cryptomeria > Cryptomeria japonica. The sequence continues at coordinate 143,993,104 of NC_081413.1, read as the reverse complement.
ACCTTAGGAGCGAGAAAACAACTCCAAAAGGTCTATGAATACCTTGGCACTTTATAATCACCGATGCGTGTGTTTAAAAACACGTTAACGCTCAATAGGTCTACACTTAGCAAAAACTTAGGATCATTAAAATATCAACGTTTTACAACTTGATCCTATAACTTCAAAAACCCTAGATGGCACTAGGCATGATCAAACTCCGAGACTCGGGCATGGGAAATGCAAAATCGCCCACTAAGCAGCCAAAACCCTAACCTAACAACACAGAAAGCCGACAAAGGGGGGGTCCCTGTTATCAATGGGGCGAGGTGTAAAAAGGTCACAACAAGTAGCTTATCCAATTGACAACGTATGTTCTATCACATAATTGTCAATTTCTATGATACTCATTGTTCATCACAAAGTGCCTCGCTCTATCGTATCCTAGGGCCTTGAGTGTATCTTTTTGAGTAGTTTCCTGATTGGCAATGTATGTTCTATCACAAAATTGTCAATTCTACCCCTATCTGTTATCCTAGTCTTCCCTAGAGGACTTGTTTGAGTGTATCCTCTCAGCAACTTATCCAATCGACAACGTATGTTTATCATAGAACTGTCGATTCGACCTTGAAGACATAAACGCGCATTCATGACACAAACGCGCTTACATACTTCACAGACGTTCCTGCATTTCACAGACGTGCCTGGACCACACAGACATGCCTCTGTCCTGCATACAGACATGCCTCTGTCCTGCATAGACGCGCCTGCCCTGCACAAACGTGCCTGCATTTCACAAACGTGCTCGCGTTTGTCATAGAAGCCTTTGCAACCATAGATGCGTTTCAATTCGACGTAGACGTGCCTAACCAACGCAGACGCGCCTGGCACCAACGCAAACGTGCTTTACCCTCTTTTGCCTCGCTTGACAATTTCTAAGACATACCTAATATGCATTTATTGACTTACCTAACATGCATTTATGACAACAATTAATGCAACAAGGTACAAGGAGGTTTTGTGGTACTCACTGGCTCTCCTGCATCTGTTGGCCTCTGATATCGGTGAACGCGATCAAATCTGTGCACCAATGCCATCGCTACTGACTGCTGACTGCTCTCTTCTCTCTTTGCACTCTGATATCTTAGGTGTGTGGATGACAATGAGGATGTTTTCCCTCGTAGTCTATCTTATAGACTACCCTAGCCCTAGTCTCCCGAGTCAGTCTTCTTTATCCTGTGACTCTGTCACTCTATCTTATCTTGTCAGTCCTTTTTAGCCTTTCTTTCTTATCGAGAGATTGTCGGTGATCTTTTCAGACATTTTCATCCAATCTCTCGAGGGGGCATATCATTCCCATGGGGGGGCAACTTTGTATCAATTCATCTTATCTTCTTTGAAACAACACAACGCGACAAGCTGCATTGTGTCAAAGAGCGGCAAAATGTAGACATCTAAAATTGTCCTGTCTAATTATTTATTTAATTATTTAAGCCTAAATCTTCTATTAATTAAATAAATCTTTATTTATTTAATTAATTTATTTATCCTCTTCTAATCTTTTTCCTCATTTAAATAAATACTTTTATCCTTTTCCTAAGTTAAATAAATACTTTTATTTATTTAATTGATCCCACTTCCTCTATTAATTAAATAAATCTTTATTTATTTAATTAATTCATTAATCTTTTCTACCCATGACACATGTCATTCATCTTTTAATTCCTACACTACCTACCCTCTCATTATTTTCTTATTTCTTCTGCCTACCTTTTAATCCTAGCCGACCATTTATCTTTTACACCTCTTAACCTTATCCTCCCATTTCCTACAGTGTCTTCTATATAAGAGGATGCTTCTCTCATTATCAATCCTCCCAAGCGTTTTTATCAATCTTATGCAATCAAGCCTTTTTGCGATCAAGCTATCAACCACATTTCCGTTCTTTGTTGAGCTCTTGTGCACACATAAAATCTGAGAGCAATCATATCAAGCAAGATCAATGGAGATAGGAAGAATGGAGATAGGAAGAATGAAGATTCAAATCCTAGTGGACATGTGATGGTATAATCTTTTTGATTTTGTTGATTTGCATTGTCTTAGATAATCTTCATATGTTATGGTGGATCTTTGTTGTTGTTAGGCTAGGGTTTTGTGGTTGAATCTATTTTAGTGTTTCAATATTATTGTTTCCATTATTCACTTTTCACCATACACAGTAGTCTAACCAATCAATCTGCTGTAAGCCACGATCAAAAAGTAAGCAACTTGAGACTATTTCAACATTGGTGTCAGTAACACTTCATTGTTGTAATTGTGTTGTTGCTCTTAAAGTTTTTTGTTATGGATAATTGATTATAATGACAGGCTACTCTCACGATTGAGGTTTCATCCACAGAGACACAAGCAGCCTTCACTTTACAATTCCTGGAAAAACCAATAAAGTGGCCTTCACTTTGAATTTCAAAATAAATTGATACAAGTGCTGTTTGCTTTACATTTGAAAATAATTGAAATGCTAGTGTCATGGTAGCAGATCAGATGCTTGTGATGCTTGACTCTGAAAATGTAGCCATGACTGAAAAACAGATGCCATTAAACAGGTGTTATATTGAACTACCATCAAATGATAAATACTACTACATTATCCTGTAGACTACTGAGATAAATGTAACAAATCATACACCAACCTATAGCTGCATTTGAAATCTAGTGATTATGAATATCGTGAAGAACTCTTTCTGATGTTATACATATTAAATTTCTTGCATCAGTGATTCGGACAAACTCTAATCATATCATTTATCTGTATCTTTATGTTAAATTTCCTAGACTGGTTTTGAGAACTATTTATCGACATTAACATTGTGGTATGCTTGGTTTCTACTCAAATATTAGGGGTTTTTCTTTTTTAATGTTATAATTGCAGGCTATTTCGGCCATTGGAATATCCTTGAGATGCCAGGGCACCCCTGGGGCATACCTAAAGTGGGGGACACCTCTCATTTTTTAGTTTTTTGGGGGATGATCTAGGTAGATTTAATCATCATCATATTAAAAAAATTATCTCTGTTAACATTAATTGTAGCCATGAGTGAAGATATCACTGGTCCTGGTATATCAACAATTCTATAAATGCCAAATTTAACCTGCAATATTTTAATAATATTTTTAATGGGATGAATTGGATAAGCAGCCACAACAACTCTTGCATAGGAATGGGCTTCTTGTTTCAACTGAAGTCATATCTCGAAGTTACTCTCAAAGGCATACTCTTATAAAGAATCCACAAAAAGGATCCAGTTTTTTACAGTGGTATGCTCTTAGCCATCTTCTCCTGTTCTTATAAAAAATGCCACTTATCAATATCTTTTGTCACTCCATTTATTTTAATGCTCTTTATACATCTTTTTTTAAAACAATCAGAGTTCACATTCCGGTTCCATTTTCCTCCTAATTACAGTAAAGCATGAAAAGTCAGATATTGATATTCAAGTAGGAAGATTGTTTATATAAGTCCTTTAATGAAGATGTAAAAAGGAGAGATTAAATATTTTCTTCACCCATGATATATGCTTGAAACTAGTAGCAAGTAAATTGGTAGAGCCAAAATATTGGACATTAAAGGTTTCCTTGTCCTTCAAATATTCATTTCACAAGGTATTAATTTTTTGGATTAAAAAAAGGAATTTCAAGTCATCTGGATATAAACATGGACAAAGATACAACGGTTTTTTGAAAACCACAGGATGTAATACAACATGGATGCATCCATTCAAATAGGTGTGCATGTATGTATGCACATACATGATACATTTTCATATGTGAATATACTATATATGGCTATCTGCATACATATACACAGGCAAATCGATGCACACACACATACACACAAACAAAGAAACAAATGTATGTTTGTACAGAAGGTTAAAAATTTTAAAATACAATATTGAAATTCTGATAGTGTGTAAATAACAGTAAGAGATTTTAATTCTACCTCAAATCCTTCTAATACTTTAAAGATTATTTAAAATCAAAGTAATTGTGCAGATGAAAAGGGATTAGGAAAAGAATTTACAAGGGGTCTACAGTTGTTTAACTTATTTTAATTGACCACCGATCTGTTTGTCAACATTTTACATTTGTCTTACATTCATGGGGAGTTTAGTTGCCTCTTTTGGGAGCTTCTAAACACATGGTAGGAGGCATTTTTGTTTGCATGAGCCAGCCTTGCCAGCTTGTGGCTGCTTTGAATTGGTAGGATGTGAAGTTTGTTACCTCTTTGAGATGTAAGACCTCTTCATATCACCTGCTTTCCTAAGGTTCACATATCACTGTAAGAAAGTGGTTGAAATTCTTAAACAAAATTGCCTATTGCCATCGACATTTTATCAATCATTAAAAGAGTGAGTACTTTGGGATGGCTCTGGTCTGTCCTCTCAAATGACTTGTAGCACCAAACAAGAAAACACCTTCAGGAATAGTTTTCCAACTGAAATTTACTAATCACCAGGCTAATATAAAATATTCAATCTAAGCTTATGGCTCATATTCTATCAAAATTTAGTTTGGTTTTATCTAGAAAAGTACTCGTTTTATTAAATATTGGGCATAATATCTGTAAGCTAAAAAACCATTCTGTAATTCTCATATATTTAGAAGCATCCAGATTCCTTACAATTTAAACCAAAACAAATTCAGTATTCCATGCATAATCTTGCAGGATATTATGCCTTACTCCAAGCATAAACACTTCATTTAAAGTCCAAGTTCTTGCTTCTTTTCTTGGCAGAAATCAAAATAAACCATATCTCAGTTTAGTAAGAACTTGTTTTATTGCTTCTTATTAGGTTTCCCTAAAATGTGCACACATAAACATCGTAAATCACATTTACAAGATTATCTAGACTGCTCTCTGTATTGTCACTGAGTTTATATGATGTTCATGTGCATGACAGATATGGTTTATATATATAATGTTCTATATGTAATATGCATCTTATGGTTGAATCAGGTCCTCCAGTGACTTGGAAAATCATTGCAGTTTTGAGATCATGGAAGAGGCTATGAAAAGTCAAATGGAGGTATAGCTAAGTCAGGCTAAGGGTAATCACGAGTTTAAGATATATCAGAGTCGTGTCTTATCACAATTTTGCTTATTTTTCCATCATTTAGTATTCGAGTCACTTCCTTTATTTTGATACCATTTCCTTGAATAATATATCTATGCATATTTATATACAGAAGCACATCTATTTTGAGTACATTTTGATTTTACCTAATTCATTTTCTCCATTAGTTTTCTTTTTTATCGGATTTTTTTTCCTTTATTATTTGATTTGTTTTTTTGTAATTCATTTCTTACATTATTTAATGTTCACCTAAGTCATTTCTTTCATTAGTTAACCTTCTTTAAATCTGTTTCGTTCCATGTCATTTTAATTTGAGTAAATTTTGCAGCTTATTTGCAAACATGTCCGTGTTGGAGCAAAGGTGCAGCATCTATTTTCTTGTTTGATTGGTGAACTGAGAAGTGAGACAAGTGAAGTAAGGCATTGTCTTGCAAATGTCAATGTGATAGAGGACACATAATTTCATATAATTATCTGCAATTATTTCTTCACAGCTGTACTGTGATTCTCAATTCTGTTGCTTTCCCTGTAGTTTGCCCTTTTGTCATTGCTTCATCAAAATGCAGCAGACTGTGGACACCCAATTGAAGCTGCAGAGATTTTTAAGAAGCAGATTGGTAGGTTGATCATGTTCTTTTGTGCAGGTGTTTGTATTTCATGATATGATGCAAATATCTATAATTCTGTCCTTCAGTAATGGCCTTGTATTCCCAATTAGTCAAGTAGTGTTATGTGAAGCTTGTTATGGAATTGTAGGTTTAAAAAAATAATAGCTTTACTGAATTTAGAATTGGGAGTTACTATGATAACGTTTATCCTATATATGATGGTATAGTTGAGTTCATCTCTTCGGTTCTTATTTCCTGTTCTTTTTTATTTTGTTTTGTTATGTCTTTAATTAGTTGAAGGCGCCTTTGTACTCCCTTTGTTTCATTGTTATGTTGGACAGGTGTGATGACCTTGTTTGGATGTTTGAGGTGAATAATATTTTGTTTTGTTTTTAATTTCTCTTTAATCTTACAATGTGACTTAATATCTTAATAACAAAACAAAAGAAAATACATTCCATCTTCTACCAAAAAGCATGATCTATATTAATTGGCATTGGAGTTGTATGGAAAGCTTCATTCTATGAAGGACAGAAAAGCTAGCATAGAAGCCTTTGCCTCAAGGGAAAAACAATCTACAACCTTTTGAAAAGTAAACCTTTGCTTTTATGATAAGTTACTACATCTCTTGTTTCCAAAGGGAAACCTATAGCAGACAATCTTATTGTTGCCTTGAATCCGTGCAACAATCTTTGATCACAACTAGGTTTCTCCCAAAATAGGACCTCCCGTGTGAAGGGTGTTTTAAACAAAGTTCCATCATGTTTCTTGATGTGGGGACCTGTTGTGACCTTTTCACACATTGCCCCATTGCTAATGGGGACCCCCTCTTTTCCTGCTTTCTGCGTTGTTAGGTTAGGGTTTTGGTTGCTTAGTGGACAATTTTGTGTTTCCCGTGCCCGAGTCTTGAAGTTTTGATCATGCCTAGTGCCGTTTAGGGTTTTTGAGGTTATAGGATCAAGTTGCAAATGTTGGAATTTTAATGATTTTAAATTTTGTCGAAGTGTTGACCTTTTTAAGCGTTAACGTGTTTTTAAACACGCGCATCGGTGATTTTAAAGTGCCAAGGTATTTTCAGACCTTTTAGAGTTGTTTTCTCGCTCCTAGGTATTATTCAAGTTGATTTCGCACTTTATCCCGACAAATTTACTTGTGTTTCGCTCAAATTTTTGGAAAATTTGCCTAAGTCCAGTTGAGTTTTATCAAGTTTTAAGGTTTTCTAGTGATTTTGAATAGATAAAATGTCAAATACCTAAGGGAGATCCATATTCTAAGGGTTAAAAGGTTAAAATTTCATGCTAGAGGTGCTTTTCCCCTCATATTCCTGACTACCCATGGTTTCCCCCACTCAAAATCCACACTACACATGGGTTTCCCCTGAAATCCATACTGGCTATGATTTTTCACCACTGTTTATCCATGCCTGGGTCGATTTTCCCTTGGAAGCAACAAATTTGACTAAGTGTCAGGATTTTGTCGTGACTGCCTTCGTTTTTCCACCGGGAGTGCAGACAAGAGTGCGGATGAAGTTGAAGATGATTCCATGCCTGGATCGATTTTCCACTAGGTATTCGTGACAAGTTAATGCGGCTTTTTGTGCAAACTCTCAGTCCATACACTCCACTGAGAGCAATATGATGAATTTTGAGTCTAGATTTTCATCTAGACAAAGGTCGAAATTCCACCAGGGAGTGTTTTTTGCAAATAAAGTGAATTTGTGTGGATTATTTATCCATGCACATATCGATTTTCCCTTGGCCTATTTTATGTGCATTTTGATGAATTTTAGCGTGGATTTTTATCCATACTAATATCGATTTTCCCTTGTGGGGAAAATTTTGACGTTTTAAGTGTTTTTAATGGGATTTTTTAATCCCTACCTATATCGATTTTCCCCCAGAGGTTCAATTTTGACTTAAATTGAAATATTTAATAAATGAGCCCCATTTTAATTGTTTTTAAATGATGTTTGACGATTATTTAAATTTTAAAAGCAAAATTAAATAACTTGCAATGAGCATTTAATGTTTTTTACCCTTCTAGAAGCAAGTTAGTTTTACCAAACAAGTATATAAGCAAGTGTTTTATCCCACATTGCTTGTGTGGCGAAAGTGAGAGGCAAAAGCAAGTATAAGAGAGGAGTCTCCAACAATATTTTATTATTTAAATCTGCTAGGTGTCTCCATGGAAGGCGATTTTTCTCTCTTATTGGCGAATTTTGGCAAAGTGTTTTGGTGAAGTGTTGGATTGAGGATTCTTTTCTCCATTTTTTCCAGCTTAGCAACCTTTTGGTGGCTGCCATTAATGGCTTAGTGCCACGATTTTTCCAAGTTAGACATCTTTTTGTGAAGATGGCGATTTGTGGTGATTGAAGGCTTTGGCGATTTTCCTTGTCACCACCATTATTGCTGGCTGTCCCAGACCTTTATTGCAGATTGTGTTGCAGATTCGAGCTTGATTGAAGACATTTTCAGATTTTCCAAAATGGCACCATAGCGGGAAATTTTGATTTTGATTTGGCAAATGTTTGTGCCATTGTTTGGGGTGGATTCCTTTCACACTTGGTGGCTGCCATCATTCCTAGCTTGCTGATATGTTGCAGATCTGAGTTTGTTCTCCATTGTTGCAGCTTGTTTGACTTCCATAGCTGGCTGGAAAATCAATTTTCAGACTTACATCTTGTTCCCAACTATTTTGTGCCTTAAGCGATTTTATCCAAGGAGCTGATTGGAGGCATTTTCAATCAATTTTCAGAGTTATCTTCCATTATTGCAGACCTGAAACTCCATTGTAGGGGTGCTGTCCTTAGAGAATAATTTTTTCCAGCCACCTACCTACTTTGCAATTTCACTTGGGAAGCATTTTTGCTTCATTCTGGAGTTTATTTTCGAGTATTTTATCATTCCTAAGGGTGCTGGTACGTTTGAAAACTTCATTTCCAGATTTGTCTTCAGACTAAGTTTTCATTTCCATCCCTACATATATGCTCAAATTTTCTTGTGTTTGCCTTGGAAGGTTGATTCTCATAAATTTATGCATATCTAGATGATTACAACATGTTTTAAAAGTCTAATTTTCAGGTTGTCTTCATATTTTGTTGACCTCCATTGTTTACTGCAGAAGGTGTCCTCAGACATACTTTGTGTGAAAACACGACCTTTCACACGTTTCCTTAGTCATCGTTGATCCGGTATACTCATTTGCACCTTAGTTTGCACAATTTCTAAGTATAAGGAGGTATTAATGAATTTTATAGAGGGTTCCATGCTCTAACATTGTCACATTTTGAATCTAATTGTCAAGATCTACCAAGAGTATGGACTATTTTCTTGACTTAATGCTCTAATTAGCTTAAAATCTTTAGAAAGTCAGGAATTGTATTTATTTTCCTAAGTTCTAACTTCAAGCTTCGTACAGGTGCGAAGTCAAAGTCTGGATTTAAGGAAAGGAAAGAACTGCTGAAGATGTTGGAGACTGGATTCTATCCAGAGCCCAAGATATCATCCAGATGGAAGGAGATTACAGAGACAACATGCATTTCCTAGACCTAAACCAGATGCGACAGCGGATGTTCGGAGTCGGAAATCAGATTCCTTCCCCGGCATATGTGAACATTATGAAGAGTGGTATTTTTCATGCTGCTGGATTTCCACAGTCCATACAATGCAGTGAGCTTATCTTGGTGTGTGCACGATGTTATGATCCTCTCTCGCTAATGATCAAAACTCCTAAGGGCGTTGTCATCGCCTACCTTACTGAGGATGCTATTGCTGAGGTGTTCAGGATTCCACGCGGAACAGATATGAAGGATGCAACCAAGGATGAATATAAAGAGCGGTACACGAAGAAGATGGGTGCTTGCAAGAATATGATAAACAAAGAGTGGATGACTGAGCCTAGGCTTCATCATTTTAAGGCTCCCAAGACACTCATGTGCACAGACTTAAAAAAGGAGTATAGTGACTTAATATTCTTGCTCAACAGAGTGATGGGGATGCCGCAAGGTGCAATATTCGATAGATGGATGTTCTATTTTATCCAGGATTGTCTTAGAGGAACATTGCTAAATTGGTCTAAGATTATAAGTGACAATCTGGACTTTCAACTGAAGAATGTAGAGCGGTCCAAGTCATTCGCCATGACTTCTTACTTGATATACCTGCTTGCACGGTTTGTTTCATACAGAGGGCTGATATGCAAAGGTGAAGTCGGGAATGGGCAAGGACAATTCAAGTCTTGAGTGCTATCCCCAGCTGAGCATGTACAAAATTGACGACTACAAGAGAGTGAATGACGTATTCACAATGTACATCACGTGGATGCTGCAAGGCAGAATCCACAGAAGATTGTCCAAGGAGGCAATAGAGCTAATAGAGAAATATGGATCGTGGTATATTCAGTTTCCCACTTTCACGTACCTTAGGATTCAAGGCGAAACCCACAGAAGATTGTCCAAGGAGGCAACAGAGCTAATAGAGAAATATGGATCGTGGTATATTCAGTTTCCCAGCATGAGAATGAAATGAAGAATGCAATCTTATTGCCTAATTGGTTAGAATTAGAAGAGATTGATCTAAATGTATTGATGAGTGATGTCTTGAGTTTCTCTTGTGCATGGGTAGATATACAGATGAATAAATTAGTTGATATGGGTGTTCCCTTCACTTATGAAAAGATGAAGCCGGAAGAGTCTACTTCCGAAGATGATCAGAGGACTATCAGTGATGTCAGGATTCATGCAGACGAAGAGAGTCAAGCTCCCAAGAGAAGGAAGACCACGTCAGGAGAATTCAAGGCCAGAGGGAAGAATATTGAGGGGGTGAAGAAGAAGAAACAAAAGACTATCATTCCTCCACCTATCACTCGTTCACCACCTCTCAGTGTCTCATCAATTAAGGTGATTGAAGTAACAAAGCAGAATAAGGAGACCCAAAAATGTTCCAACACAGTGATACTACCAGAGAATATTCAGGAGTTACATGCCACAACAACATCTGCACCTCCAAATGAGAATGATGATTAGCCGGGATCCCCTACTGTCTTATTGGAAGTTAGTTTGGGAAATGTGATATACGATTTGACCAGGAATAATCTTGATGATGATGATGATGTTATCTCGGCATTGAGAGGACTTGATCGAGAAATGTGTCTCGATGATGGTATGGAGATGGCCGCTATTCTTGATTGGCTGATGAGAAGTATGGAGAAAAGTAAGAAAATGATAGAGGTGCAGTCTATTGATGACATTGATGATTACCTAGTTAGGAGTACGAAGGAGAAGGAACCCAAGAGAGCGGAGATTTTGTCTCATACAACTAGAGATGAGACAGGAATGCAGATTGCACAGGTTGTTGTTCCTATTGCACGCGTGACAACGGACATTGCTACTCCTATGGATTTCCAAACCACTTCAGTTGCCCTTGGCCGTACGTCAAGAGAGCAAGAGTTTCAGGAGGTTGGTGATAACCTCAAGGCGATCGACGCAATTTTAGACAGAGAGATTGTGGAGAAGGAAAGATACAGAGAAGAGAATATTAGACTTAGAGAGTATATTGCAGGGATAAGGCGTGAAAATCCCACCCTTATTTCTCCTATTGCAGTTGACCATGGAATACATTCACACTATGAGGCAGCAAGAGATACACTCTCGGAGGTGGAAAAGTGGATTGAGAGTACAAGAAAACAGGCAGATGATTTCTTTACTCAGTTTGTCTAGGCATATGATAGGACAACAGTGCTCGTATTTAGAATCCAATATTTGGAGGGAGTTTGGGAAGAATTCTGGCCTATTCAGGAGAAAACTATTCCACGCCTCTAGGCTTTGAAGAAGATTCCTAGTTCCACCTTGGTCAGCGAGAACATTGTGCACAATGGAGATAGATACGATTTCCATGGCCGGTATTGTTCATTGGCGTGAAGAGATCAACTTATGAGAACGCCTAGTTGAGTTGTATGGAGATGGAGGGATTGATTCAAGACATTCAGATGAAGATCCTTGTCTCAATTGAGTAATTATTGTGTGTTGATGTTAGTGATGCTAGTGGTTTACACTTAGCCGAATTAAGAGACAAGGAAATTTATGTATTTTTGCCAATTGGACTCTTTGAAGAAGAGTCAGATAGATGACTTGGTCTCTTTGTTGATTCATGTTCAAAGTTCGCAGAAGCTCATGTCAGATTGGGAGAACACTTTGGACGCTTGCTCAGATTCATTGGACGTGATTGATTTGTAGCAGGATACCTTGCCTAGCATTTCCATGGAGGAGTTAGATTTTGTATTGGCTAGATTTTTGGAGTATGCTAGGAGAGAGAGAGATGCAAGGAGGAATTTTCTAGAAGATTCTCTATTTGATGACTAGGTATCTTTTTATTGGGCCATATGTAGGTGGCACCATTTTTGATGTAAACCCTAATTAGGGCAATTCTAGGGTTTTGTTGGCATGATTGTGGCCGTTGATCTTGTATCAATCTTGGCCATCCATTTTGTAAGAGACTCTATATATACCTTCTTGTCTCTCATTTGTAAGAGAGAGTTTTTGTAGAATTGTTGGTATATGCTGCAGCTATTTGAATCATAATCATTGTTCAATTGTTGGTGATTTTGCTCTTCAAGTGTTGTCTTTGCATTCATGGTTCTCAATTCCTCTAAGTTAGATTAGAATTTATTTTCATGTATGTTAGATTGAATAAAAGATTTGTTGAATATATTTGTGTGGAATCCTTAATCCATACCACTAGCCTCTTGCTGCTGGTAAGTGCGCCTTGTGTGGTCAACTGAAAATTTGAGTAAGCTTAACTTCAATTATTATGCAACCTTTGACAAGCATCAACTTGGATGGTGTCAATGTGTGATGGTAATAGTCTGAAAATCCTTAAGTATACCTTAGACGATTGCACTAAGCTTGTGTCAATACCTGTTTGTGAGACCCAACCTAGTTTGATTCCACTAGATTTGTTCATCATTTCCTACATTCCTAGGCTTAGAATAGATTTCCTGAACCCTATTCCTTTTGCTCCTTTTTTAGTAAGAATTAAGTCTGGAGCTTCATTGATAAATCCTAAGTTGTTAGCACACCTATTTCGCATCTTCATGATCGAAGAAGATAATCCTAACATTTGTGTAAGTCCCCAAGTGAACACAACAATTCACATCGACCATTGAGTTACCCACTCGTCAAGACCTAAAATCTAGAAACCTTGGAATCATTTTAGTTGATCTTATCCTTAGCATTTGAGGTGATTTTGTTCAAGAGAGGGTAAATTACCTTGGTATTTTATTTTGAAATGTTATGTGCATAAAACACACATCAAGAGGACCAAGGGCCTAAGTTCGGGGAGGATGGCGGGGGAGGGGGGGGTGGCAGGGGGCCTGATAATTGCAAAGACTAATATACTTGAATAGTACTAAAATTTGACAAATGAAAATGTCAAACTGGAGATTTCTATTATATCCAAAATATCATAAAGATGTTTACAATGAGTAGCATGATATCAAAATAACAAAATGTAGTGAAGGGAGGCCCATAATCATACCCAAACTCGTCATCACTTGAAATATTGGACTCCACATGGTCAATCTTCGTCAAAGTAATACCAACCGGCCTTGTGCTTGGGATTGTAGCATCCTCATCAATCTGTGTTGGCTCCTTTGCCTCTACATACCATTGTTCTGCTGGACTCTCTTTGTACACAAGAGTCTTGCGGTCAATGAGACACAAAGCACTATTTACAACTGCAAGCTTCTCTTCTCTCCTAGAGGTAAGTCTATTCCTTAAGAGAGTGGATGAAGCTATAGGTACACTAGTTCCTCCCAGCAATTGAAGAACTAGAAACTTGAGATAGCAATCAAATGGCTAGAGTGGTAGTCAAAGATTCCAGTCCATGGCAATTCCACCACAAAATTGATTCTTGTGCCATAGTTGCCATATCCATCTTGGCTGCTTTAGAATAGCGCCTAAGAGTGGAAAATTTGGTCCACTCAGTGTGAATTGTGTTGGCATCCACAAGATCATACATCTTCTCAATGGCCATAATGAACCCTGCCTTCACCTCAACATCCTATATCAGTGTAACTCTACATGGCCTAGTCTTGTACCACTTAGGATTCCATGCATAGGCAGCCATGTGCAAGGGATTGTTGAGCTTCTTCCATCTCCGATGAATTATTGGCTGAATGCGCTCATTGTAGAATGCTAGTGTGTGGTCGTTCTCTCACACAACAACTGTCATCTAGTCAAGAATAGAATCAATGCACTTAGACACCTCTCAAAAGTTAGGTGCATTCACATATCCATATTTGATGAGCTGGACAATTGGAGCAATGATTGCGACTATATATTTTGCATCCCTTTAAAACACATCACCCTTCACTATATCCTTCACCCTCCTCCCCTGCTTCGTCTTGGACTCGGTCCACATATTGCATTTTGCTGTCATAACCATCACTTGCAATGATTCTTGCAACTCAAATATTCTCTCCAAGAGAATGAAATAGGATGCATATCTAGTCTCAATAGGTTTCGAGAACTCCTTAGAAAAGCTTTTGAAGAGTGCATGTGAAGTTGGTGGCTGTGTATAAACATTTGCACATCTCTAGCATCACTAACTATTGTTTTGATACACTCAATACTCCCCATGTCCTTGAGTGCATTATTCATGGCATGCACACAACATGGAGTCCACTTGTAATGTCCCCTTATGGACTATCTTGGTAAGTGGGGACAAATATCTCGATTCCTATTCTTTCTCTATCAAATGGTTGCGATTTAAAATCAAGTAAAGAGTATTACACAAATTATCAATTGCTATTTCGTACCAATTATGTCAGATTGATGTAGAACTGATAGCAAGGTCTGATATACAATTATGAGATATACTATAAATGATTTACTTAATTACTTACTGTAATAAAGGAATGAGGCAGGTCTGATGTATGATATGCCCCAATAGAGACCAAACTGATCCTCATTAAATATCCTATAGAGTTGTATGAGGGCAACCATTGTTTAGAATAGACACACCTTATCATAATCGTATCTCTTTATAATCGACTTAATGTTATAAGCGCAACTTTTCTCAACATTGTATATATTGTGTGTATTAACGTATGTATTAATTATGGTTTCTTGTAAACCGTACGACCTTGTATATTACAGCCGTATAACAAATTATTGGCCTGGTAATCGAGCTTGTCTCTTTGTAATGTCATACGACTTCCTATATCCATTGTTCCACACTCTTTTGCTGGCTACAATAAACTATATCAAATATAATTGTATCTAATATCCCAGATAATTTTTTTTGGTTTTAAGTGCAATAAGAATTACAAACAAACACAAAACCCATTAAGGTTAGAAAATATAATCTAAATGCTTGTTAAAATTGCAACCCTTCCACTTTCTGATCACCAAGTGCCCAATGTAGGAAGGTGAGAGCATACGGTGATAAGGAGTTCGTTAGCTCACTAATCTGCTGGAAATTATAAAAAAAGTACAATACTGGGCGGCAAGCCAGCCCCTTCCGCTTATCCAGCGGGAAAGCAAGGAACTTGGCGGTGAACCAACCAAGAGAACAATACTGCAAAAACAAATCACTCTACCACAATATTTCAGCGGGAGGACTTAATTACAAATTACTCAACTCAACTGCTTTTGCTGCGGGAGGATCATTACAACCAATATCACTCAACTGCTTATGCAGCGGGAGGATTGAATTACAAATTATCAGATAGGCGACAACTGTAATAGCCCAGCAATTTTTTTTTGAATTTTTAAGGCCGACAATAACATCAACAAGAAATTAACCCGTTAAGGTTAGCAAACATAACTGAAACCATACTGGAAAGTAACCCTTCCACTCTCTGATCACCAAGTGCCCAATGTGGGAAGGTGAGAGCATACGGTGTTGAGGGGATCATTAGCTTAAGAAAACTGAAACCATAATGAAATGCTTGGGCGGCAAGCCAACCCCTTCCGCTTATCCGGCAGGAGAACAAGGAAACTTGGCGGTAAACCAGCCAAGTGAGATACACAAAATAAGAATCACTCAACTGCAATATTTCAGCGGGAGAATTGCAATTACATAATAACCTCAACTCAACCGGTTATGCAGCAGGAGGACCATTACACAAGCTATCACTCGATCACTTATTTAGTGGGAGAACTGAAAATTACAAAGTTGCTGAATATTAGGTGGCAAGCCAGCCTCTTCCAGTTATTCAGTGGGATGAGAGTTACAAAATAGAACTGGTTAGTAGTACTACTACCTAACCTTACAATAATAGAGATGAGAGAAGGAGAGTAATGCAGATTTCCACAATAAGAACATAAATTTCTGTTACAACCAATCTGCAGGCTGAAATTACAAATCAGCAGCCTATGGAAATGCCAAAATGCTCATAACTCCCTCATTATACATCCGAATCAATTCAAACCAGTCCCAAACCCACAATATATCACTCACAACAGCAACCAATCAAAACTACAACCTAAACAACCCCTTGTAAAATTTGGCACGCATACCAATGCAAGAGTAGAAACCCACGCCATACCTAGGAATTTCGATTTAGCATAATAAATTCAAAACTAAATCAAACAAGTTGTAAACTCACAAAGTTTATCGCTAATGCTGGGAAGAAAGAAGGAGATGATACCCATAATCGTCCGTCGCTCCAGCAGAGAGATATGAATGAAAAGGTACTTCAGCCACAGGCAAACCAACAAGTCTCCAGAATCACTCCAACACCAAAAATGTCTATGGCAAGCTCTGAGAATGTAGAAGAATACAATGCACAGCTAGGTACTGTATTTCAAGTACGAAATCGGGAAGCACTAGGGAGATGCACTTCGAAGCCTTAGGTTTTGTCGCCAAACCGGCAGCATAACATTACAAATTTTTCAAGATGCTGAAATTGGAGCCCAAGGCTCATATTTATAACTTCTCACCGTCCAAATTCAAATGCAAATTCCACTTCCTTCATTTGCATTACATTCCATCTTCATGTGGACCCAAGTGTAGCGCCAAATACAAGAGTCAAACCCCACGCCCAAGACATGGACCCACGTTAACCACTTTTGGTGAAATTAGAGATGCAATATGAAAATGATACTCCTCCAAATAATTTCGATATCCCTTAATACACAAGAATTTCACCAAACTTAGGAAATAATGGACATTAATTCCAAATTCCATAAATCAGTAGCAATTAATCAAAATAATTTAAATATCAAAGCTTAGGATAAGGAATTAATATTTAAATGCATCACATGACTCCCATACTGATTTTCTGACAAAACTAGGATGAAACTGAGCTAGGAAGACCACTGTACTGCTGCAGAATCAAGACCCTGCCAAAAATAGAATTATGCCACACTGTCACTTACTAAAAATAGTAAGTCGAGAACTAATGTTCCGGAAAGCATGATCTTCGCACCCAGAGACAAAGCATGGAGAGCTCAGTAGGACAGTATCATCAGAATAGCCATTCCCTGACTTACTAAAAATAGTAAGTCTTCGTTAAATCAATGCTGGACCCCTCATTCTTCATTCCACCTAGCCTACGGGTCTCAGGGATAGGCTAATGAACCATTGGAAGGTCATCAATGAGAAGGGGACATTACAGCAACCTAGCCTCTTCTACTTTCTAACGGGATATGAAGATTACAATCCAGAATGGGTTAGTAGTACTACTACTTAACCTTACAATAAAGAGGAAAGTGAGAGTAGAATTATATTGCTGAACATAAGAGATAATGATCATCAAACTAATTCAACACCAAAAACAACAGGCTGGAAATGCATAACCAGCAACCCATAAACTCACTAAATTACTCATATCTGACTCAAATCTCTCTCAATTCACTCCAAATCACTCCCAAACGAATACTAGACAAGAAACAACTAAGACAATCCAAAAGCTAACTACAAAAGCACTTCAAAATACCCTGCATGCATCCCAATGCACTCTCCAAAACCCACGCCTAGCTAGGATATTTCGATTTGCAATAATAAATTCAAAACTCAGAAAAAAGTGCTACAAACTTACAAGATGTATCACCAACAACAAGGAAGATTAAGCCAGTACCCAGAATGATCGGTTGCTCAGGCAGAGAGGTATGATCGAAAACTTGCGTCAGCCACAAGGAAACCAACAACTCCAGAAATCACTCCAAACTCCAAGAACACTTAAATATGCACTGAAAATGTCATAGAATACATCACAGAACTAGGTACTATGTCTCAAGTATGAAACTGGAAACACTAGGGAGTCGCACTCCGAAGCTTCAAGTTCATACGCCAATCCGGCAGCATAACGATGCATTTTTTCAAGATCCCAGAATGAGAGCCCAAGACTCATATTTATTACTCCAAGCTCCCCCAAATTCAAATGCAAATGGCGCCCAAACTCAACTCAAACTCACTTCATTTCCTTTCAAGTCTCCTTCAACATGGCGCCCACTTCCCCTTTCCTAGGCAAGTTCAAACTTTGCCTTATGGTGGCGTTTTTTGCAATATAAAAATCATAAAACACGAGATGTTTTTATCCATCCAATTGCCACAAAAAATACGCCATTTGACTTAGGAAAAACACATGGATATCAATTAATAATTTTCCCCTAAGTCATCCTCAATACATTTAATCAGTAAATGCAATTATTTAAATGTTAAACGTTAGACAAGGAAATAATATTTAATTAGATCACTTATGCCTTGTAAAGACGTAAATTAATCTATAAGACATAATCTACTCTTTATTCATAAATAAACTTATAGGTCAATTAAGAAGTCTATTTCATACATAATATAAAACAAGTTTAATAAATTGATAAAACAATCATAGATATCAAAGAGTTAAATACAATTTTCATATAAAATTGAAGGTACAAATTTCTCATTACGTATCATTATACCCTACTTAGGCTTTCATATTGCCTTGAGTAATATACAATCATAAAGAAGGTGAGATACATCCGTCGATCTCCAATCTGAATCGCTTCCTTTCAGTCCATTGAATGAAGACGAGAAGAAGATTCAGGCGCTTTTTCCGCCCAACCTTGAAGCTTACGCTTCTCCGGAATTCTTGTTCAATCAAGAATACTCGACCCTGCACGAATTGTTTTAACCAAAGAATTCGAAAGACGAGGGAATTTGGTGCGTGCCTAGATGATACAAGCATTTTCATTTTTCTAATTCTTTTAAGAAACAAGCATTATCATGCAAGGATATGGTAGAGAGCATAAGATAAAGAATTCCATCTATTTTTATGGATAATTCAATTCATTACTCGGCCGAGTATAATGCCATGCATAGCAAAAATAAATAGTTGGAAAAAACAACTATTCTCTCTAAGATTCCATATTCGGCAACCGTCCCGGAAGTTAACTTTCTATACACAAGCCTATCCATAGCTTGGTTCCCACAAACAAGAACACATTTAAAGAATACAATCTTTTGACTAATTGATATAACATCTTCCCTATCCCTTTCGTAAATTAAACACTATTTCTTTACTTTCACATAAATGAATACAATCTTTCATAATTTGAAAAAGCAAATATAATTTCATCAACAATATTCGAATAAATACAAAGTAAGAAGAAGGTGTAACACATGTATGTATCTTACATATAAATTGAATAAAATGAGGACACATTCTTTTATTCAATTATCAAAACATTTAAATAGCGTAATCATTAACATGCATTCCATTTCTTATGGTTTATAAATCTAAGATTTATATCGTCTAAGCTCTCTATCTTTCCATGTGTCTTGGTTCATTTACCTCTTTTCTCAAAACATCATATTTAGTTTAATACTAATATGTGACTTTTCATGATTTAAATACTCAACTCACTAATTTTACTAATTATCATAATAACAATCTAACATGATGAAAATTTATAAAGCGCCTATCTATATGGCCTTTTTTTTAATGAGACACCTGGTAACCATCTTTTCTCTTCATGCAAGGATCTAATTTGAAAGTGTAAGTCTTTTCTTATGATATCAAAATAAACTTCACTATTTAATAAGTCGTAATCCTAATATTTCATCTTCTTCACAGTTCAATTTCAGAGTTTCTCTCTCTATCCTCTTAATTTGTTGCTAGAGGATTGGGTGATCTAATTTCTAAGAGTTTCACTAAGTTTTATCAACAAACTTTCATAAAATATATATCATTATTGCATCTATATTTGCATGATCGTAATTTAAACATTTATAAATTGATTCATATTGCGACTCTAACTCTTCCATTAGAATATTTCATAAATCTAAAACTAGATCATTCTTTATCTCTTAAATCTCTTCAACAAAACATACTAGATTTGAGCCTACCTCAAGAAACGTGATCCAGGTCTATTATGATCCTTGATAACTTCAAATTGTCGGCAATACATCCGGATTCCAATGCTTTCCTTCTTGGGGCTCTTCTATCTCACGAGCTCTCTATTCCCAGTTATTATCCTTTCTATATTCTGAGAATTTCTCAAATAATAAAACAACTAACACACGTTCAAGAGCCTAACCCTTAAGATCTACGCTAAATCGGAGATGAGCATCGTTGAACTTTTACGACTCAGTCGTAAACACATCAAAATCTCCACTATTCTATTCTCTCTAATCTCTTGTCGCTCTTCTACATTCTTGCTTTCCTCTATCTTCCTCCCTTCCTTTCTTCTCTCTTTTAGCTTGCTTTCCTCTAACTTCCTATCTTCCTCTCTGTATCGTTTTTCTGCCTCTCTATATTTTTTTTCTGCCTCTCTCTATATGTTTTTCCTACCTCTCTCTATCAAGCCTATGTTGCTATTTATACTAATATCGTGCTAGGTTTTCTGCTATCATTTTGGTTTAGACATTGCCGTGGGTTCGACACCTTAGCTAGATTATTGATAGGTCTCTCACTCCTCTTCCCCACGTCTACTCCTTCCTAGGAGACTCCCCAGTCTATCTACCTCTTATTAAACTATCTTTTCGACACGTTAAGGGTGCTTGGATTCTAACTGTTTTTTCTGCAGCTGAGTCGACCTCCTCTCGCCTTGGATCGTGGAGGAGATTGTTTGATTTTTCAATTATCTCCACGGGAATTGCAGTCTTTCCTACTGCCACCGTGAAATGGGGAGAAGTCTACATTTTTCAAATTGCCATGGCACTACGTGCCAAGTCTCTTTCCTCCCCCAACGGTCGTGATCCACCACGTGGAGGGGTTAACTACAGTTTTGCCAAGTCCACTATCGACTTCTGCATGCAAGTGGTTAGTTACGTGAATAGTTATCTCCCAAGTCTTAGTGGCTGCTACGTGGTAGATTGATTTGAACAATATTTCCCATCGTGGTGTATGCTTTAATAGCTTGGTCAATATTTATTGCAATGTGGTGTAGGTTTTATAAAAAGGGAGGAGGGGTGATTGGTGGTAATACCGACCCCTCCCTTTAAATAAGGAGGGTGGTCGATATTACTATCGACCTCCCTCACATTCACTTTGCATTGATAAACCACCCTTCTCGGTTGTTAGCTTTTAATAGTTTCTGCATTTCCTAAGTCTCAGTGGCTTCCAATATGTCGCTACACTCATCGACTTCTGCTACACCGAGGATAGGGGAGTGTTGTGACCTTTTCACACATCGCCCCATTGCTAACAAGGACCCCCTCTTTTCCAGCTTCCTGCGTTGTTAGGTTCGGGTTTTGGCTGCTTAGTGGGCAACTTTGCGTTTCTCGTGCCCGAGTCTCGGAATTTTGATCATGCCTAGTGCCGTCTAGGGTTTTTGAAGTGTTAGGATCAAGTTGCAAAAGATGATATTTTTAATGATCCTAAGTTTTGCTAAATGTTAGACCTATTGAACGTTAACGTGTTTTTAAACACGCGCATCAAATGGTTTTAAAGTGCCAAGGTATTCACAGACCTTTTGAAGTTGTTTTCTCGCTCCTAAGGTAATATTTAAGTTGGTTTCACACTTTATTCCAATATTTTCCTAGCATTTCGCTCATATTTTTGGAAAATTAGTATAAGTCCAGTCAAATTTAAAGTCGTTGAGTGATTTTGAGTGGTTAAAATGATAAAATCCTAAGGGAAATCCATATTCCAAGGGTTAAAGGGGTAAAAATCCATGCTAGAGGTGTTTTTCCCCTCACATTCCAGACTACTCAACCCATTCCCCCACTCAAAATCCATACTACACATGGGTTTCCCCTCGAATCCATACTGGCCACTAATTTCCCCCACTGTTTATCCACACCTGGGTCGAATTTCCCCTGGAAGTGTTAAAATTTGGCTAAGTGTCAGGATTTATCCAGACTGCCATCAATTTTCCACTGGGAGTGCGGACTGGAGTGCAAGGATAATTCCATGCCTGGGTCGATTTTCCACCAGGATTTTTGTGACAACTAAGTGAGGATTTTTGTCCGGATTTTTATCCAGACAGAAGTCGATTTTCCCTTGAGCATTTTTGTAAGGATTTTTGTCCGGATTTTCATCCAGACAGGAATCGATTTTCCACAGGGAACATTATGAAGAGTTTTGAGTCCGGATTTTCATCCAGACTTAGGTCGAATTTCCACCAGGGAGATATTTTTCCAAGCTAAGTGAGTTTTGAGTGTGGATTTCTGTCCAGACACATATCGAATTTCCCCTGGGGGTGATTTTTTGCAAATTAAGTGCATTTTTGTCTGGATTTTTGTCCAAACTCATATCGATTTCCCCTGGGATGGTTTTTATGTGCATTTTGATGAAATTGAGCACGGATTTTTGTCCAAGCATGGGTCGAATTTCCCCTATGGGTAAATTTTGACACTTAAGTGATTTTTGAAGGGATTTTTCAATCCCAACTGATATCGATTTTCCCCTGGAGGCTTTATTTTGGATTTAAATTAAAATATTTTAATAAATAAGCCCCATTTTGATTGCTTTTAAATAATTATTAAATGATTATTTAAAATTTAAAAGCAAATTTAATAACTTGCAATAATCATTAAATGTTTGAACCTTCTAGAAGCAAGTTAGGGTTTCACCAAGCAAGTATTTATACAAGTGTTTTTAATCCCACATTGCCTGTGTGGTGAAAGTGAGAGATGAAAGCAAGTATATGAGAGGAACTTCAACATTATTTTATTATTATTTCTGCTAGGTGTCTCCATGAAAGCGATTTTTCTCCAAGTTGGGCGAATTTTTTTTAGCAAGGCGTTTTTGTGAAGTGTGGGATTGAGGATTTATTTTCCTCCATTTTTTCCAGCTTGCTGAACTATTCTCCTTGGCTGCCATTAAAGACCAGTTTCAGATTTTCGATTTTGCTAAGTTTTGCGATTTTTCCAAATTTAGCAATTTTTGGTAAAAGTTGGCAAATTCATGATTGGAGACTTGGGCGATTTTTCCTCCACCATTTGTGCTTGCTGTTCATACCTTCATTGTTGCAGATTGCTGCCATTGACATCAATTTTCAGAATTCCATTTTGGCGCTAGGCTTGGAAAAATTTCGATTTTGCTTGGGAGGTGTTTTGGTGCCATATTTTGATGATTTTCATGCATGTTTGGTGGCTGCCATCACTTCCAGCCTGTTGATTCGCTTCAAATCTGAGGTTTGCTTCAGATTTTGACCTCCATTAATGGCTGCCATTAATTTTCAGACTTAAGTTTTTATTGCCCAGCCAATTCCAACTTAAACATTTAGCACTCAGAGGTGTTTTATGGAGTTTTCTGTGCATTTTTTAGACCATTTTATTGCTGTTGCAGGTCTGAAACTCCATTGTTAGGCGGTTGTCCTCAGAATTTTCCATTTCCAGCCACCTAACCAATTTTGGCGAATTTGGTTGGGGCTGTTTCCTTAGCAATTTTTCATCATTTTGAGGGATTTAAACCACTTTGCAAGGTGCTGGTAAGTTTGAAGTGTTCGATTTTCAGACTTGTCCTTAGAAAACTAAATTTTACCAGCCATACTTACATTCCAAAAAATGATTTTTATTGATTTTATGCACATTTTGAAGACTACAACATGTTTTAAAAGTCTGAATTTTCAGGTTGTCTTCAGAATTTTGACCTCCATTGTTGATTGCGGAAGGTGTCTTCAGACATTCATTGTGTGAAAACACAATCTTTCACACCTTTTCCTTAGTCATCATCAATCCGGTATACCCCTTTGCATTCTTTGCTTGCATATTTTCTAAGCATAAGGAGGTATAAATGAATTTTATGGAAGGCTTCCATGCCTTAGTGTTGTCACACTTTGAACATAATTGCTAAAATTTACCAAGTGTATGGATTATTTTCCTGACTCCATGCTCTAAACTAGCTAAATCTCTAGAAAGTCAGGAATTTTATTACAAGTATTTATTTTTATCCTAGGACTAACTTCCAGCTTCGTACAGGTGCAATGTCAAAATCAGGATACAAGGAAAGGAAAGAGCTGCTGAAGACTGGATTTTATCCAGAGTTTAAGATTTCATCTAGATGGAAGGAGATGACTGATACCAACATGCATTTCCTGGGCTTCGACCAGATGCAACGTCGGATGTTCGGATCCAGAGATCAGGTTCCTTCTCCAGCATATGCGAATATAATGAAGAGTGGCATTTTCCATGCCGCTGGGTTTCGACAATCCATATAGTGCAGTGAGTTGATCCTGGAGTGTGCACGATGTTACGATCCGCTCACAAGAATGATTAAGAGTCCCAAGGGCGTTGTCATCGCCTACCTTGCTGAGGATGTCATTGCTGAGGTGTTCGGAATTCCAGGCGGAACAAACATATGTGACCAAGGAGGATTATGCAAATAGATACACAAAGAAGATGGGTGTATGCAAGAGTTTAATTAATAAAGAGTGGATGATCGAACCTAGGAATCATCATTCAAAGGCTCCCAAGACACTTATGTGCATAGATTTTAAGGAGGAATATAGTGATTTGATATTCCTACTCAATAGAGTGATGGGGATGCCACAGGGAGCAATATTTCATGGATGGATGTTCTCCTTCATCCAGGATTGTCTTAGAGGAACACTGGTGAATTGGTCCAAGATCATAAGCGACAATCTGGATTTTCAGCTGAGGAATGTAGAGCGATCCAAGTCATTCGCCATGACTTTCTACCTGGTGTACCTGCTTGCACAATTTGTTTCATACAGAGGATTAATATGCAAAGGTGATGTCCGGAATGGGCAAGGACAATTTAAGAGTTATGAATGCTACCCCCAGCTGAGTATGCACAGAATTGAAGACTATAAGAGAGTGAATGATGCATTCACTATGTACATCACACGGATGCTGCAGGGCGGAATCCACAGAAGATTGTCCAAGGAGGCAACAGAGTTAATAGAGAATATGGATCGTGGTATATACAGTTCCCCACTTTCACATACCTCAGGATTCATGGGTTTCAATCTAAACCCTACAGACTTCCTAGGTATCCAATCGACAGAATGATATTGTTGGAAGTGGTGAGACAACTTCTAGAGTTCGATGTTATCCAGAGAGAGAAGCACATGACAGGGATGACATTCCTTATTTCAGTTGGGAAGACGTCAGAGGTCTGCCAATCCGCCGTAGCCGCCAGCACTGCAGGTGAGGAGATTGCATTCTACAGATTTGCTACCTACAAGAAAAGAGAAAGATTTGATACAACAAGAAGGTAGGAAGGATCAGAGGAGAGAAGTTCACTCATAAGGTTGACATAGAAGATTATTGGGCTAACTTGATGGACGAACAAGCAGTGAAGAGAAGAATGTGGTCCAGAATGTCAGTAGATTTCATGAGGAAGTGTGGACTTTTCCTCATCCCTGATCAAGTATTAGATGATAGAGATCATACACACCTACATTATGAGAATGAAATGAAGAAGACAATCCTATTGCCAAATTGGCCAGAGTCAGAAGAGACTGACTTGAATGTATTGATGAGGGAAGTCTTGAATTTCTCCTGCACATGGGTAGATATGCAGATGAACAGATTCGTTGACATGAGTGTTCCCTTCACTTATGAAAGGATGAAGCCGGAAGAGTGTACTTCCGAGGATGATCAGAGGACTGTTAATGATGTTAGGATTCATGCAGACGAAGAGAGTCAAGCTCCCAAGAGAAGGAAGAACATGCCTGGAGAAGTCAAGGCTAGAGGGAAGAAGATTGAGGAGGTGAAGAAGAAATAGAAGACTATCACTCCACTTATCATTCCTTCACTCCCTCCCAGTGTCTCATCAATTGAAGTGATTGAAGTAACAGAACAGAATAAGGAGACTCAGCAGTGTTCCAACACAGTGATACTACCAGAGAATATTCAGGAATTCCATGCCACAGCGACATCTACACCTCCTGATGAGAATAATGACCAGCCGGAATCCCCTACTGTCTTTTTGGAAGTTAGCTTGGGAAATGAAGTATATGATTAGACTAAGGATAATCCTGATGATAATGAGGATGTTATCTCGGCATTGAAAGGAGTTGATCGAGAAATATGTCTCGATTATGGTATGGAAATGGCCGCTATTCCTGAATGGCTGAGGAGAAGCATGGAGAAAAGTAAAGAAATGATAGAGGTACAGCCTATTGATGATATTGATGACTACCTAGCTAGGAGTGCTAAGAAGAAGGAGCCCAAGAGAGTGGAGATTTTGTCGCACATTGCTAGAGATGAGACAGGAATGCGGATTGCGTAGATTGCTGTTCCTAGAGTCGGCGTGACAGCGGACACTGCTACTCCCTTGGATTTCCAGATCACTTCAGTCGCCCTTGGTCGTCCATCCGTAGGGCAGGAATTCCAGGAGATTGGTGACAACCTCCAAGCAATCAATGCAAAGTTAGACACAATGATTGCGCAGAATGAAAGGTACAGAGAAGAAAATATTAGACTCAGAGAGTATATTGCAGGGACAAGGCGTGGAGATCCCACCTTTATTTCCCCTATTGCAGTTGACCATGGAATACATTCACACTGCGAGGTAGCGAGAGGTACACACTCAGAGGTGGAAAAGTGGATTGAGAGCACAAGAAAGCAGGCAGATGATTTCCTTACTCAGTTTGTTCAAGCATATGATAAGACAACAACACTCGTATTCAGAATCCAGTATTTGGAGGGAGTTTGGGAAGAATTCTGGCCTATCCAAGAGAAGACTATTCCACGCCTCCTGGCATTGAAGAAGGTTCCTAATTCCACCTTGGTCAGCGAGAACATTGTGCACAGTGGAGACATATATAATTTCCATGGCTGGTATTGTGCACTAGCCTTGAAGAAATCAGCTTATGAGAACGCCCAATCGAGTTGTATGGAGATGGAAGGATTAATTCAAGACATTCAGATGAAAATCCTTGCCTCGATTGAGGAATTATTGGGTGTTGATGTTAGTGATGCTAGTGGTTTACACTTAGCCGAATTAAGAGACAAGATGAAATTTATGTATTTTTACCAATTGGACTCTTTGAAGAAGAGTCAGATTGATGACTTGGTCTCTTTGTTGATTCATGTTCATAATTCGCAGAAGCTCATGCCTGAATGGGAGAACACTTTGAATGCTTGCTCGGATTCATTGGATGTGATTGATTAACAATAGGATACCTTGCCTAGCATTTCCATGGAGGAGTTAGATTCAATATTGGCTAGATTCTTGGAGTATGCTAGGAGAGAGAGAGATGCAGGAAGGAATCTTCTAGAAGATTCCCTATATGATGACTAGGTATCTTTTCATTGGGCCATATGTTGGTGGCATTATTTTTGATGTAACCCTAATTAGGGCAATTCTAGGGTTTTGTTGGCATGATCTTGACCGTTGATCTTAGATCAATCTGGGCCATCCATTTTTGTGAGAGACTCTATATATGCCCCTTTGTCTCTCATTTGTAAGAGAGAGTTTTTGTAGAATTGTTGGTATTTGCTGCAGCTATTTGAATCCTAATCATTGTTCAATTGTTGGTGATTTTGCTCTTCAAATGTTGTCTTTGCATTCATGGTTCTCAATTCCTCCAAGTTAGATTAGAATTTAGATTAGAATTTATTTTCATGTATGTTAGATTAAGTGGAAGATTTGTTGAATTTATTTGTGTGGAATCCTTCATCCATACCACTAGCCTCTTGCCGCTGGTAAGTGCGCCTTGTGTGGTCAACTGGAATTTGAGTAAACATAACTTCAACTATCATGCGTCCGTTGACAAGCATCAACTTGGATGGTGTCTACGTTTGATGGTAATAGTTTGAAAATCATTAAGTATACCTTAGATGATTGCACTAAGCTTGTGTCAATACCTGATTGTGAGACCTTGCCTGGTTTGGTTCCACTAAATCCATTCACCATTTCCTACATTCCTAGTTTTAGAATAGATTTCCTAAACCCTATTCTTTTTTCCCCTTTTTTTAGTAAGAAGTAAATCCAGAGCCTAATTGATAAATCTTAAGTTGTTAGCACACCTATTCCGCATCATTCATGATAATCCAAACATTTGCGTAAGTCCCCAAAGTGAAACACAACGATTCACATCAACCACTGAACTTACCCACTCGTCAAGACCTGACATGTAGAAACCTTGGAATCATTTTAGTTGATCTCATTCCTAGCATCTGAGGTGATTTTGTTCAAGAGAGGGTAAATTACTTTGGTAATTTATTCTGTATTGTTATGTGCATAAAAAACACATCAACAGGGAGTATGGCCAAGTCGCCTACCGTGGGTCGACATGCTGAGTTGGCTCGACAATGGCTGCTAACAGTCGACTTACTTATTCAACCCACCACCTTTACTATACGTTGCATAAAACATGTTAATAAAAATAATATATATATTACATTCAATTTATTAGATGTGAAATTAAATAGAAAACATAGTTAAAACATTAGGATATTAAATATTATATATATATATATATATATAAATATATATAATAATAGACTAATTTATATATTACATGTTCATATCAAGGGAAGTCTAACGTAAAAAGTCATTAGAAATAATATATATAATCTAAATTATATATATGTATAATCATAAATACATCATTTCGAATTGACAAGTTTATATAATAAGAAAATATTCACTTTAAGCATAAGAATTCCCATATAACAGTAGTTTCCACTTTCATATCCAATCTTATCAGAAAGCGATCCATAGTTTCCGCTTTGTCCTCAAACAGTCTTTGGTTCTGTTCTTTCTAGAGTTCCCATATAATAGTAGAAGGCATAATCTTCCAAATAGCAACAAAGATTGAAGACTTACCCAAAATTGGCCAAGATTCCAGCCAATCGCACAAATTCCCTGCCATCGGTCCCTTCCAGTTCAGCCTCTGCAACCCAAAACGCCAGGCTTCTTGGGAAAACTTGCAATTCAGCAGAAGGTGGTCCACATCTTCCTCCTCCTTCCCACAAAGCACACAACGGAATGGGCTTGCAAACCCCATTTTCTTGAGTCTATCTCCTGACAGAATCTGCTTATTTCCTGCCAGCCAGGAGAAGGCACCTGCCTTTGGTAAACACTCTTTGTTCCAACAAAACTTAGATTCCCAAACCTTCTTCCTGCCTTCTGTCTCCAATAGAGTATACCCTAGCTTGACAGAATAACTGCAACTCTTGGCACCACACCAAATTATCTCATCCACTTCCCTCGAGCACAACACCACTTTGCTGTCCAGGACATTCCTCAGCAACCTTTCATCCGCCTCCTCCAGGTTTAAAACACGGGGATTCTTCCAGTTCAAACGCTGGCCCAACTCAGACGATTCATGAGACAAAAAATCACACACTTTGGTACCCCAAAGTTGAGCAGTCTTTAGCTTAATCCGTTGGGGGACCGTCCTAGGAATCCTGCTAGAAACACGCCTTTTGCTCGTCTCCGATCCGCCAAGATAGATGGTTTGTAATCAGACTCCTGCTATTCACCAAAAAATTCCACAAAGCTGATCCTCTCGGGGGGTTTTCAACCGTGAGAATTCTCTCCCTGTCATCACTATCCAAATACTTAGCTTGAAGAATTCAGACCCACCTCTGCTCTGACTTGCTGTACATTTTCCACACCAACTTAGCCCCCATCGCCTCGTTGATTAGCTTCCAGTCGCGAAGCCCCGCACCACCTCCCCCTTTGGGTTTGCACACTCTGTCCCAGGCCATTAACGAGATTTTATGCTGCTCCTGAGTATTGTTCCACAAAAACTTCCTCATCTTTTGTTGCATATTCTTAATGATTGTGCCTGGGAGTTTAAAACAAGCCATGGGGAAGATTGGCATAGCCGAGACAACTGTCTTTAGCATCAGAAGGCGGCCAGCCAAGGTGAGCCACTTACTTTTCCAACCCTCCAATTTTGCTTTGCAACCATCAAGCAACCCTTTCCAAATTTCTGCCTTACCTGCTCCAGCAAAGAGCGGCATTCTGAGGAATTTCCCAGGTAGTTGACCAATCCTAATCCCAAATAATCTGGCTATAGACCTCTGAGACC
This sequence comes from Cryptomeria japonica, assembly GCF_030272615.1. Classification (NCBI taxonomy): domain Eukaryota; kingdom Viridiplantae; phylum Streptophyta; class Pinopsida; order Cupressales; family Cupressaceae; genus Cryptomeria; species Cryptomeria japonica. The sequence goes on along the minus strand of NC_081413.1, from coordinate 143,962,997 downwards.
CAACTTCAGTGTGGAAGAAAAAAATCTCCGATTTTTGCCAATTAATTTCCTTACCAGTAGCCCAACTAAATCTGTCTAGCACCTTCTTCATCACCGATGCTTCTTGCATGGAGGCTACTCCAAAAGACAAGTATCGTCAACAAATTGAGAATGCGTTGTAGAATCCACCCCTGAGCTATCTCAATACCTTTCCACAACCCTTGAGAACGCTTTCGAGCAATCGAACGCCCAAGAACTTCTGCCATTAAAATGAAGAGAAAGGGGGATATTGGATCCCCTTGCTGAATGCCCAACGAGGCGGGAAGGAAACCTTGGGGGCTGCCATTAACTAAAACCGAAGCTGAAAACTGCATAATCATACTAGAAATCCACTTAATCCAAGACTTACAAAACCCGAACTTGGCTAACACAGCCACCAGGACTTACATTATATCTCTTACTAACACATTATCAAAAATACGGTTCGTGACATGCCTCCCATACTGATCATCAACACAACCAGGATGAAGCGGAGTAAAGAAGACCATAGAACTGCTGCAGGATCAGGACCCTGTCCGCTGCCAAAAATATAAATTCTCTATACTGCCACTTACTAAAAATAGCAAGTCATGAATTTCTACTTCGAAAAACATGATCTTCGCAGCCAATGATAGAGCATGGAAAGCTTAGTAAGACAACATCATCCAAACAGCCAACCCCTAACTTACTAAAAATAGTAAGTGCTCGCTTCGCCAATGTTTGAAACCCTAATTCTTCATTCCACATAGCCTACGGGTCTCAGGAATAGGCCAATGGACCACTGAAACACATCATCGAGAAGGGGACATTACTGTCTTCCCTCCCCAAAATTGCTTGTCCTTAAGCAATTGTAAGGCTGGATGCAGTAAAATCAAATTTTCCCATGTAGCATCCTCTGCTGGCAAATTTTTCCACTTGATCAAGTACTCCTTGATCACCCTTCTCCTCAAAGAACGTTCCCTGGAATCAAGGATAGCTTTAGGAACCAAAACGAGCTCTCCCTCCTCATCAAGTGGAGGTAACTCAGCTGAAGCAACAACATTGTTTCCCAGAGCCTTCTTAAGGCGAGACACATGAAATACATTATGAATCCTGCTGCTTGCCGGTAATTCCAACTCATACGCCACTCTCGCAATCCTCCTGTTGACTCTGAAAGGTCCATAGAATCGTGGCTTTAATTTGTCAACTCCACTCTTCTTGAGAGTAGATTGTTTGTAGGGTTGGAGCCTCAAATAAACCATGTCGCCCACCTCAAAGGTGCTCTCAATTCCCTGCTGATCAGCATACAACTTCTGCTGATTCTGTGCATGCTGGAGATTGTCCCTCAAAATCCTCAAAATATCTTGACTCTGTTGCATCATATCCTTTGCTTGAGGGGTTCTGCTATCAACAAATACTAAGTCAGTGAAGCTAGGAGCTTCATAACCATATAGTCCCATGAATGGTGACATCCGGATGGACATGTGATAGGAGGAGTCATAGCAATAGTCTCCTAGGTGAAGCCATCTCACCCATGTATTCTGCTGCTCCGAGACATAGTTTCTAAGATATCCTTCCAACCACTTATTCACTATCTCGGTCTGCCCATCAGTTTGTGGGTGATAACTTGTGCTTGGAGTGAGCATAGTACCACATAATCTGAGAATCTCTTGCCAAAGAGCACTTGGCACTTGCTGTCCCTATCACTCACAATGTTCTTCGGTAACCCGTGTAACCTGAATACCTCCCGAAAGAACTCTTCAGCCACTTGAGCTGCTGTAAAAGAATTGGTGATGGCGAAAAAGTGGGCAAACTTAGTGAGTCTATCCACCACCACATAAATGCTATCCTTTCCTTTAGCCCGTGGCAACCCAGTGATGAAATCCATGGATATACTTTCCCATTTTTGATTGGAAATGGGCAAGGGCTGTAACAAATGAGCTGGTAGAGTGTGCTCATCTTTGTTTCTCTGGCATGTATGACACTCCTTGATGTACCTCAAGACATCATTTTTAAGTCCCTTCCAAGAGAACCTCTCCTGGATCTGCCTGTATGTTTTGAAGTAACCTTGGTGACCAGCAAGGGGAATGTCATGGAAAGTCCTCAAAATCTTCTCCTTCAGCTTAGACTTAACCACAATGAAGATCCTTCCTTTGTATAAAATCAACCCCTCAACCAATTTGTACTTTTCATCATGAAATGTACCCTCTATAATGCTGGTTGCAAACTGATTTTTGGCATAATCAACAAGCAACAACTCCCTCCAATCAGCAATAAGCTCGCACAGTGAGCTCAAATGGGGCCTTCTAGACAAGGCATCAACCACAATGTTATTCTTTCCTTTGACATACTCAATATTGAAGTCATAAGCCTGTAGCTTACTCACCCACTTCTGTTGCCTTTCATTCAAGTCTTTCTGATGCATGAAGTGTTTAAGACTATTATGATCAGTCTTAACAATGAATTTACTCCCCACAAGGTACTGCCTGAACTTTGCAAGGGCATGCATTATGCCAAGCATTTCCTTGTCATATATCGAATACAGCGTTTCAGGCCCTCTCAACTTCCTACTCTCGAAGACTATAGGATGCTTATCCTGCATGAGGACTGCACCAACACCCTCTCCAGATGCATCACAGTGCAGTTCAAAAGGTTTGGTGAAATCAAGTAAAGCCAAAACAGGGCAGGAACTCATGATCCCCTTAAATTGATCAAAAACTTTTTGTGCCTTTTCGGACCATTCAAACCTCCTTTCCTTGTAAGATCTGTGAGGGGGACAGCCAACTGAGAGTATCCCTTCACAAACCTCCGATAAAAGTCACAAAGACCCAAGAATCCCTTCAAGTGTGTTATGTTCTCAGGAGCAGGCCAATCAATGATGGCTCTAATATTTTCAGGGTCTACCTTCACACCACCTGCACTGATAATGTGACCAAGGTAGAGCAATTCTTCCATTCCATATTCACATTTGGATTCCTTTGCAAACAGGGACTCAAATTCCAGTATGCTTAGCACTTTATCCAAGTGTTGTAAGTGCTCCTTCCAAGATTTGTTGAATATGATTATGTCATCAAAGAATATGAGTACGAACTTCCTCAGCTGTTTCTGGAAAATTTTGTTCATGCATGACTGAAATGTGGCAGGTTCATTCGTCAAGCCAAAGGGCATGACTAGGAACTCAAAATGCCCAAAGTGGCATCTAAAAGTAGTCTTCTCCACATCTGAAGCTCTCATCCTAATCTGATGATACCCTGACCTGAGGCCAATCTTAGAGAAGAACACTGCACCATGTAGCTCATCAATGAGATCATCAATTCTCGGAATAGGATACCGATTCTTAATAGTTTTATCATTCAGGGTCTGGTAATCCACGCACATGCGCATGGTCCCATCCTTCTTTTTCACCAAAACAACAGCCGAAGCAAAGGGGCTTTTGCTTGGCCGTATGTAACCCATGTCAAGCAACTCCTGGATTGCTTTCTCAATCTCATTGTTCTGCTTCTTGGGATACCGGTAAGGAGTAGTCATAACCGGCTTAGCTTCTTCTTCAAGCACAATGATGTGTTTTACACCTCTTTCAGGAGGTCTACCGGGAGGTGGATTCTCAAACACCTTACTCCTCTTGGTTATCAAGGCCTGAATATCTTTAGGATAGCTCTGATTCTCTTCTAGTGGTTTAGAGGGCATAACCATGACCTTACTTCTGTCTATGACCAATGCTTGAATGTCTGCGGAATAGCTGCCCTTGTCTACCAATGGATTTGATGGCATTATCAAACACTCTGCTGCCCACTCCACCTGGTTATGGCGGATCAGCCTCTCCATCCTCTTCAAAGATACAACTCTAAGTCCACCATTCGAAATTCCTCTCAATACTACCTTTTTCCCTTCAAACCTGAATTTCAGCTCCATGGTTTGCAAGTTTAATGTAATCTCACCAAGAGATCTCAGCCATTGAATCCTGAGGACTGCATCATCGGTCCCACCAATGCTAACCACAGAAATCTTCTCTCATTTCATGATTTCCCAACTTCAGAGACATGTTGGAAATCATCCGGTTGCAAGATATAGTGGAGACATTTCTACCATGACTTTGAAGGCTTCTACTTCCTCTGCCACTAGCCCCCTCTTTGCAGCAATCCTCTCATCAATGTGTTGTCTTCATTTTTGTTTTCAAAAATGAAGGACCATTACTTAAAGTTTTTGTCAAAAAATGAAAATTTTACTCTATGGCACACTTCTCGAGGCATAATTTCGCCTAATCCTTGGACTGTTTTAATCCTCAGTCCATCCTCGAACCACGTTTCGAATTTCATCGCATTCTGAGTTCGTTTGCTATGTCTTTCCTCCAATTTCGGGTTTTTTCTCCCTAACTGCAGGTGGGAAATTTTTCTCGAATTTCAAGTTTTAAGGATTTCCTTTGTTTTAGTCTTTGTAGGGAAATTTTTGGCTAATTACAAGTGCACTTTATTGAAAGAAGAACTTGTAACTTACTTTTTATTTCCCCCTTGATGTTTTTTGGTTTTTTAAGTCGTAATAGGGATTTTTTGGATGAGTTACAAGTTAATTTTAAATTGCATATTTATAAATAACTTGTAATTCTTTTCTAAAACCCCTATTTTATTGTCTTTTGCTTGTAATAGGGATTTTAAACCCCTATTACATGTGTTAAGTTATTAAAACTTGTTGCAGGGATTTTATTTTCCCTTTACAAGTAATTTATAACTTGCATATCTCTCTCCAAAACCCGATTTTGCTTAGAAATGGAATAAAGTGACAATTTTAAACTTACTACTATGCCCAAAAAACCCAATTTTCTTCATAAAGTGCAAATTGGGGAATTTTAAACTTGTAATTGCATTTCTAAGACCTGATTTTGCCTTGTTGAGGGAAAAGTAACATTTTAAACTTGCAATATGGGAATTAAAACCCGATTTTCTCTATTGCATGTAAAATGAAACTTGTATTTCTTTCGCAAGAACCTGATTTTCCTCTCCTAAGACAATTTTGCCACAAATTCTTCCCAATTTTTGTGGAGAGATTCATGGAGTAAGGAGGTGTTTTTGTTGCAAGGTGATTTGTGTGAGTTATGTGACACGTTGCCTTTGATTTGGTGAATGGTTCAACCCTTATTTTCTGCTAAACCGTTTTCCACGTGATTTCCAAGATTCACGTTTTGGTGGATCCAAACTCCACGAAGTTTCAATCTCCTAAGTCATTTTTGCTTTCCATGCTAAGGTGTTGGGGTTTGATGAACGATTGGCCACTTCTTATGCCTCTAAGTTTGCATTTGTTGCCATGTTTTGCTGCCCAAGGCGTTTTGCTAAAACATGGCAAGGGTTTTAGAATGCGGTTTAATCTCTATTTAAGAGTTCTCCATTCTTCTTTCAAAGATTGATCATCTTTTTTAAGAGGCATTTTCAGTTTGAAGCAAGGTATGATTTCTTTTTTTTCTTTGTTTCATTTTCTTGTTTTCTTGTTTTCTTGTTTTTCCTTTCTAGTTGTAAATTTGTGTATATGTTTATTTGCCCCAAAAATCGGTTTTGTGAGAGAGATTTTCCCCTTTCCAAGGCAATTTGTGAATTGCATTGTTCTTCCCCATTTTCCCTCTTTATTTGTATTCGGGATTTTAAATCCCGATTACAAGTTGGATGAAAATCATTGTTCTTCCCTTATGTTTACAAGAATTTAATCATCTTTTGTCAAAATTCCAAGTTAAAAATGCCCATCCTTCTAAAATCGGGTTTTTAGAACCGGATTGCATGTCCAAAGTTCTTCCCATTTTCTTGGAAATGACATTCGCAAAATCTTCCCATTTTTATCCATCCATATCGCCTATATCCGTACTTTCTGTTCACGTCATTTCCCGTAAATCTAAATTTCATTTTTCACTCATTTCTACATTTTCCGTTTTACAAGTATACTTGCATTCGGGTTTTAAAAATCCGATTGCATGGGCACTCTTCCCAACTTGTATACTTGTAAAATTTTCCCCAAGATCCGAAATTGGTCAAAGTCAAATTTCCACCATTCCCATTTATTTCCCATCTTTCGCTCACAAAATCGTGAAGTGCAAGGGTTGGAGTTCTTCCGATTTGAAGAAGGAAAAATTAGTTGTAGCTGATTATGATGTTGCCTTAACACTTTTAAGTCTTCATCGCAGTATATCAGGTTGTCCTTCAATGTCAGATTTAGCATCCTCTCTTATTGCAAAGAAGATGAAATATAAATATGACAAGTACCAGAATGAAGTTTCACCTTCGCAAGTTTCCTCTCCTTTGGATCGCATAAAAGATACGGAGATAGGGCATGTGGACATGTCAGAATTTGTCAAGAGAGTGGAGGATCCGTAGGATAGTAATATGCAGCGGCTTTTGAACATCCACATCCATCACGCATCGTCTTTTCCAGTGGCTGCCCTAGAACCTGAATTTGTTCTCGCTTGTGTCCATCGCTTTGACAAAGAGACAAGAAACATTAAAAATGATGATGGTGAAACAATAATCCACCTTGATGCAGATACAATTGAGAAAGTCTTCAGAATACCACCAACACCTATGGAAATTTCAAAGGATAGCATAGCCGAGTACTATGTCAAGAGTGGAAAGGACTGCAAACGTCATATTAACAGGTGGATTCATGAGCCACGAGCCGCCTTCTCAAGGTGGGCTAAGTTGTACCGCTGTGACTTTAAGTGGGAAATTGGAGACATCATAACTCTCCTCAGCAGGATGATGGGTCTTGAAAACTCTAATGTTTTTGAACCCTGGATGTATCATTTTAGCATGTTCATAAGGCAATCCCATCATATATCATGGGGAGAGATTATCAGTGATGCTTTATGCGAGCAACTTGCAGTAGTCCCTACCACCATGGCTTTCTACATGAATTCATACTTAGTGTATTTGGCAGCGTCACTCAGACATTTCCTTGGTCTTTCTACAAGGGGTGACCGCTCGCTTATACCTGTATGGGAATATTATGATCAGCTGCCTTTGAGACCCAATAGATTGCATTTCAGAAGAGTTCAAGATGCATTCTTTGGTTACTTCATGTGCCAATTTGACAAGACTCTAATGAACAGAAGGGTGTCAGATGAGGCATGGGAAAGAGTGAATGAGTATGGGTGCTTGTTTCTTCAATTCCTGACCTTTGCCTATATGAGAGTTGGATGCTATAGTGGGCAGCCATACATGCTCCCTAGATACCTGACTGATAAGATCATTCTTATGGAGCTAGGAAGACAGATCATGGCTGTACATGCTCATCAGTCTGTTAGACATAAGGTCGGAATGGGGATTTCTACAACAAACCCATTGAAAATTGGCCGGTATTCCCTTGTCACATCCATCAAAGCCAAAGCTATGGAGATTGAGATGCAAAAGATTAAACTCAAGGTTTAAGTCCAGGGCAGATTTTGATTATCGGGGTATGAAGGAAAAGATCAAAAAGTCCCTCGTGCACGTGCATCGTATTGAGGATATCTGGGTAGATCTCCATACAAAAATGGAGGTTCTCAAGATGGACTACTGCAGGCTTACCGTTGAGCAGGTTATTGATTTTAACCTGGTGGACATTCCGCAAGGAATGATTGATGATGGTCATGTGCTTGATCCAGAATATATTTCACGAAGGGTTGAAGAAGCTCCACTTCCTTTAATCCAATGGTCACACAAAGAGTGCACTTCCATTCTTGAAAGGTTTCAGCCTATTCTTGCCAACACCAACACTTGGCTTAAAGGTAATGGTGTTAGACTCATCAAAATCAAGGTTGGGAAAGAAGATGACTCTACGGGACCTCTTGGACGTAAGTCTGAGATTTAGATTGACAATAAGGAAGGTGCATCATCTTCAGGCACTGGGATCAAATTGCAGGTTAGTCGGGCAATAGTGTTTCCTCCTGAGGAGGCGACAGTTCGTGGAAAGGAAAAGTCCCGGTTTCATGTTCATGTGATCGATCCTGACAATCCAGAAGAAGGACAACAATCTGACGATGCTCCTAAGACTCTAGCTTCGGGCTCACCTCATGAGATTCCTTCCTCAGTTTCCATTGAGACGCCTCTTTCTCCTCCTGACATAATATTGGAAGAGTCTCTTCAGAATGCCATACCTATTTCAGCAGTTGAGCCGCCTCCTGATCATGAACAAGAGGGTGTGCTGGAAATTCTTGAGGATACTCTTGCATGTATCCATTTGTCAGAGATTGATACCTCTACTTCTGGCTTTGAAGAATTTATGAGGCAACCTTCATGCCCATTGGTTACTGAGCAAACCATGGTCACCATCCAAACAGATACTCCTCCCAGGGTGACCATGGCTGTTCAAACATAAACTGCTTCTCGTTCGCTCTCAGCAGCTACTCAAGGAGAACTAGTTGTTTTACCACCATGGCTTAGTTGTTTTACCTCCATGGTTTGTGTTTTATATTACCTTTCTTGCAAGTGTTTCTTTGAGAACTTAATGAAATCTGCTTTGCAGTCTTTGAGCTGCAGGTATTGGAGATTAATTTAGTTAAAGTAGAAGTTCTATTGGGAAAAAGCTGTAAGACTTTGTGCTTACACTTGTTCTTAACAGAGTTTAGAAGTAAGTAGATTTTATGAGAAATAGCTGTGAGTCTTTGAGCTCACACTTGTTCTTGCTGTCTTGCGTAGAAAGAATAAGATATTTCAATGTAAGAACCCTTACTAACTTTGCCCTTAAATCACTGATTTCTACCCTTGGGAATTTTGTCAAACACTTGTCTTGCAAAGTCTGTACTTGCTGTTATGAGTTTTTTGTTTGTATTGTTTGGGTCTTGTACACTGCAATTAATGTTTTGAATGCCTCTAACCATGAAAGATTGACTAACAATGTCATAGAAATGATATGCCAATTGATTTTGATGCATATAAGTAACTAAAAATAACAACTACAGCTGCTTGACAAATCATCAAACAGTTGGCATGCAAACTAGAAATTATGTGGCAGCAGCATAATGAAGTTTTTATTAGTTATTCTCACACCAAATAGTTACGAAGGTATAACATGTAATTTCCAAAACTTATGACAGCAAAATTAGAGAACCTGATATGTAAAATGCTTGCTGCAAATGATGGTCTCCACTCTTCAATGGACTGCCAATTAAACACGTTCCTGCTGTAGCTATGAATAATTTGCCAATTAAATGCCTGATTTCTTAGTACTGTAGCACGTCACTATGCATGCCACTGTAGCGTTTCACTATTCACGGATTACTGTAGCGCGAGTACTGTAGCGTCTACTGTAGCGCGGTTACTGTAGCGTCTACTGTAGCGCGGGTACTGTAGCAGCAATTGTATCTTGAAATGATTGCTTCAATTCTAATTTTTAATGGCTGCCAAATGAAACTGTAGGTCTGCAATTGATATATATTCGAAAATCTGCATACCCTAGATGTCTTCCCTTCTTTTTAAAGCCCAAATAGAACTCCAGAATGAAGCTCTCCTGAAATGCCAAATTCAGTGGATATTTCACCACCTCAAATGGTTGCAACACTGAAGAATTGTCGCTCTCCAATGGCTGACTGAATCAGAAACCCTTGGCTTCTTCTCCCAAGTTCATAACAAACAAATATCAATTATCTGGATGGATGATATAAAATGAGCTCTTAAGTCCCTTTTTATTCTTTCTTATGAGAGCTCGAACACTTTCTTGGCCAATGTGGGATTAAAGACATATTCACACATTATAATATTAAAGTGACTTTATTATTATAAAGTTACTTTATAACTTTATAATAACATTAAAATATTTAAATAAATCACTTAAGTCACTTTTAATTAAATTAATTAAATATAAAGTCACCTTTTTTTATTTTATTTTATTTAATGACTTAATAAGAAATTAATTTAATCAATTTCTCCTTATTTCTCCACTTAGCCTTCGGAGAATGTAAAGGCTAAGAACTCCACTGAGATGCTAAAAAGGTGGGGACATTACAGTCCGCCCTTCCTGAAATTGCTTGTCCTCAAGCAACTTCAACTCCGGATGCTGCAAAATCTCCTCATTCTCCCAAGTAGCATCCTCTACTGGCAAATCCTTCCGCTTCACCAAATATTCCCGGATGATACGTCTCCTCAAGTTCCTTTCTCTGAAATCAATGATAGCCTCTGGTATCAAAACAAGTTTTCCCTCATCATCCAGGGGTGGTAGTACTGTAGAAGGCACAATATGATGTCCTAGCGCCTTCTTGAGGCGTGACACATGAAAAACGTTGTGTACCTTGCTCTCTGCCGGTAAATCTAACTCATAAGCCACCTCTCCCACTTTCCTGATAATCCTAAATGGACCATAGTATTGTGGCTTAAGTTTCTCGGCACCACTCTTCTTGAGAGTGGATTGACGGTAAGGCTGCAACATAAGATACACCATATCTCCAACCTCAAAAGTCCGCTCAGTCCTCTTCTGATCTGCATACTGCTTCTGCTGATTCTGTGCCTTAGTTATATTATCCTTGAGAGTCTTAACAATGTCTTGACTCTCCTGTAACAAATCACCTGCACTGGGCACTCTATTGTCACTCAAAAGCAGATCCATAAAATTGGGTGCCTCATACCCATACAGGGCCATAAAGGGTGACATCTGAATAGACATGTGATAAGTGGTATTGTAGCAATACTCACAGAGATAAATCCACTTTACCCATACCTTTTGTTGCCCTGCTATATAATTTCTGAGATATCCCTCCACCCATTTGTTCACTATCTCCGTCTGACCATCTGTCTGAGGGTGGTAGCTAGTACTCGGAGTGAGCTCTGTCGCACACAACCTGAATAGCTCCTGCCAAAAGTGACTCATAAACCTGCTGTCCCTGTCACTCACAATGCTCCGAGGTAAGCCATGTAATCTGAATATCTCCTTCAAGAACAACTCTGCCACCTACGTAGCAGTGTATGTAGCAGTGATTGGAAAAAAGTGTGCAAACTTCGTAAGGCGATCCACAACCACATATATGCAGTCCCTGCCTTGGGCTCTAGGTAGTCCTGTGATGAAGTCCATAGACAAACACTCCCACTTCCTATCAGCAATCGGAAGTGGCTGAAGTAAACCGGCTGGATAGGAGTGTTCTTGCTTATTCTGTTGGCAGGTGGAACACTCCCTAACATACTGAAGTACCTTTGCTTTGAGCCCTTTCCATGTGAAGCGCTCTCTAATCTGCCGGTATGTCTTGTAGAAACCAGGATGTCCTGCCATAGGTGAATCATGAAAAGATTTCAGAACCATCCTCCTCACTGCTGATCCTGGAACCAAAAATATTCGCCCTTTGTAAATGATGAGCTCATTCACAAGGGTGTATCTGCTGTCCTGAATAGTCCCATCTATGAATCCAGCTGCCCAAGTATCTTTTGCATACTCTGCAAGGATCAAGTGTCTCCAATCCTCCGATATGTCTGTCAATAAGCTCAAACGGGGCCGACGTGATAAGGCATCATCAACTACATTCTGTGTCCCCTTAAAATATGTAATGTCAAAGTCATAGGACTGTAACTTGCTCACCCACTTCTGCTGCCTATCATTGAGATCTCGCTGCCCCAAAAAGTATTTTAGGCTATTATGGTCGGTTTTGATAGAAAATTTGCTACCTACTAAATATTGCCTGAATTTAGCCAAAGCATGCATAATAGCTAACATCTCCTTATCATAAATGCTGAAGCTCCGCTCTGGCCCTCTCAATTTCCTGCTCTCATAAGCAATAGGGTGCTTCTCCTGCATAAGCACCGCTCCAATGCCCTCCCCGGAAGCATCACAGTGTAGCTCAAAAGGTTTGCTAAAATCTGGTAATGCTAACACTGGACAAGAAGTCATCAACTCCTTAAATTTCTCAAAACACTCTTGTGCCTCAGGAGTTCACAAGAAAGCTCCCTTTCTCATCAAATCTGTCAAGGGTACTGCATGCCTAGAATATCCATCCACAAACCTCCTGTAGAAACCACATAATCCCAGAAAGCCCCTCAATTGTGTAAGGTTCACCGGTGAAGGCCACTCCACAATGGCACGAATCTTTTCAGGATCCATGCGTACGCCCTCTGGATTGATGATGTGACCCAAGTACAACAACTCTGTCATGCCCAAATCACACTTCGACTCCTTTGCATACAAGGACTCTCTGCCCAATATATCCAACACCGTGTCAAGGTGAACCAAGTGCTCCTCCCAAGATCTACTGTACACCAAGATATCATCGAAGAAGACAAGAACAAATTTCCTCAACTGAGGATGGAAAACCCGATTCATTGTTGCCTGAAAAGTAGCAGGTGCGTTAGTTAGCCCAAATGGCATAACTACAAACTCAAAATGGCCACAATGACATCTAAAGGCTGTCTTCTCAATATCCTGCTCTCTAACTCTAATCTGGTAATAACCTGATCTCAAATCTATCTTCGAGAAGAAGCAAGCTCCATGAAGCTCATCTATCAACTCATCGATCCTAGGAATGGGGTACCTGTTTTTAATTGTCTTCCTATTAAGCACCTTGTAATCAATGCACATCCTCAATGTCCCATCCTTCTTCTTCACTAAGACCATTGAAGAAGCGAAAGGAGACTTACTTGGTCTAATGTGGCCCATAGCAAGTAACTCCTTTACGGTTTTCTCAATTTCATCCTTCAACCTCTTCGGATGCCTGTAAGGTGTAATCATGATGGGTTTAGCCCCCTCCTCTAACTCAATGATGTGCTCAATACCCCTGTCTGGTGGTCTACCTGGTGGAATGTCACTGAACACCTTCGAGTGTTTAACTCTAAGCTCCTGAATATCAGGAGGATATTCAATCTTCTGCTGTCCCTCCTGTGATGGCATCAACATGCACTCTGCTGCCCACTCTACCTGATCATGTCGAATCAATCTAGCCATCCTCTGGAAAGAAACCATCCTGAGATCACTGTCCCTGATTGCCTTAAGAATATGTGTCTTCCCATTCACTTTAAACCTCATCTCCATCTCCTTGAGGTTAAGAGTGAACTCCCCAATATCATGCAACCAACTCATCCCAAGGACTATATCTGTATCTCCCATAGGCACAACATAGAAATCTGCCTTAAAGTCATAATTATTAACTTTCAATGGGAGTCTAGTGATCTTACGATCACATTTGAGGACATAGCCATCAGCTACCCTCACTCTAATTCCCCCAAACTCCTCTGTTTGTATGCCACGCTTCTCCACCATCCTAGCATCAATGAAATTATGAGTGGCACCTGTATCAACCAAAGTTATGACTCGCTGTCCAGCAAGCACTCCTCTCATCCGGAATGACCCTTCCTGCCTAATACTTGTGAGACGAGCTTCCCTAAGTTGCCCATCTCCTTCCCCATCCTTGGACTCCATTTTAGACAAGTTTTCAGCCTTGTCTTCCTCTTTTTCACCATCTATTTCCTCTATATCAGACTGCTGGTCTGAATTATCTGATTCTGATTCCTCATAGTATGCCCACATAACTCTGTTAGCTTTGCCCTTTGGTCTAAGAGGACAATCATGGTTTGCATCATAGGGTCCTTTACAGTAGAAACATAATTTTTTCTTCCTCAAATCATTTAATGTTTCCCTGTCAAAAGGTGCTGGAGTTTTATCTTTAGAATCATTTTTAAAATCAGTCCTCTCTGGTTTTTTATAAAATGGTTTGTTATCCTTACTAGAAGATGCTCCTTTGGACTGAAAATTGTTTGTTGGGACTGCATGTTCCATACTTCTTGCCTTTTTCATAGCTTCCTGTAAAGAATTAGGATCAAATGCCTTTATCCAACCTCTTAGTGGTTCGGATAGGCCCTCAATGAAAAGAACTATCAATCTATGCTCTGAAATGTTTGGCACCATGACTGCCAACCGCTGAAATTCACCAATGAAATACTCCAAGTTGCCTGTTTGTTTCAGTTGTGCTAAGTCCCGGAAGTAAACCTCTGGATCTTTCTTGTCAAATCTTTCAACCAACCTTTCCACAAAGTCCTGGTACTCTGTCACCTGATTATGTTGAAGTGTTACCATACTATGGTACCACCAATCATGTGCTACTCCCTCCAAATGCAAAGTGGCGTATTTGATAGCTTCAATCTCTGTCATTGGCCTCAGTGCCAAAAATGTGTCAAGCTTATGAATCCAAGCTTGAGCTGTCATCTTACCACTCCCATCAAATGTAGGCATAGTAAGCTTGCCTGTAACTCTATTTAGCTCACTATTTTGACCTCTAGGCCTCCTATCCTGTCTGAGTGACCTGTAATGCTCTCTCCTCTGATTAACAAATCTCTCGAATGTCATCCTCTCTCGCACCTGTGGAGTTAATAAATCCCATTCGTTATTCGCAGCCATGAGGATATCTGCGAACATCTCCTCTCCTGGTTCTCCTGTAGGTGCTACCTCAGGTTCATCTCTAATGAAGGTAGGACGTGTAGGCCTGTCTGCTGTCTTGGAATGAGTCCTATGAGCTCTAGGTGACCCCACTGCACTCCTGTTATCCCCTTGCTCCTGATTCTGTCTGTCTTGTGGGTTCATGCGCTCAATCATGGTGGTGAGTGCCTGTAAGGCCTGAGCCATCTGCTGCTGTCCTGTAGCCATTACTCTGAAAAATTCCCTTGTTTCTTGCTCCTCATTCCTATCGCCTCTGGGTGGGCTACCCCCTTGCCTGTCACCCATGGTGCCCGACTGCCTGTCAAATTCTTGTTCGCTGTCAAACAAAGCTCGCCTGCGAGTGTAATATCTGTGAGAGCCAACCTCAGGCGGCTGCATGTGATTGCTAAACCCTCAAGATGGCAGGGTTTAGCTCTGATACCAATGTAAGAACCCTTACTAACTTTGCCCTTAAATCACTGATTTCTACCCTTGGGAATTTTGTCAAACACTTGTCTTGCAAAGTCTGTACTTGCTGTTATGAGTTTTTTGTTTGTATTGTTTGGGTCTTGTACACTGCAATTAATGTTTTGAATGCCTCTAACCATGAAAGATTGACTAACAATGTCATAGAAATGATATGCCAATTGATTTTGATGCATATAAGTAACTAAAAATAACAACTACAGCTGCTTGACAAATCATCAAACAGTTGGCATGCAAACTAGAAATTATGTGGCAGCAGCATAATGAAGTTTTTATTAGTTATTCTCACACCAAATAGTTACGAAGGTATAACATGTAATTTCCAAAACTTATGACAGCAAAATTAGAGAACCTGATATGTAAAATGCTTGCTGCAAATGATGGTCTCCACTCTTCAATGGACTGCCAATTAAACACGTTCCTGCTGTAGCTATGAATAATTTGCCAATTAAATGCCTGATTTCTTAGTACTGTAGCACGTCACTATGCATGCCACTGTAGCGTTTCACTATTCACGGATTACTGTAGCGCGAGTACTGTAGCGTCTACTGTAGCGCGGTTACTGTAGCGTCTACTGTAGCGCGGGTACTGTAGCAGCAATTGTATCTTGAAATGATTGCTTCAATTCTAATTTTTAATGGCTGCCAAATGAAACTGTAGGTCTGCAATTGATATATATTCGAAAATCTGCATACCCTAGATGTCTTCCCTTCTTTTTAAAGCCCAAATAGAACTCCAGAATGAAGCTCTCCTGAAATGCCAAATTCAGTGGATATTTCACCACCTCAAATGGTTGCAACACTGAAGAATTGTCGCTCTCCAATGGCTGACTGAATCAGAAACCCTTGGCTTCTTCTCCCAAGTTCATAACAAACAAATATCAATTCTCTGGATGGATGATATAAAATGAGCTCTTAAGTCCCTTTTTATTCTTTCTTATGAGAGCTCGAACACTTTCTTGGCCAATGTGGGATTAAAGACATATTCACACATTATAATATTAAAGTGACTTTATTATTATAAAGTTACTTTATAACTTTATAATAACATTAAAATATTTAAATAAATCACTTCAGTCACTTTTAATTAAATTAATTAAATATAAAGTCACCTTTTTTTATTTTATTTTATTTAATGACTTGATAAGAAATTAATTTAATCAATTTCTCCTTATTTCTCCACTTAGCCTTAGGAGAATGTAAAGGCTAAGAACTCCACTGAGATGCTAAAAAGGTGGGGACATTACATTCAATCTTTGTGCTGTTATAATTTGTTCTTAATAAAATTAGTATAGAAAAGGGTAGATAGGACTACACATAATCAAGACTTTGAGCTTGATATTGCTGTCCCATCCCAAAGGAAGTGACGGAAGTCTTTGAGCTTTCAGGAAACTTCACTTCCTTTCTCTCATTTCATTTCGAAAGTTGTTACTGCTGTTTTATATCAAATCGCTATCACTTTTTTGTGAAGAGAAAAGAATATTGCTTTTCTTGAAAGAAGAAGAAAGACTACTGTCCCATCCCATTTTATTTTTAAGCTTTAGATAGATAGGGGGAGCCTTCCCTTAATTAGGAGAGTTTTACTCACACACTGTGGTTGAAACCACATTTTTGTATTTTTCCCCAGGTGTACAAACTTTTCAACCAACACAATGAAATTATGAGTCGCTCCTGTGTCAATGAGAGGAATGACACGATGCTCTCTTATCACACCCTGAACTCTAAAGGACTCATTCTTGTGAATGCTCGAGAGTTGAGCAACCACTCTTCTGTCTTCTGACTCAATTTTAGGCTCTTTAGGAGCCTCTTCATACTCGCTGTCCTCAATTTCAATCTGCTGTTTAGAAATTTCAGAATCTGATCCATCCGCAGAATAGCACTCCGTTTGATGCAAATTGCCCTTCCCATGACACTTATGTCCTAGGGCCCAAGGTTCTCTACAAGAATAGCAAAGATTCTTCCTTCTAAGCTCTTGACGGAGCTCATCATCCATTCGTGAAGGAAAACTCTTGGTCTGATTTGTAAATTTCTTCTTATCCTTTCTGAAAAGGAAAGGCTTTGACTTAATTTTTTTTCCTTGGGGCAGCCAACTCCATGCTTCGAGATTTCCTAATAGCTTCTGCCAAGGTGGGCGGATCAAATGCTTTAACCCAACCTTTCAAAGGTTCTTCAAGTCCTTTAGTGAAAAGGACCACTAATCGCTTCTCAGAGATACTACTTACCATAACTGATAGATTTTGGAATTCAGTTATGTAAGTGTCCAATGAACCTTGTTGTTTGAGTTGAGCAAATTCTCCAAATTTCACCTCTGGATCCTTGGTGTCAAACCTCTTAATCAGCTTTTTGGTGAAATTAGCATATGTGGTGATCAAGTTATGACCAAGGGTGACCAACCCATGGTACCACCATTCGTGGGCCACTCGATCCAATTGCAAAGTAGCGAACTTGATGGCATCTTCTTTAGGCATAGGCCTGAAGGACAAGTAATTGTCCAACTTCTGCACCCATGCTCTAGCTGTGCTCTTAGTGCTCCCATCGAAATGTGTCAGAGTCACCCTTCCAAGAGCTTGCTGATAATCTCTTGGGGCAGAAAATCTATTGTCATTCCTCCTTCCTCGCTTCATTTCTGATTCATGAATTGATCCGAAGTAAGGATATCTCGGATCTCTCCAGGGAGAGAAGCATATTCCATATAGCTGTTCCTTATTTCATCAGCTGTAGGTATCTCCATTTCAGCTTGTTGTGCTTCTCTTGGCAGGAAGACAGGTTGTAGAGGTCTTCGGGCTGAACCTCCACTGTTGCTCCCATTGCTACTCCCATTTCCATTTCCTATAGAAGCATCAGAAGTGCTGACTTCCGGTCCATTGTTGGGTTGGTTAGGGGTCCCAACAATATTTTGGTTAAGTTTGGCCATCAATTGAGACATCATATCCATCATGGCATTGAATTGTCTCTTAGTGTTCTTATCAGGTGCCTCATTCTGTTCTGTAGCCTTATCTGGCATTGGATCCATTGAATCTGCAAAATCCAATTCCTTCCCTCTGTTTCTCAATACCTCTAAAAAAGTATCCTTTTCGGCACTACAGGAATCTGAAACTGCTGTCTCTTCTGTTCTTTGTTGTAGTAGTGGAGTCTCTGTCACTCATGGAGAATTCTGGCTGCTCGGAAACTCACAGGCTGGCAGGAAAACCAACTCTGATACCAATGCAATATCCCGGATAATGTTTTTTGGTTTTAAGTGCAATAAGAATTACAAACAAACACATAACCCGTTAAGATTAGAAAATATAATCTCAATGCTTGCTGAAATTGCAACCCTTCCATTTTGTGATCACCAAGTGCCCAATGTGAGAAGGTGAGAGCATACGGTGATAAGGGGTTCGTTAGCTCACTAATCTGCTGGAAATTATAAAGCAAGTACAATACTAGGCGGCAAGCCAACCCCTTTCGCTTATCCAACGGGAAAGCAAGGAACTTGGCAGTGAACCAGCCAAGAGAACAATACTGCAAACACAAATCACTCTACCTCATTATTTCAGCGGGAGGACTGAATTACAAATTACTCAACTCAATTGCTTATGCAACGGGAAGATCATTGCAACCAATATCACTCAACCACTTATGCAGCAAGAGGACTGAATTACAAATTATCAGATATAGGCAGCAAACCAACCTCTTCCACTTTCCAGCGGGATATGAAGATTACAATCCAGAATGGGTTAGTAGTAGTACTACTTAACCTTACAATGAAGAGGAAAGTGAGAGTAGAAATATATTGCTGAACATAAGAGATAATGATCATCAAACTAATTCAACACCAAAAACAACAGGTTGGAAATGCATAACCAGCAACCCATAAACTCACTAAATTACTCATATCTGACTCAAATCTCTCTCAATTCACTCCAAATCACTCCCAAACCAATACTAGACAAGCAACAACTAAGACAATCCAAAAGGGAGCTACAAAAACAGTTCAAAATACCCTGCATGCATCCCAATGCACTCTCCAAAACCCACACCTAGCTAGGATATTTTGATTTGCAATAATAAATTCAAAACTCTGAAAAAAGTTGCTACAAACTTACAAGATGTATCGCCAACAACAAGAAGGAAGATTAAGCAAGTACCCAGAATGATCGGTCGCTTAGGTAGAGAGGTATGATCGAAAACTTGCTTCAGCCATAGGGAAACCAACAACTCTAGAAATCATTCCAAACTCTAAGAACACTGAAATATGCACTGAAAATGTCATAGAATACATCACACAACTAGGTACTATATCCTTAGTATGAAACTGGAAACACTAGGGAGCCGCACTCCGAAGCTTCAAGTTCATACGCCAATCCGGCAGCATAACGATGCAATTTTTCAAGATCCCAGAATGAGAGCCCAAGACTCATATTTATAACTCCAAGCTCCCCCAAATTCAAATGCAAATGGCTCCCAAAGTCAACTCAAACTCACTTCATTTCGTTTCAAGTCTCCTCCAACATGGCGTCCACTTCCCCTTTCCTAAGCAAGTTCGAACTTTGCCTTATGGTGGTGTTTTTTGCAATATAAAAATCATAAAACACGAGATGTTTTTATCCATCCAATTGCCACCAAAAATACGCCATTTGACTTGGGAAAAACACATGGATATCAATTAATTATTTTCCCTTAAGTCATCCTCAATACATTTAATCAGTAAATGCAATTATTTAAATATTAAACCTTAGACAAGGAAATAATATTTATTTAAATCACTTATGCCTCCTGTACTGATCATCAACACAACCAAGATGAAGTGGAGTAAAGAAGACCATAGAACTGCTGCAGGATCAAGACCCTGTCCACTGCCCAAAAATAGAAATGGTCTATACTGCCACTTACTAAAAATAGTAAGTCATGAATTTCTACTCCGAAAATCATGATCTTCGTACCCAATGACAGAGCATGGAAAGCTCAGTAAGACAACATCATCCAAACGACCAACCCCTAACTTACTAAAAATAGTAAGTTCTCGCTTCGCTAACGTTTGAACCCTAATTCTTCATTCCACATAGCCTACGGGTGTCAGGAATAGGCCAATGGACCACTGGAAGCACATCATCGAGAAGGGGACATTACAATGTAATAGTTATCTTGCTAACATATCAATGGATATTTGTATACGACATATCTAAGTCTCTTAACTTTCGTTACTGAGGTCTTTAGACTGAATACTCCGCAGAATAATACTTCACCGTTGTTATTAAATGTCCATAATCCTTTGTATTGTCTCTTTATACTTGAGATGCCCAACACTTGATAGTCTTGTGTATACTAGCGATAATGATTATTATGATTACTGCATTAATTCATTCTATTTGCTGGCTGAACAGTGTTAGCACAGTTGATCATTCAACTTGGGCCATGTTGTAACTATATTATATTTTAGTCTTTGATAATCTTAATCTAAGTTACCGGTACGTCTAGGTTTTGACCTGGATCCGGGTACAATTCGAATCAGATTCGGATTCAAACTGGAATCCTTGTGGAATCGAACAGGGTTCCTGCATTTGCCCTCTGAAAGGTATCTGCGTTTTCAACCATGAATCCCAACATATTTGGAATGACATGGCGTTTTTTTTTCGATTCTGTGGCATTTTTGACGAGTCAATGTCGGATGTGGATTTCGAGGGGTTTTTTTTCCACTTTTTAGAAAGAAAACGTGTTTACCCTAAATCAAAATACATAGGTTTCTCTTCGAATTTTTTGTGCAGCCAAGAAGAGCAGATGCAAGCATAGACGACGCAGCAAGGTGACGCACAACGAGGGCAGACGAGGGGAGGTGACGCACGATGAGGTCAAACGAGGGCAGACGAGGGCAAAGTAGCCACCTCCCAATGAAGATTCACTCTTCCATCCATTCGAATAGCCTCTTCCCGACGGATATAAAACCAAATTTGTGTTCGACGGAAGTGTTTTCTTATTCTCCTATAATTACTCTATATAAGTTTTAACTTTAATTTTAGGTTTTTAATTTACTAAAATTTTATTAAATTTAATATCGTTTATTATTATTATTATTATTATTAACATTAAGAAGCTTACAATTATTTTAATGAATTCTATTGTTTATTAAATTTAAACTTAAATTAGTTATATTAAATTATATTAATTAATATTAAATTAAATATTATTTAATATTTATTGTTAATTTAATTATTTTTATTATTATTATACATGTGTTATTTTATGAATGACCTATTAAGTAGTATTTATATTAATAGGTTTTGAAAAATAGTGATAGGAATATAGTTTTACTTTTATTTTGTTAATATTTATTATTAATATTTAACATGTTTAAAAACTCAATAATATCAAATAACTTTATATTAATATGGTATTAAGATAATAGTTCATAAACTTATAAATTTAATATAATATAGATTTATATTATTATGACATTAAAGTTTTAGGTATTAAATATGTAATATTTATGATTTCATATGTTTATTAAAGAGGCGTACCCAAAACGTACCCAACCCCCTCCAAAAAAATTGACGTATCCGCGTACCGAAACTACGTACCCGTACCCGTATCCGTATCCGTACCCGATTCGGTAACTTAGATCTTAATCAATGTTGTTGGCCTTCTTAATCCTCTTCAAGATCGATGTCTGATTATCATAAATCATTGTCTATTGTGAGGGGACAATCTCTGACACCAGCAGTTCACTTATATTTAATTTAATAATTAACTTTATTTATTATTTAGGTTGATTTAATAATACAGTATTTATATTATTTTTGCAATAATGTATTATTATAATTTGTTATTTTGTCAATAATTTGATATTGTAAAATTTATATTATTATTTAATAAATATGAAATTTATATTAATATTTAATAAATATAAATTATATATTTAATCTTGTTTATTATTATAATTAAGATTTTATTCTATTCTTTTATCCGGTTATATATATATTTTTAATTCTATTATTATTTATCATTAAATTCTATTATGTTTAGATGGGGAAATCACACCACCAAATATGTCTGTAAGCTGCCTCAACAAATTTCTCCACAGCTTTGCACACATGTGCTTCATTTGTCGCCATTTGGACCACATTTTGTGGCCCAACCTCCTCAATAGTATCCTCAGGGACTTGAAACTGAAGATCAACATCTTTGAGATGCCTTGAACAATCAACCACCTTTAGAAAATATGAGCCCTGTGTACATGTAACCATGATATTGATGAGTGGTCGATGCCTAATGTCCATCCACCCATCCATGGCTATATTGCATCCACTCTTCACCCAACATTCCTTCATTTTCCATTAATAAATTGATCTTGGAATAGTTCTTATCCAAGATCGTGGTCCTCATTTTTTTCTCACCTAGTGGCACATATTATGGTCCTTCACTTGCTCCCATTGACACCATCTATATCGGCCTTCAACTGCACATTGAACAAATCAGCTAGGGGTTACTTGTCAATTTGTGTTCCCACCTATTGTATCTTGCATGAGCATCTGAAGAAGAACTTGCCATCTCTCCTACTGTTGTCTGCTAAATATGATTAGAGCTCTTTGTCTAGCTTTGCTGAACTTGTATCCTATGAGACAAACTAGTAGACATAGGTGTAGCTGCACTATCATTAGGAACACCGCATAGCTTGTTTATCTCAACTCTGTATTCAAGGTTTACCACTTTCACCAAAAAAGAACATATATCCACACCTTTTCCTCGAATATGAAGAAGGCGTGCATTAAATCTAATAATGCTGCCAAAAAATTGTAGATCACAAAAGTGGCACTTCGACAACCTTGTGCCAGCAGATGTCCTTGGTTTTCTTGATAGTTTTGTTGCAAACTGTCTTAGAGGGAGACTTACAATCAAAAGTACCCCTAGCATACTCTACCAAGCATGCGGAGGGGCACTATATATTTGCAGTTGCATTTGCCATGGAACTAATTTGGGCTTCAGGTTCATGTTCAACCCCATGGTCACCCCCATCAGCCTCAGGTGCATATTTAGATTCAATACTTTCACTATGAACTTCTACCTCATCATCACTCATTCCATGAGAGCTCATTGTGACACTACAGTAAACAATACAAATTGAAATTTTGTTTGTTTATAATTCTAAAGTGTGCCTAGTTTCAGCCTAGGTTGACAAATTTGAAAATAAAATAAAAATCTCATTGTTGAATCTTGATGACAATATGAACAATGAATAGTTAACATTGCAATGAATCTATGAATATGCATTTGTAGCCATGTCTATAGAATTATTATTAAAATTTAATTTTGAAAATAAAACTTACAAAATAAAAACCGAAAATATTGAAAAATCAGTCATAGAATCCTACTTGTGCTTGAAAAATCCTTCCAACTTGATGTAGAATCCCTCTTCTTCCTCTTCTTCTTTCTCTTTGTCACCGCTCTTGCACTTGAATCACCTCAATCACACTCCTTCAATCACCCTATTGCTCCTTTTCAACCTAGCTGTTGAAAAACTTCAAATGCAATTGTGAGTGAAAGTATTTTTGAGTGTTTAATAGAGCTTAGATGGCATAGGGGGGCACTTGCCATTAGGGTTCGACTCTTGGCACAAGAAACAAGAAAAAAATAATTTTTTAATTTAAAACTGCTTTTTGTATGCCCAAGGACGAGAAATGCCTAGGTGTCTCTCGGGATGGTCAAGTGATGCCTGGGCAGCCATTGGACATCTCAATGTCCCCGATGATGGTGGCGGTTCAGCAGGGAGACGCCCCCACCCCGTCCTCGCGTCTCGAAGACGTCCTCATCCCTGAAACAGCAAGAAAATGGGTGGGGGGGAGATGCATTGCTGTGTTTCACTGGTTTTAGATTAGCTATTTAAATTTTCCTTATGCTATACACATGTATTGACAGATTGACATTTCTAGGGAATATGCCCACTTTTTTCTTTTATCTGAAATTCAACACACAAGGAGTCATAGTTGTGGGCTTTAACTACACTTGATTTGATTTTGATGCTCTAATGGAACATTAAACACTTAAAAATTGCCTTCAAAAGAGCCTGTTTATTTCCAACAAGTGAGAATGTTTTGCCATCTTTGATAAGTTTCTAGAATTCCCCATGTTTTGTTTAAACATGATACACTAGAGAATCTGTAGAAAGGCATTCCATTAACCTGTTATAGTTTTTCTAGTAGGAAAAATAGTATGGTCCTAAGGCTTACAAAGTTCGCTTTCAAAAATCATTTTATGAAGTTATAGGAAGGCTTGTTGATGTGTACCACTAAGTTTTTGAGATTTCCACAAATTGTTTTCGTTACTATTTAATAAAAATGTCCTATTAGAAAAAAACTTATCATCTAATCAAATATTGGGAAAAGACCAAGTTAACCTCCAAAGTAGCTTAAAGTCCATATTTGCCTTAATGCTAAGTCCAATGTATTTCATGGCTTCACACTATCACTGCTGAGATGATTTGTTACCATTTGCTAGGCCTGGCAAATTCTCTCAAGGATATTGACATTGAGAGTTTGGATACCCACGTGTCCCCAAATATAAATCATACTTTGAATACACCTTTTCTCAAATATAAATCATCCTTTCGATGGCCCTTTGATTACTTAATTGCATATTTGTATCTTTTTAAATCTTTATAAAAATTAAGTTGCAATACATATCAAATCTAGAACCAGAGAAACCAACAGACAGTCATAAGTTTGACTGAGATATTTTCCTTAGTTAAATGTGGGTTTGATCGTTTCCTTTTCTTTTGGAATGTCTCAGACTAAACATTTACCAGATTTGCATTTAATTGCATAAATAAATAAGGTGAAGCAGGTTTCATAATGGTATTCAAGAAAAATAGATTCTTGGACAAGCTTGATAGACAAGGTCATTGTTTAGTTAATACATAGCTTAGCTAAATAATAATATAATAATAATATTATATACGTTCAAAATGTTGTGGAATGGTCACAATCATTACAATATAGGCCTGCAATAAAATATTGTATGCTTAGTATCTAAAGGATTTTCCTTAAGTACTGTTTACACTCTCCTATGGTCAATCGTCATGAAGTGTTTCACATTTAACTGGATGTTATCCTTGCATTGATGAATTCTGTTCTTAAACTGATGGGAACAGATACATTTGATCAAGGACTTTATGGCGGACCAGTGGGTTGGTTTGGAGGCAAGGATGCTGAGTTTGCTCTTGCAACTGGATCAGTGCTAGTGCAAAAGAACATTGTAAGTTCTTTGAGTACTAAAATATTCTAATGGCTGTTTCTGGTGTAAAATGATTAAAGCCAAAAAAATCTGAAAACTTATGAGAGCTCATGGGAGATCAAGAATGATATCTTTTAAGATTTTTTATTCTTATTTCTTAATTGGAATTGTAATACTCTTTCCAATACATTTAGGACTTTGGGGTTCTTTTAAGTTTAATGCTTCTCTACCAGTGATAAATTAAGTCATTGTACAGACCAGTTTTTTTCTTCATGCGATATATTCCTAGTTTCTTGTCATCAAACTTTGTGGTTATCAACCAAAATATTTGTATTTAATCATGTCGGTATTGGTGAAAACATTAGGGGACTTGGTATGGTAAGTTAATAATTTCAAGGCCTAATGGATGCTAATAAAGAAAATTGTGTATAGTGGAGACAGCATACGTGGCAATAGATTCGAAGTAAATATGTGCAGAACAGCAAATGAGTGATAGGATTTAACCTTAGGTACATTTAAAAGAAGGAAAAAGAATGAAAATTAACATGTCTTTAAAAAACTGCTGTAAATTCTAAAATCAATGTGATATAAATGATTGGTATAAAATGTAGCATAAGTTCTTATGTCTGCAGAATGTTGGTTTCAGGGTACAAAAATATTTCTATATTCAGAAGCTGAATTACAAAAAGATGACCAGTCATCTTCTATATGGTGCAAACATGAACTCATGGCAAGCCAGGTATGCATTGCTAGCATAATGGTGTAAGTGTTCTATTAACTTTTGAACTTGATGCATCTTTGTTTCTGGTAGAAGGATGCATCTTATGAACTTTACCATTTATGGGATATTTTATTGTTCAACTTTTGGAATTGAAAATGGGTGTGGTATAAACTATGGTCTTTTGCACTTGCTTGAGCATGTCTTTGTACAAATATGCATTTATGATACTACAAATCATCTTATTGACATAGCTTGAAAAGTTATTTCTGAGGAATTAGTGATATTCTTCTTAAACAATATATGAACTCTAATAAATCATATTAGTTGATAGATCATTCCAGACTACCCAAGTCCAGGGTCTAAGTTTGGCTTCTGTTTCATAGGAACATAATGATTATATAATGCACATGGACTAAACGTAAATATAGAAAAAGATGCACATAATTCAATTGACATTTGGTCACAAAGTTTTATTTGTGTTTGGACACATTCTAATAGTACAAAATTGTCTAGGTCTTGTGCCCCTATGTTGCCTTATTTGAACTTTAGACAACTTAATTTGATTAATAAATTATTTTGTGTTTACCTCGCAAATAACTATGATAATTAAAATAGGCGAAGGTTCTTTGCTAGTTAGTGACGCCGCAAACTATTGGGGTCAAGCATACATTAGGTATAGCTGTAGTTGTTTTAGTTTTGTTTATCATACCTGGTTAGATGTCCAGTTAAGGATACCTCTATGAACACCCTCTTTAGTCAAGCCGAAAGTGAAAGAGAGGATACCCACTCTTAGAAATTGGCCTTTAATCATTTACATTCTTTAGATGAGTCCCTCTTTTGTCTTCATGAAGATAGATTCTGCCCTTGAAGATTGGTTAATACTCTAGTATTGTGGAACTGTAATTTTGGGATCTAATAGATTGTAAATTTATAGTTTTTTTATGATGATGAGTAGATTATGCTAGTTGACAAACAATTGGCAATCAATGGTTGGAAAGATACAATTAATTAGAGCAGTTTTGTAATTCATTACAGTCTGTATCTTATCAACTTCTCTCTCTTCCTTGAACCATTGAGGAGTCATTAGAAGTGTGCAAAGGACTTTCTTGGTAGTTGGAGATTGGTTGCAACACCTAAAAGATGGGGTGGTTCAATATACCAAGGAACTTGCTCTTTTGAACCAAACTCTGGGAATGAAGTATGCTTGTAGAGTCCATTGAAAAATGAAATTCTAATGGTGCAAAATCCTCCACCAAAATACAATCTTGAGAATTTGAAAAAGAGATGGTAAGTTGGAAAGGCATTCTCTCCCCTATACCATGATATATAAGCAAGGGTTCTAAGCATATACAATATATATTCACTTTGTAATGTCCGTTTCTAAGTAGTCCAAAGCAATTTATTAGCCTATTTAATTCTCGTAGGCTAAAGTTGGGGAAAAGGTGTAATATCCCCAACAATTTTTTTTTTTGATTTTTCCAACAAGATTAGGAGCACAACAACACCCGTTAGGGTTAGAGAAATGAAATCCAAACCAACTGGAAAGAACCCTACACCTTTTGATCACCGAGAGCCCAAACTGGGAGGGTGAGAGCATACGGTAGCAGGGGATCGTTAGATGTAAACTGTTGAAAGTATTGATTACAATAATGAGCGGCAAGCCAACCCCTTCCACTTTCCAGCGGGAATAGAAAACTAGAAAGTTTGGTGGTAAACCTGCCAAGGAGAACAAGAACAAAACCAAGCACAAATTACTCTACCACAATATTTCAGCGGGAGGACTAAACACTTACAACAAAGCTCAACTCAACCGCTTATGCAGCGGGAGGACCATTACAAACGAAATATCACTCTACTGCTTATGCAGTAGGAGGACAAAATTACAAATATAAAATGTAGGCGGTGAGCCAGACTCTTCCACTTTTCAGCGGGGTATGCTTTACAATCCAGAAATGGCTGTTAGTACTACTATCTAGCCTTACAAATAAGAGATGCAATGCATAGGAACGAGAGATTATGCTGTCCGTTACTGCTGAATATCTCCAAACTTATCACAATTAACAAACTCAAATCCATCCACAAAGAAATAACACACCAATAATCACTAAATTGAAATTACAATCTGCTGTCTGCATAACATGTAGAAAACAACCACTACCAAATTCACTATTATTTTCATAACTCACCCAAAACAACTCGGAATGACACAAAAACGGAAGCAAATGAAAGATATGACAAAGGCGATGCAACCGGAGACTCAAACCTGCACCGCGAACACCACAAACAGCCAACATGCAACCCAAGGCAGCCAAGAAATGGTACGGCCCAGCTGGAAAGTTCGATTTGCTGCCAAAAATCAGAAAGTACACCAACAGAAATGCCAAGGTAGAAGAATGGTCGCCCTCCAAATACGCTTCCAACGAGTTACTACCCAGAATAATGGATTGCATAGGCAGGGAGATACGATCAAATCTTCACTTCAGCCACACCAAAAACCAGCAACACTGAAATCCACACCACACGCTGAAAACCACACAACACACTGGAAATCTGAAAATGCACACTGAAAACTTCACCAACAATCCAACTCTTAACTAGGTACTATGTCTCAACTGCGAAACTGGCTAAACTAGGGAGCCACAACTCCGAAGGTCAAGTTCACTCACCATTCCGACAACATAACAATATGATTTCTTCAAGATAAACAAATGAGGAGCCCATCCCTTGTATTTATAGATTTTTGAAACTCAAATTCACCTGAAATGGCACCCAAATTACCTTTCATTCATATGCATTTCATTTCACACGCCCCCAAGTATGGCGTCCACTTTCCACACTCCCTAGTTGAACTTTTTCCCAAGGAAAATCGCCATGTTCTAATATCAACTTTACAAATCATAAACACCTTCATTTTTGACGCCCTCAGCTAAGGGAAATAAAATGTGACTTTGGACAAATAACATAATATTTTCCTTCCTAAGTCATTCGTCCAAAAATATAATCAGTCGAAATAATTAAATATTAAACTTTAGAATAAATTAATAATATTTAATTAGCGATTAAAAATCAACCACTGATTGCTACCAAAACAAGCATGTGAACGAAGGTGCATAAAACACTAATTCTGAACTGGATTGGAGCTCTGCTCAAGACTGCCAAAAATAGCATTGCTTGAACTCCCACTTACTAAAAATAGTAAGTTATGAAAACATCTCCGAAAGACATGCTTGCCGAACCCTGTGAGAGAGCTCGGAAAACCCAGAAAAACCTCAAAATCCAGTCAGCTGCCACTAACTTACTAAAAATAGTAAGTTCAGAAATCACTCCGTAACAAAATGCATGTTAAACCATCGTGAAGCTCTTGAAAAACCCAGAAGGAATTCTCAGTTCTTTCTGCCAAACTCCAACCAGAACGTCCCCGAAAAACGCGAAGAATCCTCCTAGAAAATAGGAATCCCTAATTTTTTATTCCAATCAACCTATAGGTCTTCGGAATAGGCCACTGGACCAGTGATTACTCCTTACTGAGAAAGGGGACATTGCAAAAGGGAATAATTTAAACTAATTCTTTAATATTTTTTGACAAAGTATATTTAAAGTGTAATGTTATTTAATTAATTTAAGAGAGTATTATTAAGTGACTTTACTGTTATATTTAAAGGGAATATATAAGGTCACTTCATTTTCGAGATTTAAATGAAATGTTAAAAAGTGCGGGAAATTGAAATGCCTTTTGAGAAGTTTCTTAGGGTTAATATAAAAGTACATTTTGAGGGTCATTTTCACATGCTTGGATTATTTTTCTTATTTGGATTTTGAGAGCTTCTTGAGGTGCCAAACCCTAGGACAAAACCTTTTGGCAATTGGTTTCAATGGTGAAACTATCCACCCTAGCTGGTTACAAGCGAAATCATTTAGGTTTCACATTTGCACTTCAACAATGTGGAATGAAATTTGTAAGTATGCATTGAAAACAAATTTCTATGGTTTGAGATTTCTCAAGTTACTTGTATTTGGGCACTATTGACATTTTGCATATTGTTGTTTGTGGGTCATATTCAAGGCATAGGTTTTGGGCAAAATCAATTGAACCATATGGTGCAAGAGTTGCGTGATTGGTTGGTTTAACCTTGGGCAAATAGTTTGAGTGGTGGCGTGAGAATAAAGGGGAACCTATGAGGAGAATTTGCAGCGTTTGTTGAGTGATTTATCAACTGTTCATGAAGATTGTTGCTGATAATGTGGAACCAATCGAACATTTTGACTCCCGAGGTAATTTCATCTATGAAGTAGTACATCCATGTCTCGAATGGTGCACCCTGAGGGCTGCCCATTACTCTATTCAGCAGTAGGATGATATCACCATATTCTTCTTTGAAGTATGGACGCAACAGATACTTTGACACTTTTCCTTGGGGCCTTTTCTTTTCCAAGTAGGACTTGTTAATATTTGCTGCATAGAGTTTAGACTGGTTATCATTTAGACCGGTTATCATAGATCTTCTGGGTATCTTCTTTGGTCTTGTAGGAGGTTTAATTGTAGTTTGGAATTCCAAACATCTCTTGAATGGCTAACTCTAAAAGATTAGCTAAAACCCTTCCATCAGGTGCAATAATCTCTCTTGATTGTGCATTGTAATGAATAGCACATTCAACTATCAGCTCAGTGCACTCCTTAGCCGAAGGAAATCCGGCTGCCTGGACAATGCCATTTCTCATCATTCGGCAAGCAATGGGCGTCGGGAGGTGTCTATCATACCTGTGCATTCTCTTTCTGAATTCTTCCATATCTACATGTCCATGGTCAATGTCTGTGACGCTCTTCCATTTAGATTTGATCTTGGATTTTCGCTGCACTCCCTTACTGGCGAACTTCGTTGGTACTTTTCTGGAAGGTGTTTCTTTGGTAGTCATCGACCCGTAAGACACATGAAAATTCAATATTATTTCTAAGGTTTTAATTCTGATTTTTGATCCTTTTTCATGGAATTTTCACTTTCAGTTTCAGCCTGTTAAAGGGTTAAGTTTCTGCGAAAAAGAAGACTGAAAGTGAAGAATTTAGTCAAGAAATTGATAAAATTTGAGAGAAATAAGACAGGATAATAGAAAAATTCAGTCAATTTCAGATTTTGTATGTTAGAAATTAATCTTTGTGATTGGAATTCACCTTCAATCCTGAAAATCTGTCTTAAAATCAGAAAAAAGCACTTAATTTATTTCCAACACTTAAAAGAATTTTGCTTCTTCAAAATTTCTCTTCAAGAAATCAATTTTCACAAAATTTGAGAGAAAACTTCTTCTCAATTGCTCTCCAAATTCTCAACCTAAATAATGAATTTGAAAGTGATTGGCTGAAAATATATAGAGTCTAGGGATTTTAAACTTAGAAGCTTGATCCTTGTGTGTTTTTTTTGTTTTTTCTATTTTTTTTGTTGTGTTTTAATGTTTTAAATCTTTCCAAAATGGAAAGTTTTATTCCTCTCTCAAAATTCCATCCTTAGCTAAGGAATCTTCTAGAACTTTCTTTCGAATTGAATTTTCTTTGATTTAAAAAAAAAAATATTTCTAAGTGTTGAAATTATTTTCCCTTTGAAAATAATTCCAAGTGTTGGAAAATAATGAAAAATATTTAATGTGTCAAGTTAATTTTCCAACCCATTCGTTGATTGACACTTGATTTCATGTGCAATTTTTGTCAAAAATATTTTTCCTTTAGCCAATTTTGTCTTTCACCATGGCAAGTTGATCTTCAAATCTTGGGCAAATTTTCATGTCTGGCTTATGCATGTTCACATATTCATTTATGCCTAGGCCAACATGGAAGTTCTAATGTCTTATTCATCTTGGCCAATTTTGTTTTTACGTCCAAAATTTATTTCTAACTTGGCGAGCTTGTCCTCATGTTTTGCTTTATTCTACCATGTCTAGGCCAACTTGGAAGATTTGATTACCATGTTTCATATTTTAATCTTTTCCCATGCTAAGCAAACTTTAAGTACTTTCTTCTTGGGCGAACTTTGGATTGCTTGCTTCATAGCTGACTTTCATGCTTATTAGGCATGCTTTGATTCTTTCATCTTCTTGTCTTAATCTTTCCTTTTAATGCCTTGGCATGCTTTATGCCAACTTGTGTTTTACTTCATCATCTAGGCGAACTTGGAGAGCCGTTAGACATGGGCAAACTTTGAAGTTATCATGCCATCCTTGTTTTAATCAATCAAGCAATAGTTTGCAAAAAATCACGATTATACCCGATTATTCCTCAATCCTAGAGCTAGGCGATTTATTTCTCGAAAAAATTCTGATTCATGAAAAAATCATTGACCAAGCGTTGACCCAATTTTCAAAGATTTTTTGCATTGATCTCACGTTAAAATCATGTTAAAAACCCCCAAAATGGCAAAAAAGTGAAAAAAATCATTGTAAAAACTTGCAAAACCCTAGAAAAATGTGTGAAATTACTGAATTGCTTAGAAATAGGGTTGGTCTGAGACAAAATTAGAGTCAATGTAGAATCAAGGTTGAAAAAGTTTGTTATTTTGTCCATTTTCGGGGGGTTCATCATTCTTGACACTTCACTTGTTCAAATGCACGAGCTCAACGACCCAACAAAGGTAGAAAGCCCACTAGCTCAATGGCCTAGTAGGGGTTTGAACCTTGGTGGCTACCTCACCAATGGAATTTTCCTACCACAACACTAAACATTCAAAGACATATTTAATATATGTAGATATAGATATATGATTTTTAATTTTTAATTAATATAGATATTTTTTGCCCAAACAAAGACATGCAATTCATTTTGTGAGCAATATATCTAAAGTGCTCCACGAAATAAATCTGAATGATAACAAACAAGCTTACATAGTTGTAATAAAAGAGCCTCCAACACACAATCATTAAAATTTGTCTCTACCTAAAATAGTAGTTGCAAGCTAAGTATTGCCAAAATAGTAGTTGCAAGCTAGGTATTGCCAAAACCAGTGGCTTGCTAATCTTTTACTTCAGCTAAACAAATGCCTTTTGTTGAATTCTACCCCATATAAAAGACTTACGAATTGCCACCAGGGAATATAAAGCATTGCAACTATGCAATATGATTTGATAAGCTTTCTCAAATATTGAACTACCCCTAGAAAACTCTTTGCCTCAATCACAATGAAAGTCTTGGATCACTTCAAAATGGCTTCCACTTTTACTAAATTCCTAATGATTGTTGGATCTCTGTCTGATAAATTTTGATCTCAGCTACTTCATAGACTTAGCTAATGTAATGACCCCTTCTCAAACCTGATCCTTTCTGCAACCGTTGGTCTCTTTCTAGGAAGCTCGGAGGCCAGTCGGAGGGTAAAATTAGGGTTTCCTATTTTTGAGGAGGTCTTTTTGGATGGGTTCATCGTCGGCTTTTTCTGATGGTTCAGAGGGCTTCGCAACGATGTCTTCATCTCAGTTTTTGGAGCAGTTTTCAGAATTTACTATTTTTAGTAAGTTCTATTTTTGGCAGGGCTCGCGTGGCATCGGGCAATCTCTACATCCTGTTCAGTTAACTCCAGGAGCATGGTCAGGTTCTAGCTTCAGATTTTGGAGTTGTGTGGTCAAGTAACTTTATTTTAATTAAATAATCATTATAATTATAAAGTTGCTTATCCCCCCTTGGCCTAGTCCCACAACTTAAAAACATCACTTAAAAGGGGGACTTTATGGGTGGCGCCCTCATGGAGGATTTATTTAATATTTTATCCTTGGCCAAAGTCAAAACATGGCGAAAACTTACCAAGGTGATATTTTTATATTATTTCATTTGACTTTTTGGCTAGGTGTGATGGCGCCATGTTGAGGAGGGGATTAGGGTTTGCCTTGGAAATCGAATTAGGGTTTTGAGGAGGCAAGTGAAGCTATTTATTGGAGTCTTGGGAGGATTGAAGGGATCTTTTGGCAGAATTTGTATTTGGGCAGCCGTCTGGCTCTGGACATGCTTCAAGGAATGGAAGCCTTCTAGCATAGGCATCTCTTCTTGCTTGAAAAATAGCAACTAGGGTGATTATATTCTCTATGTAATTGCATTTAGCCGTAGTTTATCATCAGAGTTTTCATTGTAATCATTTAGGCTTATAGTTCATTCAGTTTTCTGCATCTAGAATTCCCGCGACTAATTTCATGTTTTGTTCACAACCAGAAAATACAAAAAAATTGCATTGTGGGTATTAGTTCTTTGCATTTGCCTCAACTAGGCGTTGCATTTCCTAGGGTTTCAGCAAGTTTGGTTAATGCATTTAATTTTAATGACAAATCGTATTTTGCAGCCAGCCGTACCATTTTAAATGCATTGGAAATCGTGCCATTTTTCATTGTGAGGGTTTTGCAGTGTTGTTTGAGTCTTTCGCAGGTTTCCACGTCACCAAGGCATTTTGCAATTAGTTTCCGGAGGAAAGAAGATTGTACGAGGACGAAATGAGCTGTTGGCAGTGATCCATGGGTTCGCGGCTGAATGTGCAGATTTATGTTGAATCAGAAACTCTCTTCTAAAAGGGGAGTTGTGAAAGAATTTCTTTGATTGTACTCTGACCAGTAGTACTGGCAGTCTTGAACTGTGATCTTGATTGTAATTGTCAAGCTAACCAAACTTATCTTATCTACCTCCATCCTATGGTAGCTCCTCTCCCTGTTGGGATTGAAAGCACATCCTGGATGTCGAGTGTCTTTTCAGTTTCTGCAATCAATTAAATTCGAGCATTTAAGTTTCACTCCGTCATATGGTAGCCCCTATCCGTCTGGAGTGGGTAGCACATACTTGGCGTTGAGTTCCTTCCAGTTCTAGATTTCAGGGACCCTCTGACCAATGCTCGCCATCCCGGCGCCATACTGGTTAGAGTTCTTTGCATAAGCAACTAAGACCCTCTGACCAATGCTCGCCATCCCGGCGCCATACTGGTTAGAGTTCTTTTCATAAGCAACTAAGATCCTCTGACCAATGCTCATCCATACGGTGCCATTCTGGTTAGGGTTGCTTCAGCAAATCAAATACTTTTTCTCAGAACTAATTGATCACTCATATAGTTGTTGTAATTAAGTTGATCAAAAATTTCAAAAAAAAATTGGCTAGGGATATTTCAGTGGTATCAGAGCCAAGATCCTGCCATCCTGTGAGCAAGTCCGTATATGAGTGACAGAGAAAAAAGATACTGGGCAAGAGAAGATAAGAAGGTTGGGAAACAATTCCAGTTTCATCAACCTCCTGAGGGTCAGACAGCCTCAGAAGTCTTAAGGGCTCACTGGGAATCTTCCGGGGAATCTAACATGGCTGAAGGAGAAAGGTCAATCGGGGGAAATGAGGGGTTCACCCGCAACAGAGATGATAGTGGAAAGGAAAGAGAAAGATCTCTGAGTCCTGGGAAGAGATTTGAAAGGAAGATGGATGCTTTAATGGACATGGTATCCCTCATGATGGGAAGAGTGGGCCAGAACACCACTCCTCAGAATAACTCAGGGCATAGAGGAGAATATAGTGCCTCCAAACCCCAAGATGAACATGCAGGCCGGGTAGTACCTAATAATACCAACATATCTTCCAGGCCCTTTAAACCCACTTTCCTGGCACCTACAATCAACCAGCCAGATCCCGAGGAGAATGCTTCATTTGTGGAGCAGTTGAGACTCGGTAGAGCAGAGTATGATTCTCTGCCTGATGACATCAAAATGGATATGTCCTATAATGATTTTATGGATCATAAAAGGAAAAACAAAGGACAAGGGAGGTATTATGACCAAAGGAGATCATTCAATCAAGGGGATTTGTACCAAGCTGTCAACAAAGTTATCCTTCCACACTTTGACGGAAGTGAGACTAATTCAGCCCGAGCTTGGATTCAGAAGCTGGATAACTATCTAGCTCTTAGGCCAATGGCAGAAGAAGAAGCGATTAAGTTCGCTACGCTGCACCTGGACGGAGTAGCGCACGAGTGGTGGTACCATGGCCTCATTACTCTTGGTCATCGATCTATCACAACGTATGATGAGTTCACCACTAGGCTCATCGAGAGGTTTGAGAAGAAGGATCCTGAAATCCATTTCAGAGAGCTTGCTCAACTGAGACAATATAGTACGGTCGAGGCCTACATTGCAGAGTTTCAAAGGCTCTCAGTCATGGTGACTGGAATCACGGAAAGGAGACTGGTGATTTTGTTTAGTGAAGGGTTGACAGAACCTCTCAAAGGTTGGATCAAAGCCTTTGACCCTCCATCACTGCAAGAAGCCATGAAAAAGGCAAGGAACATGGAGTGGGCTGCTCCTAAGGCCAAGTTTCAGTCAAATTCCCCCTTTCAGAAAAGGGATAAGGGAAAAAGGCCTCAGCATAGACCACCCTTGAGACCTCAACACCAAGAGTTCAAGAACCGCAATCCAAATGTTACCAGATTGGATCCAGAAACCCTGAATGAACTCAGAAGGAAAGGGTTATGTTTTCGGTGTAGAGAAAAATGGTCTCAAGATCATGTTTGCCAAAAGGGGGTTAAGTTCAATCAGATTGAATATTATTCTGCTGGTGAAAGTGGGTCTGATTTATCCGACCAGCAATCTGATTATGAAGAAAGTGAAGGTGATAGAGCCCCAGAAGAATCTGGAGATGAAAAGGAGTGTGGTGGAGTCTTGGCCCAGCTCTCTAGTTTTCAAAGAAACGAATCATTCAAGGTTCGTGGGATGATCAAAGGGCAGCGAATTGTTGCCTTGATCGACACCGGAGCAACACATAACTTCATTGATGAAGTTGTAGTAGCCAAGAAGGGGCTGCAAACTGAAGAGTTTGAAGGGTTCAAGGTCATGGTTGCAGATGGATTTCATATCTCTTGCACCAAGAAGATTTCAAACATGACCATGCAGTTGGGAAACTACGAAGTCAAGGATGACTTCTACGTAGTACACATTGGGGATACTGATGCTGTCTTAGGTATTCAATGGCTGCGATCTCTTGGAGAGATCTCCTTGAATCTGCAAACTATGGAGTTAAAGTTTCAATCAGATGGGAAGAGAGTAGTTCTAAGAGGCATGTCTAATGGAGGTCCGCGAGTGGTGTCATTCAAAAGAATGGCAAGACTGATCCGTCATGATCAAGTTGAATGGGTTGCCGAATGTATGATCCTCCTTGCAAGTCCCATTGAGGCTAAGCGTGATCAACCTCCTGATATCCAGTCTCTGCTTGCAAAGAAGAGTGCAGTTTTTGCCGACTTGCCTCCTGGACCTCCCCCTGAACGGGGTTCAGAACACATTATAGAGCTCAAGGAAGGAGCTAAACCAGTGATCACAACTCCATACCGGTATCCAAAGAGGCAGAAGGATGAAATAGAAAGGAATATTCAAGAACTCCTGGAGATGGGTTTCATTCGCCCAAGCAAGAGTCCCTTTGCTTCAGCAGTAGTGCTTGTTAAGAAAAAAAGATGGGACCATGCGCATGTGCGTGGACTATCGTGCTTTGAATCAAAGCACCATCAAAAATAGATACCCCATTCCCCGAATTGATGAACTCATTGATGAGTTACATGGGGCCAAGTTCTTTTCGAAGATCGATCTGAGGTCGGGCTACCACCAGATTCGGATGAGGGGATCTGACGTGGAAAAGACAGCCTTCAGATGCCACTATGGCCATTTTGAATTCCTAGTCATGCCCTTTGGGTTGACTAATGCTCCAGCCACCTTCCAGTCTTGCATGAACCGTGTCTTTCAGAATCAGTTAAGGAAATTTGTGCTGATATTTTTTGATGACATCCTGATTTACAGCAAGACTTGGGATGAGCACCTT
This sequence comes from Cryptomeria japonica, assembly GCF_030272615.1. Lineage (NCBI taxonomy): Eukaryota > Viridiplantae > Streptophyta > Pinopsida > Cupressales > Cupressaceae > Cryptomeria > Cryptomeria japonica. The sequence goes on along the minus strand of NC_081413.1, from coordinate 143,925,460 downwards.
AAACATTTGGAGGTAGTGCTTAGTACCCTAGAGTCAGAAAGTTTGTTTGCAAAAGCTTCCAAATGTGAATTTGGAATGGAGGAGTTATTGTACTTGGGTCACATAATCAGTGCTGGGGGAGTAAAGGTGGATCCGGAGAAAATAAAAGCAGTAATGGATTGGCCACCTCCCGAGAACTTGACTCAATTAAAAGGATTTCTAGGTCTATGTGGTTTTTATCGGAGGTTTGTTAAGGGGTATTCCCAGAATGCAGCTCCTCTTACTGATCTCACCAAAAAGGGGGCCTTTGTTTGGTCCGAAAGAGCTCAAGAGGTGTTTGATAAATTTAAGAAAATCATGAGCTCGTGTCCAGTTCTAGCCATTCCAGACTTTTCCAAACCATTTGAGTTGCAGTGTGACGCATCAGGTGAAGGAGTTGGCGCTGTCCTGATGCAAGACAAACACCCTATCGTGTTTGAGAGCAGAAAATTGAGGGGTGTGGAGAGATCCTATTCAATTTATGACAAAGAAATGCTTGCCATTATGCATGCATTAGCCAAGTTCAGGCAGTACTTGGTGGGAAACAAGTTCGTGGTAAAAACAGACCACAATAGCCTCAAGCATTTTATGCACCAGAAGGATTTAAATGAGAGGCAACAGAAATGGGTGAGTAAGCTGCAAGCTTACGACTTTGACATTGAATATGTCAAAGGGAAAAATAATGTCGTGGCCGATGCTCTCTCCCGACGGCCTCATCTTAGCTCATTGTGTGAGCTTACTGCAGATTGGAGAGACATGTTGCTTGCTGATTATGCCAAAAATCAGTTTGCAACCAGCATTTTAGAAGGTACTTTCCATGATGAGAAGTATCAGGTGGTTGAGGGATTGATTCACTATAAGGGAAGAATCTTTTTGGTGGCTGATTCTAAGCTCAAAAGAAAGATCCTTGTGAATTTTCATGACATCCCAGTTGCTGGCCATCAAGGTTTTTTCAAGACCTATAGGCAGATCCGCGAAAGGTTTTCTTGGAAAGGTCTGAAGAAGGAGGTGCAACGCTACATTCAGGAATGTCCTGTTTGTCAAGCGAATAAGAATGAGCATACATTGCCCGCCGGATTGCTGCAACCACTTCCCATTCCCAATCAAAAATGGGAAAGCATTTCAATGGATTTCATCACTGGGTTGCCCAAGGCCCAAGGGAGGGATTGCATTTACGTGGTGGTTGACAGATTAACTAAGTTTGCTCATTTCTTTGCCATTACTAGTACTTTTTCTGCAGCCCAAGTTGCAGATTTATTTTTTCGAGAAGTGTTTAGGCTTCATGGATTGCCAAAGAATATTGTAAGTGATAGGGACAGTAAGTTCCTAAGTACATTTTGGCAGGAAGTCTTTAGAATGAGTGGTACTGTGCTGACTCCAAGCACAAGTTATCACCCCCAAACTGATGGGCAAACTGAAGTTGTGAACAAGTGGCTGGAAGGCTACTTGAGAAATTATGTGTCAGAGCAGCAGAAAGCTTGGGTTAAGTGGCTGCATATAGGCGAGTATTGCTACAACTCTACCTATCATATGTCAATCAAAATGTCTCCCTTCTTGGCACTTTATGGGTATGAAGCACCCAGCTTTGCAGATTTGGTGTTTGGGGATAGCAAAGCCCCTCTAGCCAAGGATTTATTGCAGCAGAGTCAAGACATAATGAGGTCCTTAAAGGATAATTTGCAGATTGCACAGAATCAGCAGAAGTTATATGCTGATCAGAGACGGGTAGAGCGTTCTTTTGAGGTTGGGGACATGGTCTACCTCCGGTTACAACCTTATAGACAGTCTACTCTCAAGAAGAGTGGAGCTGAGAAGCTGAAACCGCGCTTCTATGGACCATTTAGGGTCATCAGGAAGATTGGGGCTGTAGCTTATGAATTAGAGCTACCTTCAGATAGCAGAGTGCATAACGTCTTCCACGTGTCTCGCCTCAAGAAGGCACTTGGACACAATGTGGTTGCTTCTTCACAGTTGCCACCGTTGGACGAAGAAGGACTATTGATTCTAGTTCCCGAGGATATACTTGATGTCAGAGAACGTTCTTTGAGGAATAGAACTGTCAGAGAATATTTAGTGAAGTGGAAGAACCTACCTTTGGAGGATGCAACATGGGAAAATGATGAGATATTGCAGCATCCTGGGTTGCGATTGCTTGAGGGCAAGCAATCTTGGGGAGGGCGGACTGTAATGACCCCTTCTCAAACCTGATCCTTTCTGCAACCGTTGGTCTCTTTCTAGGAAGCTCGGAGGCCAGTCGGAGGGTAAAATTAGGGTTTCCTATTTTTGAGGAGGTCTTTTTGGATGGGTTCATCGTCGGCTTTTTCTGATGGTTCAGAGGGCTTCGCAACGATGTCTTCATCTCAGTTTTTGGAGCAGTTTTCAGAATTTACTATTTTTAGTAAGTTCTATTTTTGGCAGGGCTCGCGTGGCATCGGGCAATCTCTACATCCTGTTCAGTTAACTCCAGGAGCATGGTCAGGTTCTAGCTTCAGATTTTGGAGTTGTGTGGTCAAGTAACTTTATTTTAATTAAATAATCATTATAATTATAAAGTTGCTTATCCCCCCTTGGCCTAGTCCCACAACTTAAAAACATCACTTAAAAGGGGGACTTTATGGGTGGCGCCCTCATGGAGGATTTATTTAATATTTTATCCTTGGCCAAAGTCAAAACATGGCGAAAACTTACCAAGGTGATATTTTTATATTATTTCATTTGACTTTTTGGCTAGGTGTGATGGCGCCATGTTGAGGAGGGGATTAGGGTTTGCCTTGGAAATCGAATTAGGGTTTTGAGGAGGCAAGTGAAGCTATTTATTGGAGTCTTGGGAGGATTGAAGGGATCTTTTGGCAGAATTTGTATTTGGGCAGCCGTCTGGCTCTGGACATGCTTCAAGGAATGGAAGCCTTCTAGCATAGGCATCTCTTCTTGCTTGAAAAATAGCAACTAGGGTGATTATATTCTCTATGTAATTGCATTTAGCCGTAGTTTATCATCAGAGTTTTCATTGTAATCATTTAGGCTTATAGTTCATTCAGTTTTCTGCATCTAGAATTCCCGCGACTAATTTCATGTTTTGTTCACAACCAGAAAATACAAAAAAATTGCATTGTGGGTATTAGTTCTTTGCATTTGCCTCAACTAGGCGTTGCATTTCCTAGGGTTTCAGCAAGTTTGGTTAATGCATTTAATTTTAATGACAAATCGTATTTTGCAGCCAGCCGTACCATTTTAAATGCATTGGAAATCGTGCCATTTTTCATTGTGAGGGTTTTGCAGTGTTGTTTGAGTCTTTCGCAGGTTTCCACGTCACCAAGGCATTTTGCAATTAGTTTCCGGAGGAAAGAAGATTGTACGAGGACGAAATGAGCTGTTGGCAGTGATCCATGGGTTCGCGGCTGAATGTGCAGATTTATGTTGAATCAGAAACTCTCTTCTAAAAGGGGAGTTGTGAAAGAATTTCTTTGATTGTACTCTGACCAGTAGTACTGGCAGTCTTGAACTGTGATCTTGATTGTAATTGTCAAGCTAACCAAACTTATCTTATCTACCTCCATCCTATGGTAGCTCCTCTCCCTGTTGGGATTGAAAGCACATCCTGGATGTCGAGTGTCTTTTCAGTTTCTGCAATCAATTAAATTCGAGCATTTAAGTTTCACTCCGTCATATGGTAGCCCCTATCCGTCTGGAGTGGGTAGCACATACTTGGCGTTGAGTTCCTTCCAGTTCTAGATTTCAGGGACCCTCTGACCAATGCTCGCCATCCCGGCGCCATACTGGTTAGAGTTCTTTGCATAAGCAACTAAGACCCTCTGACCAATGCTCGCCATCCCGGCGCCATACTGGTTAGAGTTCTTTTCATAAGCAACTAAGATCCTCTGACCAATGCTCATCCATACGGTGCCATTCTGGTTAGGGTTGCTTCAGCAAATCAAATACTTTTTCTCAGAACTAATTGATCACTCATATAGTTGTTGTAATTAAGTTGATCAAAAATTTCAAAAAAAAATTGGCTAGGGATATTTCAGCTAATCTTTGATCTCAGACTTAGACAACTATTTGGTGTATTTGGTGACTGCCCTTTTAAAAAATTAAATGACCATTTGCCTATGTAATCAGCAATATGAATATAAACAACAAAAATCTATTTTCTACAATTCATGGGTTAAAACCTTGCCTCAATCAGAATGAAAGTCTTGGATCGCTTCAAAATGGCTTCCATTTTTACTATATTCCTAAAAATAATTGGATCTGAGTCTGATAAATTTTGATCTTAGCTCCTTCATAGACTTAGCTAATCTTTAATCTCAGACTTAGACAACTATTTGGTGTATTTGGTGATTGCCCTTTAAAAAAATTTAAATGATTAATTGCCTATGTAATCAGCAATATGAATATAAACAACAAAATCTATTTTCTACAATTCATGGGTTAAACTCTATTTTATTTATTCTCTATATCTCTATGCTATGGAAATACCCTTAAGTTTTAAATTTAAAAAAAAAAAAGAAAAGTAGTTTGTGTCTATTTTTCTACAAATTTTTACGATTTTTTAGAATCCAATTTCTTACCCATTTTTTCAAAAAATCTTATACTTTTGGTTTGCCGATTTTTTCCCCAAATGATTTTTGTTACTATGATATAAATCATTGCAATTGTGGAATATGATTTGATAAGCTTTCTAAAATATTGAATTAACCCTACAAAACTCCTTGCCTCAATCACAATGAAATTCTTGTATCACTTCAAAATGGCTTTCACTTTTACTATTTGTCTGTTAACTTTTGATGTCAGTTACTTCATAGACTTAGTTAATATTTGATCTGACTTAGACAACTATTTGGTGTATTTGGTGACTGCCCTCTTAAAAAGTTAACTGATTATTTGCCTATGTAATCAGTAATATGAATATAAACAACAAAAAAATATTTTCTACAATTCACGGGTTAAACTCTATTTTATTTGCTCTTTATATCTCTATGCTAAGGAAATGCCCTGAAGTTATTTAAAAAAATAGTTTTTGTCTCTTTTTCTACAGTTTTTAATGTTTTTTTTTATATCCAATTTTTTCCCGATTTTTTCAAAAAATATGTTAATTATATCCTCTCTATGTTAGTTTGACTATTAGGACCGGCCGTTTAAGACTTTGTTCAGAACAGATTGCCATCTTCAGATTATGAGTCACTTGTATATTGAAGTTGTTCATATCATAGTTTGCTGCGTAAATCAAAAGTACTTTATTAACTATCATGATTGCTGATCAGTCTTTAATAGGGAACAGTCAGTAGTATGAAGTTACATCATTAGATCTACTCCAGTATATCTTTTGTTCGATCTGCTCCACAAAGTCCATTCGGTCTGTTCTAGTATGTCTTGATCTTTTGTTTGCGTGGGAATCATGATGATCTTTTGTTTGCATAGAAATCACTGCTTGCATGAGAGTCATATTGACATCAATGACAATAATTCAACAAAATGATCCTCAATAATCCTCTATTTATACATCTCCAATATACCCCTTCATCCAACGGTCACCTCCTTTAAACCAGGTTGGCCAGCATAAATATATATTTTTTATTTTATCTGCTTAACAAGGTTGGCCAAAAATATAATCAAATGTTTATTATATATTTTTTATTTACTTCCTAAAGATAGGGCACCCATCTCTAGGGGGTCGGCCTTCTTGTAGGCATTATATTTTAGTTTTAACATGCCACAAAGGAGAGGGGGTCGGCCACTAATTGGCCTTGCATTAAATTTAATATTTTCTCCTATTTATTTAAATCTGCTCCTTATATATTATACATTTCCGCTCCTTAATTTTTGCTTTTAATAAACGTATATCCTTTGACATCAATGACAATATAATCCAACATACCCTCATTGGAACCAGTGCAGGAGTCACTCTAGCGAGTTTGCTGTTTTTTCACCTCCAAAATAACCAGTAATAACCAATGATGTAGTCGAAATTATCAGGGACCAGTGATGAAGTCTTTGGAAATCTAACATGATGTTTATTGAACTTGCATTAATGCCTTATTTTTAAAACTGTTGAATTCAGTTAGATTCTTTAAAAAAGGAGTGCTCTCCATGAATTAGTAGCGGTATATATAACGAAAATTCAAGGTTTAGTCTAAATTTATTATATTATTGTCAGTGTGCACATTCTTTGTGGTCAGTTTGAGGCCTTGCTTCAATGAATTTGGGACGACAGCTGATCATCCTAAACAAGTGATGATACAGTGACTATCGATGAAGTCAAAATTATCAGTGAGCAGTGATGAAGTTCCTTTAGAAATTTAACATGATGTTTTTTGAACTTGTTTTAATGCTTTATTTTTATACTGTTGAATTAAGTTTTAACAAAGGAGTCCTGTGCATGAATTATTTATCACTATATGTGATGCAAGTTCAAGTTTAAATAATTGTAAATTCATTATATTATTCTCAGTATGCACATTCTTTGTGGTCAGTTTGAGGCCTTGCTTGAGCCTTATCCACAGTTACAACAGTTTGCTAACATCAATGCTTTATGGGCATATCTAATGGTTGAGGAGTGCTGTCGACTTGGTATAACAGTATGTAACAATTGAAATCACCTTTGTTTATTTTCAGTTTCAGTTAATTGTCTTTAAGTTATTGCCCATGCTTATTTACTCTTCTTTTCCAGTACTTCTGCATAGCACCAGGATCAAGATCATCTGCACTTGCAGTGGCTGCTGCACAAAATCCTCATGCCTTGTGTATTTCGTGCATTGATGAACGTTCTCTTGCATTCCATGCTTTGGGATATGCAAGGGGGTCACACAAACCTGCAGCAGTCATAACATCATCTGGAACAGCTATTTCAAACCTCTTCCCTGCTGTAAGTAGCTGAACTTTGATAGCATTATGAACAAAGAGTGCACTGAAACAATTTCATCTAAGATTATGGCTAAAGTTACTCAAACTGCATGGTCTTGATTTTGAATTTATTGCATGGTTTTTCCTTCAAGAATTTTTTTTTAGCCTCAAATTATAATTTTTTTTCTTAGTTCAGTTAAGTTTATGTTTTTCATATTTCTAGCTTGAGGTTTCATGTAAACATGAATTTGGCTGCTTCTGACTATATCTGAGAGTTTCAACTAGATTTTGATATCAATTTTATATATTTGTATTGGATATGTCATAGCTGTTGCATTTATAAGGTACTGCTCCTAGCAGTGCACCATGGGGGTCATTTTTCGTAGGGCTGTAATATCCCTTGCTGTTTGTAATATCCCCATTTGGGATTTGTCTTAATTTAGCCCTGAGACATCAAATTTTAAAAATATAAAAGTGAGAATTGTAATTAATAATTATAATTTTATCAAAACTGAATATATTTCATTATAATATTTAATTTAATATTCTAAGAATAGTTCGGGATGGAGAACTTATCTAGATATCTTCTTGTTGTGAATGCAAGCTTCACTATATATATAAATTTATTTCTTGGTATTACTTTATGCCTATTGAAATAATGTTAATTACTGATCTATATGTCGTTGTCTCTGATAACTCCCTTAGAATGAATGCGATATGGTTTGGAACTAAACTGATTTGTAAATATACGTTGCTTGTTATTTCTGGTATTTGCCTTAATGTGAATTAGATACATATTTGATGCTGATCGGTCTGTAGAGACCCTGAGGAATTACTTGTTAGCTCGTCTGATCCAATTTCCTTCAGCATTGTAATGATCAATGGTGGCCAATCTAGTTATATTATTGCTGTCTCTGGTTTAATATTTTCTTGCTTCTGTAATGTTCTTACGATGCCATTTCTGTTGAACACTTCCTTTGTAATTGCTCCTCATACATCTTATGGTCTGCAAGGGTAGATTCACTCCCTTTACTTGTCTTCCTTGTGCAATCTGCTATCCAAAATATAATAATTCTCCCATCTATCTGCAGAACTGAGTTTATTCCTCTTCTTTGTAATTGCTGTCCTAGTTTTCACCCCCCCCCCCCGATAGAATGAGTTCGATCTTTATTATGTAGTATGGGAAACGGTCATCTCCTAATGGTTATGTCTCTTCATAATTGTGCCTTTACACTTTATGATAATCATCGCTCGACATTAACTATTCTAAATCGCTGTATTATCCATGAGATGCGTATGTGGTGAATAACCCAAGCTCGTGTGGCACAAGATGTAATTCACACCTTTCCATATTAATATCTTCTATTAGCCATTGTTAATGTATCATGGCATGAATATCACCGTTATCATCAATACTCTGTAGTCTCAACTGAACCTTCGATGATAAATTTTACTCATATTAATCGCTATTATCAATTGATATTGCAATAGGCGATCGTTGATTCTCATGAAAGCAGTGGTACCTCTCAAACTTCAATCCCAGATATTCCACGGCGTAATCCATGAATCCCATAAATATATTACGGTAAGGATGCTTCATTTCATCGTTGTCTTCTTAATGGGCGTCGGCTATCTTGTTCACATATTAATCATTGTCCCCATAATTACCGTCGTTGACTAATTGTCGCTTCTACAACTCTAGAATCACTGCGTTCCTTGATTGGTAATTGTTATTTCTTATTGCTGAGTGCTGTACGATTGCTCCTTACACCACATCATTCTTTATTTAAATCATGGTTCAGTCAATAATAAGAACAAGCCGGTCATTGAATGAAGTCGCTGCATCTATTATGTAATTCACTGCTCTTATTTATGATGTCTGGAGTTGGCTACAATACTAATCATTGCACCTTATGTCTTACGTAGTTACTCTTCATATCTTCGGGGATTGTTTATTCTTAGTGATGTCGTTTGCTCTATTGGTTACACTTTGCTTATTTTCAACTTCAACCTTTGCGCAATGTTTTGTGGTATTCGACCGAGCTTATCTAATATTTCAGTCAGCTCCACATTGAGTTGGATGCCCCAATGATCCATAGGTTCGTTCCTTTTGCATTATAAAGTTCATGAATGAATCCTTTCAACGGTTCTTTTCCACTTTTTGATTTCTTCTATGATATCATTAATAACCCTTTCAATACTAATCACCAATGCAGCGATCATATTTTAATGATGAGAATGTAATGTCTCTATACTTGATCTTAATCATTTGTTCTTCCTTGTATTGGCTATTATAATTTATAAAGATAATACAAGGAGCTTTCTTAATGTTAACAATACTGGATGGAGTCTATTTGGGGACATGACACTGTTGTATGACTGAATATATTTAATTTTGACTTCAAGGAATATTGTCAAACAGTTGTCCTTCAACCCTTAAACCTGCTGTTACTAAAATCTGATTGCTTTCTTGATGTTTATAGCCCAAGGAATATTATCAAACAATTTACATACAAACATTTAGCTTGCTGGTTTGAGTTTCAGTCTGATAACCTTGCGTGTTATTGACACAAGAAAGGCTTTGCATAACTTTGCATGTTATTGACACCGATACACAAGAAATGCATTTGCAAATGATTTCTATGATATCTAAATTATAAACTCAATGCATTAATGACTCTTTTGGTTTTTTCCAATGCATATATTTGAATTTCAAATGACAAATGTGCACCTATAGCCAAGAGACATTTTCACAAACACTTGGCATGCAAACTACTATTATTAGAGACATATCATCAAATTGAATTGCAACCTATTCCTCCTTTATTGAATGCAATTTCCAAGTACAATCAATCAAGCTTAAATCTTGCAAATGTATGCATATACTCCTTAGTCTCAAGCAATGATGTATCATTGTCTATGGTAGTAATAACAGTAACTATTTTTGGCAATAAATACAATCAGCTACAAATAGTAGAGAGAACCTGTCTGGAAGATCTCCCAATGCCGATGTGAAGAAGCAAGCAATACCCCATATAATGAGACCCTTCTAAGCCCAAATCGAATACCTTCCTTTGTCGGCCCTGTTCCAATGTGTCTCAAACTTCCATAAATTAAATATCAGCTGCTACGAACTCCCTTCCATACCAAAATCCATCAGTCTGCCCTTAGGATGAGAGTGCTCAAGCTTGGAAGTAGAATCGATGCATAAAATGGGGCCTATGAGGTCTTCTCAGCCACGGCAATGTCTGAAGATTACGGAGATATAACTCAGCGAGTTGATGTAATGTCCCCTACCTGCTCTGTGCCTTAAGTCTGCAACTGTTACTTGGATTGCAGATAACCTACGATCACACAGATAAACACACATTGCCTAAATGCATATACATTTTCCAGATTAGTCACAAAGATTAGTATTAACATACAGATTGGGAAAAGAAAGAATATAAAACATCAGAGGCTAGAAGGAGAGCATAGGGTTGTTAATCTACGAAATCCAAGGGTTGGTTGCTTCTAACCCCCTTGCTAGATGGGTAGTCTTCCTTTGCTTCCCTTCTAAGCCTTAATATTTCAGACATTCAGATGACTTTCACTGGCTTGAGAAGACTGGCAAGGAGTTGGTAACTGGCTACTTGACTCATGGGTCACTGACCACCTGAGCCCCTCGCTGCCATTGCTTACCTCCTCCAGTGCTCCTCTCAAACTAGTGTTAGACACCATTCTAATAGCACTATGTGTTCAGATCATATAATAAATGTATAATAGCACTGTGTGACTGCTTGAATAGCCTCCTTCGTGATCATGTAAGGCCTATCTAGACAAATAAATTCATTGTGAACCCTGCTCAGAATGTATCTGATAACCTCATCTTTGAATTCCGGTATGTACAGAATACTGGTTAACCCTAGATCCTCAATTGCTTTGTATTCCGGTTTGATGGTTCCGGAGTCTCCCAGTTGTTAAATGATGTTCAATTTACATTCAATATGCACGTTATATTCTATTATCTAATTTGGTATTATTACTTTCTTATTGTATATATCTAAGTATCTTCTTGCTTGTGGCAGATGAGAGGAACATTTAATATTTTCTATGTCCTATCTCAAGAATGCCACTTACTATATGACAAATGAGGCATGGTCAAGCAATGCCCCGATCAAGACATTACTTGATCGTGCCTCTTTGTTTATACTAACAAACAACATGTTACGTAAATGCCAATCGGTGTGGAGTATGACCGAAGATTATCAGTGTTTACCAAGCGCTAACACCCGATAGTATATCGGTGAGTGTCAATGCTAACAGCTGATAGTTATCGGTGTGTTAGCCTTAACAACCGATAACTATCGGTGTAGACTAACACATCGATAACTATCGGTGACTAACATAATACCACCCGATATGCATTCCGATATATATTACATGCACCCCGATATAATATGCAACCCGATCTAATATAATATGCAATCTGATAATATATTAATCGGTGTCATCATTATTTATGTTTAATCGATATTCATCTAAATACAAGATTCATTAGATAGATGAACATGAGGAAGATACATAGTATGATTAATCAATAGTTTGTCCATATGCAAATATAGAATGGCTATCAAGGATGAATTAATTGCTTGATGGTTTTATCATAGTTATCGATATGATAAATGATTGAATGAGAGACTTCATTTATCTCTCATTCAATCATTTATCTTACCGAAGCTATTATGCATTAACACTCCCTCTTAGCTAGGTAAGATGAATGTAGACAATATATTCAAGCATCATAATTTAATTGATAGTGATCATTTTAGTCATCCATGGGAATCATACCACCTAATCATTTGATATGAAGTATCACCTAAACATGTGATACTGGAGTTCATTATATCAATCTTGCAATTGACAGGATATCACCTAAGCATGTGATATCAATATTGCCTACACGCAATACTTAAGGATAATCATCTGAGAAAGATTAATTTCTCACCTTATCCTAGTTGTGATAAGTGCACTAACACTTTTATACAAATGTTTTATCACAACACAATCATGGCACATCCATGACATACCAGAAATCCAACATGATAACTGGTTTGGACACTATAAGATCGTCACATTATAATGTCCTCATACAAGCGTTCACTATCTTGAGAGATCGTCACCTCTTAGATGTGAACCCAGGGGATAGAATCCAAAAATTGTCCTAACATGACAAAGAGGTTTACACATTAAACATCTTATGGGTATTCAAATATAGATTACAAAGCAATTTACCTTTCTGTCATACCTAAACCTTTTTTGAAGTGATCAACCTTCACTCTGGAAAGGGGTTTGGTTAGAATGTCTGCAGTTTGATCTCCTGTACAAACATATTCCAGTTGGATTGCATTCCTATCTACCATATCTCGCACATAGTGGTATGGAATCTCAATCTGTTTGGATCTGTCATGAAACACTGGGTTTACTGAAAGTTTTATGCAACTCTAATTGTCACAGTGTATAATAGTGGGTTTCATAGGTTCTCCAAACAATCCTACAAGCAACTTCCTGAGCCATACTGCCTCTCAGGCAGCCATAGAAGCTGCAATATATTCTGCCTTGGTGGAACTTTGAGCTACAGAAGATTGCTTCCTGTTGATCCAAGATATCATAGCTGAACCTAGACTGAAGCAACACCCTGAAGTGCTTTTCCTGTCTGTTACACTTCCAGCCTAATCTGAATCTGTAAATCCATGTAAGTCTATCTCAACCTTCTTGTATTTGAGACCAAGGTTTAGAGTACCTTGTAGGTACCTCATAATGTGCTTCACTGCAACCGGGTGTATCTCCTTTGGTTCACACATAAACTGACTTAGAGCATTGACTGCATAACAGATATCCGGTTTTGTATTTACCAGATACATGAGGGACCCAATCATCTGTCTGTATTGAGTAGAATCAGTGGGTTGTGACTCTACTGCTGCTTCTTTAAGTTTATGTAAGTTGGTTTCCATAGGAGAGGTCATGGGTCTACAATTTAGCATTCCGAATCTCTTCAAAATATCCAAAGTGTACTTTCCTTGGTTTAGTATGATGTTGTCAGAATTCTGCCATACTTCTAATCCTAGGAAGTAATGAAGGAATCCTAAGTCCTTCATATCAAATTCTTTAGATAGATCATTCTTGCATTGTTTTATAAGTTGATCACTTCCTGTGATTAATAAGTCATCAACATATAAGATCAATATTAGCATATCATCTCTGTTTCTTTTGTAGTAGAGATTAGGGTTTGCATCATTTTTGGAAAAACCTAGTCCTGAGAGATAGGTGTCTATTCTTTCATACCATGCCCTGGGAGCCTGTTTGAGCCCATAGAGAGCTTTCTTGAGTCTACACACATGAGACTCTGTGTCATGAATTTCAAAGCCTTCAGGTTGCTCTAGGTAGACTTCTTCTGAGATCTTGCCATTTAGGAAAGTTGTCTTAACATCCATTTGGTGTACCTTCCATCCCTTTGCTGCTGCAATGGCTAATACAACTCTTACTGAGGTATACCTGGCAACTGGTGCAAAGGTTTTTTCATAATCTATTCCTTCCCTTTGTGAGAAGCCTCTCGCTACAAATCTGGCCTTGTGTTTTTCAATACTGCCGTTTGCAGCATGTTTGATTTTGAACAACCATTTAGATGAAACCACAGATTTCTTGGTTGGTCTAGGAACAATCTCCCAAACATCGTTCTTCATAATGGATTGATACTCTTCAGACATGGCATCCTTCCATACTTGATGTTGAAGTAAATCTGATACATTGCTTGGTTCAACTTTAGAGAGGTCATTCATAAGGGCAACATAGCTAGCAAATTTATTAGGCCTTTTGCTTTCTCTAAAGGTTCCTAAGGGAGCAGCAAACTTTTGAGCTTCTTCTACAGTTTTGATGGCCCATAGTGGTCTTTTCTTGAGGTTTTCTCTAGGTGGATTTAAAGTTTCACTCATAGTTTCCTCAGGATTCTCCCTCTGAAGCTCAGGAGTAGGATCTCTATCTAAGCCGGAGTTAGGAATATGGACTTCAGGATCTAGAGAGCTTTGGGCTCTTTTGAAGGCTAAGTTTTCCTCAAAGATCACATCCCTACTTAGTTCAATGTTCTTTTGGCTGGGTATATATATTCTGTAGGCTTTGGAGGTTTCACTGTATCCTACAAAGATTCCGCTCTTTCCAGAGGGTTCTAATTTTAATCTTTTCTCCTTAGGTACATGAATATACACTGGACATCCAAAAATCTTAAGGTGGCTTATATCTGGTTTTGATTTTGTAAAGACTTCTTCAGGGGTCTTGTCTTCAAGATGAGAGTGAGGACATCTGTTTTGAATGTATATTGCAGTGCTGGTTGCTTCTGCCCAAAGATTGATATTTAGATTTTGATCAAGAATTGTAGCTTTGGCAGCTTCAACGATTGTCCTATTTTTCCTTTCTGCTATCCCATTTTGTTGTGGGTTGTAAGGTATTGTTGACTCCTTAATCCCTGAATTTTTACAAAACTCTTTAAATAATTCCGATGTGTATTCCCCCCCATTATCAGTTCTAAGGGTTTTAATTTTGTTTCCTGACTAGTTTTTTGTTAATGATTTGAATTCTTTAAACCTATTAAGGATCTCTTCTGATTCTTTGCATTTCAGAAAGTAGATCCAGGTTTTCCTAGAGTAGTGATCGACAAATATCACATAATACAAAAATCCCCCCAATGAATTTACAGACATAGGTCCACATACATCAGAATGAATTAGCTCTAAGACTTTACTTGTTTTCCTAGTACTACTTTGAAAAGCACCCTTAGTATTTTTGCCTAGGGCACATCTTGTGCATGCCCCTGAATGATATTGCTTTAGCTTAGGTAGACTTGTGACAAGGTCTCCCATTGATGATAAAGCTCGAAAATTTAGGTGGCCTAGTCTTATATGCCAGATTTCATTGGCATCTATAGTTTCATGAATTACGGCTAAATTGGGCTCTGTGCATAGCTCATATAGGTAGCCTTGTCTTTGACCAATTGTACTAGCTTTCTTGATAGATGAGTTCTTTGGCCAAGGCAACACTTTGTTGTCCATGAATGTCACTTTGTATCCATTGTCCTCCAGTGCTGATATTGAGACAAGATTCCTCTTAATGCCTGGAACATATAGTACTCCTTCAAGTTGTAATGATACACTTGACTTCAGTTTGGTGGTGCAGTTTCCAACTCCTTTGACAGGGTGTGTGGAGTCATCTCCGATGGTTACCTCTTCATCATTTTCCTCTCTCATAAAGTCTAGTACTTCTCTGAATCCTGTGATGTGTTTGGATGAGCCACTGTCGATTACCTAGGAGTTCACTTTGTTTGATGTTTGATGTGTGAGTGCTGAATACAGCACATACTTCTCGGAGTCCTCTTCCCTTTTCGATTTTCTTGATTTGGCAAATGTGGCTTGTTTAGCTCTTTCTGGACATTTGGCAACATAGTGCCCAAATTTGTCACATCTGCAACACTGAATTTGAGAGAGGTCCTTTTTGAAAGAGTTCTTGCCATGACGACTCTTTCTCTTCCTGAATTGCTTCTTCTTGCCCTTTCTATCTGAGTTCGTAGTTAGAACTTGAAGATCTTCATCTATATTCTTTTGTTTGATTCCTTTCTTATTTTGCCTTGATTCCTCTTGGAGACAGTCAGCCTTTAGTCTATCGAATTTTGGAAAGTTGTCCCTTGCACTGATGCCTTGGACGAACGTTTCCCAGATACTAGGTAACCCATCTAAAGCAATGAGGGTTAATTCTTTGCTTTGGATCTCATATCCAAGGGTTGCTAGTTCATCCTTTAAGTTCGATATCCGCATGAAGTAGGCATTGACTGATTCTCCTTTCATCATGGTTATATGATTTATCTCTCTTTTTAGAGCCAAGGTTCTATTGGCATTGGATATCTCAAAAGCGTCTTCAAGTGCTTTGAACATGTTGAAGTCTGATTCGTGTTTCTTTATAATGGGCATAATATTGTTCCTTACCCCATCAACTATTATTTTGATAGCCTTATCATTTCCTTGTCTCCAAATTGCTTGATCAGGTTCAGTCTCAGGTTCTTTGGATTCAGTCTTTATGAATGATTCAAGTTTGTTATCTTTTAGTATCATTTGAATTCTGAATTTCCATGCGGAGAAATCGTCACCTCCTGCAAGTCTGTCTTCAAATCTGATAGCGCTGGCCATTGATAGGATTGTGATGTTGAATATATACTTGATTTGAATTTTACGTAAAATTGAACAGCCTCAGGTTTGATTTAACTATAGCTCTGATACCATGTTAAATGATGTTCAATTTACATTCAATGTGCAAGTTATATTCTATTATCTAATTTGGTATTATTACTTTCTTACTGTATATATCTAACTATCTTCTTGCTTGTAGCAGATGAGAGGAACATTTAATATTTTCTATGTCCTATCTCAAGAATGCCACTTACTATAAGTATATGACAAATGAGGCACGGTCAAGCAATGCCTTGATCAGTCATGACCGATCAAGACATTACTTGATTGTGCCTTTTTGTTCATACTAACAAACAACATGTTACGTAAATGCCAATCGGTGTGGAGTATGACCGAAGATTATCGGTGTTTACCAAGCGCTAACACCCGATAGTATATCGGTGATTGTCAATGCTAACAACTGATAGTTATCGGTGTGTTAGCCTTGACAACCGATAACTATCAGTGTAGACTAACACACCGATAACTATCGGTGACTAACATAATACCACCCGATATGCATTCCGATATAATATGCAACCCGATCTAATATAATATGCAATCCGATAATATATTAATCGGTGTCATCATTATTTATGTTTAATCGATACTCATCTAAATACAAGATTCATTAGATAGATGAACATGAGGAAGATACATAGTATGATTAATCAAAAGTTTGTCCATATGCAAATATAGAATGGCTATCAAGGATGAATTAATTGCTTGATGGTTTTATCATAGTTATCGATATGATAAATGATTGAATGAGAGACTTCATTTATCTCTCATTCAATCATTTATCTTACCAAAGCTATTATGCATTAACACCAGTATCACAGATTGATACATGCTTTTGATGTCCTCTGTGCCCGAATCCTCCAGGGTGCAGTGAATGTATGCCCTCACATCTTCAACATACATTATGCCGTCAGGAACCCTAGAAAATGCTCCCGCAGTGTCTTCCTTTTTAGCAATTTCGGGAACCTCCTTAAATACTGGCCTTAACCTATCCTTGACTTCGACAATGGTGGGATTTGCAATGAAAGTAGGAGCTGAAGATCCAGATGCCATTTCGAAAAATACTTGAGAGTGAACGCTAGTGGAAGATTGAGTGCTTCAGATAATTGCTCGAAATCCTTTCACAATGCTTTTGCTCGAGCGTAACTCACCTTTTCTTCGCTTTGAAAGCTTGGTGAGTGAAAATGATTTCACTTACCCCCTTTTATCATCAAATAAAACCCCTAATTTTCTGTAATAAATGCTTCGCCAACAACCCTACGGATGCCGGTTTCACAGTCATGTGTCAGGTGAACCTTCATCGATGATGAACACAACTCTCCAGATCTCTTCCAGATCTCCTTAGATCTCTTCCGGGGTAATATGCAAAATTTAGCAATCACTTTGCGAACCCCTAAGGCTTATGCCTCAGTTACCGGTAGAATTTCCTGCCGGTGGAGGAATACCCTGTTCTACTAGTGGAGTTACCGGTGTAGATCCATCTCCACTTGGTTCTTAAGATTTTCTAACCCATCTCTTGGTGTGATCTTGTTGTATTTCATCTACCTTTTGCTTTCCTTTCTCATTATCTTTATCATTATTAACCGGTTGAGTCTTGCTTTTGCAATATTTAGCAATATGACCTATTTTGTTGCATGCATAACATGTAACATTGTTCTTTTGAATTGCTTTGACATATCCGGTATCATTTCTTGACCTACAATGATTAACAAAATGTCCAAACTTTCCACATGCATGACATTTAACATTCATTCTGCAATCTTCTAATCTATGACCATATTTCTTGCAATTTGTGCATTGACCGGGAACAAAATTGTAGTTTTGATTTGCTTAATTTCTACATTGTTTAGCCATATGCCGAAATTTGTTGCAAACAAAACATCTACCATTGAATTTATAAGCATTAGATTGCCTTACCGGTTTCCTCTATTCTGATGAGTTTTGCATACCGGTTGTCTGATCTTCATTTGCAGTACCAGAGCTTTCACCTTGTACAAATCCAAGTCCTCTAGAATCATCAATCTGTCTTTGTCTTTTCAATAAGTCATCCAACTGTGCAACACTGATCCTAAACTTTTCTTTATACTCACTTGCAGTAGTCAGATCATCTCTCAGAGTAGTTATTTGTCTTTCAAGCTCTTGTTCATTGTTCCGGGAGTGTGCCAAATCAGTTCTCAACAAATTATTCTCATGAGTCAATCTGCCACATTCATCAAATTTGTTCTTCAGAGATATAACAAGATTATCTTCCTTCTTCTTTCTGTCTTCAATATCTTTTGATAACCTCATAGTCAGATCTTGCATTTCATTCTTCATGAGCATGTTTGCTTGACTTAGTTTCTGACATTGTTCCTTAAGAGCATTCTTCTTCTCATCATCTGGTTTTTGCAAAAGTTCTTTTCTCTTGGCTTGAGCAGATGATAACTTTTCTTGCAGGATAAAAATGAATTCATTTGCATAATTCAATTCTTCTTGCAATTTCAAGTTCTTCATCATTTCAGCATCATAATCCTCAAGAGCCATCTCAAGTTGCTTCTCTATAGCCATGTTCAAAGATTTCGGTTTCAGGATCTTCCTCAAGCTGTTAAACTTTTTCTGAGGTACCAAGCTCTGAAACCAATTGTTGGGATCCAAGAACACTTGGGGGGGGGGGGTGAATCAGTGTTCTGTCGGTATGAACAGTTTTTATCCTTTTATACCATACACATATAAACCGGTAATTAAATAAACATATAACTTGAAGCAAATAAACCATCCACATAAATGAACACCATAACACACAAAATTTGTACGTGGAAAACCTCAGAGGAAAAACCATGGTGAGATTTGTGACCCACAATATCAATTCATTGGCCATATGAAAAGATATTACATATAATAGGGGCCTACACATGCAGAAGGACACACTGCCTAGAGCATACTGCTCATCACTAAAGAGCCTCATTGACTACAAACTTTCTGCTAAAGTAAATTATTGAAAATGAACTCAAGAATGCATCTGCTATGCCAAATAGAGTTCCAGTTCTGGCTTTACTCTGTATTGGTTCATAAACCCTGAACTACTAGCGATATATCTTCTCCTGCAAGAATGCTTTGCCAAGCTATCTACAGATCATTGCATGATATAACATTCGCATACAAAATGATCTTCATACATATATTTCGCATTATACAGTTCTACTATATTCTCCTATATCCACACACTTTTTTATTTTTCAAAATAACCTAGCAGACTGAACTATATACCCATTACAAATAATATGCCTTATGTCGGCTTACGATACATTTACAAAAGATATTCAATGTCGGCCTCGACAATAATTACAAAATGATTTATTAAGTAAATCCTCGTTGATGTTGGCTTCCAATGAAGTATTGATGTCGGTGCCGGTGTAGCCCTGAATGCTCCAAAGCTGGTATCTACCGGTATATGCCTCCTAGTGCCGGTATATGACTTCCATCTGATCTTGTTGCCATCAATGACAACAAAATGAATCCAATGAGTGTCAATTGCCAACACAATCATTCTCCTCTGATGATTGTTTGAATGAATCCAATCTCCTTTTATATCTTGCAATACCGAAAGGAACGATTGCACTCCAACCGATATGGCTTGTACCTCTTCACAACCGACCAATGCTATCGTTTAATATTATCTTAATTATTACTAACTAATCCCAGGTGGTGATTCTTGGTATTTTAATTGGCTTTCGACTTAGTCTCTTATATCCTCTTACATATTGCTTGGAACGTAAACACTTTAACGACTCACTACCAAAGGTCATTATTACTATAATTGTATGGTTCATATTTCACTTGGAATGATTTTATACTGTTGCAAGGGAGACCATTCTGACATGCGTCAGATCTGGTCTGCCACAAAGTTTACCAGCTATCAACAACAATCAAGCTTAAGGAACCAGTGAAAACTTTTTATGTGTTTTGTCAATAATATAATATTGTAAAATTTATATTATTATTTGATGAATATGAAATTAATATTAATATAAATATAAATTATATATTAAATCTCGTTTATCATTATTATTAAGATTTTATGTAATTCATTTATTTGGTTACATATTTATATACATTTTATATTTTAATCATATTATTAAGTATTATCATGTTTCGAATGTTTTAGATGGGGACATCACAATTAATGAATGTAATCAGCACTTACAGGACATAAATCATTAGAAACTTCCTACTCTAAATTTTTTTCGAAACCTTCCAAACCAACTCTAGTGAACTTGGCCCTTGGCCAACCAATTAAGCTCTATGAAATGTTTGAATTATCACCTCCAATTGCAACCCTTCAAGAGATGTTTCACTCCCTCAGTTATGCTATCTATGGGAGTTTTCGTTCCCAAAGACAAGTAGTTCAACTGTAGAAACCTTAGGCTCCACAAGCTCAGTTACACAATATAGATATCAAATAATTGAAGGAAAACAATGAGACTCATCCTCTTTTTATTCTTTTTCTCACATGGATCACCCTCCCTTCTAGAAGATTCCCTTTTATAAAAATAATATTTGATTGCACCTTAAAAATAATATTTAATTGCACTTTAGTTCATATTAAAATATCTTTATAATATAAAGTGCAATTAGCAACATATGTGACATCGTACGTGAGAACACATTATCTCAGCAAAAATCATATAAGAATAGTATATGAACCCACAAGCAACTGCCCAAGCGACCCTCTCATAAACTCCTTGGCCTACGAGGGTCGAATAATAGGCCAAACTCCATGAATGTCCGCGCGCTTGTGTGAAGGGGACATTATAGTCTGCCCTCCCTGAAATTGCTTGTCCCCAAGCAATCTCAATGCTCGATGCTGCAAAATCTCCTCACCCTCCCAAGTAGCATCCTCAACCGGTAAGTCCTTCCATTTGATCAAATATTTCCTGATAACTCGTCTCCTCAACTATTTCTCCTTGACATCCAATATAGCCTCAGGTACTAATACCAACTTACCTGTTGTGCGTTGCACACGCTCCCTGTCGCCGACAGGGTCCCCCTTCCCTTTTTTGAGCCTTTCGTCTTCGCCCTGTTGAGTTTCGCGCAGAGCATCTCGCGTCCTTTCGAGCGAGTCCGCGACTGGTCCTTGAAGTGATGATGTCAAAGGAAAGAGCCGATAATTCCATTAGGCTAGTCTAGCCCTCAGGCACGATGCCAAGAGTTTGTTCAAAATTGTGAAATCGCCTTGGATAGGCATAAGGTGATAGAAATTGGTGAAGCCCGCCAAGCAAAGAGCAGTGCGTCTGAAGGTCGCACGAGGACCCAAAGTTGCCGTTTTTCGCACAAGAGCGATGAGATAGATTGCATAAGGTTTGTCTTTGCGATGTTTATGGGATTTGAATGAAGGATGATTTTTGCCTGCTGGTGAAGGAGCGAATTTCTTGGCCAAAATGCCAAGGTTGACAAGACATGCCCAAGTGCCCAAGCTCGCGCTTCTCGAGGAGAAAGTTAAAATCGCCAAAATCGCTCTAAGGGTGAATTTCGGACTTTCAGGCCAAATTGAGAGAAATTTCAAAATTTGTTAAATTCCCAAAGTGGGCCAAGGGTCCGAAAATGCCTTAAAATTTGCAAAACCTTCAAAAAATCCGAAATTGCAAAAACTGGCGAAAGGTCCGAAATTTCACCTAAGTTGCCAAAATTGCCTTATGGGCGGAATTTCGGACCCAGGGGCCAAAATCTCAAAAATTCAAAATTTTCCAAAACTGGCAAAAGGTCCAAAATTTGCAAAAGACCCCCAGGGGTCTGAAATTCACTTAAGTCATCCAAATTTCGGACCCTAGGTCCGAAATTCGAAAATGTGATAAACTTGCAATATGTGCCCAATGGTCCGAAATTTGGGTAAAGATCGCAAAAAGCGTTGAAAACCTCGAAATTTGCAAAAACGTCTAAACACTCCGAAATTTGCAAAAATGGGCTTAAGGTCCAAAGTTTTTTAAAAGTTTGCAAAATTGGGCCTAAGGTCCGAAATTCGTAGAATTTGCAAAAATAGGCTTAAGGTCCGAAGTTTTTTCAAGTTGCAAAAATGTGCTAATGATCCGAAAATACTCCAATTTGCCAAAACGTGAAAAGCTCTGAAATTCCAAAAGCCTTGAAAACTCCGAAAATCTTTCAAATCGCAAAATGCGCCTTAAGGTCCGAAGTTTTTTTCAAATCGCAAAATGCGCCTTGAGGTCCAAAGTTCTCCAAAATTCGCAAAAGGCGTCAAGTCTCCAAGGTTGTCAAAATCGTGAAAAATTCCGATATTCGCCAAAAGGCGTTAAGCTTCGAAATCCCAAAGGGCGTGAGTGTTCCGAAAGTTATTTTAAAATCGCAAGTGTGCTAGTGCATCCGAAGTTCGCACTTAGGGTTTAAAAAACACAGGGTGAAGTTTGCAAAACAGCGCCATAGCTCCGAAATTCGCCATAAATCCCCAAAACTGCAACATGTAGGGCAAATAAGGAATTCGGATTTGTAAAACCCCTCCATACTGCCAAACTTCGCGTAAGGGAGGATCACGTTCGATTTTGAAAGGGGAGCCAAAGAGTATAAATTGCATTCAAGGTAAGACGCTGACGCAGACCATTCCAAATATTCAAGTTCAGATTACTAGTTGCCCAAGGTAAAAATCGCTTAGTCTAAAATGACAAATTCTTTTCCAATCCAAACTGCGAAAATTTGAATTAAAGGATAACCATTGAAATTCCAAAAGATTTGCAGAACTGTCCATTCGTCTTTGCGCAGCAAGTCGGGCAATTTATCACCATCCATTCTCATCAGGTAAGTACGCTTTGTCTCTCTTGATCATCTGAAATGCTTATAAATCAAATAGATGTGTGTGCGAAATCTGATTAAAATGCCTAAATTTTCGAAATTCACATCTTTTTCCGCTTGTAAAACGTTGTGCAAAGCAGTCAAAATTATAATTTGCTCCTAAGATTTAACCAGAAATTGCATTTTCAAACTTAGGAGAATTTTTCGAGCTTCATCCCAGTTGAAAATTAATCCAGAATATGTTAAGTATAAATTCGCGATCAAAATCTTCATGAATACTTTGGTTTAAATCAATCAAGCTTTTAACTAGAAATGTTGCTCCATGTCCAATCTAAATTTTGAATTAATCCTTGAATGCTGGAGTATTCTCTATCTAACCCGCCTTACTTCTTTTGTATCGCCTCGTAATCGGCATCCGACTGTGCAGGATAAATGCCTAAATCGGCGGTAGAATCATCTAAGACGCCCGCTACAGCCGACACATCGCGAGCATCCAAATCAGATATCCCACGCAAAGTTGAAAGGATGAAGTATCAGTATCAAAGAGGAGGATTGAAGGAGTCAAAAGTTCAGAGCGTCTGGGACAATATCGGTGATATCGACCTAGGCCACATTGACATCCAGGACTTCAGGAATCGGGTCTTCTCCCCTAACGCATATGGCAAGCCTAGACAGATGGTGGAATGTGGCATTGCCCAAGCGGCGGGATTTCCTCCAGCAGTACAAAACTATGAGTTAGTGGTAGAGGCTGCCCGACATTATCAGCCAGGGTCCAGATTGGTGCTCCTCGAGAATATGACTCTCGCCAACTTCACTCCTGAGGCCATTGGCGACGCATTCGACATTCCCTTCCCAAACAACCCCACGACCACGACTATAAATGAAGCACAAGGGGCATATGATATGGATCTAGCCAGATGCAGAACACTGATCAACGAAGAGTGGTACAAGGAGAGAAGGCTTCCAAGCGCCAGAATTGTGAAAAAGACCCCCAGAAGTGATTTTCATAATGAGCATGGGGATATGGTCACATTACTTAGCCGAGTTATGGGACTTCCTAAATCCAACTACTTTGAAGAGTGGATGTTTTATTTCATAGAGCAAGTCTTCGCTGGGAAGTCTAAGTTTGACTGGGCGCAGATCATAAGCGACAACATCCACACTCAGCTGATAAAGCTTGAAACAAAGAAACACTTCACTATGACCTCTTATTTGGTCTACATGTTCGCCAAGAACCAGCCGCTGCCAGGTTTGATAATGAAAGGTGAAATTGGGAACGAGCCTGGTCAGGTAAAGCTCTATGATTGTTACCCGCAGCTGCACTACCAAGGTATAGCTCAGAGGGAAAAGAGCAGCCCAACTTATGAAGTTGGCCAATATGAGTGCATCAATGACGCCTTCACAATGCGCCTGGTCAGGCTAATGCAGGGAGGATTACACATAAGGCTCTCAGAGCAAGCTACTATTCTAGTACAGAGATACGGGGCCTGGTTCATCCAGTTCCCAAGGTTCTCTTATATCCGAATAGCGGGCTTTGATGGTGCCCCTCTCCGACTTCCACGATACCCAACCGACAAAGTACTTCTTATGGAGGTTGCAAGGCAGTCACGTCCGGCTGGCATCTTACTCAGAGAAAGCAAGCAGGCTGGATTCGCATTCCCCATGATTATAGGCAACTAGGACGTTCATCTGAAGACCCCCACCCTAGCAGAGGAATCCCTCGCAGAGTTGGCCTCCTATGGCCTACAAGAGCATTTTCCGAGAAAATATTTTGATCGCGACAATCTGGCAAAGAGAGCCTATGGCAAGCGGTACAGAGCAAAGGAATCAGTTGAAGACTATTGGAAAAATTGCTCTGATGACTACGAAGTCCGGAGACGTGAATATTCTAGGTTGAGTGTGCAGCAAACGCGGCTCTTTGAATTTCGTCGGGTCCCAGATCAACTCATAGATTCAGGGAATTGCCTCCAAGTCCAGGAATTTGAGGTAGTAAGGCATCTTTTGCCAAGTGTTGATTGGTCCCAGGACCCGATCACTAATTTTGAGGCAGTCATGGCAGCCCCAACAAGATATACAGACCAATGGTTACATCAGCAGATTGAGAGGCTAATTCACGAAGGAGTCCAGTTCACCTACCACCTAATGGGTAGCCTTGATTCTTAGTCCTCCGAAGATGAGGGAACGACCAGTGCACCCAACGAAGAAATGGAGAAACCTGAGAAGAGAAAGAATGCTAAGGCTTGCGGAGGGACTCGGGCATCCAAGAGAACAAGAAGGTAGAAGATTCCTATAAGGAGACCAGAGGTCACTTCATCATCAAAAGACCCCAGTTCGTCTGACGATGTAGTGGAATTAGATTATATACTTGCTCCACCTTCTCAAAGTGACATTGATGCGTTTGGAACTGATGATCCTCCCGCACCCGACATGTTAGAAGCTGAGCTAAGGGCCATTGAATCAACCCAACTGGGTAACCAAATAGAGGAAGGAGAGATTCCATCCATTCAAGGGATCGAAGTGCATGAACCCACGCAACAGAGTTGCCATGAGTTGCTGGTCCATAATACAACCAAAGATGACTCTACCGTTGAAGGAGAGCAAAGGGCAGAGGAGACTCGCGAGCTCGAAAGGACTGAAGAGCAACCATCACACGAAGGTGCCAGACAAATGTTCAGTGAAATGGGAGAAAGTTCAACTGCAAGTAAGGAACTTGGCACCTCCTGCACCCCTCTGATAACAGAACGGTTGCAAATCTGTGATAATTCGGCTGAAAACCTCAAAGAACAGAATGCAAACTTAACCATATCATCAACCCAAACAGTGGCTCAAGAATGGTTAATTGCCAGAGCCCAGCTCAAGGCCGCCACCAAACCACCTATTGACCTTGAGGACATATTCTCACGCATAGACCAAGCTAAAGCTAAGGGGAAGAAAAAGCCCAAGGCATATTCTAGAATGAGTAAAGATGAGCAAAGGAACCGTACTCTCCACATTGCCACCCCACCTGCAGCTAAGCCAGCAGATCAGATTACACTAGCAGATTATAGCATGACGACTGTCCCCATTGGACGAGCCACTAAGGAGCAAGAAAAAGAAGAATTCAAGGATTCAGTGCAGAACATACTCAGGCAATTTGAAGAGATAACAGCTAAGAAGGATATGTATTGGGCCTGTGCTGAACAGGCCGAAGGGTACATCGATCAACTCCTAAGACGATAACACAATGCCTCCGAATCCCACATTCCTCCGACAGCATTGGTACAGAGGACCACAACAGAATTTGAAGGAGTATGGGACACCGCGAGTGCTGTCAAGGAATGGATACAAGGCATCAGAAAAAGGGGAGAACGAATCCTTGAGGAAGTGAAGGAAATGGCTCGCCACCGAGAAACCACTTTGGTTAAGTTATTAGAGGTAAAGAGGGAATCCGTCCACATCCAGGAAGTGGCTGCCACTACTCTTCCCCTCATGAACTCTCTTTTCTGGACCCATGCATAGATTCCTACATTACCCACCATCCTAGATCCTCATAACATCAGCACTCTTAAGGAATGGTACTGGACTATCAACGTGAAGAATGATGCGAAGGAAATCATCGATAGAGAACGCAATGCATGCGAGGTAATTCTGGAAACCATTGAGGAACTTGGCAAGATAATCCTTCGATCAATGGTTTTGGGATGGGTAAATGACCAATTGGATGAAGTGATACTGCTAGACTGGGAGGAAAGATTGGGAAGATCACTTATTCCACTAAGGACCTAGGCTTTGCCGGTCAATTCCACTTGGTCATGTTGCGCTTTGAGCGTAATCGTTCCAGTTGGCAAGATGGTCTAAAGCAGGTAGACCAATACCTTCAAGGCATGCAATATAAAATTCGCCATCCTCCTATGCCTCCATTCAGTCTGCTTTTCAAATTATGTATCAGGTTCCAGGAGTATGTTCGCGAGGAACGTGCGGCAGGTCGAGATCTTTGGCTGGAATATTTGCATGAAGAAAGTCAAATTTTGATAAAAGTATTTGAAACTGGAAAAGAAAAAGTGCTTTCCTAAAAATGTACTTTTTTCCATTTAAAATTTTGAAAAGTGCACTTTTGGCCAAAAGGGTCATATTTAACTTTCAAGTCAACTAAAATGTAAAACTTTATGAATGCACCTTTTTGGATAATTTTGGATAAGTTTTAATTATCCTTTTTGGGTAGTTATTACTTTTTTTGGGGTGGTTGTTGATATTTGCCTCCCATTTATGGGTATGGGCAGTCATGTTTTATGGATGAATTTGGGCCACTTGTTTAGATTAGATCTAATCCATTTATCCAATTTTGGAGCGTATTTAAAGGGGACTAGTTTCCCTTATTTTGTAAGAAGTTCTTGAATTGTTGCAAAAGCTTTGGCGAAATTTACAGGATTTAATGCAAAGTTAAGACTGTTTCCAAATTTCCTTGTGAGTGCATGGTCTCCTCCTTCACTAATTTAGAAAATTTTCAATTATGTTTATTTCCTTTATATAGCATTTTCAAGCAAACATTCGATAGAATCCTCGTAGTTCACACTGTATGCGGGAAAAGTGGGCTGATAAAACTTAATATGTGAAAATATTCTAAAAGACTTGTCCACACACACACACACAGGTCTTCTTGGTGCAAGCTATGGAGTAACGACGTATTACTCAGCTTCCCAAGGTGGGTCCCATGGTTCTCTATCTCACAATGTCCCTCAAACCAATGTTTTTGCTCTCAGATTACTGAGCAAAATGGTTTAGGGATGGCAAATGCAAGAACGAGGGATGTTTTGATAATTTTTAGTATGAGATGTATTCTAAGCTATGCATGATTCTAGAATGCAATAAACTAAATGATAAGATGACAAGATTAGTATGAATACTATCCTAACATAATATATTAGTCTATGATTGAGATAAATGATAAAGAAAGTATTCTAAACATGCATATTTAGACTAATTCTTGATTTAAAAGAGAGGATAAAATGATGAGCATATATGAAATGAAAGCTTGAATGTATTTGAGCATAAGTATGATACTACAAATTTGAATTTATTAAAATCAAAGAATGAGAGCTCTATTTATAGCAAAAATAGGGCAATGGATGGTCAGGATTGAAAGATTCAATCAAGGGTTGAGTTTGAAAGTTGGGGATCCATGTGCACAATTTACACCAATGAAATGGTGACAAGTGTCAACATAGGGTTGGATTGAGAGAAGGGGTTGGAGGCATTAAATGCCTGAGAAGACCTCATGGTTATCTAGAGGGTAAGGGTCAAGCTTAAATTAGGATTACCCACTGAATTAAGAGTTAATCCAAGTATAAACCTTTGTGCAAATGATTAAGAGATAATCATGGTCAAAGCATTAAAGGCCCGATGAGACCCTTGGGTTGGGTGAAGGTTGAGTTAAAACAAATGTTTTAACCATGTAAGAGGGTTTGAGTTAACCATTAATGGTTATTGGAGACTTTGGGGGATTAAGTGGTTGAAGGTTGGAAGCCTTTAATGGCTATCAAAGACTTTGAGGAATTAAGTGGTTGAAGGTTGAAAACCTTTAATGGTTATCAAAGACTTGGAGGGTTTGAGAAGTGACCTCCCCTTGCTTAGGGATGTGACAAAGTTTAGAAGAGGGGTTAGGTTAATTAGAAGTGATTAGAAGATTCTAGAAGGGATTAGAAAGGGGTTTAGGATTTTGCAAGTGGATGGAGGGATAATAGGATTTAATTGAAATAATTTAATTCAATTTGGGTGCAATTTGGAGAAATTAAATAAATTAGATTTATTCAATTTAGTATAACTATTTAATTAAATTTGAATTTAATTAAAAGTGGATAGGGGGGATTTAATTGAATAAAATAATTTATTCATTAAATGGGTATAGTGAATTTAATTTAAATAAATTGAGTAATTTACTTAATTAAATAGAGGAATGTGGATAATTTAATTAAATTAGATTTAATCAAATATAGAAATGAACATAAAATATTCATTTAGGAATGTGGTCATTTTTATACGTCTACACACACCATTGGGGAACGGTTGATTGCCTTTCTCTCTGCATGGTTAATCTGAACCTTTCATGCTTAGTTTGGTTATTGAATACTCACTATGAATGTGAAAGTTCTAATGTTGTAGTTGATAACATGAAAATCCTATTTTCCTTTGAAGATTGCACTAGATTTATGCGAACATTGTGCTTAAGCAGCTGGTGATGCTTAGTCTAGTTATTTGGAGGTGTCTGTCTGTTTAATGAATCTGCTATCTTAGTTAAAATTTGTATTTCATGCATCTCTCTCTCCCTATCCTTCCCTTCTTTTTTGCTTTTTTTATCAAAAGAATCTGCAGTCCCATTGAAAACAGTATCAACTCAACTGAAATCATTTGATAAGAAAGATCATAAAGATTCCAGGGAACTCATCTATCAATCACCTATCTTACCGTAAGTCCCCCTTGTGTTTCCAGCATAAACACATCAAACCACTGAGAAATCCCGCAGTCAAGACCTAACAATCGAAACCTTGAGGTTGTCCCCTTTGATCAAACTTAGAAAATAGCATTAGGGACTTTCTTATCTCAAGAGAGGATATGATACTCAGCTGGTTATTCTTTTCTTCATTGGCAGTATGGAGTTTGCAGCAATGCGATTCCAGACATTTAGAAAATGACTTCCATAAGTCATTTTAAAAAACTTAGTAAAAAATGACTTCCATAAGTCTGAGTACAATCAGAATTTCACTTTCTGAAAATTCCTTCTTCTGCAGCTCATTCTGCTTGCAAAAGATCCTTTTACTCTGCTGACATACAAACTGAAAAATAATGCATTTGATTTAGAATTTTAATTCCTAAGAATATCTGATAAAACAAATGCAGTTCTAAAAATAAATCCCTTTACATGTTGCTTTCAGCTGTGTGTATGAAAATATAGACCAAAAAACAAGGCATTTTAAAGGAGCAATGGAAGGACTAATTTTAGTTTCCCAAGTATAAACCTAAGCTAATACTAAACATGCCTGAAATAGAATTTGCTAGTTTTGACTCCATCCAAGATTCTAGTGAGTTTTAAAATGCATAAACATGTCTTCAGTAGCAACTCTGTCATCATCAACAGCAATTGGCTGTATTTTTCTTCTTCAATAGCAACTAGTTGTATCAGTTATCTTTAACAACTATCATTTTCAACAACATCACCACGTATACCTTTCTTATGCTTGACTCTTTGATGGGGTAAAATAATGTTTATGTTATTATGTCATCATTACAACATTTTATGAAATTGAGTCAAATAAATCTGAAATCTGCACTATTAGCTCTAAACTTTTGTACGGTCTGCTTTGTTGTTAAATAGGATTATAATTCTTATATCAATTTCTAGATTATTGCTTGTTATTTCTTTAGATTATGCTTCTTGTCAAGAGAACGTTGAATTATATTTTTAGTTCCTCCACGTATTATATTTTTGATGCACAGGTGGTAGAGGCAAGTCAGGACTGTATTCCATTGTTGTTGCTTACAGCTGATCGTCCTCCAGAACTACACGATACAGGAGCAAATCAAACAATAAATCAGGTACGTTTGTATTGATTTATATAAAAAAAGACTCATTAGAATTGGAGGCGAGTTTTATAGTGAGGTGTAGGTTGCCTTCTTTTAGGATGCATTGTAAACTAGCCATTACCTCTAGTGTTCAGCTTCAAATATCTATTAGTTTGATCAAAAGACACCTGCTGGAATGAATCCTGAAACCTTGTGCTTTCTGAAAAGGGCTTATACAATGGAAAGGCCTAAGACAACAAAAGGGCTAATACCATCAAAAGTGCTATTCGTAACGGTCATATTAAAGGTTTTTATGTTTGGCTCTACTGATCCCACTAGCAGGTGGAAGAATATTTTGTCCTGCTAATGGACTGTATTTTAGAAGTGTAAATGGTTTACTTGGTTCTCTAAGTTAATGCTTATCAAATGTAATATGATTCCTTATGTTTTGAATTTGATTTGAACATCCCTTTTCATTTTAAGTAAACATAGCTAATGATGATTGAAATTGGAAGTTTTCTTATTCAGTTTCTTGTGACCAAAAGTTCCTTTTAAATAATCCCCATGAGAGTACCCATTCAGGTGCACATAAATATGTATTATTTATAAAACCTTTATTTGTGTTTGTATGCATCTTTCACCATAAACATTCATTTAAATCTGTAGTACATATAATATGCACAATTGTCCCTATAGACAAATTCATAGAAATCATCAAATTACATTTCTCATTTGCATGCAATGCATAAATGTATGGGTAGGAAAACATGTATTCCTTATTGGGTTAAAATTGTTTCCTCATGGTGCATACAGGTCAATCACTTTGGTTCATTTGTGAGGTATTTCTATAATTTAGCTCCACCTGATGATCAGGTTCCTGCCAGGATGGTACTTACTACAATTGATACTGCAGTATTTAGAGCCACAGGGGTGCCTTATGGTCCTGTACACATAAATTGTGCGTTTAGAGAGCCATTAGCAGGAATTTGTTGCGAATGGAGTTTAAGATGCTTAAAAGATCTTGATAGGTGGATGTCAAAATCAGGGCCTTTTACGAAATACATGCAAGTACTACAATTAGATTATAGTGAGAAACTGATAGATGTACGTGACCGATACAAAGAAGTTGTGGATCTTATTCAAGGAGCAAGTCGAGGAATTTTAATTCTTGGGGATCTTAAGACAGCTGAGGAGACATGGGCAGCTTTATTACTAGGAAGACATCTTGGGTGGCCAATTGTTCCTGATGTTTTGTCAGGATTGCGCCTAAGAAAATTGGCTTCCACAATTGCTGAAGGTGAAATGAACCTACTTTTTATAGATTTCCTGGATCATGTTCTTCTTAGCAGCTCAGTAAGGCGATGGATGTCTCCAGATGTGGTGCTGCAGGTATGCCTTTAGCTCAAATTTCAGTTCCATTTATAATTTGCAGAGTGAGATTCTTATTTATCAAGATCATCTAGAGGATGCATAGCTGTATTTATCATTAAGGCAGCCCAATATCACATTCTAAAAATTACTGATGCATCCAGTGGCTCATTTATCCTTTGTGGCTATATCAATGATGTGCCTCTGCTGCTTCATTTCTTGTGCATAATTATCTGCAACAGAGCTTTTTTTATGCTTTCCAATATCGAATGTGTGTACGTGGAGGATTCACAATAAGTCATATCTTCAATCATTGTTATATATGGTATTCAATTATAGAAAAGTAGCTTCTTGCATACAAGCTAAAAATAGAAAATGGAATAATTTACATGATGGTAGCAGTCTCGGAAGAAATGTGAAGCTAAAAATCTCTAATTTTTACATTTGTGTCACATTAGTTTATGGCTATTTTAAGAATGGAATGAACAATATAAAATAGAAAAAGAAGAGACTGGCCTCAAAATTTGAAAAGCCACATGTAAAGCGTTCCCTAAGAAGTTGAGGGGATTCTTTGTTACAGGAAACTCATTAATGGTATAAAAACAGTAAGCGGTTCCAAATTCCGATTAATGGTATAAAAATTGTGCCTGCAGCAATTTGAACTTTTTTTTTCGTCATCTTGTCAGAAAGTTGCTCTGAACTGTCACCTGGATCATATCGTCTTTGGCCTTGATTATTATTTTCCTTTGCCTTTATAATATTTTTCTTCTAATCTTCATTTCTTCTATTCTGCAATAATTTTTATTTCTGCAATAAATAACATTAATTTTTCTCAAAATCCTAGGTTGTTTTTGAAACTGATAAAACTTTAACTGCCATTTCTTATGCTTAAAGAAACTTGTTTAATGCAATAGACTTGAGTTGTTGATCTGTCAATATTTTTGCTAACCCAACAAGCTGACTTCTGATGTGCTAAAAATCTTGTAGATAAGATCTATGGTCCCTTTCTTACACATTTAAAGTATATTATTTTGAACAAAGAAATTTTCTTTCATTTTAGTAAGCATACAATTCCGCTGATTGCTTCTATGCAACTACACAATTTTCAGCATCATGAATAAAAGGTAGAATATGATCACTGAATTAGTGATATACTGGAGAATTTCAAAATTTTTTGGGTTGTGCTGCAAAGCATCTGTTGGTCTCTGTTTTGTTTCTGTGGCATTTGTGTCAGACAATCTTCTCCTTACAGTGAGGCATGAGTAGACAAAAAAATCATCTATAATATCTAACTCGTATTTCATGCATAATGAGAATAGGTGGGCAGCAGATTAACAAGTAAACGCATTGCTAAACTTTTGGAGGATTGTAGACCAGATGTTTATATTATGGTTGCAAATCATCCATACCGTCATGATCCATCACATATATTGACACATCGGATTCAAGCCTCTGTTGTTGGATTTGCTGCTGCAATCAGAGAATTACATGTCCCTAAAGGAATGGCAAGTTGGAGCAAATGGCTTAAAGTCTTGAATGATATGGTGTGATCTCTCTCTCACTCTCTCTCCACCTCTTTCTTTTCCTTTAAAGAACATGTTTTTTTTCATACTGTTGTGTGTGAATTTTTTTGGTTTGGACATTTTGTTGATTAACTATAAAAATTGCATGAAAATCTAAATGCAATGTCTTTTCCATGTATAGGAAACCAAAAAAAATTTGCAATTCAATTTTCTAGAAGTTCACATAAGATAAGTTTCCACTGTTTGTGAATGGACATTATATTTCTGTATCAAATACATTTAGCTATACAGATTAACCACCAAGTGAGTTTAGAGATACCACCTCTTAGTTAAACTTGTCATCAATAAAACAAATAGATTAAATTGTCTAACTCTGGTGGACA
Organism: Cryptomeria japonica; assembly: GCF_030272615.1. Classification (NCBI taxonomy): domain Eukaryota; kingdom Viridiplantae; phylum Streptophyta; class Pinopsida; order Cupressales; family Cupressaceae; genus Cryptomeria; species Cryptomeria japonica. The sequence continues at coordinate 143,891,743 of NC_081413.1, read as the reverse complement.
GGTTCCAGACTAATGGTTGTACATTAATTGGTTAGTCAAAAGTGTGATTCATTGTGTAATATCTATGCTTGAAATGTCACAATGGACTGCAAATTTGAAAGATTGAACCATATCAGGTTTCATCGAAATATGGTCTGTACATAGATATGCTGGGCCCTATTCTTTTCCCTCTTTGGTTGCTTCTAAAGTTTGTCATCATGATTGTCTTTTATAATTAAGTAAAGCATCCATTATTGACACCAAATGTAGATATAGCAAAAAAATGTCCCATTAATCTTATCAGGTTGCTCTCTTTAATTCAGTTGACTAGATGTTTTGATGATAATACTTTGGTCTACTTTAAAATTCCAAGATTTTGACAGAAATTTAGAAAACCATTTGCGTGTCTCCTTGCTTTGCTTAGAAGTTTTTTTTTTTTTTGTTTTAGACACTAACCTGTATTCTGACATGTTGTGAATGTTGGAAAAGGGGCTGCAGAAGTTATGATTTGCCATGTCAGTTCTATTCAAATGAATTTTCTAAGAGTGCAACTTAAGGTCATTGTCTACATGTATTAGGGCTTTAATCAAGCATACTTTGAAGCTTCTTTGCATTGGTTAGACAAGCATAAAACTGTATTTCAATAAAAATACTTCATACATGCTCATATAATTTGTAAGGAGATTAAATACAAGAGAAAAAAAAATGTTTGCTACTGTGTTGATATACAAATGTGTACTAAAACTAACGCAACATAAATTTGCTATTGCGTGCTTTCAAAAATTTTAGAGTTGGTACCTATCTTAGATATTTCATAAAATCTTTAGCCTATTTTGTTTCATTTTAGTTTTTCAATTCACTAGAAGCTTAGTCATGCTAGTTAGGGTTACCTTACCTCAAGTTTTTGGTAGTGATATATAAAATTATTTGTGTGCTATCATGCTTATCTTTAAGCTTTCAATTTCTTGCATTGGTATGAAGCAATTGTTTGTGGGCTATTATTGGTGGTCTCAAACCAATTGGAAATATAGAAGGGTTTTTGTTTGGTGTAAGCTTTATCCAATCTTAACAAAGAACAATGAGAGATTTTATTAACATCGACATATTAATTAAATTCACAGGTTGGTTGGGAAATTTCTTTCCAATTGAATGCGGAGCCCTTGTTAACTGAGCCATTTGTATCTCGGGCAGTATCTCAATTCTTATCCCCAGGTTCAGCATTTTTTCTAGGCAACAGCATGGCTATCCGCAATGCAGACATGTATGGATTGGGCTGGTCAAAACTTCCGATAAGTTTTGCACATGACATGTTGGACCCACTGCTACCCTTTTTAGGTTTAAAAGTTGCTGGGAACCGTGGAGCAAGTGGAATTGATGGAGTGTTGAGTACAGCTATAGGCTATGCTGCAGGCAGCAATCGAAGAGTAAGTATGAAAGTTAATATTCAGTTTTATTGTACAGAAATATCTAGTTCCTAATGGTGATGGTTTTGAAAACAATAAAGCTTCTATGTTAAATTAAATGCAGAATTCCTTTTTTTAATATGTTTGTACTCTCTCAGAACAGATCTCTTTGTCTATCAGTTGTCCAAATGTCTCACAAAACAATTGAGTATCATCTACACTTATTTCTATGCAGAAAAGAATTCTTGTCTATTTTCATCCTAGTATGTCTCTATCTTTTCTTTCAAAATACTGCTAAAATTGTGATGCAGAGTGCATCACTCTCTTAGTCACTTTTGTATGATGTCTTTACCAATGGAAAGACATCTATATTAGGATAGTCAAGATTAGCAACAACAGAAAGTGGATGACTCTCTTCATAAGATTAGGTTCAGGCATGGCAAGTTTGATAATAATTTGTATAAGAAGGTCAAAGGTTCCAGCATTGTTAGTTGATGTGGTCCCCTCTCTATCAAGAACCAATTTTCTTTCCAACGTGAGAGAAATATGGGTAATATGGGTATTGCTTCCCACATCTTTTGTATTATTTGATCAAATTTTAGATGCAGAAACCTTTCTTTCTCTTATGTTCTTGTACATCTTTTATCCATGATATGTATCTTTGGGTTCATGGCATACTATGAGCCAACTCTGCACTGGCAAAGACATACTTTATTTAAAAGCATGATTGGATCTTTATGGAGTTCTTTGTTGAGCTCAAACAATTCAATAGTGTTTTGAATTACATTTGTATTAAACCATAAATGAAATCTTCCGGCAATGCCATTACTGTCATCACAAATATGTGATGTCCCCGATATAATTAGCTAATAAAATTAAAATACTTTATTGTATGGCCCCAAATTTAATAATAAATCTTTCGGGCCCTTTATTTAATTAGTCAAGTTTTATTTTGGTCGTGTTGGCCCGTTTGTAACCCTTTAGGAAATTTCCTGGAGCCCATATTTATGGCCAAGTTAGTCATTGTTGTAGGTATGTGAATTTGGTAATTTCTTTGTATGTGCGAATTCCAGTTGGAGTTTAGCTTGTCTGCCATTTCGGAGGTGAGAGATCCTCCCTACTTGGCATCCGCAGTTTCGGTGGGAGTTTCTCCTCACCCTATTTTGCTTCTACTTGGAGTCTGTATAATCTGTTGTGCAATCATTATCAATATAATTTCTCTTTGCATGTGCGAATCTTTCTTCTGGCAAGTACGAACCTTGAACTAAGTCTCGTGTTTGGAATACTACTAATTCATTTCATTTCTTTGTGCAACATCGAATTGTTTAAACGTTTGGAGGGCTCAAGGGCGAAACTCAGTGGATATTCACTCACTGTACGACCACTACCGTACGCGCCGCCATACGACCATACCACCCACTCACCATGCGGCTACTATCGTACGCCCAGCCAATACGACCATACCATCGTACAGTCAAGGGCATTGATCCACGCTCACCGCACACTGACTTCCTAAGGGGAGTGATCCATACGGTCACCACCATACGTTCTAAGGAGGCATACAAATTACATTGTACGCCGAGTGTTGAGGGAAGTGTACCGTACAATCACCACCGTACGTTCTGAGGAGGCCATACACAAGTTACACCGTACGTGGAGCAATTGAAGAGGAGTGTACTACGTACGGAACCTTACAGTGGTATCATAGCTGGTGATCTTGCCAGCCTGTCGGGTAGTGGATGCAGGTGTACACTAGGAGGTACTGTTTTACTGAATGAATGGGGGAACCACAGGATCCTGCAAGAGAAGTCATGGCACTACTAAGGGAGCTAACTAGAAGCCAAGCTTAGCTCAACGACACCATAACCAGAGGGGAACAACGACAACAATTCATGGAGGAAACATTACGACAATTGGCCTTGGGAAAAACGAATGGAGAAAAGAATGGGTAGGGCGATAATTCGGTCACTGGAAGATCAAACTCCTAGCACACATTCATGGCCGCTGATGTCGACTTTTCCCCAGAAATCAGAAGCGTCGCACAGGGAGCAAGAACCCACTTTTCAGGAGATGCAAGAACAGTTGAACCAAGATTGGAGGGATGCAAATCTCGAGGGGGACATATCATTCAAGGATTATGTTGAGCTCTGGATGAAATACTCTGGCGGTAGAAATCGGGGCTATTACGGTCACTATAACAAGGACATCAAGCGGAAGGTTGTTAAGATCAATCTGTCATCCTTTGATGGGACCAAGGCACCCTCGACATGAGCTTGGGTACAAAAAAGCAGATACCTACTTCCAACTCAATCCAATGCCTGAAGATGAAGCTATCAAGTTTGCAAAACTTCACCTGGAAGGAGTCGCTCATGAATGGTGGCATCATGGAATGGTCACTCTCGGCCATGACTAGATAACTTCCTATGCTGACTTCATAGAGAGGGTCATAGATTGATTCGCTGGGAAGGATCCAGAGCTCAATTTCAATTAGTTGGCACAACTAAAATAGTCGGGACCTGTGGACAGTTACATCATAGAGTTCCAAAGGCTATTTGTGTTGGTAACAGACATCTCAGAGCGGAGATTGGTAGTCTTGTTCATGGATGGATTGATGGAACCCCTAAAGGGTTGGGTGAAATGGTTCAACACTGGCATGCTCACAGAAGCAATCAAGAAGGCCTGTAACATGGCAATAGCTTCCTCTTCCAGAAATTTTGCAGATCCCAAACCACCCTTCCCAAAGAAGTCATCGTTGGATGAGGCCACAAAAGAAGAACTCATAAGGAAGAAGCTTTGTTTCACTTGTAGGGAGCCATGGGAGCCAAGACACCGATGTTTGGGCAAAGGGAAGATTCATTATATTGAGGTGATGTTCGATGGAGAAGAGGAGCATGAGGAAAGTGAACCACTAGGGGAAGAATCTGCCGAAGAAACAAGGCTGGCGGAGAGAATTTCCACATTGGTATGGAGGGGAGGCGTCATTGCCACACTGGTGGGTACCCCAAGGTGCAGTGTGTTTAGTGTACGTGGTACGCTTCAAGGGCAACGATTCCTTGTTATACTCGACAGTGGGGCCTCGCTCAACTTCATAAACTCATCACTCGTCACCCCGAAGGGGTTTGCGTACAAAGGAGCATTAAGGATTCGATGTCAAGGTGGCAGGAGGCAATTTCCTATCATGCACTCACCTGGTCCCGCAACTAAGCATCACCATGGGAAATTACACAGTGACAGACGATTTCTTTGTAGTAGATTTGGATGACACGGATGTCATATTGGGCATTCAATGGATGGAGACCCTCAACCAGTACACACAGAGCTTCAAAAAGATGGAGTTCTCATTCGAGGTGGATGGCAGGAAGGTGGTTCTCAGAGGAATGTCGAATGGCAGCCCGAGGGAGATTTCCGCCAAATGTATGGAAGCCATCTTCACACATGATGAAGTAGTCTGGGCAGCACATTGTTTGATCTAGACAAAACTTGTGTAAGGGCAACTGACTTACTACCAGGATGAGTAACTTCAGGCGGTTATGGATAAGCATAGTTTGGTCTTCGCTGATATTCCACCTGGTATACCCCCACATCGAGTTGGAGGGAGCAAAACCTGTTATCGCCACACCCTATCACCACCCAAAGAAGTTCAAAGAAAAGATAGAGAAAACAATCTAGAAACTCCTCGATAAAGGATGGATGTAATATCTCGGATAATTTTTTTTTCGTTTTATTGCAATAAGGATTACAAACAAACACCATAACCTGTTAAGGTTAGAAAAACAATCCAAGCAACTGAAGGGAACCCTTCCACCTTTTGTTCACCGAGAGCCCAATCTGGGAGGGTGAGAGCATACGGTGTTCCAGGGATCTTTAGCACCAAAAACCAACTAAGATTTACAATGCATGGGTGGCAAGTTAGCCCCTTCTACTTATTCAGCAGGATAGACACTAAACTTCTTGACGGTAAACCAGCCAACGAAAAACACAAGTAGCTTAACACTATCACTCTACCGTGTATTTCAACAGGAGGATAATACATAAAACTAATCACTCCACTGCATATTTCAGCGGGAGGACAATATCACTCCACCACTTATTCAGTGGGAGGACATAAGTACAAATGAAATTACAAACACTAAGGCGGCCCAACCAGCCTCTTCCACTTATGCAGTGGGGATTACAATGAGCACTTCAAGTTCAATAAGAGGTTAGTACTACTAACCAATGATACAAGATGATTACAATGAAGTACTACAAACATTCAATCATAGACTAAAACCGATTTCAAGCTAAAACATAAAACAACAATTCTGATATAAATACTAGCCTCTCCAGAAATGGGCCAGCAACACTGAAATGCACACAACTCTTCCGAATTAGCTCCAAAGTGCTCACAAATTGAGGCGAACAACTGCTAAGACCAAGGCGAACAAACAAGGAGCTCAAACCAGCACCAAAATCACCACACATGGAACGCAAACCGAGGCAACTCCAGAAAGGTACGACCAACTGGGAATTTCGATTTGCTCTCAAAAATTCCAAACAACACCAAATCAAACGCCCTTCCAGAGGAATGATCGCCTCTCCAATATGCTTTTGACGAGCCTCTACCCAAAAGAAACGGAAACTCAGGCAAAGATCTATGAACAGAAAATCGCTTCAGCCACTCCAAACCAGCAACACAGAAAACTCACGAAAACTCTAAAACTGAAAATCCTCACACCAAACTCCACTCTGAACACACCCACCAGCTAGGTACTATATTGCAAGTACGAAACTGTGCTAGCTAGGAAGCCTCAACTCCGAAGCTCAGATGTGCTCTCCATTTCGGCAGCATAACAATGCAAATTCTTCAGATAATCAAAATGAGAGCCCAAGGCTCTTATTTATAACTTTTTGCTCTCCCAAATTCAAATGCAAATGCACACAAATACGCCCAAATTACATGCCACTTCATTACACCTCAAGGGTGCCCAAACACATTTGAATTATATTAAATATGTCCCCTCAAAGATGGCGTCCCCTTCCACTTACGCAAGTTTGAACTTTGCCTAGGGCAAAAACTTGCAAACAAAACATATAGTGATGCTCATGAAATAAGCTCGATTTCTCTTATGCCATTGACTTAGGAAAAATTAATAAAATCACTTGAATAAAATAAACTTCTATTTCCCAAAGTCGTCCAAAATATAATAATTAAATATTAACCTTAGAATGCAGTGTTAATATTTAATAAATCATTCCGCAACCAAAATACTGCTCAAAACCCAAATGAATTGAGGACTGAAGTGTCGAACCATCTGCTGGACTGAATTGAATCTTTGAACTGCCTTGCTATAAATAGAACCACTTGAATTGAAACTTACTACTAAAAATAGTAAGTCATGCAATACTGCTCCGAAAAACATAATCTTCACACCTAGTGACAGAGCATGGAAAACTCAGTAAGACAGCATCATCCAAACATCCAACCCCTAACTTACTAAAAATAGTAAGTTCTTGCCGCACCAACGTTTGAAACCCTAATTTTTCATTCCACATAGCCTACGACTTCTTGAAATAGGCCAATGGACCACCCAAAGCACATCATTGAGAAGGGGACATTACAGTCCACCCTCCCCAAAATTGCTTGTCCTCAAGCAACTGTAAGGCTGGATGCAATAAAATCTCCTCATTTTCCCATATAGCATCCTCTGCTGACAAATTTTTCCACTTGATCAAGTATGTCAAATGTTATTCAATTTTCTATTCAAGATGCAAGTTATATTCAAGGTTTATTTTTCTTTCAAGTATATGTTATTTCTTATTATAATAAATCTGATTATTGTCTGGTATGTTGCAGATGAGAAGGAGCATTTATCAATTTCTATGCTCTTCTCATAATCATCGATCGATATATATATGCCAATCATGAAGATCAAGCAATACCTTGACCGGTCATGTCTATTAGACATGATCGATCAAGATATTACTTGATCGTGCCCTTTCACATCATAATTGCGTTTAACCGATGTCAACCGATGTGTATGTATTAACAAACAAAACCGATACTAATCAGTATTTTATGCATTACGATAATCAACTGATGTTAATCGGTATTTTGGGCATTGGTTACGAACCCGGTGGTAATCGGGATTTATTGGCGAGTTTATATATGTATAGAGCGAAGAATACAATCACAGTAAGATCGTATACAAGTGAATATCTACGTAGACTTGAGTTATCATGCATATAATTATTAGTATAAGATGAAACCTCAACATAACATTTCGGAGAGTAATAATCATCGAACAAGGAATGATAACTAAAGTCTTATCTAGTCTATCGATGAGATAGATGATTGAATGAGAGACTTCATTTATCTCTCATTCAATCATTTATCTTACCGAGGCTATCATGTATCAACACTCCCTCTTAGCTAGGGAAGATAAATAAAAGACAACATATCTAGCATCACATTTTCATGATGGTCGGTATTCCTTACGTAATCTTACTCTCGAGAGGATCATATCACCTAAGCATGTGACATGAAGTATCATCAATCATTTGATACAAGAAATCACATCACCTAGACACGTGACATGAAGTATCACCTAAACTTGTGATACAAACGCTCATCACATCAACTTGTGATGACAAGATATCACCTAAGCACGTGATATCAGTATTGCCTAAACACACAATACTTTAGGAATAAGTACATTAGAATAGTTAAATTCTCAACTTATCCAAGTTGTGGTAAGTGCACTAACATTTTATCCAAATGTTTTACCACAACACAATCATGGCACATCCATGGCATCCCAGAGACCCAACATGATAACTGGTTTGAGCATTATAAGATCGTCACCTTATAATGTCTACATACAAGTATTCATTATCTAAGAGATCGTCACCTCTTAGACATGAACACAGGGGGTTAAACCCATAAAAGTCCTAACATTACAAAGAAGTTTACACATAAAACATCTTAATAAGTATGAGTACAAAGCAAATTAAATTTCAATCATACCAAGACCTTTTCTGAAGTGCTCAACTTTCACTCTTGAAAGTGGTTTGGTAAGAATATCTACTGTCTGCTCTCCTGTACAAATGTATTCCAACTGGATCACATTCCTATCTACCATGTCTCGTACATAATGATATGGAATCTCAATATGTTTGGATCTGTCATGGAACACCGGATTTACTAAAAGTTTTATGCACCTTTGGTTGTCACAATGGATAACAGTAGGTTTCATTGGTTCACTGAATAATCCTACAAGCAACTTCCTGAGCCATACTGCTTCTCGAGCAGCCATGGAAGTTGCAATGTATTTGGCCTCAGTGGAACTCTGTGCTACTGAAGACTGCTTTCTGCTGATCCAAGAGATCATGGCTGAACCTAAACTGAAACAACATCTCGAGGTGCTTTTCATGTCAGTCACACTTCCAACCCAATCTGAATATGTGAATCCGTGTAGATCTAGATCAACTCTCTCATATTTGAGACCAAGATTTAGAGTACCTTGAAGATATCTCATAATGTGTTTTACTGCTATCAGGTGTATCTCCTTTGGCTCACACATAAACTGACTCAAAGCATTAACTGCATCGCAGATATCTGGTCTTGTATTTACCAGATACATCAGAGACCCAATCATTTGCCTGTAGTGAGTAGGATCAGTGGGTTGGGACTCTGCTGCTGCTTCCTTAAGGTTATGAAGATTTGTTTCCATTGGAGAGGTTATGGGTCTGCAGTTTATCATTCCAAATCTCTTCAAAATGTCCAAGGTATACTTTCCTTGGTTTAGTATAATGCTATCAGAATTTTGCCATACTTCCAAGCCTAGGAAGTAATGAAGGAGTACATGGTCCTTCATGTCAAATTCTTTAGAAAGATTTTTCTTGCATTGATCTATAAGGTGATCTTCTCCTGTGATTAATAAATCATCAACATATAAAATCAATATTAGCATATCACCTTTGTTTTGCTTATAGTAGAGATTAGGATTTGCATCATTCTTGGAGAAGCCTAGTTTTGAGAGATAAGTATCAATTCTATCATACCAGGCCTTGGGAGCCTGTTTAAGCCTATAGAGAGCTTTCTTGAGTCTACACACATGAGACTCTGCTTCATGAATCTCAAACCCTTCAGGTTGCTATAGGTATACTTCTTCTGAGATCTCACCATTAAGGAATGTTGTCTTAACATACATCTGATGAACTTTCCATCCCTTTGATGCTGCAATGGCTAAGACTGTTCTTATTGAGGTGTATCTGGCTACAGGTGCAAAGGTTTCTTCATAGTCAATTCCTTCCTTTTGTGAGAACCCTCTGGCTACAAATATAGCCTTGTGTTTCTCACTGCTGCCATCTGTAGCGTGTTTGATTTTGAAGAGCCATTTGGAGGTGACAACAAATTTCCCGGCTGGCCTAGGAACAATCTCCCAAACATCATTTTTCATAATGGATTGGTATTCCTCAGACATGGCATTCTTCCATACTTGATGTTTAAGTGCATCTGATATATTAGTAGGTTTTGCTTTTGAGAGGTCATTCATGAGAGCAATGTAGTTGGTGAGTTTATTACGTCTTTTGCTTTCTCTGAAGGTTCCTGAAGGAGCAGCATACTTCTGAGCTTCTTCTACAGTTTTGGTGGCCCATAGTCGTCTTTTCTTGAAATTTTTTCTAGGTGGGTTTTGAGTTTCACCTACATTTTCCCCAAGACTCTCCCCCTGAAGCTCAGAAGCAGAGTCTTCCTCTATGCTAGGCGTAGGAATATAGACTTTAGGTTCTATTGAGCTTTGGGCTCTTTTGAAGGCTAAGTTTTCTTCAAAGATTACATCCCTACTCAGTTCAATTTTCCTCTGACCAGGTATATAGATTTTGTAGGCCTTGGAGGTTTCACTATATCCTACAAGTATTCCCCTTTTTCCAGAAGGTGCTAATATTAATCTTTTCTCCTTAGGTACATGAATATAGACAGGACACCCAAATATTCTAAGGTGGTTGATATCTGGCTTTGTTTTATTAAAGACTTCCTCAAGGGTTTTAGCTTCAAGATAGGAGTGAGGACATCTATTTTGTATATATACAGCAGGGCTTCTTGCTTCTGCCCAAAGATTGGTATTTAGATTCTGATCAAGAATCATGGCTTTGTCAACTTCTACAATTGTCCTATTTTTCCTCTTAGCTACCCCATTTTTTTGAGGATTATAAGGTATAGTAAGCTCCCTCTTAATCCCAGTATTTTTACAAAAATCTTTAAACAAATTTGAGGTGTATTCCCCCCCATTGTCAGTTCTTAAGGTTTTAATTTTATTTCCTAAGTAGTTTTCTGTTAGTGATTTAAATTCCTTAAACCTATTAAGGATCTCTTTTGATTCTTTCAATTTCAGAAAGTAGATCCAAGTTTTCCTAGAGTAGTCATCAACAAATATTACATAATACAAAAATCCCCCTAAAGAAGGTACGGTCATAGGTCTACATACATCAGAATGAACTAACTCTAAAACCTTGCTTGTTTTCCTAGTATTATTTTGAAAAACACCGCTAGCATTTTTACCTACGGCACATCCCTTTAATGCCCCTGAATGATATTGCTTTAACTTAGGTAGACCTCTGACAAGGTTTCCCATTGATGATAAAGCTCTAAAATTCAGGTGACCTAGTCTTCTATGCCAAACTTCATTAGCATCTGTAGCTTCATGAATTAGCGCTAGGTTGGGTTCTGTGCACAGCTCATACAAGTAGCCTTGTCTTTGGCCAATGGTTTTCGCTTTCTTGATAGATGAATTATTTGGCCAAGCCAACACTCTGTTGTCCATGAAGGTCACTCTGTACCCATTATCCTCTGGTGCTGATATGGAGACTAGGTTTATCTTGATGCCTCGGACATATAGTACTCCTTTAAGTTGCAATGATATGCTTGACTTTAGTTTGATGGTGCAGGTTCCAACTGCGCTGACTGGATGTGTGGAGTCATCTCCGATAGTCACTTCCTCATCATTCTCCTCTATCATGGAGTCTAGCACTTCTCTAAACCCTGTAATGTGTTTGGATGAGCCACTGTCGATCACCAAGGAGTTAACATTGTTTGATGCTTGGTTCGTAAGTGCTGAGTAGAGTACATGCTTCTCGGTGTCATCTTCCCCTTTAGATTTTCCTGCTTTGGCAAATATGGCTTGTTCTTTGGCTCTTTTTGGACATTTAGCAACATAGTGTTCGAATGTAAAATTCCCTCTTTTTTTTTTTGAATTTTTCCACAATTACATTCAACACAACACTTGTTATGGTTAGGAAATGAAAACCAAATGCTGTTGAAAGGTAACCCTTCCACTTTCTAATCACCAAGAGCCCAATGTGGGAAGGTGAGAGCATACGATGACAAGGGGTTCGTTAGCTTTCTAATCCGTTGGAAATTACAATGCAATTACAAAACTGGGCGACAAGCCAACCCCTTCCATTGTTCAGCGGGATGAAGAACACAAACTTGGCAGTAAACCAGCCAAGGCAACAAAGCATAATAGAACCAAATCACTCTACCGCTTATGCAGCGGGAGGACTTTTGAATGAAACTATCACTCAACCACTTGCTTAGTGGGAGGACAAAACCGAATTACAAACATACAGGCGGCTAAGCCATCCTCTTCCACTTGTTCAACAGGAAATACAACATAGAATGAATTGGTCAGTACTACTGAATCAATTCTTACAATGATAGAAATGTGAAAGGAGATAGAGTGAAGTACATATCTTATGAATTCACTAACACATTCTAACCAATAATACTACTTGTTCTGAAATCAAATACAAGGAAAACGCAGAACCAACCATCCCGAAACCTACTAAATTGCTTGTAACTCACTCAAAACCCCGTAGAATCATGCCAAATCAGAAGCAAATGAAGCATATGACATAAGCAAACAAAATAATACCTCGAAACTGCAAATGAAGAGCACCAACAGAAAGGCATGCATCCCAATGTAATTCTAGAAATGGATTTTTTGCTGAAAAGTTCGATGTGCAACTAAAAATTGGAGAGTTCTCCAAATGCAACGCCAATATAGGAGACTTATCGTCTCTCCGGTACGCTTCCAACGATCCCTTACCCAGAATGATGCATTCAACACATAGGCAGCTACGAGCGAAATACACTTTCAGCCGGCACACACCAGCAATACCAAAAAACCAGCAGCACACACAAAACTTCACCAACACACCCAAAAATAACCAAGAAGCTCACAACTACACACCACAACTAGGAGTGATGTCTCACACTCGAAACCGGAAGAAAGGATCTAGGAGGTATTCACCGTCAAAGAATGTCTAGAGTCATTCCGACAACATAACGATATATTTCCTCTGGATGCCAAATGAGGAGCCCAACCTCTCTTTATATAGCTTTTCCAATCTGAAATTCAAATGAAACTGCCTCCCAATTTCGCCTCATTCCAATTGCATTTCATTTCATGGTGGACCCAAAGTGGCGCCCACTTTCCCAAGTCAAAATCACGCCAAGGAGAGGGGCCACGATTTTTGACATTATAAATTCTTTAAAATTTAAAGAATGAAGTCTCCCTTTAATTCTCCAAATAAATTGCCCAGACATGACTTAGGAAAAATATTATATTTTGCACAATTTCCCATAACATCAAAAAGTGATAAAATAATTAAATAATAACCTTAGGATAAGGAATAATGTTTAATTAAATTGCTTATAGTTCCAGTACTGATTATTAACGGAATCCAGATGAGGCCGAACAATGAGGATCACTGAATTGTGCTGGGACAAGACCAAATCTAGGACTGCCAAAAATAGAATACCCCAAACTGCTACTTACTAAAAATAGTAAGTCATGAAATAATGCTCCAAAAATCGTTATCTTCGCAACTAGAGAAAAAGCTTGGCGAGCTTTGCAACTCTGTAGCATCCTGACAGCCAAACCTTAATTTACTAAAAATAGTAAGTTCACCTTCCACCCCTGACAAGTCTGGTTGGAACTCCAAGGAACATGGGAACCCTTTATTCATATTTCCATATAGCCTACGGGTCTCCGGAAGAGGCCAATGGACTACTGAATGCAACATCACAAGGAAGGGGACATTACAATCCGCTCTTCCCAATTGCTTGTCCTCAAGCAATCGCAAGCCAGGATGCTTTAAAACCCCCTCATTCTCCCAAGTAGCATCCTCCACTGGTAGGTCCTTCCACTTAACCAAATACTCTCGGATGGTTCTCCTCCTCAACAATCGTTCCCTGACATCAATGATGGCCTCAGGAACTAGCACCAGTTCTCCCTCTTCATGCAAATGAGGCAGATCAGGAGAGACTATCACATTGTGCCGAAGCACCTTTTTGAGGCATGACACGTTGAAGACATTATGTACTCGGCTACTCGCTGGTAGCTCCAACTCGTAAGCCACAACTCCCACTCTCCTAATGACCCTGAATGGACCATAAAAATGTGGCTTGAGTTTTTCCGCTCCACTCTTCTTGAGAGTAGACTGTCTGAAGGGCTGAAGTCTTAGGTAGACCATATCATTAACCTCAAATGAGCGCTCAATACGTTGCTGATCAGCATACAACTTTTGCCGGTTCTGTGCAATTTGGAGGTTGTCCTTTAATGCCTTTAGAATGTCCTGACACTGCTGAACCATATCCCTAGCCTGAGGTGCTCTACTATCTCCAAACACCAAATCAGCAAAGCTAGGGGCCTCATAACCGTAAAGTGCCATGAAAGGAGACATCCTAATGGACATGTGATAAGTGGAATTGTAGCAGTATTCACCAAGATGTAGCCATCTTACCCAAGCCTTCTGCTGTTTTGAAACGTAGTTCCTCAAGTAACCCTCTAACCACTTATTTACTATCTCTGTTTGTCCATCTGTCTAGGGATGGTAACTCGTGCTTGCTGTTAGCACAGTACCACATAATCTGAAAATCTCTTGCCAGAAGGAGCTTAGGAACTTGCTGTCCCTATCACTCACAATATTTTTTAGGCAGCCCATGTAGCCTAAACACCTCACGGAAGAACAAATCAGCAACCTAAGCTGCTGTAAATGAGCTAGTGATGGCAAAAAAATGAGCATATTTTGTCAATCTATCCACCACCACATAGATACAATCCTTCCCACTAGCCTTTGGCAACCCAGTGATGAAATCCATAGAGAGACTTTCCCATTTTTGACTGGGAATTGGCAATGGTTGCAATAAACCAGCAGGTATTGTGTGTTTATCTTTATTCTTCTGACAAGTATGGCATTTCTTAACGTACTTCAAGACATCTCTCTTCAACCCTTTCCAAGAGAATCTCTCTCGGATCTGCTTGTAAGTCTTGAAAAAACCTTGGTGGCCAGCAAGGAGAATGTCATGAAAAGTCTGCAATACCTTCTCCTTCAACTTCGATTTAGGTAGAAGAAGGATCCTTCCCTTATACAAAATCAATCCATCAACCAAACTGTACTTTTCATCATGAAAAGTGCCTTCAACAATGCTGGTTGCAAACTGATTTTTGGCATAATCAGCAAGCAATAGGTCCCTCCAATCAGCAGTAAGCTCACATATATAGCTTAGATGGGGTCTCCGTGAACGGGCATCTACCACTATGTTGTTCTTCCCTTTCACATACTCAATGTCAAAGTTATAAGCCTGAAGCTTACTAACCCACTTCTGCTGCCTTTCATTCAAATCTTTCCAGTGCATGAAATGCTTAAGACTATTAGGATCAGTCTTAACAACGAACCTACTTCCCACCAGGTACTGCCTGAATTTCGCAAGGGCATGCATTATGGCAAGCATCTCCTTGTCATAGATTGAATATAGCCTTTCAGGCCCTCTCAGCTTTCTACTTTCAAAGACAATAGGGTGCTTGTCTTGCACAAGAACTGCACCAACACCTTCCCTTGACTCATCACATTGCAGTTCAAAAGGCTTGGTGAAATCTGGTAAGGCCAAAACCGGGAATGAGCTCATGATTTCCTTAAACTAATCAAACACTGTTTGTGCCTTTGTAGACCACTCTCGAAGGCTCCTTTCTTAGTGAGATCTGTGAGGGGGGCAACCAACTGAGAATAGCCCTTCACAAACCTTCTGTAAAACCCACATAGACCTAAGAATCCTTTCAAATGAGTTAGGTTCTCAGGTGGTGGCCAATCAAGGATAGCTCTAATCTTTTCGGGATCCACCTTCACACCCTTTGCAGTGATGATGTGCCCCAAGTAGAGCAACTTCCTCATTCCAAACTCACACTTAGATTCTTTGGCAAACAATGATTCAGACTCCAGAATGCTAAGAATTTCATCTAAGTGTTGTAAGTGCTCCTTCCAAGACTTA
The DNA here is from genome assembly GCF_030272615.1 of Cryptomeria japonica. Taxonomy (NCBI): domain Eukaryota; kingdom Viridiplantae; phylum Streptophyta; class Pinopsida; order Cupressales; family Cupressaceae; genus Cryptomeria; species Cryptomeria japonica. The sequence continues at coordinate 143,876,050 of NC_081413.1, read as the reverse complement.
CGGAAGATGAGAATGTCATCGAAGAATATGAGCACAAATTTCCTCAACTGCTTTTGAAAGATTCTGTTCATGTAGGACTGAAATGTGGCTGGAGCATTAGTCAAACCAAAAGGCATGACTAGAAATTCGAAATGCCCGAAGTGGCATCTGAAAGCAGTCTTTTCCACATCAGAAGTCCTCATTCTGATTTGATGGTAGCCCGATCTGAGATCTATCTTGGAGAAGTACACAACACCATGCAGCTCATCAATGAGCTCATCAATCCTCGGAATGGGGTACCGATTCTTGATGGTCTTCTGATTTAAGGCTCGGTAATCCACACACATATGCATGGTCCCATCCTTCTTCTTCACCAATACAACAACTGAAGCAAAGGGGCTCTTGCTTGGCCTAATGTAACCCATGTCGAGAAGCTCCTTAATGGCTTTCTCAATCTCATCCTTCGGCTTCTTTGGGTAATGGTAAGGAGTAATCATGATAGGCTTGGTACCCTCTTCCAACTCAATGATGTGTTAAGTACTGCGCTCAGGCGGCCTACCCGGGGGTGGAGTCTCAAACACCTTACTTCTCTTTGAAATCAAAGCCTGAATGTCTTCAGGATAGCTTCTCCTTTCTTCAGATGAGTGGGATGGCATGACCATATAATCCAGAGATCTTCTAAGTGGCAGATTTCCAAAGGCCTTGCTCTTGTTTGTGATTAGAGCTTGAATATCAGTAGTGTAGCTGCCCTTGTCTTCTAATGGGTTTGATGGCATTAACACACATTCTGCTGCCTACTCTACTTGGTTATGACGGATCAGCCTCTCCATCCTCTTCAAGGATACAATCCGAGGACCCCCATTAGACATTCCTCGCAAAACCACCTTCTTCCCTTCAGTCATGAACTTAATTTAACTCCATGGTTGGCAAGTTAAGAGTGATCTCACCAAGAGATCGCAGCCACTGAATGCCTAGGACCACATCATCGGTCCCTCCAATATTGACAACATAGAAGTCATCCTTGACTTCATAATTACCAAGCTTCATTGACATGTTCGACACCATCCGTTTACAACAAATTGTTGATCCATCAGCCACCATGACCTTGAAGTCTTCAACATCATTAGTGATAAGACCTCTCTTGGCAACAATCCTAGCATCAATGAAGTTGTGAGTTGCTCCTGTATCAATTAGAGCAACAAGTCGGTGCTCTCCCAATGCTCCTCGAACTCTGAATGATTCATTCTTGTGGAAGCTAGAGAGTTGGGCAACTATACCCTTATCATCTTGATCACTTTCAGGCCCTTCTGGAGCCTCTTCATACTCACTTTCCTCCGAGTCAAGCTGCTGTTCTGAATTTTCAGAATTTGATCCGTCAACTGAATATGCTTCCATTTGCCGAGCATTACCCCTTCCATGGCATCTATGACCTGGAACCCAAGGTTCCTTGCATGAGTAACACAAATTCTTCCTCCGAAGTTCTTGACGGAGCTCATCATCCATCCGGGGAGGGAACCTCTTAGGCTGATTATAAAATTTCTTCTTGTCCTTAAGAAATGGGAAAGGCTTTGACTGAAATTTAGACTTAGGGGCAGCCAACTTCATGCTTCTAGCTTTCTTGATTGCATCAGCCAAGGTGGGTGGGTCAAAGGCTTTTACCCAACCTCTCAATGGCTCTTCAAGTCCTTCAGTGAACAGGACCACCAGTCTTTTCTCCGAGATACTACTAACTATAACTGAAAGACTTTGAAATTCAGTTACGAAGGTGTCCACAGAACCCTGCTGTTTGAGTTGTGCTAACTCTCTAAACTTCACCTCTGGATCCTTGGTATCAAATCTTTCTATCAACTTGTTGGTGAATTCAACATAGGTATGGATCAAATTGTGACCAAGGGTGATCAACCCATGGTACCACCATTCATGAGCAGCTCCATCTAGGTGCAAGGTGGCGAACTTGATGGGCTCTTCTTCGGGCATGGGTCTCAAGGACAATTAGTTGTCCAACTTCTGCACCCAAGCTCTAGTCGTGCTCACACTTCTTCCATTGAAGTGTGCTAGAGTGACCTTCCCAAGGGCTTGTTGGAAATCTTTGGGGGTGGAGTAACGATTATCATATCTCCCTTCCCTTTTCTTCTTTTGATTCATGTATTGGTCAAGAGACATAGCATTTCGAATCTCTTGGGGAAATGCTGCATACTCCACAAAGCTGGCTCGAATCTCCTCAACTACAAGAACTTCCACTTCTGGAGGCAGTGTTTCCCTTGGAAGGAAAACAGGTTGCAATGGTCTAGTCATCGATCCAACAGGCATTCCATTTCCATGGCTGCCATTGTTGCTGCCATTCCCATTACCACCGGAGTTGTTGGAAGTACTGCAATTATTACCACTCATATTCTAATTTGGATCTTGATTATGCCATCCTCCAGATTCTGCCTAAAGGTGGCTATCATCTGGGACATCATGTCTATCATAGTGTCAAATTTCTTTTCTATTTTCTCTACAGCCATAGCTGTTTCATTTCGTCCAAAAAATCTTTCCCCCATTGAATCTACTGAGTCTACTGAATCAACTTCCTTATCTCTGTTTCTCAAGACTTTTGAAAAAGTCTCTTCACAAGGCACTGTAGGGATCTGATACTGCTGGCGTGTCTGTTCTTTGTTGTAGTAGCAGACGTCTCTGTCACTCATAGAGAACTCTGTTTACCCTGACTTCACAGGCTGGCAGGGAAAACTAGCTCTGATACCACCATAAAATTCCCTCTTATTTTTTTAAAATTTTTCCACAATTACAGTCAAGACAACACTTGTTATGGTTAGGAAATGAAAACCAAATGCTGCTGAAAAGTAACCCTTCCACTTTTTGATCACCAAGAGCCCAATGTGGGAAGGTGTGAGCATACGGTGACAAGGGGTTCATTAGCTTTGTAATCTGCTGGAAACTACAATGCAATTACAAAACTGGGCGGCAAGCCAGCTCCTTCCACTTTTCAGCAGGATGAAGAACACAAACTTGGCAGTAAATCAGCCAAGGCAACAAAGCATAATAGAACCAAATCAATCTACCGCTTATGCAACGGGAGGACTTTTAAATGAAACTATCACTCAACCGCATATCTTAGCGGGAGGACAATATCACTCAACCACTTGCTCAGTGGGAGGACAAAACTGAATTACAAACATACAGGCGGCTAAGCCATCCTCTTCCACTTGTTCAGCGGGAAATACAACATAGAATGAATTGGTCAGTACTACTGAAGCAATTCTTACAATGATAGAAATGTGAAAGGAGATAGAGCGAAGTACATATCTTATGAATTCACTAACACATTCTAACCAATAATACTACTTGCTGTTCTGAAATCAAATACAAGGAAAACACAGAACCAGCCATCCCGAAACCCACTAAATTGCTTGTAACACACTCAAAACCCCATAGAATCATGCCAAATGAGAAGCAAATGAAGCATATGACATAAGCAAACAAAACAATACCTCGAAACTGCAAAGGAAGAGCACCAACAGCAAGGCATGCATCCCAATGCAATTCTGGAAATGGAGTTTTTGCTGAAAAGTTCGATGTGCAACTAAAAATTGGAGAGTTCTCCAAATGCCACGCCAATATAGGAGACTTATCGTCTCTCCTGTAGCCTTCCAACGAGCCCTCACCCAGAATGATGCATTCAACACACAGGCAGCTACGAGCGAAATACACTTTCAGCCAACACACACCAGCAATACCAAAAAACCAGCAGCACTTACAAAACTTCACCAACACACCCAAAAATCACCAAGAAGCTCACAACTTGCAATGAACATTTGCTGTACCTGCCTCGCCTTCCTGATAATTAGGGCCTGATCTATCCACCGAATGTTGGATTTAGGGCCACAAAAGGAAATTACGGTTTCCTGCAACATTTAGATATTTTATTTTATATGTCAACAATAATATTAGATCAGTGGCATAACTATTGCAGCACAAAATAAATACACGACCCATTCTAGATTTTGAGGATTTTCCAAGTTGGCTGGGCTACCCATCCAAACCCATCCTGTCTCTTAGGGCTAATAGGGCCACCTGAGGATGGGCCTAGCATACCCCTGGCTTGCACTCATTATCTTGAATGTACTAACAAACAGAGGATATCAGGAAGATAACAAATGCATATAGAAAACATAGATTCATGACTATATTACTTGGTTAACATTTATCCATTATATATAAATTTGTAGGGATTAATTCATTATATTTGTGCCTAGTTGCAGAAACATGACTATCATTAATTAGTATTCCTGTTCTTTACTTATTATTGTGTTTGAGAATGAATGAATTATTTTTATTCTTCTATCTGTCACTAAAATGTATTTTAATGCAGCATACTAAACCTGATATTGCAGGCTACCTATCTGGTGTGAAGATTAAGTTCATTTTACCCTTTTGTACATTAAAAATGTGCTTAGTTCATTTGGCAAGACATTTTTAGGCATGGAACCGATTTAGCAATTAATCTAGGCCACTAGTTAAATTATATTCATTACTGTTATATGAGGAATGAAAGTAGATTTAATACAACTTGCACAAAGACATACTTCATCATTTCGACATTTAAGCGGATTGGTCTGGGGACATACCGGCTTGCTAGTGATGGGGAGGGATGCTTACTAGGCGCTGGTTCTTCATCGCTGGTTCCCAGGGCAGTCCTCATGGTTGTCTAGGCATCATAAATTATGAAAACTGAAATAAATATTATTACTGAGTAATGAAGTTACCTACTGGATGCTTCTCCTTGCCCCTCTCTCCTTGCCCTCTTCTCCCGTGTTTCGTTGGGGTTCGGGTTTATACCTCTTTGAAACCACGCGATTCCCCTTGAAACATGGCGTCTATTCTGGAGGTGGCTTGGGAATGGATGCGTCCTTTCATTACTCCCACTAGTTAAAATAAAACGTATTTTAAACGGTAAATATAATTTTTGTATTGAAAATATATATATTTATGTACATGTATTGTTTAATGTTTCTAATCATTGCCTTCTGTCTACACGGGAATATGACACAACTACACACCACAACTAGGAGTGATGTCTCACACTCGAAACTGGAAGGAAGGATCTAGGAGGTATTCACCCTCGAAGAATGTCTGGAGTCATTCCGACGGCATAACGATATATTTTCTCTGGATGCCAAATGAGGAGCCCAACCTCTGTTTATATAGCTTTTCCAATCTGAAATTTAAATGAAACTGCCTCCCAATTTCGCCTCATTCCAATTGCATTTCATTTCCTAGTGGACCCAAAGTGGGGCCCGCTTTCCCAAGTGAAAATCATGCCAAGGAGAGGGGCCACGATTTTTGACATTATAAATTCTTTAAAATATAAAGAATGAAGTCTCCCTTTAATTCTCCAATTAAATCGCCCATACATGACTTAGGAAAAATATTATATTTTGCACAATTTCCCATAACATCAATAAGTGATAAAATAATTAAATAATAACCTTAGGATAAGGAATAATATTTAATTAAATTGCTTATAGTTCCAGTACTGATTATTAATGGAATCCAGATGAGGCTGAACAATGAGGATCACTGAATTGTGCTGGGACAGGACCAAATCCAGGACTGCCAAAAATAGAATACCCCAAATTGCTACTTACTAAAAATAGTAAGTCATGAAATAATGCTCGAAAAATCGTTATCTTCGCAACCAGAGAAAAAACTTGGCGAGCTTTGCAACTCTGTACCATCCTGAAAGCAAAACCCTAACTTACTAAAAACCTTCCACCCCTGACAAGTCTGGTCGGAACTCCAAGGAACATGAGGACCCTTAATTCGTCTTTCCACATAGCCTACGGGTCTCCGAAATAGGCCAATGGACCACTGAATGCAACATCACAAGGAAGGGGACATTACACCGAATTTGTCGCATCTGTGACATTGAATCTGTGAAAGATCCTTCTTGAAGGTGTTCTTGCCATGACGACCTTTCCTCTTCCTAAATTGTTTCTGCTTGCTTTTCTTGTTGGAGTTTGTATTTAGGACTTGAAGATCTTCATCTATATTCTTTTGTTTGATCCCTTTCTTATTTAACCTTGATTCTTCTTGGAGACAATCTGCCTTTAGCCTTTCAAACTTTGGAAATTTATCCCTTGCACTGATGCCTTGGACGAATGTTTTCCATATACTAGGCAACCCATCTAAAGCAATGAGTGTTAATTCTTTGCTTTGGATCTCATATCCAAGAGTTGCTAGCTCATCCTTTAGGGCTGATAGCCACATGAAGTAGGCATTGACTGACTCCCCTTTGATAATAGCTATATGATTTATTTCTCTCTTTAAAGCCAAGGTTCTACTAGCATTGGATATCTCAAATGCATCTTTAAGTGCTTTGAACATGTTGTAGGCCATTTCATGTTTCCTTATGATGGGCATAATATTATTTCTCACCCCATTAACTATGAATTTGCTGGCCTTTTCATTTCCCTCTATCCAAGTTGTTTTGTCAGGTTCAGTCTCAGGTTCTGTAGTTCCAGTTTTTACAAATGATTCGACTTTATTTTCTCTTAGAATCATCTGAATTCTGAACTTCCATGCTGAGAAGTCATCACGTCCTCCGAGTCTATCTTTGAATTCGATAGTGCTAGCCATTAGGAGAAATGTGAAGTTGAATATATTGTTGTCTTGAATTTTCCACAAAATTGAATAGCCTCATGTTCGATTTAACTATAGCTCTGATACCATGTTAAATGTTATTCAATTTTCTATTCAAGATGCAAGTTATATTCAAGGTTTATTTTTCTTTCAAGTATATGTTATTTCTTATTATAATAAATCTGATTATTGTCTTGTATGTTGTAGATGAGAAGGAGCATTTATCACTTCTATGTTCTTCTCATAATCATCGATCGATATATATATATATATATATATATATATATATATATATATATATATATATATATATATATATATATATATATATATATATGCCAATCATGAAGATCAAGCAATACCTTGACCGGTCATGTCTTGATCGCGCCCTTTCACATCATAATTGCGTTTAACTGATGTCAATCGGTGTGTATGTATTAACAAACAAAACCGATGCTAATCGGTATTTTATGCATTAGGATAATCAACCGATGTTAATCGATATTTTGGGCATTGGTTACGAACCCGGTGTTAATCGGGATTTATTGGCGAGTTTATATATGTATAGATCGAAGAATACGATCACAGCAAGATTGTATACAAGTGAATATCTACGTAGACTTGAGTTATCATGCATATAATTATTAGTATAAGATGAAACCTGAACATAACATATCGGAGAGTAATAATCATCGAACAAGTAATGATAACTGAAGTCTTATCTAGTCTATCGATGAGATAGACGATTGAATGAGAGACTTCATTTATCTCTCATTCAATCATTTATCTTACCGAGGCTATCATGTATCAACAAAGTATTCCTTGATCACCCTTCTCCTCAAAGAATGCTCCTTGAAGTCAAGGATAGCTTGAGGAATCAAAACTAGCTCTCCCTCCTCATCAAGTGGAGGGAACTCTGCTGAAGCAACAACATTGTGTCCAAGAGGCTTCTTAAGGCGAGACACATGAAATACATTATGAATCTTGCTGCTCGCCGGTAGTTCCAACTCATACACCACTTCTTCAATCCTCCTGTTGACTCTGAAAGGCCCATAGAATCATGGTTTGAATTTCTCAACTGCACTCTTCTTGAGAGTAGACTGCCTGTAGGGTTGGAGCCTCAAATAAACCATGTCACCCACCTCAAAGGTGCACTGAATTCGCCATTCCACATAGCCTACGAGTCCCTCAAATAGGCCAATGGACCACTGAAAGCACATCATTGAGAAGGGGACATTACAATAGATCCGGCCCAGCTCTAGCTCCTCTGCGTCCTCGGTGGTACTGGTGAAGAAGAAGGACGAAACTTTCAGAATGTGTGTTGACTATCGTGCACTGAACAAGAAGACTATCAAGAATAGATACCCCATTCCCAGGATCGATGAGCTGTTGGACGAACTACATGGCGCAGTCTATTTCTCCAAAATTGATCTCCGCTCCGGCTACCATCAAATCCGTATGAGGGAGCAAGATGTGGAAGACAGCCTTTCGTTGCCTTTACGAACACTATGAGATCTTGGTCATGTTGTTTGGGTTAACCAATACTCTTGCCACTTTTCAGTCGTGGATGAAGCACATCTTCAACAAGCAACTGCGTAAGTTCCTACTGGTATTTTTCGATGACATGCTCATCTAGAGCAAGCCCTGGGAGGAACATCTAAGACTTTTGGACGAAGTATTGGGGATTATGGAGTCGCAATCATTATATGCCAAGAGGTCCAAATGTGAGTTTGGAATGACTGAGGTCCTGTACTTGGGTCACGTCATCAGTGCTCGGGGGGTACAAGTTCCCCAGGGGAAGATTCAAGCAATTCTGGACTGGCCTCCACACAAGACTTTCTTGGAGCTAGGTGGTTTTTTTGGATTGTGCAGTTATTATAGAAGGTTTGTGAAAGGATTTTCACAGCTTGGTGCACCGCTGACAGATTTGACGAAGAAAGGATCTTTCCATTGGGATGCGCAAGCGCAACACACCTTCAACAAATTAAAAGAAGTTATGAGTACGTGTCCGGTTTTGGCACTACCAAACTTCAAGCGCCCTTTCATCATGGAGGGCGATGCCTCAGGTGAAGGCATTGGAGTGGTGTTGATGCAAGACCATCACCCCATCGCGTTCGAGAGTAGGAAGCTCTCGGGAGCTGAGCGGTTGTACTCCGTCTACGACAAGGAGATGCTCGCCATCATGCACGTATTGACGAAGTTTCGGCAGTGCCTTGTTGGGGCAAAGTTTGTCGTATGGACAGACCACAATAGCCTGCGATATTTCTTGGGGCAAAGGGATCTGAACGAACGACAACAAAAGTGGGTAAGCAAAATCTAGGCATTTGATTTCGACATTGAGTATGTGAAGGGTAAGAATAATGTTGTAACCGATGCCCTGTCAAGAAGGCTTGTCATATGTTCTTGTGATAACCCTCTACTGTATTGAATGATGTAAATCTTACCTCGGTATCATAGAACTCTACTCTTTATTCTTGCATTCGTAAACCCTACTAGGATTATTACCCGCAATAAATGTATGAAGTTACTAATAATAATTAAATAAATTTATGCAAAGGGTGAAAGAATACACCAATAATGATTATGGCATATATTAATGAGTTCATTAGAAATATATAAATGAAGGAATAAATTATTAAAATAATGTTAATATATTAAATGAGGAAATAAATTATTAAATAATATTAATATATTAAATAAGGTTAACATAAGAAATACATTATTAAATAATGTTAATATATTTAATATATTAAATGATGAAGAAATAAATTATTAAACAATTAAATGATGTTAATTATTAAATAGTAATAATATATGGTATAAGTTCATTTTAAAAAAAGAGTAACACCACTGTCATTACCCCCCGCGGGAAGTGGTGGGACGGGAGTCACAGCCTTGGGCTGCGACCACCGTCACACCCCTTCCCACGGAAGGGACCCCGTGGTGGGACGCAACCCCTCCCCTCCACGGGTATTAAATAAGACAACCTGCAGATCGAAGGAGGAGGCACGGGAAGAAAGGAAAACGGGAGGAAGAAAGGCTGTGCCAACAGACTGCGGAAAAAGGTAAGCTGTTAGTTTGTATGCCACAGGGATATATATGTGTGTGGATGTGTGTGCCACACACACACATATGTGTATAATAGATCTGTCATATGTGATAGATCATGAATCATGTTGACAGAGCTATAGTCTTATAATTATATTGTCTCATGTATATGTACCAATGTATATATGTATGTATGCAGAATATATGTATGTTTGTAGGAGCAATAATAGTAATTAAGAAATATGTAGAGGCAGGCATAAATTATAGATTAAAATGATAATGAAATATAAAATGTTATATGAATAACAATAATTTGGCTATGTGATGGAGGCTATTGGGAGAAAATCCCCTTAGCCTAATTCGGAATTATGATAATCCCTGGTAGGCAGTATATACTAAGTACTCATATGCATATATGTTAAAGGCTTGGGTGTCAGAAGCTCACCCAAGAAGAGACGGATCTTGTCGGTCCTCTCTGGTAGACTTGGATGATAAGATGTATCATCCAAGGCAAGGAATTGATCTTATATGACGATCTTCCTTGGTAGGCTTGGATGTAAGATGCTACATCCAAGACGGGAATTGAATTATCCATCGATTTCCCTGGTAAGGCTTGGAACCATGATAGGTTCCAAGAAGGTGGGCATTACAACCACCTAAGGACATATCCCAATACTTCGTTCGTATCCTTTTTATTACCTAAAAATTGAGATTAGTTTTAATTAAGTAATTGAAGTTTAATTGCAAATTAGATTAGTAATATATATTTTGTTGCATTCTAACAATCTGTTTTGCAGGAAAGTGATCTCTAATTAGTAGGGACAGTATAGTTCTCTATCCCAGATTTCGGCGGATCGGAAGGAACATCTGTTGGTTGAATACTCCAAGAATACTTTTCCCTGCGAACTGATGGATGGTTAGGATGACCCGAGTCCAAGATGAAGGAGAAGATTCTAAAGGAAATGCACGACTCTCGCTTGGCCGGACACTTGGGATACTTGAAAACCTATAGATAGATCTGGGAAAGGTTTTCTTGGAAGGGACTTAAGAACGACATCTTGCAGTACGTGCGGGAATGCCCCACCTGTCAGGAGAACAAATCTGAGCACACGTTACCAGCTGGACGACTTCAACCATTGCCAATCCCTAACCAGAAATGGGATAGCATCTCGATGGATTTCATTACTGGGCTCCCCAAAGTGCAAGGTAAGGATTGCATCTTCATCGTGGTAGACCGCTTGACCAAGTATGCCCCTTTTTTTGCCATTCCCATAGGATACCATGCAGCTCAAGTGGCCGAGTTGTTCTTCCATGAGGTATTCCGCTTACATGGTCTACCACGGAACATAGTAAGTGACAAAGATAGCCGTTTTCTGAGTACCTTTTGGATGGAGTTATTTCGGTTGGCAGGAACCGAGTTGTTGCCCAGCACGAGCTACCATCCGTAGACAAACGGATAGACCAAGATTGTGAACAAATGGTTGAAGGGTTATCTCAGGAACTACGTCTCAACACAACATAAGGCTTGGGTTCGCTGGCTACATTTGGATGAACACTGTTACAACACCACCTATCACATGTTGATAGGCATGCCACCCTTCAAAGCATTGTATGGTTATGAACCTTCGCCATTTGTTGATTTGGCATTGGGAGATAGTCATGCACCGAGGGCCAAAGACTAGCTTCAAGAGAGTTTAGATATCCTGAGATCTCTCAAGGATAACCTGGAGAGGGCTCAGAAGCAACATAAGATGTATGCTGATAGACATCGGATTGAGCGAAATTTTGAGGTGGGTAATCTGGTATACCTTCGACTTCAACCGTACAAACAATCCTGCTTGAAGACAAGTGGTAAGGAGAAGTTGAAGCCGCATGTCTATGGACCCTACAGGGTGGTTCGGAGGGTGAGCAAGGTCGCCTACGAGTTGGAGCTTCTTGAGCGGAGTCGGATTCACAATGTTTTCACGTGTCATGTCTCAAGAAGGTCGTCGGGCAATGCGTCACAGTGTCCAAGGATCTGCCACCCATCGACGAAGAAGGAAAACTAACTTTGGAACTAGCGGAGATCATCGATGTCGGAGAGATGAAGCTAAGATTGTGCATAGTCAAGGAGTTCCTTGTGCATTGGAAGGATCTACCTGTAATGTCCCCATTTAAGACTTACCATAATTTAATACTGAGACATCAATTTCAAATTAAAGTTAGAATGATAATATATTAATAAACATAAAATTATTAAAAAAAAACACATTTCATTAAAATATTGAATTTAAAAGAGTAGTACTTATCTTGGCACTCTCCCAAGCAAAATTCTTCAGCATGTTGTTGACTCCTCTTAAACATTTGTTAATCCCTTTGGCTCAAATCACAAACAAAAATTCCCAGATTCCTTGTAAAAGCTTAAGTGGTGTTGAAATTGAAAATACAAACAATATCTCCAAATATTACAAGTGGGCCCCATTCCCTAGAGTGGAGCTGCTGCTAAAACACACAACAAAAGTTGTAAAATCTTCCACCTTTTCTACAAATACTATTGGAAGATTCTTTTATTATAATATTCTGAATAATTATTGGGTGGGCCCACAAAGCACTTTGGCAAGCTCCTTCTAATATTAATTAACTTAAATTTCTGTTGAAGTCTTTTTCCTTAAATTCTGATTTCTTTGTTAGATCAGAGGCCTCCCACGTGGTATTTCTTCCTTCATAATAAGATATGGTGTTCTCCCAGACTGCTGACTTTGTTCCTTATGCAATTGATAGTATGCCCAAGGTAATTGCTCATAAGGAGCGATCCAAAATGGATCACTAATAAGAGACAAACTTCCCACGATCTATATGTATATATTCACGTATACAATATATTATTGACTTGTTGATGTCCTCCCGTATTATTGCTAACTAATCGTGCAATTTACCTAACATTGTTCCTGTTTGATTAATTCTCTTATCATGTGTCCAAAACCATGTAATTGGTGGTGGCAAACCTCCCAAGATATAGGCGGATTATGGGGTCCTTGAACGTTTGGGTCTCAGATAGAATAATTTCCGTAAAGAATCCCTTTTTTCTTTTTATATCCTTTTGGACGAATCACAAACCTCTCTAATACCTTTTGAGTGGGCATGATGTGAGAAGTTGTGTCTTAACATCATTGCACCTGATTGTTGAATCGTGCCTTTCTCTATTAACTAATATTGTTTGCTTAACTAATGGTTGATCATGATGATCCCTCTCTGGACATTGATAGCCAATATCCTGCATTTGTTCGATCTATGGTATTTTCTTTAGACAGCGATAGACAACCCCTTGTCTGGCGGTGCTTCCTCATGGTGCGATAACCATCTTTGCTAAAGATTCGATTAATCTTCCCTTCGAGGTGTTAATTATCTCTCTATAATAATATTGACTATTGAATGATAACCAATGGCTAATAGTCGGTTTTGCACCAGCTTGGATATTGTTCTTTTCATCGCAATGGATTCGTGCCTTAGCCGAGTATCATCATATTCAATCTTTGAAGTATTGTTATCACTCTCGACCTATGTTAGTCATTGTCCATTAATTCCTAATGGATTTTGCTATTGATCCATCTCCCACCGAAGCTTGGTTCAATTTTCTTCCTTATCGATAGTTATTGTGGTTCTATGATATATTCCAATCACTATCTCATTCATTTTAAGTCGCATAATGAATATTATATTTTATTATTATTATTTATTTATATTATTATATAAAAATATATATATATATGTTTATTTATTTTAATTTCAATTTTATCATTATTATTTATCATTAAATTGTGTTTTAAAGTGGGGACATTACAAAGTTAACCAAGATTCATATGTTCCATGGTCTTCCTACAATATAGAATGAACAACATGAATGTGAAGGTTGTCAGTTGGGAACGTTACATTAAAATAAAACAATAATAATAAATAATAATCATAACAAATAATAAATATTAATAATCATATATTAAAGGAAAATTGTGAAGTCTCATAAATGAGACGATTTTCCAATATTATTAAGTGTTAATTAACAAATGTTTTAATTATCATCTTTATTTAATCCCATGTCCAAAGAGGGGTTATGACACTACCGATCGAGGATGCCACCTGGGAAGGTGAGCAAATTCTGGAGCATCCAAGTTTGCAATTGCTTGAGGGCAAGCAATTCTTGGCCTGGGAGGATTGTGATATCCCTGATATAATTAAATAATAAAATTAAAATACTTTATTGTATGGCCCCAAATTTAATAATAAATCTTTCGGGCCTTTTATTTAATTAGTCAAGTTTTATTTTGGTCGTGTCGGCCCATTTGTAACCCTTCGGGAAATTTCCCGGAGCCTATATTTATGGCCGAGTTAGTCATTGTTGTAGGTATGCGAATTTGGTAATTTCTTTGTATGTGCGAATTCCAGTTGGAGTTCAACTTGTCTGCCATTTCGAAGGTGAGAGATCCTCCCTACTTGGCATCCGCAGTTTCGGTGGGAGTTTCTCCTCACCCTATTCTGCTTCTGTTCGGAGTTTGTATAATCTGTTGTGCAATCATTATCAATATAATTTCTCTTTGCATGTGCAAATCTTTCTTCTGGTAAGTACGAACCTTCAACTAAGTCTCTTGTGTCTGGAATATTAATAATTCATTTCATTTCATTTCTCTGTGCAACACCGAACTGTCTAAACGTCTGGAGGGCTCAAGGGCAAAACTCGGTGGATATGCACTCACCGTACGGCCACTACCGTATGCCTCGTCGTACGACCATACCACGCACTCACTGTGCAGCTACTACCATTCGACCATACCACCGTACGGTCAAGATCATTGATCCACGCTCACCGCACACCGACTTCCTGAGGGGAGTGTTTCGTACGGTCACCACTGTACATTCTAAGGAGCCATACAAATTACATTGTATGCCGACTGCTGAGGGAAGTGTACGTATGATCACCACCGTACGTGGAGCAGTTGAAGAGGATCGTACTGCTTACGAAACCTTACAAAATGAAGATTGCTAATCATAGTCAACAAAACAGCCATGGTATGGTCCTGTCTCTTTCATATTGACATGATAGTATGCCTTGAAAAATAAGAAAAATAAATCTAATTTAGTCATGTCTAAGTCCTTCAACATCTGAAAATATTTAACATTCTTAAGCTGATATAAACTGTAGCCTTAAGAACTGCTGGAAATAGTACTGTTATTTTAATTGTAGGGAAAGGCATTATTCTTTAGGCTCAATATGCTATTGAAAACAACTGTCTCTTGTGATTATCAGATTTATAGGTTAATAAAAAAAATTCATACCATATGAACCTTAATAATGGAGAAAAACATAAGATTTCAGGACTTGTTATGACAGACTATAGAATTGGTCTTAAGTGTCACACCTTGAAAATAATGGCTGTCAAATGTGTTCACATAATGCATCACTGTGCTCTTAGCTAATCACAAATTTCTTTCCAAAAACAGAAATTTGAAACTAACAGTCGTAACTATAGTGTCATGTTAGTGCAGGCATAGTTGAACTACTCGCCAAAAGCAAAAACTCACCAAAGCTTGGAAAAAAACTCGGCGAAAACTCAAGAACTTAAATTTTTTCTTTAATTTGATTAGGAATGCATTTTTTTGCAAAAAAATATGAGGAGATGCATCCAATGAGTCAATAAATGAGTACATAAAAGAAACAAGCTGGGTCAAGATATATTTGATTGATTTAAATGCAAATTGGGTACCAAATGGCATCCTTGTAATGTCCCCTTCTCGTTGATGTCCTTCCAGTGGTCCATTGGCCTATTCCTGAGACCCGTAGGCTATGTGGAATGAAGAATGAGGGTCAAACATTTGATGAGGCGAGAACTTACTATTTTTAGTAAGTCAGGGGTTGGCCGTTTTGGTGATACTGTCTTACTGAGCACTCCATGCTCTGTCACTAGGTGCGAAGATCATGCGTTTCGGAGCAGTAGTTCATGACTTACTATTTTTAGTAAGTGGCAGTATGGCATATTTCTATTTTTGGCAGTATACAGGGTCCTGATCCTGCAACAGTTCAATGGTCTTCCTTGCTTAGCTTCATCCTGGTTTTGGCAATAATGAGTATTGGAGTCATAAGTGATATAATTAAATATTATTTCCTTATCCTAAGGTTTAATATTTAATTAATTTGATTATTTTTACTACTGATTAATGACTATGGAAATTGCACATAATGTCTCCTAAGTGCTAGGTGAATTATTATGTCTGGAAAGGGACGCCATTTTATAATGGGAGATATTATTTTATTCACCAAAAATAATTGCTAAGTCAAAATCGTGGTCTTGTGCTTGGCGTGATTTTTGACTTATGGTAAGGGCGCCATCCTTGGGTCCACTTGGTAAATGAAATGCAAATGGGAAAGTGGAATTTGGGTGCATTTGCATTTGGATTTGGTGGAGTTAGACGTTATAAATAAGAGCCTTGGGCTCCCATTTTGGTTATCTTCTAAATTTGCATCGTTATGTTGCCAAATTGGCGATTGAAAAATCTGAGCTTCGAAGTGTGGCTTCCTAGCTAAGTCTCAGTTTCGTACTTGCAAGACAGTACCTAGCTGTGTCCTTGTATTTCCGGTGCTGTTGGTTTGTGAGTTGCAGATTGTGGAGTGTTTTGTGTGGGATTGGAGTGTTTTCTGGTTGCTGGTCGTGGAGCTGCTGAAACAATAATTTGCTCATACCTCTTGGCCAGGCGATTCCATCATTCTGGGTACCGGCTCATCCATCTTTCCTGCCACTGGCAATGCATCTTGTAATTTTTTAGCACCTTATGTTGAATGTGGAATTTTATAATGCAAATCGAAATTCCCTGGTTAGGCGTTGGGTTTAGGGAGTGCATTGGGATGCATGCAAAATAAATATGAGTGTTTTGATAGCTTCCTTTGGGTTTGTTTTCATTGTGGCTGGCGTAGTATTGGTTTATAACTGATTTGGGGTGAATTGGGTGAGTAATGAGAGAGTTACGAGTGTTTTAGTGAATCCATAGGCTGTTGGTTTTGCATTTCCAGCCTGCAGATTTTGATGTTAGCAGAATTTCATGCTTATTATTTGGATGTTTAGCATTACTCTTCTTCTCTCACAATACTACTAATCAATTCTGGCTTGTAAACTCTCATCCCGCTGAAAAGTGGAAGATGTTGGGTTGCCGCCTATTTCAATTGAATTGTAATTCAGTCCTCCCGTTGCATAAGCGGTCGAGTGATGATTGATTGTAATGGTCCTCGTGCTGCATAAGTGGTTGAGTTGAGTTTGTTTGTAATTTCAGTCCTCTCGCTGAAATATCGCGGTCGAGTGATTTGTGTCTTTGTGTGTTTCTCTTGGTTGGTTCACCGCCATGTTTCTTGCTTTGCCGCTGGATAAGTGGAAGGGGATAGCTTGCCGCCCAGTATTGTATTTCACTTCATCTTTCAACAGATTTGAGATCTAACGATCCCCTATTCACCGTATGCTCTCACCTTCCCATATTGAGCACTTGGTGATCAGAAAGTGGAAGGGTTGCATTTTTCCAGCAAGCTTTGAGTTTATGCTTTCTAACCTTAACGGGTTATTTGTTTGTGGATGATTATTATTGGTCTAAAAAAAATAAAAAATATTTGGGATATTACAATCGTCATTTGGAATGTTGATGGTTGATAGTCTGAAACAAAATGAAGTAGCAAATTGTTTTTGTAAAACTAAAAGTAAATAGTACATCAAAGCATTTTACATCTTCCTCTTCCCAGCTCTAGTGAAAACTAAGGGAGAGGTAGAACTAGAGAGTCTAGTCCTAGGAGTCAGATGTGGCTCCTCCACCTCACCAAAACAAGGTTGAGTGTAGCACCCCTTGTAGGGGGTCTGAGGATATGAGAGAGAGAGGTAGAGAGATAGGTCTAGATCTTGGAGGAGAGAGGAGAGAGTGAGATAGAGAGTTGTAGAGAGAGGGGATAGAGGAAGAGTGATAGGGAGATAGATAGGTCTAGAATTCGAGGTAGATAAAATGAGTGAGATAGAGAAAGTGAGAGAATGCTGATAGGAGCCTACCGATTACTGAAATTTGACTAGTCTGAAAATTTAAAAGATCTTCTAAAACCTAGAATTTGCATTATAACTCCTAGAGATCTGAAACCACTCTCAAATATCCTACAAATATATACATGATATATAACTTTAAGTGTAAGAACATATACTTAAATGATATATTTCATGTATATATTCTAATGAAGAGAATGAGATTGACTTGAAAAAAAGAAAATTTAGATAATTTTTTGATGTGTTTGGGCCTCTTTTTTTTATGCAGCCGATTTTTTTCCTAAGACTCACCGAGTAGAAAAACTTGCTAGTTTTTCAAGACTTGGCGAGTCTTCCATCTATGAGTGCAGGTAAGATAAGAGTCATGAAATTACATAAGTTTTGTCCAGTAAACACTTAGTCGTGTAATCATTTAAATTCTATTTAAAACATAAGAAATGAGATAAAATGCATGTCAAGATGAAACAGTGAAAAAATTAGTTTGATATCATCACCTAAAATGGCACAACGAAAATATTGTGAAAGGATAAATATATAGCCTTTGTCTTAATCATTACACATTTGCAATAAATGATTGTGTGAGGAAATCCACTATAAAAAACTATGTACAATAAGTGGACCCCAAGCATTTGCAAATGTGCATTTATGTAATCTTGTTGGTGGCTCTCATGAGCAACAAAAGGATTGGACTTGTTTGCAATTTGTCTGTTGACAACTCTGCAAGAAGGATAATAAAACAATAAATATGCCTAGGAAGAAAAGAAACCATATTAATGTGAATGAATGCACTTATAGTCACAATAAAAAAGTAGTAGGGAAAAGAGATCCTAGAATATAGAAGTAATGAAGCAATAGATTAGTCTCATCATAACTTGAGAGTAAACTCAAAATAAATAACCTCAAACAATATGATCTAACCAGAAGTACAAACAGCCATGTGAATGAAGACATGTCCACGGAAAAAAGAGCTAATGAAAAAGAATTGGTAACCAAGGCTAGAAATCAGTATTGTAGCTTGTTTGTAACAAAGATTAGAGAAAAAGAATCTACGTTGGATTCACAACCATGAAATAATCAATAGAGGATCTCATAATGTAAATAGAGGAATATTAGGGAAAAAGGATTCCAAGCTGAACAATAAAAATAACTATAACTATATGGAAATGTCAAACCATTTGTTTCTTACAAAATTTAACTATTGATAGCCTCAAAATTATGAATTCTATAGCTTAATTTTGATGCTTATTAAGACTTTGCATCATTTTTTATATTCTAAGATTTCATTTCATATGATTCTCTATATTGATATTCTTTAATAGCATTCTCTTTTCCAAATGTTTGTATAAAGCATTTAATGGAATTTCATCTTGTAAATATCATATATAGGGCCCAAAAAATTATTTTGAGTATTACTACAAATACTAAAGCATAGTGTGGTCATGGTGTTCAAGGCTTTAAGTTAATTCTTTCACTTTTATGTGTACACATACAAATATTTGCATGATTACACTTCTATTTTTGATACATATTGACTATCACGAAGATGAATTTTTAGGTAGTGTTTATGGTGGGAGACATATCATTTCTTCATGACACAAATGGATTAACATTTTCAAAGGAGAGGTATGGTATCCTAATGCACACTTGCATATGGAAGCGATCTTAAGTAGGATCTTTTATTGTGAACAAGGAAAATCGTTTTCTTTGATTCTCTTTTTGCCACATTTTGTATGTACAATTAAATTTGATAATACAAGATTTGAAGTTTTGTTTTTTGCATGTTTTGTTGGGTTTTACATAATTTCTAGATTATCTTGGTTGTCGTTTCTAGCCATACATTTTTCTCAAAGCAATTAAAATCTTCGATCAAATATAGCTTTTCTAATAAAAAATTATTTATTTTCCTTGGAACATGATGAGTTGAAGGATGTTACTCTCTTTAAATGTTGTATTTCTTTTGGTAGACGCATTTAAAGCATGTGCACAATAGTTTAAATAAGATTCAGGGGTGAATATAATTAGCAAAAAACCAATAATGATCAAAAGAACATGATTAGCAGGCAACCAATAATTCTATCAAATCAAAAAGTAAACAAAGTTCTATCCTTAAAGTGACAACTTCTAGGGTGGTTTTGTTCTTGCCTAAGTTATTGATTTGGGTTTGTGTATGTCTGTGGCAAACAAAAAATTGGATTGGGTTCATTTTTGGTTCGCCTATACAAAAAATTTAAAAATCATAAATATATAGATATATTTACCTAAGTACAAGCTATCTGCTAATGTGTTTTTTTAGGACACTTTGAACACAAAATAAAATACCAAGGTATTCTATCCTCTCTTGAACAAAGAAACCTCATATTCTATACAACATGATCAAATAAGATGACTCCAAAGTTTACAATGCGAACAATGCGACTTAATGCTCGGGATAGACTCAATGAATTTGATGTGATCTTGCTTGAATCACAAAGGGACTTACGTTTATGAACACCTAGAATGTGGAAACTAACTTATCTTTCTTGGAAAATAAAGGCAATAGAGATAAAGGGTATAGAGATCCTACACTAATTTTAAGAACAATGATGACAATGGATGATACTTAGATTGATAAATTCCCTCAAACCAAGTTTTGCTTTGCCATGATGACAACAACTACACAAACTTGATGCAACATTCTAAGGAAATGGAAGATTTTCACATTACGAATACTTCATCCAAATACCCAATGCTGATGTAACTTGAACAAGCATCCACAATCGAACTTACCACAATGATTAGAGTCAGGCTAACTTTACACTGTAGCTTACAATTAGCAAACCACGAAAAGAATGAACCAAGGAATTCATCACAATATCTTCATAAGCATCCACCATGATCAATGAACTTTAATTAACGTTGAGAAGTAACAAGGAACCATGCAAAATGTAGAAACACAACACATACCTCGACCATAACTTCAATGAAAGTATTGAATTAATTTCAACATACCTTGGCATCAATTTTAAGCTTCCTCCTACTCTACTCTACTTCTAACTATTTATTGCTTCTGCTACTAACTATTCACTATTGTCTATTGATCAACTATTGACCTTTACAAATGAGAAAGCTAAGCCTTTTATAGATATCTCATTACAATGAAGGGTTGGGATTGATTTGAAATCAATAGCCAAGATTACATTGAAAAATCTTGATTAGGGTTAGTTCCAACTAACTCCTTTTAACCAATGAGAAAATTACAATGTTTGGGACACACGTCCTTCCTTGAATGTGCACCAACAGGAATTGAGGTTAGGTATATTGCATGAACTTTAATGCAATGCCATGTGCACTTGCTCCATCCTTAAATGAGTCAGATTCAATGAATCTAGATGTATTGACATGGCACAACCCAAGTGGTTGTTGATGAGTAGGATGCCAATTCAACATATGCATCATGTAGATCATCACAAAGTGTTTGTAGTTGAGCAATATCTGTTAAGTTCTTTCAAAATTCTGTGATCAAAATAGAAGAGATGGAGATATTGACATATCTGGTTAGTTCATTATTGAAAATTCATCACCCTTCAATAATGTTCACAGAAGGCCCATGCAGTCATGGAGTCACACACATGACAAATAAAAAAGTTTACACACTAAACATCTTTAAATGTATTAGTATATCAAAATAAATGAGACTCTATCTCAAAATTAAATAACATTTTCAACCATACCAAGTTTATCTCTAAAGTGTTCAATCTTGATCCTGGAGAGAGGCTTGGTAAGAATGTCTGCAATCTGATCACTTGTACTAATATAATTCAGTCGGATCACATTCCTTTCCACCATCTCTCAAACACAGTGATAAGGAATCTCAATGTGTTTAGACCTGTCATGAAATATTGGATTCATTGAAAGCTTGATGCAACTTTGGTTGTCACAGTAGATGACAGTAGGATTTAAGGGATGACCAAACAGTCCTACAAGCAATTTCCGGAGCCATACAGCTTCTCTTGCTCCCATGGAGGCTGCAATGTATTCAGCTTCTGTAGAGCTCTGAGCAACTGAAGACTGTTATCTACATATCCAAGAGATCATTCCTGATCCTAAACTGAAGCAACATCCTGATGTGCTTTTCCTGTCAACTATGCTTCCAGCCCAATCAGAATCAGTGAATCCATGTAGGTCAAGTTCTATATGTTTATATTTCAAACCAAAACCAATAGTTCCTCGAAGATATCTCAGAATATGCTTTGCAGCAACAAGATGTATTTCCCTGGGTTCACACATGAACTGACTTAGTGCATTTACAGGATAACATATATCAGGTCTTGTGTTTACCAAATACATCAGAGATCCAATAATCTGTCTGTAGAGTGTAGGATCTATAAACTCTGATTCTGCAGTTGTTTCCTGTAGCTTGTGCAGATTTGTCTCCATAGGTGTGGTCATGGATCTACAATCCAACATTCTAAATCTCTTGAGTATATCAATGGTGTATTTTCCTTGATTAAGGATTATACCATCTGCTTGCTGTCAAACTTCCAATCCAAGGAAGTAGTGAAGAATTCCTAAATCTGTCATGTCAAACTCAGAGGCTAATTCTTTCTTCCATCGAGAAATACAATTATCCTCTCCTGTGATTAGTAGATCATCAACATAAAGAATAAGAATTAATAATTCACCATTGATTACCTTGTAGTAGAGATTTGGATCTGCTTCATTCTTGAAAAACCCTAATTCCAAGAGATAGTGATCAATTCTTTCATACCATGCTCTGGGGGTTTGTTTCAGTCCATAAAGAGCTTTATTTAATCTACAGACATGTGATTTAGCCTTATGAATCACAAAACCTTCAGGTTGCTCCAAATAAACTTCTTATACAATCTTACCATTCAGAAAAGTAGTCTTGACATCCATTTGATGGACTTTCCATCCTTTAGATGCTGCAATAGCCAAAACTGCTCGGACAGAAGTGTATCTGGCAACAGGAGCAAATGTCTCTTCATAGTCAATACCTTCTTTCTGTGAGAAACCTCTAGCAACAAACCTTGCTTTGTGCTTCTCAATGCTGCCATTTGCTGCATGTTTGATTTTGAGGAGCCATTTAGAAGATACAACAGATTTGCCTTTAGGCCTAGGCACAATATCCCAGACATCATTTTTCAGAATTGCTTGATACTCTTCTGACATAGCATCTTTCCAAACTTGATGCTTGAGCGCATCTCCAACACATGAAGGTTTTGCATCAATGATCTCACTCATCAAGGCAATATAACTGGAAAATAGGTTAGGTCTCTTACTTTCTCTGAAGGTCCCCTTTGGAGCAGCATAATTTTCAGCTTCTTGAAGCATCTTTTTAGCCCAAAGTGGTCTCTTCCTAGTTTCGGGATAATTTTCTTCTAAAGGTCAGCCTTGAACTTCATGCTCAGCATCTTCAGGGGGCTCCCTCTGAATCTCAGGGGTGGAATCCTTATCCAAGCTTGTAGGAGCATCTTGGTGTTCTAATTCATTAGAGCTTTTGGACCTCCTGAATGCTATGTCTTCCTCATCTCTACTTAGTTCAATTTGTCTTTGACCAGGTATGTATATTCTGTAGGCTTTAGAGGTTTCACTGTACCCAACAAATACTCCTTTCTTTCCAGAAGGTTCTAACTTTGACCTCTTTTCTTTGGGGACATGAATATAGACTGAACACCCAAAGATCCGGAAATGACTTATGTCAGGTTTGTTGCCAGTAAAGGCTTCTTCAGGGGTTTTATTGTCAAGAAGAGAATGAGGACATCTATTTTGAATGTACATAGTTGTCCTAGATTCTTTAGCCCAAAATGAGGTTTCTATATTTTGGTCAAACAACATAGCCCTAGCAGCTTCTACTATAGTCCTATTGTTTCTTTTAGCTACCCCATTTTGTTGTGGGTTATAAGGTACTGTTAACTCCCTCTTAATCCCAACATTTATACAATAATTTTTAAACATATCAGAAGTGTATTCCCCTCCATTGTCTGTTCTTAAGGTAATGATTTTCTTACCTGTCATATTTTCTGCAAGAGCTTTGAATTCTTTAAATTTAGAAAGGATTTCTTCAGACTCTTTGTACCTCAGAAAATATATCCAGGTCTTCCTAGAATAATCATCTGCAAATATTACATAATATAAAAGTCCCCCTAATGAGGGTACAGACATGGGTCCACATAAATCAGAATGAACTAATTCTAATACATTTTTGGATTTACTGTTGCTAGAATTAAAAGACCCTTTAGTATTCTTTCCCAAGGCACACCCTTTGCAGGCTCCTTCTTATTTTTCACTTAGCCTAGGTAATCGGATCACCATCTTCTCTATCTTAAGTAGGGGATGGAAATGAAGGTGCCCTAATCTTTTGTGCCAAAGTTCATTCGAATCTGGAGTCTCATGAATCAAGGCTAGAGGTGGAGTGGTGCAAAGTCTTTAGAGGCTCCCTTGTCTTACTCCAATGGTGTGGGCTTTCTTGATGGTGGAGTTCTTTGGCCAAGCAAGTACCTTTCCTTCCATAAAGGTTAATCTGTAACCCTTATCTTCAAATGCAGAAATTGAGACAAGGTTTCTCTTTATACCAGCTACAAATAGAACTCCAGTCAACTGCAGGGATATGCTGACTTTAGGTTGATATTGCAGGTTCCTATTCCTATAACTGGATAATTTGAGTCATCACCAATTGTTACTTCTTCATTTGAACTTTCCACAAGTGTATCTAGGTGTTCACAAAATCCAGTGATGTGTCGAGATGCTTCGCTGTGAATCACCCATGTGTTGAAACTGGAGGTGACTTGACTAGAGAGGGCTAAGTAGAAGACTAGCTTCTCAGAATTACTCCCTTTCTTAATTTCTGCCATTGAAGCTTGTTGTTTGATCCTGTCTGGACACTTCATTGCATAGTGCCCATATTGGTCACATCTGAAACATTGTACTTCAGAAATGTCTCTCTTCTTCTTTGAAGACCTCTTCCCATTTGAGCTATTGTCCCTCTTTCTCTTAAAGTTCTTCTTCTTTCCTTTCTTGTGGGAATTAGTGTTTAGAACTTGAATGTCTTCATTACCATTGTTTTGTTTTATTCCTCTTGTTACAAGCCGAGATTCCTCTTGAATGCAATCGGTTTTCAATCTATCAAACTTAGGAAATTTAGAACGAGCACTGATTCCTTGAATGAACGATTCCCATGAGGTAGGAAGTCCATTTAGGGCCATCATAGCAAGTTCTTTGTTGTCTACTAGATGTCCAATAGTGGATAGTTGATCCCTCAGCTCAATGATCCTCAAGAAATATGATGTAACTGTTTCTCCTTTATTCATCTTTATATGGTGTAGTTGATTCTTTAGGGTGAGAGCGTTGCTAGTGTTGTTGATTTCATAAATGTCAGCTAGTGCTTTGAACATCTTAAAGGCTGTCTCATATTTAGAAATAACTAGTACAATGTGGTCTCTTACTGAATTCACAATTATCTTAAGGGCCTTCTCATTGTCCTTGCTCCATTGAATTTTCTCTGTATCATCAGAGGGTTCAGGAATTTCACTTTTGACATGGGAGTCAATCTTATTTTCTTTCAAAATAAGCATGATCCTGAATTTCCAAGATACAAAATTTGACGCTCCATCTAATCTATCTTCAAACCTAACTCCGGTTGCCATTAGGATTATGGGAATGTGAGCTTAGTAAGAGCTTGGTGAAAGTTTATGAGATCTTTACAGAATTTTAATATGATCTTCCTTAACTTCGCTCTGATACCATGTTAAGTTCTTTCAAAATTCTGTCATCAAAATAGAAGAGATGGAGATATGATCTGAAAGTTGTATTTTATCTGCTATAGCGTGTTTTAAAGATGCACCACACTTATCAATTTTCGGTGTGTACATCCTCCTCAATGTAAGCATGCTATATAAGTGGATGAGGGGTTACGTAGTGAAGAGATATGTCTTCCCACGTGGGAAGACACATCTCTTCCCTACGTATCTCTCACCACAGTATATAAAGTAGTCACCATTTACTTATCCGATCGGAAAGAGTGCGACTTGTTTGAGAATCGCTTTGCCACCCGATACTATGAACGGTGTAACCGTTGGTCAAACACAATAAGTTAAGTTTTGTTTTATTTATCATTAGTTAACGTTAACATATTAGTATATGTAATCAAATTAATATATATATATCGGAAGCATGAAATAGTATGACCGACGTTACAAAATTAACAATATCTCTTGATACTCAACTTTATCGAATTGCTCAATGTGATAAAAGATGATGGGACATATTCCCAACCTATATCATCTAAGTGATGAAGTTAATTTTCTAACTCTGTTTTACTCTTCTAGAACTATCTCCACTTTTGCATTTCAATCTTCTAACTTGGGAATTTCGTCCTTGAATAACACCTCCTGTGTATGATGGTTGATCTTGACTTTCTGTAATGTCCCCATTTTTTGGAGAGAAATTAATTAATTAGCCTAATTAATTAAGTTTTGCAAATTATTGATACATTTTATGGATAGCTTGATTAATTATTTTAATTAATAATATTAAGTTAATTATTTATAACGTGATCGAATAAATTAAAAATTAAAGATGACTTTATATTTAATTAATTTAATAAAGTGACAATTTAAATATTATTTCATAAAGTCACTTCTAGAAGCTTCTGGATGTTGGGGTTAAAAAGTATTTAAGGAGATCAAGATGAAGCTTCAAAGTAGATATGGATTTCGGATTTGATGAACTGTCTGATGCTTTGCATTAGTTGAATCTCTGAGGACGCAAACCTTCAGCAGATTGATAGGAGGGCTGGACAAAACCCTAGTTGTTCTTCTTGGGAGTAGATTCGTGATGGAGTCTACATCAACACCAAATTTGTGAAGTCTTCTTTCGAAGACAAATTTGCAGAAAGAAAATATTCTTTGGTTGAGGGTTCGATTAAGGAAGTTTACTGAAGACAAGGTTTGATGCTAATGATCCTCACCGATTTGCTATAAGGGCTGGTTATATCTACCAAAAAGATATGAGTTATATTCTTAGACATTTTCAGACTTGTAACAGCTGGTGGTATACCCGGTTTTATCCATTAAGGTCTATAGATATATCGACTCCACCTTCCAGCTTGAGCGCTTTCCTTGGGGAAGAATACTGATGGGTTTGATGCTTAAGGAACCTCTTGGAGGCTGCTGATTATTAATAAATTGTCTGAAATATATGTCATAACAGGGGCAGCTAGGAGAAGATTCGAATTGGGCTAAGGAAGGTCTCTTTCCAGTGGCTATTGTTTGCAATTGAACAGTGAGAAGGGATTGGCGATTCAGCATATTGGAAGGGAGTTCAGTGGAGTTTTTCAGGCACATTATCAGGTCTGATAAAAGGTTCGACCTGACCAAGTAGCTCCACGATTTTGCTAATATCATGACTTTGGTGCTTCAATTTAATGGTTAGAAAGGAGCACTCTAATCCTAAGGAGGAGTCAATGGTTTTTGATGCTAGAGGGTTTGAAGCTGCTGCCATTAATAATTCTGAGAACTTCTAAGATGCAGGGGTGATTTTTGGGTGGATATCATTTGATTACAAGGACTGCATTGTTCTGATATTGCTTGCCTTTTCAGTTACTTTGTGGAATGATTCTATAAACAGGTTCTTATCACTGTATTCGATTGTCATTTTGAGTCAGTAATAATGTTGAAGATGGTTCGATCTGAGCATACATTCTAATCTGAGTTTGTATTAGAATTTGCATTAAAAAATAAATCAGTTTGGGAAGTCATAATTGTCGCATAGTTAATGAAATAAGTTGCAGGACTGATTTAGTATATTGATATCAGTTGTATGCCAAATGTTTGAAGAAATGTTCCTTGATTATTAAGGCACATTGGTCATTTGTAATACATATATGCATTGCAATTATCTAAGAGTCCCTTTTGCATTGAGTCATTTGATTGAAAATCACTTGCAAATACATTTGTATCGTTGTCAAATACAATAATTATCAGTCTGAAGTTTAATATCAGTCAAAGGCTGCATAACACGCAAGATCACACAGCTGTCCAAAACTGCATAACGCGCAGGTTATACAGTCTGAGTCCTAGATCAGCAGATTACCAGCTAAGTGTTTGACGATATTCCTTGCATTTTCAGTCATTAATGAGCAGGGGATATTTCACTTTCACAATGTCTTCCCTCAACTTGAGTAGCTTTCCTTGATCATGTTTGCATCCTTCCATCTTCATGTGTAACATTTCTCATCCTCATTGTACTGACAGCCCTTCTTGGATTTCCGAAGGAAATTGAAGATTCTTAAATTTCTTCATCTTCATCGCCGATGCTTGTTAGGTGATCTCCATGTAGTGGTTGTATCCTTGAAGTTTTCATGTTGTGATGTAAATCTCCTGTCATTTCCCTTGAAGTCTTGAGCTTGTCTTCCATTTCTATGATTTCCTTTACAAAACCTTGCTGAGTCCATCCACCTTGCCTTGAACGAGTTGATCTTGTTCTCTGCACTTACATCTTCCTGTCTTCATTTTAGAAGTCCAAAACTTCATAAATACTGAATTAAGACATTATGAAATGAAGGAGAATGCTTGTACTTTTTAGAACCCTCAAGTGTGATATAGGGTTTTTAGATCTGGAAATTTAGTCTATAGGTCTGCTCTTCCCAAATTCGTACTTGATTTCTAATCTTGATTGCCTTATCTCTGCCTGCTGCTAATTTGCACTCTTAAATCCTTCAACCTGCACATTGAACTTCGAAGGCTTCCCCATTCACCAGTCCTGAATTTGTCTCCAACTCATCTTAATATTGCTGGTAATTATCTGACCTTTGGTAAATTCAAATTCTCCTTATTTAAATTCAAACCTCTCTTGGTAAAACTCAGACTTCCTTTTGAATTTTGCACTTGCTTCTCATGATGAATCTGCACCTATTAATACAAATTTACGTCTTCTTGATGAAATTCAGATTTTTCCATCTTATGAATTCAGACCTCTTTATAAATTCGCACGCCTTCTCATAGAATTTGGACTTGCTCTTTTTGATTTGCTTTGGAATGAAATGAGATTTCATTATCTTCTTATATGAAAACCTTGTTTGAAATTGTAACATTTTGATGCTAAGCCGACTTAGAGACTTATCTGATCAAAGATATTAGTTTTCCGCAATCCATATTAGTTCTTGTTATTGCTTCTGGATTAGATTGTGTGTTTATTTGATGAAAATAAACACACACAATCTAATCCAGAAGCAACAAGAAGGACTTATTTGATTTCAAATCAATATTTGGCTCACACTTTTGGACTTGTCTCCTTCCAACCGACTTAAGTCTCATATATTGGCGGATTTTGAGGAAACTCCCACAATTTTCTTCATACGATGGCGAACTGAGAAACAAGTTTGTTGATCCATCTGAATGGCAGACTTCTACCAAGTTTTACATTTTAAAACTTCAATGTCGGACTTTGGGAAAGCTCCACAATTTTGTGTTGTCGGACTTTATAGGAGATTACATGGATTTCACACTCTCCACCCAAAGTGGCGGAGTTTGATGAGGATCAACACTTTTCACACCAACAAGTGGTATGTTTGAAGCTGATCAACATTTTGCAATGTTCAGACATTGTTGAAGTTCCCCACTTTCCCGATCGGAGTTTACATAAGTTTTACATTTTGTAATGTCCCCTTTCTAGGCGACAAGAGATGAGCTGAAGTGTCCCCCTTAGTTTTTTTCAATTTTCAACACAACGTTCAGCACCCGTTAAGGTTAGGATAATCAAAAACTTGTGCTGAAAAGAAATTGTGAAAGTAAAGCAATCACTCAACCACTTGTTCAGCGGAAGGACTGAATCAAGCAAATGACAATCACTCAACCACTTTTCAGTGGGAGGACTAGAAATATCAAAACTATCTGGTTAGGGATTCTTCTTCCACTTTGAGTACACTTTCTAGTCACCTGATAAGTTGGGTTGAATCTTCCGGAGCTTCTAGGTGTCGATTGAGTCTTTATCTCTGAAATGTTCAGGAACATTTATTCAAGGTGGCGCTAGATGTTGTGACCCTTTCACACATCGCCCCATTGCAAATGGGAACCCCTGCTTTTTGCTTTCTAGGGTTTTTTTTTTTGGTCTTTTAGGGTTTTGTTTGTTAGCCTTTAACTTTTGAGTGTCGCCAAGGGGATCACCTGGATAGCAGGTCCTGCTTGAGGGATGTCCTGATCCTGAAATTTGGCTAAGTCTGGAATGTCCTGATCCTGAAATTTGGCTAAGTCTGGAATGTCTTGATCCTGAAATTTGACTAAGTCTGGAAACTGAAAAACCTCCAAAAACTAGATTTTGCAATATAACTCCTGGAGGTCTGAAACCACTCTCAAACATCCTGAAAGTATATATGGAATATAACTTAAAGTATAAGAAATGTTATATTCCATAAAATTATCCTGATGGAGAGTTCAAAAAGTCAAATTTCGCTCCTGACCCTTCCTGAGGGTCCAAAGCGAATTTCGCTCCTGACCCTCTCAAGAGGTCCAAAGCGAATCTCGCCCCTGACCCTTCTAGAGGGTCCAAGGCGAAAATCAACCTAGGACTCATTTCTTGCCTTATTTGACCAAATTTTGATTTGCAAAGCATTTTGTTTGGACTTTGGAATTGATTGAAAACCTTGAAGAAAATGATGAATTTTGGCCAAGATTAGGAATTTCGCTCCTGACCCTTGTTGAAGGCCCAGGGCGAAATTTTGAATAGCTCTCATCATGCAATGAAAAAAGTCAAGTTTTGGACATAGATGAAACAAGGACATCTCTCTTTACCCAGCTGAGAAAGTGTCAGTTTGAAAAAGTGAAGGATTTTTGCCTAAAACCAAAATTTCGCTCCTGACCCTTGCTAAGGGTCCAGGGCGAAAATCTTAGTAGAGGGCATTTCTTGCCTTGTTTGGTCAAATTGAGGTGATTTTGAGTTTAAAAAAGGAAGAACCAAGCCTAGAAAAGGAAATTCGCTCCTGACCCTTGCTGAAGGTCCAGGGCAAAAATCCTAAAACCTATCTTTTCCTCCAAAATTTGAGCAAGGCCAAGCTTAGACATGGGTGTGAAATGACATTTGAATTGCCTTGAAGTTGGGTTGGATGGCTAAAGATGCAAATTGTGATACCCAAAGGGAAATTCGCTCCTGACCCTTGGAGAGGGTCCAGGGCGAAAAATTCAAATCCTCCTATTTTCCTTGCATTTCAAGATTGGATTTTTGTTTTTATGACTTGGATGGGAGAAAGACATGTGTCCAATTAATACAATTATTTCATTGGTCAGAATTGAGTTTGTTGTAACAAACCCTAATTAGGGTTTTCATTGTAGAATCTTGGCCATTGATCTCAAATTGATCTTAGCCATTGAATTGTATTAAGGGCACTATATAAACCCCGGCTCTTCAATAGAATAGAAAATAGAAGATAGATAGTCATTAGTAGTTAGAAGGTGATTAGTCAGTTGACAGAATAGCAATTAGAGTAGAATAGGAGGAGAAGGCAAGAAATTGTTGCCATTGATTGTAAACAAACTCCATTTTCATTGAAGTAATGGTGAAGTGTGTCGTTTCTTGCAATATGCATGGTTTCTTGTTGAATCTTGAATTCTAGATGGTAGATGATTAGATCGAATGAAGGAAATTGTTGAATGCACCTGTGTGGAATCCGTTTAATCCATACCACTAGCCTCTTGCTGATGGTAAGTGCGCCTTGCATGGTCAACTGGAATAAAATGAGCTTAATCTTAAGTCGTTACACATCCATTGTTCATGCATTATCTTGAATGGTGATCATTGTCAGATGGTGTACGATTTGAACATATTGGAAGCATCCCTTAGAAGATCGCACTGAGTTGGTGTTGAATTGTTCAGCTTGATGGTGAGACCTAGCCAGTAGGAATCCACCTAGTCATTCATCCATCTTCTCGCATTCTAGGTAGTAGAGTAGACTTCCTGAACCTTGCATCGTTTGCCATTTGTTTGTCTTCTAGTCAGTTAGTAGGACTTGTGATTCCAGCAAATCAGACGTTTAGTCATCAAGTGTAAGTCCCCTTGTGATTCCAGCAAATCACATCATACCACAGAGAGCTTATCCACACGTAGAGATCCTACAGCAAAGAACCTTGAAGTCATCCCGATTGAACCTTGAAGTCATCCCGATTGATCCTTTTCGCGACATCTTCAGCATTCGGAGGCTTTATTCAAGAGAGGATAAGGTACCCTTTAGGTATTTTATTCTGTGTTTGGTCGTGTACAAAATACACGTCAACAGGAACCAAAACCAATTCTCCCTCCTCATCAAGCGGAGGCAACTTAGCTGAAGCAACAACGTTATGTCCCAGAGCCTTCTTAAGGCGAGACACATGAAATACATTATGGATGCTACTGCTTGCTGACAATTCCAACTCGTAAGCCACTTCTCCAACCCTTCTGCTGACTCTGAAAGGTCCATAGAATCGTGGCTTCAACTTCTCACCCCCACTCTTCTTGAGAGTAGACTGTCTGTAGGGCTGGAGCCTCAGATAAACCATGTCGCCCACCTCAAAGGTGCGCTCAATTCACTGCTGATCAGCATACAACTTCTGCTGATTCTGTGCATGCTGGAGATTGTCCCTCGAAATCCTCAGAATATCTTGACTCTGCTGCATCATATCCTTTGCCTGAGGGGTTCTGCTATCGCCAAATACCAAATCTGCGAAGCTAGGAGCTTCATAACCATATAGTACCATGAATGGTGACATCTGGATGGACATGTGATAGGAGGAATTGTAACAATATTCCCCTAGGTGAAGCCATCTTACCCAAGTATTCTGCTGCTCCGAGACATAGTTTCTAAGATAACCTTCCAACCACTTATTCACTATCTCGGTCTACCCATCAGTTTGAGGGTGATAACGGTGCTTGGAGTGAGCACAGTACCACACAATCTGAAAATCTCCTGCCAAAAAGCACTTAGGAACCTGCTGTCCCTGTCACTCACAATGTTCTTCGGTAAACTATGTAATTTGAACACTTCCCGGAAGAACACTTCAGCAACTTGTGCTGCTGTAAAAGAGCTGGTGATGGCAAAGAAATGAGCAAACTTTGTAAGTCTGTCCACCACCACATAGATACTATCTTTCCCTTGAGCCCGAGGCAACCTCGTGATGAAATCCATGGAAATACTTTCCCATTTTTGACCGGGAATAGGCAAGGGTTGTAACAAACCAGCTGGTAGAGTGTGCTCATCTTTGTTCCTCTGACATGTATGACACTCCTTAATGTACTTCAAAACATCATTTTTCAGTCCCTTCCAAGAGAATCTCTCCCGGATCTGCCTGTATGTTTTGAAATAACCTTGGTGACCAGCAAGGGGGATGCCATGGTAGGTCTTCAAAATCTTCTCTTTTAACTTAGATTCAGCTACTATGAAGATTCTTCCCTTGTACAGTATCAATCCCTCAACCAATTTGTACCTTTCATCATGAAAAGTACCTTCTATAAGGCTGGTTGCAAACTGATTTTTGGCACACAATCAGCAAGCAACAACTCTCTCCAATCAGCAGTAAGCTCGCAAAGTGAGCTTAAATGGGGTCTTCTAGATAAGGCATCTGCCACAACATTGTTTTTACCCTTAACATACTCAATATCGAAATCGTAAGCCTGTAGCTTACTCACTCATTTCTGCTGTCTCTCATTCAGATCCTTCTGATGCATGAAGTGTTTAAGACTATTGTGATCAGTCTTAACAATGAATTTACTCCCTACCAGATACTGTTTGAACTTTGCAAGGGCATGCATTATAGCAAACATTTCCTTGTCATAAATGGAATACAGTCTCTCTGGACCTCTCAATTTTCTGCTCTCAAAGACTATAGGGTGCTTTTCCTGCATGAGGACCACACCAACACCTTCCCCAGATGCATCACACTGTAGTTCAAATGGCTTGGTGAAATTAGGCAATGCTAAAACAGGGCAGGAACTCATGATCCCTTTAAACTGCTCAAATGTTGTCTGTGGCTTGTTGGACCATTCAAAAGTTCCTTTCTTTGTGAGATTTGTAAGGGGGGTAGCCAACTGAGAATACCCCTTCACGAACCTCCGATAGAATCCACACAATCCCAAAAATCCCCTCAAATGTGTTATGTTTTCGGGAGTAGGCCAATGAAGGATGGCTCTAATCTTTTTGGGATCCACCTTCACACCACCCGCACTGATAATGTGACCGAGGTAGAGCAACTCTTCCATCCCAAACTCACATTTGGACTCCTTGGCAAACAGGGACTCAGATTCTAATATGCCCAACACTTCATCCAATTGCGGTAAATGTTCTTTCCAAGATTTGCTGAATATTTGGATGTCATCAAAAAATATCAAAACGAACTTCCTTAATTGTTCTTGGAAGATTCTGTTCATGCATGACTGGAATGTAGCAGGAGCATTAGTCAAACCAAAAGGCATGACTAGGAACTCAAAATGCCCAAAGTGGCATCTGAAAGCAGTCTTCTCCACATCTGAAGCTCTCATTCTGATCTGATGGTACCCCGATTCGAGGTCAATCTTGGAAAAGAACATTGCCCCATGTAGCTCGTCAATGAGCTCATCAATTCTCGGAATAGGATACCGACTCTAGATGGTTTTCTGATTCAGGGCTCTGTAATCCACACACATGCGCATGGTCCCATCCTTCTTTCTCACCAAAACAACAGCCGAAGCAAAGGGGCTTTTGCTAGGCCGTATGTAACCCATGTCAAGCAATTCCTGAATTGCTTTCTCAATCTCATCCTTTTGCTTCTTACGATATCGGTAAGGAGTAGTCATGACTAGCTTAGCTCCTTCTTCAAGCTCAATAATGTGTTCGGCACCTCTTTCAGGGGGCCTGCCAGGAGGGGGATTTTCGAACACCTTGCTTCTCTTAGTTATCAAAGCTTGAATGTCTTTAGGATAATTTTTGTGCTCTTGTTGTGGTTCTGAAGGCATTACCATGATCTTGCTTCCATCCTTGACCATTGCTGAAATATTTGAGGAATAGCTGCCCTTATCCACCAATGGATTGGAAGTCATTATCAAACACTCCGCTGCCCACTCCACTTGATTATGGCGGATCAGCCTTTCCATTCTTTTCAAGGATACAACTTTAAGTCCCCCATGCGACATTCCTCTCAAAACTACCTTCTTTCCTTCAGACATGAATTTCAGCTCCATGGTTTGTAGGTTTAGTGTGATCTCACCAAGAGATCTCAGCCATTGAATCTCGAGGACTGCATCATCAGTCCCTCCAATACTCACCACAAAGAAATCATCTCTGATTTCATGATTTCCCAACTTTAGAGACATGTTGGAAATCATTCGATTATAGGATATAGTGGAGCCATCTGCTACCATGACTTTGAAGCCCTCAACTTCCTCTGCCACTAGTCCCTTTTTTGCAACAATCCTTTCGTCAATGAAGTTGTGTGTGTGTCAATGAGAGCTATGACACGATGCTCTCCAATCACACCCCGAACTCTAAAGGATTCATTTTTGTGAATGCTCGAGAGTTGAGCAACCACTCCTCTATCTTCTGACCCAAATTCAGGCCCTTCAGGAGCCTCTTCATACTCGATGTCCTGAACTTTAGTTTGCTGTTTTGAAATTTCAGAATCTGATCCATCTGCTGAATAGCACTCCATCTGATGCAAATTCCCTTTTCCATGGCACCTATGTCCGGGAACCCAAGGTTCTCTGCAAGAATAACAAAGATTCTTTCTTCGGAGCTCTTGACGGAGCTCATCATCCATACGCGGAGGGAACCTCTTGGTCTGATTCGTGAACTTCTTCTTGTCCTTTCTGAAAGGGAAAGGCTTGGACTCAATTTTACTATTTGGGCAGTCAACTCCATACTTCTAGATTTTTTTATAGCTTCTGCCAGGGTGGGCGGATCGAGAGCTTTGACCCATCCTCTCAAAGGTTCTTCAAGTCCTTCAGTGAAAAGGACAACCAACCGCTTCTCTAAGATGCTACTCACCATGACTGACAGGTTTTGGAATTCAGTCACGTAAGTATCCAATGAACCTTGCTGCCTGAGTTGTGCAAGTTCTCTGAACTTCACCTCTGGATCCTTGGTGTCAAATCTCTCAATCAGCTTGTTGGTGAAATCAGCATAGGTGGTGATTAAGTTGTGACCAACCTATGGTACCACGATTTGTGGGCCACTCCATCCAAGTGCAAGGTAGCAAACTTGGTGGCATCCTCCTCCGGCATTGGCCTCAAGGATAAGTAATTGTCCAACTTTTGTACCCATACTCTAGCTGTACTCTTAGCACTTCCATCAAAGTGTGCTAAGATCACTCTTCCAAGAGCTTGCTGATAATCTCTTGGGGCAACAGACTTATAGTCATTCATCCTTCCTCTCTTCATTTTCTGATTCATAAACTGATCCAGAGTTAGGATATCTCGGATCTCACCAGGAAGAGAAGCATACTCCATGTAGCTGTTTCTTATTTCATCAGCTATGGGTATCTCTGTTTCAACCTGTTGTACTTCTCTTGGCAGAAATACAGGTTGTAAAGGCCTTGGGGCTGAACTTCCATGGTTACTCCCATTGTTACTCCCATTTCCATTGCCTACAGGAGCGTTAGAAGTGCTGGCTTCTGGTCCATTGTTGGGCTGATTAGGGACCCCAACAACATTCTGGTTGAGCTTTGCCAGCAGTAAAGACATCATGTCCATCATGGCATTGAATTGCCTCTCTGCCTTCTTGTCGGGTGCCTCATTTGTTTCTGTAGCCATTGAATCCACTGAATCTTCGGTATCTAGATCCTTTCCTCTGTTTCTCAGTACTTCTGAAAATGTGTCCCCTTCGGGCACTATAGGAATCTGAAACTGCTGTCTCTTCTACTCTCTATTGTAGTATCTGACGTCACTGTCACTCATGGAGACTTCTGAACCCATTGACTCTCACAGGCTGGCAGGAAGACCAGCTCTGATACCACTGTAATATCCCAGTAATTTTTTTTTTAATTTTTAACAATAAGTGACACAAGCAATCACCACAACCCGTTAAGGTTAGATAAATAAACCGAACTACTGAAAGGGAACCCTTCCACCTTTTTTTCACCGAGAGCCCAGTCTGGGAGGGTGAGAGCATACGGTGTTCCGGGGATCGTTAGCAACAATAATCAAATTGAAATTACAATGCCTGGGCGGCAAGCCAGCCCCTTCTGCTTATCCAGCAGGACAAAAACCAAACTCTTGGCAATAAACTGACCAAGGGAAAATGACAAGAAACTGAAATTCAATCACTCTATCGCGTGTTTCAGCGGGAGGACATTACATTAAGCTATCACTCTACCGCATATTTCAGCGGGAGGACCATTGTATTGAACTTATCACTCGACCACTTATTCAGTGGGAGGACTGAGTACAAAAATTGAATTACAAAACTTAGAAGGCGGCAAGCCAGCCTCTTCCACTTATGCAGTGGGGATTACAAATAAGAGCAGAAAGAAGGGATGATCAGTACTACTGAAAAAACCTTACAAAATAGAGATGAGATGCGAAGAGTAATTGCAGATTTCTACAACAAGACTATCATTTTCTGTTACAACTAATCTGCAGAGTGAAAGTACAATTCAACAGCCTATGGAAACATCAAAATACTCATAACTCCCTCATTTTTCACCCGAATCAACTCAAATCAATCCCAATCCCCCAATATAACACTAACAACAACATCCAATCCAAACTACAACCCCAAACAACCCTTATTTAATTTGCACGCATCCCAATGCAATTTCAGAAACCCACGCCATAGGGATTTTGATTTTGTCTAGAAAAATCAATGCTCAATTAAACTTGCTAAAAACTTACACACTGTATCGCCATGGCTAGGAAGGAAGGATGAGGCGGTACCCAGAATGATGGAGTCGCTTGGTTAAGAGATGTGAGCAAAATATACTTTCAACAGTCCCACGACCAGCGACCAAAAACACTCAAATCCAACATAGAAAACTCCATAATCTGCAACTCATTCACCAATCAACAATGGGAACACAAGGACACAGCTAGGTACTATCTTGCAAGTACGAAACTGAGACCCATCTAGGAAGCCAACTTCGAAGCTCAGATTTTCAGTAGCCAAACCGGCAGCATAACAATGCAATTTTCAAAGATGTGGAAATGGGAGCCCAAATCTCATATTTATAACTTCACACACCTCAACCCCAAATGCAATCTCCTTCAATTTCAATGCGTTTCATTTGCATTTCACTCCACTACATGTGGACCCCAAATGTGGCGCCATTTCCCACAAGTCAAACCTCACGCCTAAGGCAAGGACCCACGTTACACTTTGGCAAATATTAGAGATAAGTCATAAAAAAAATATCTTTCTCAATATTTCGACATCTCTTTAATAAACATGAAATTCGCCAAGAACTTAGGAAAAATAGGCATTAATCCGAATTTTAATAAATCAATCACAAATAATCAGATTAATTAAATATTAAACCTTAGGATAAGGAAATAATATTTAATTATGTCGCAAATGACTCCCATACTGATTATTATCACAATCGGGATGAAACTGAGCTCGGACGACCACAAAACTGCTGCAGAATCAGAACCCTTGTCTACTGCCAAAAATAGAATTGTGCCACACAGCCACTTACTAAAAATAGTAAGTCGAGAACTAATGCTCAAAACAGCATGATCATCGCATCTAGAGGCAAAACATGGAGAGCTCAGTACGATAGTAACTCCAGAATGGTCATTCCCTGACTTACTAAAAATAGTAAGTCCTCGTTTCATCAATGCTGGACCCTCATTCTTCATTCCACCTAGCCTACGGGTCTCAACAACTCTGCAAGATACTGTCAGTACAATAAAGCTCCAATCTCCAATAGATAAGAAGGTACTCCAAGAAGCTACAAAACATGAAACTAAAAAACACAAGCCAAAATGAACTATTTACCAAATCTGATATAGCCTATCAGCATCACCAAAAACCAAACCAGCAGCACTGTTAAGTCCATATCTCCGTCAAAACACCTCTGAATGGCTCCAAATCATGGCGAATGGGAGTTAGGAAAGGGGCGACCAAGTACCAAACAACTAACTATGCCAAACAGTCTTCAATATTTAGGCACACTTCCCAATGTTTTTGCAGCTTGGTACGGCCTGCCTGGAGAGGGGTGATCTGTTTTAAAAATCAGGTTCTCCACAAAATATACGAAACTCAACAAGAAGGGGCGCCTAGCACATAGGAATCCAATGAGCCATTACCTAGAACGATCGGAAAATCAGGCGGTGATATATGAATGATTAACTGCTACAACCATGAACCAACCAACAACATGAAAACACTCCAAACTCATAAAACTGAAAATGCATCAATGAAATCTATATCCAAATAGCTCAATCTATCCCTTTGAATGAGAAAGTCTCTCCAATCAGCTAGATGCTATCTCTTAAGCACAAAACTGACACAAGGCTAGGAAGCTCTCAACTTCGAAGCACAAGTCTAGCACAAATTCGGTAGAACTTCTTTATAAAATATTCATGGATGCCAAAACAAGAGCCCAACACTGTTATTTATAACCTTGGTGCCTCCAAATTCAAATTCACATTCCCCCCAAATGGACACCAAACCCAAATGCAAGATCATTTAGCATTAATTTGAAATTTGCATTTCATTTCCCCTTTCTTCCCAAGTCGACCTTCATAAGGTAGCAAATATACTTTATAAAAATGTCAATAAAATATAATGGGCATCCAAGATGAATAAGTGAAATATATCACAAAACTAACTTATGACTTAAAATAATACTTTATCACCTCAAGTCATCCCCTTAAGTCATAACTAGAAATACACCACATGACTAGACCAAGGGGGCCATTAAAATTTATTAAAAATACTTTTTTCCCATGTGCTGAACAACTGCCATAGTGAATGGAAGGCCAAAAGTACTGGAAGCTGCATTGCTAGAAATAGCCTCTGAACTGGACCACTGAAACCTGCCAATAATAGCACTGCTAAAAATAGTAAGTGTCCAAATGCATTTTAACCACATTCTGAGCAGCCGTCCCAACTTACTAAAAATAGTAAGTCCAGAAAAGTCTTCAGATCTAGTTGCATGTCACACCATCGCGCAGCTCTCTGAAAACCTAGAAAAATCCATAAAAATAAGTTGTCCTCGCCCCCACTTACTAAAAATAGTAAGTGTACCAGACTCCACTGATTGCTATGCATGTACCATCATTGCAAAGCTTTCTGAAAACCCAAAAGGAATCCAGAATCAAAACTATAAAACTCCAACATGCAAGCCACCAAAACTGCCAAAGCATCCTCCTAGAAAATAGGAAACCCTAATTACTGCTCCCGACTAGCCTACGGATCTCTGGGATAGGCTAACGGCTAACTGAACTGATCACTGCTGAGAAGGGGACATTACATGAGCAAAGGT
This sequence comes from Cryptomeria japonica, assembly GCF_030272615.1. Taxonomy (NCBI): domain Eukaryota; kingdom Viridiplantae; phylum Streptophyta; class Pinopsida; order Cupressales; family Cupressaceae; genus Cryptomeria; species Cryptomeria japonica. Next base: position 143,835,930 of record NC_081413.1, on the reverse strand, counting down.
TTGACCTATCACTCGAGTTATCGTAGATCAACCAGATGGTTAGGGGACTCATTCTAAGGGGCATAGAGCTTTGCAGGGGCTCTGTGAGCTATTTTGAGAATTTACACGACAGTTCCTACTTTTTAGGGAAGTCTCTTATTTTTTAGGGAGAACTAGTAGTTGACTGGATGACCACGGAGTAGAGCAAGAGCCTTTTGAGTAGTTTTCGAAGTTTGGAGTGAGGTTCCTATTTTTTAGAGCAAATTCCTATTTTGTAGGGGGAACTGCCAGTTAGCCTACAAGACTTAGGTGGCATCGGTGACCACAGTGCTTCAGACGAAATTCAGATCCGAGTCCCAGATTGCATTTTATGAATAAATAAGGAAATATTTTCCTAAGTAATGGATTTAAATAAATTATATTAAAGTGATATTATAATCACTTTATAATAAAATAACTTATAATAAGTTGGCCCCCTTTTTCCTAGGTGTTTGAGGCATAAAATGTTGTAATAAAAAGGGGAAAACATTATAATAGTAAAATATAATGCCTAAGGGGTCAATTTTTAAAGAAATGCATAGATTTTATTAAAAATAATAAGTTGAAAATATGGAAACCCTAAAAGTGACGACCTAGGGTTTGGAGTTTTTATTATAAAGATAATATGATTGGTTTGCTTTCTTAACCATTTTGTGTACTTTCTTTATTAACATATGCATTTCTAATTGCTTCAGATTCCTCATCAAATTGTCATCAAATCATTTGGTTTCAATTGCATCACTTTATTATAAAGATAATACAAGGAGCTTTCTCAAAATCAACGATATGTGATGAGGTTCAGTTTGGGGACATCACAAAGCTTTGATGCCTTTCCTAGGCATGCCGCATAAATGGGATTTCACTTGACTATATGAACTTGAATATCTCACATACCCTTTGTAAATCCAAATATACCCCCCACCAAGATATTTGAATATCAATTTTGTCTCTCTGGAAAGCTTTTAGTACAAGGGAGGGCAGAACTATTCACCAATATGTTACTATGATCTGCTGAAGATGTGGCATCAATATCGACATGTTGACACTAGCATATTATTGTCCATCAATCAGACATAATTAATACATCCAATATTATTTTAAGTTGTATATCACGATTTTTATTATTTATTTCTGAAAAAAAAAAGAATAAAATTGCATATTTTCCTTTTTTCTTTATAAACATCCACACTCAAATGCGTCCATGACATATTTCAGCCTTGGGTCTGTGACAAACCGTTGTCCCTATATATATCGTGGTAACTTAGTGTGCAACTTCACGACTATTAATCTTGGGTATAGAATTATTCTGCATTTAACATAATATATGTGATTTAATGAAAAACATTGTAGATAAAATATTTCTAATATTCTTTAGAATTATCTTGGTTCCTTTTTCTAAAGTGCACTGAATTCTCCAGTCAGTTTTAATTATTTAACTGATTGTTGGATCTTATTGCCTATATGTTTTGTAGGATAGGACGACCTCCTATAACTGTTGTAGTCACAAACAATCATGGAGGTGGAATTTTTAGTCTTCTTCCAATTGCAGATACAGCACCCAGAACAGTATTTAGAAATTTCTTCTCAACACCACATGATGTCTCGATAAGCAAACTGTGCCTTGCACACCGGTAATTTTCTTTATGGTTATTTGCCTTAATAAATAGCATAATGTGCATGTAGTGTGTTTTCTGTTTTTTCAAGTTCACAGATATCTTGGACATTAAGGAGAGGACAAGATATAGATGTAGGTTTATAGTAGTAAATTAGTAATGATACTGATATATATCACCATCTCATTGTCAGAAAAGCTACTCTATGATGCAAGTATCTTTGTGACTTGATATGTCTTTTTCTTAAAGAAATCAGCTACTACCATAAGATTAGGAGAATTTATTTAGTTAGATTGACTGATACATAGATGCTGCAGCTATTAGATTTTCAAATTTCTATTGGTAAACATTTTTATTTTTTTGTTTTTTACTCCTTTATACTATCTATAGCTAACAAGATTTCTCAATAAGAATGTGATGACAAGTTGGCTTTTATGTTATTTCTATTGTGAATTGTGAAAAGATTTTGTAATTAACAAATCACATACACCCAGGTCAAATGGGATGAGTTCAAGTGATAAATCATCAGGGCTTCCATAATAGAGATCTATTTGCTCAAATCGTCAAGTGCATATTGTGTGCTTTAAATGTACAAATGTTGAATTGGGTTAATTGTCACACATCCAAGTGTGGATGTAGCATACCCAAGGGGTGAGGCTAGGTGCAAGTCTCGGGTAAATTTGACGAAAGATATGACCATCGGTATTATATATGTCACAATTAAAACATTTTGTTCGTTTGATTGAGTTTTGGTAGAAGTGAGGGCTTTGTTGTGCGTTATACACACCATATCCCTGTCCTTTTGACAGGGAACCCCATTTTGCTTACCCTTGGTGGAAGGAGAAGAAAAACGTCGAACTTAGTTCAATCGTGCAAAAGCCCCATCAACCCCGAGTTCCATAGAAGCCAAAATCGTGAATTTCATCCAAAATCGGCCTAAAAGCCAGAAATATTAGACAAAACTCTCCAACCGGCTTCTAAGACCAAAATTCAAAGGTCAAAAACTCTTAAATCGGCCTAAAGGGTCGAAGAGAAGGAAAGGTCTCAAAAATCGACCTTCTGGGCCAAAATTTGAAACAAAAATTCAAAACCGGTCTTTTTACCCAAAGTGCAAAGTCATTAGAAGCTAAAATCGGCCTAGAAGGCTAAAATGAGAACTCAAAGTTGGCTTTCAAAGTTCCTATCTAACCCGAAATCATTAAAACAAAATGGCCCAGTGGGCCCAAAAGCGAAAATCGCCATTTTTAAAATGAAAACCCTAAGTTAGGTGAGTGTTCTCCCATTTCGTTCAAAGGGCTGAAGTTTCTAACGCAATGCAAAGTTGCGCCATCTTCCCCATTCAGCCAAAAACTTAAGAAAGTAAAATCGCACAATATTCGCAGAATGCCTGAAGTTCACCTTCCATTTCTCTCAGAACCCCTCAAAAGGCCGAAAAGTTCCCCATGGGTGTCGTGCAAGGTCATTCGGGCTAAGTGCGAAGTGAGGGAGACATTTTCGGATGCCTTCATATCGCCCCTGCAATCCCATAGTAAATAAACTCGGCATTCTTTTTTTCGGATTTCACAGTGCAAAGAGGGAAAACAAAATCGCGCAAAATGCTAAAAATGGCTGAAATTTGAAGGATGGGCGTTTGAAGCCAAAAGGGAATCATCTTTCAAAACCATCCAAACCCCGAAATTCATCCAGCAGACGTTCGATGTTTTGCAAGCCAAAACTCCCAAAATCGGCTTGTAAGCCGAAAAGCACAAACCAAGTCACACCCGATATCCTCTAACAGGCCCAAAAACCCGTAGAGCCCTAAGCCGCACATTTCAAGCTAAAAAGCTGAAAATAAATGAGTTCAAATCACAAATTAGGCCTATAGTCTGAAAATGGAAAGAAAACGTCTAAATTCGCCAAACGACCTTGTCAGCTGAAAATGAAACAAGAGAGGACCAATCATGCACTTTAGCTAGTTAGGCTGAAAACTCCAAAAGGGTCTTTTTGGCCGAAAATAATGAAGAAAATAAAGTCGCACATTTAAATAAAGTGACCGGATTTTTTGTAAGGAAAGAAGACATTTGTTTTCAGAATTGATATCTCACATTTTGGGTGAAATGGCCGAAATTCAAGTGGAGTTTTTTTTTACATAGCTAAAATCTCTCACTTTGGCTCAAGAGCCTAAAATCAACAAAAGGGGCGTTCTAACCAAGAGGGAAGTAATTAAGACCAAGAGGCCAAAGGTGGAAATTCGGGGTTTTTAGTAAGTGTGCGAGCTCCATGGTATAAAGCAAAATCATCTCCATTTCCGCTGAAGTAAACCCAAGCCCTTTAGGGAATCGATGAAATGTGAAATACGGGGAAGGCGCTTTAGAAATAAACTTGCAAAGTGCCTCTCAAGGCCGAATTTCTCCCCTTGGTCGCAAAATAAGTGCAAAGATATAAAGTTAATGGTCGAATTTCACTGTCAGAGAGGAGACGTTTGAGCGTCTTTCTCCTTCGCCAACTAGAGGCTCGACATTACCTAAATAGAATTTAATATGATTGTTAATTTCATTTATTTAATTTTCAAGGTGATTATTAAATTGGAATTCATTGTTTGCAGATCGGTGATGTTGAGAGAGGCTAAGGAGTCAACCTAAAACGCAAAGTGAAGAGCTGATCGTGATCAAAGCCCCAAGCGCTGCCAATGAAGAGTGCACCTCAGAAGGATAAAGACGAAGCACGAGGAAGCGCGCCATCGAACCACAAAGTTGAAGTCCATCACCAAGATTGAAGACGAAGAACACATAGAATGCTCAAAATTTGTATTCTCAGAAGGATACATTGCTGCATTTAATTCGAGCAGTTTAGTTTCTAAAAATTGAAATTGTTTATTGTAAAAGAACTGCCTGTGGGTCCCATTCAAGATATTTTGAAACAAAGGGGAAACAGGTCAGTTGTGGACAGTTATGTCTAACTGCCAAATTGACTAAATTAAAGCCAAATAGTGGTAGGTAGTTGGATAGTGGTTGGGTGGATAACTAAGAATTGAGTTGGCATGGGTTAAGGCTGCCAGCTTCTAGAAGGCAGATTAGGGCCCTTGGATGCAGTCAATCTTGGCCAACGGTTTGAATTGTAAAATCTATAAAAGGCAGAGGCCTTGCTTTTGTAAAGGGTTAGATTTTTAGGCAGTTAGATCATTAGATTCCAGTTAGATAGTTAGAGTTTTTGTAGAAGGTTAGAATTTAGTAGTTAGGAATAGAGTAGAAATGCTGTAGAAATTGTTGTAATGGCAACTAAAGCAAATATATGAACATTGAAATATGGTGTTTGTTTTCTTTTGTTTGCATGGTTTGCTTCAGCTAATTAATTTTAGAGTTCATTGATTTTAATGACAAAATGTGGGGGGGTATTTGATGCATTTCTGGTTCATACCATTGGTGGCCCACTAATTGTAGGGCACTGTGCATGGTTAGTGTTGACGTGTCTAAAGTCGCAAAACTACGACTTCATCCAGCCAACACAGAATAGAATACTAAAAATCCTATCCTCTCTTGAGATAAGGAGATCCCTAATGCTGTTTTAAATTGATCAATGGGGATGACCTCAAGGTTTCGGTTGTTAGGTCTTGACTGGAGGATAGCTTAGCAGTTGATGTGTTTTGCTGGAAACACAAAGGGGACTTACGGTGAGACGAAATTGGTTTCGCATAGGTTCCCTAAAATCTTACAGTCCTATTTCATCTTATTTGCTTTTAATTGATGCTACTTCAGCTTGACTTGCGGGTTTTGTTTTTAATAAAAAAGGGAAAAAGGGGGGAATAAGGATAAAGAGTAAATAAGAACAACTAGCTAACTTAACTAAGACAACATATTTGAACGCAAAGATGGAAATCTTAAAATAACCAGAAACTACTTTGCCAGCTGATTAGCACAACTAGGTAAAAACCAATGCAATCATCTAGGAATTTTGAATTTTCAAGCTGCTAAATACAAATGCTGGACTCTTACACCCACTCATTCAAATCTAACAACTGAACTAGCACAAAATTGGGCTCACAGACTAACCATGCAGAGGGAATAATAATCAACTATTTCCAAATGGTATGAACCAAGATTTCCATCAAATACATGCATAAACAAACTGTCTAAAAAGTAAATACAGTCGCAGAAATATAAAATAGATGGAGAAGAGGACCATGCACTCACAGTAAAAAAGACAGCTTTAACATCCGTTAAAATATGTATACATTTTGCCAGAGTTTTTGCAACAATCCTTAACTTTCTGCCTGAAATAAAGGAGAAACTAACTCCTTTATATAGAGTTCTCAAAATGAATTAATGGCTAAGATTAAACTTAGACAAGTGGGCCAGATTCATCCTCTAATTAAAACTGCCCATACCCATAAATGGGAGGCAAAATATCAACAACAACGAAAAGGGGAATCAATAACTACCAAATAAAGCTGCTCCAAAAAGTGCACATGCACGGAGCTCAAAATTTACAATAGCTTTGGTAGTTAGGAAAGAACTTTATGTCTGAAAAGTGTACTTTAGATTTTTAAAAAAAATAAACTTTTTCAGAAAGCACTTTTCCCTTCCCCGAGGTAGACTCTATTTTCACAAATTCGACCTCGTCGCATAATTATTCTCCCCAGATATCCCGATCTGTTGCACGCTCTACCCGAACGTAGTCCTGGAATCTTAGGCACAACTCGAACAGTTTGGTTGTTGGTGGCATAGGAGGATTAAACATTTTATACTGAATACCCTCTAGGAGGCTATCTACATTCTCCAGCTCTTCTCTCCAGTATGATCTATGATTCTCAAAACACAATATATCTGCCTGTAGCCCACTAGCAAATTCCAGGTCCTCCATGGAGTAGGTGACTTTGGTTTTCAGCCTGTCGTCCCACTATGGTTGCACCTCATTATCTATCATACCACTTTTCCAGCCAGGGACCATTGATCTAAGGATCTTTTCACCAAGATCCTTCACGTTTGACAAAGCGTCATCGCACTTATCTTGCATTTTGTTGATATTATCCTTCATGTCGTTCTTCATGCTGAGAATCCAATACCAGTCTTTGAAGGTATTGACATGATAGGGATGTCGGATAATATCAAGTGTGGGGATTTGAGTGCAGTTCCAAAATAGAGCCGTTATGAGGGGTAATGCCTTGGCAATCGCCTCATGAGCGTTATAACATTCTTTCCTCAGCTTACACATTTTGATAAGAGTGGATTCCCTATGGAGAGCCATTTCTCACACATCTTTGAAGATTTTCTCTCCTTTTTGCTTAATGCCTTGAATCCATTCCCTGACAGCCTTGGCGGTATCACGCACTCCATCAAATTCAGCTGTGGTCCTTTGTGTTAATACCAATGGGGGAACATGGGATTTAGCGACATGCTGCAGCGGCCTCAGCAGGTGATCTATGTACCCTTCAGCTTGCTCAGCACAAGCGTGATACACATCTCTCTCAGCGGTCATTTCGTCGAGCTGTCTGAGCATATTCTGCACGGAATCTCTGAACTCTTCCCTCTCCTGCTCTTTGGTGGCTCGCCCTATTGGGATGGTCACAACACTGTAATCAGCTAATGCAAACTTATCTGCTGGCTTATCTGTAGGTGGGGTGGCAATATGAATTGTGCAGTTCCTTTGCTTATCCTTAGTGATCCTGGAGTACGTCCTGGGCTTTTTCTTACCTTTGGATTTTATTTATCCTATTTGAGGGAAGATATCCTTCGGGTTAATAGGTGGCTTGACGGTTGCCTTTCGCTGCGCACGAGCAATTAGCCAGTCCTGAGGGATGGTCTGTCTAGATATAATTGCCAGATTCCCACTCTGTTCTTTGGAGGCTTTAGCTGGCTAACTGCCTACCTGCAATTGATCGGTCATAGAAGGAACAAATGCAGTATCCAATCCCTTACTCGTGGCTGGGTTCTCTCCTACCTCGCTGAACAATTGTCGGGTATCCTCCTGTGATGGTTGCTCTTTAGTTTTGTCGGGTTCCTTAGTCTCATCCCCCCATTGTTCTCCCTCAACAATGGTGTCATCCTTGCCGCCGCTATTCAATCGCAATTCATGCCTACTTCCCTGTGTGAGCTCATGCTTACCAGTCTCTTGATTAGGTGCAATCTCTCCCCCTTCAGCCTGATTTCCAAGTTCATCGGAGGCAACGACCCTTACCTCTGCTTCTTGCTTACTTTGTGTCTGAGGATTATTTGCCTCGAATGCATCAATATCACTCTGTGAAGGCGGAGCGGGTATGTAGTTAAGTTCAACCACATCATCCTCCGAACTGGGGTCCCTAGATGATGAACTAACCTTCGGCCTCCTGATGGGGATCTTTTCTCTCCTTGTTCTTTTTGATGTTTGAGTCCCTCTATTGACTCTTGCCTTCCTCTTTTTTTCAGGTTTCTCAACCTCTTCCTTTGGCGCGCTTGAGGTTCCTTCATCCTCCGAAGACTGGGAATCGAGACTACCCATTAGATTGTATGTAAATTGGGTCCCTTCATGGGTCACTCTCTCGATTTGTTGGGATAGCCAGTAATCGGTATACCTCCTTGGAGATTCGATAACTGCCTCAAAATCTGTGATTGGGTCTTGAGTCGAATCAATGTCTAGCAAGAGGTTCTTAGCTGCCACAAATTCTCGGACTTGCAAGCAATTACCATAATCCGTTACTTGATCTGGGACCTAGCGGTACTCATAAAGCCACATATGCTTAACACACAACCTAGAATATTCACATCATCTATCATGTCCCCTCTTTAGTTTGTCTAGTAGAGACATGTGAGTTAGCCTATTATGGGGGTCTCGTAGGCTGGCAGTGGTGGATAGAGACTCACACAGGGTATTCAATATCCGGAGTTGGTGTTTCAGGGTGTGGGATGTTGGGAGCAGTTCCTTGATTTTAGGGAGATTCCCTACTTTTTAGGAGGTTGTGGCAATTTCCATATTTGAGGTTCCACGGGACCATACCATGGTTTCAGTTTCAGGAAGATTGGGTGTGTTTCCTAGTTTCTAGGAGCATCCCTAGATTTTAGGGATGGGACTACCAGTTGGCCCATCTTGTCCGGCATCAACCACAGATAGGTGACAAAGTCAGATTCATGTTTGGTTGGTTATTTTGGGCTATTATTGGATCTATGTAAATATTTTAATATATTTAAATATTTCCTAAGTTAGCGATTAAATAAATTAAAATAAAGCTATGTATATAGCAATTTCGGAGTAATAAGGGGTTTTTCGCTTCATCTGGTTTGATATGCCTATAAGTTATAGCTCGTTGGAAAGGTCTTGAACTTTGCTACATGATTCTCACCTCCCAGAGTCTTTTTGGATGCTTGAAGCTATTTTTTCCCAATAAAGTGATATTTTTCTATAGTTTGACGTCGTAATTGGGAAAGTGTCACTTTAATTATAAAGCGCAAGCTTTTTTATTCTTTAGTGTTCGACTTGCAAAGGGAAAGGAGTTATAAGGAGATGGAAACCTAATTGATAGCATCTTTGATCATTTTGAAACTTGCGAATTTGGGAATTGGTCTGGAAGAGTGATTTTGGTCTGGGATGTAAACCCCAGGTCTGAACTTGCTGGGACGTGTTGACGTGTTTTTTATGACGGCGTCCAACACAAAATAAAGTTGCCCAACGGTCACTTCACTCTCTCTTGATCAAAGTACGATTGCATGCTGATATAGTAGGAGAAACAAACAACCGACTCCAAGGTTCCTTTTATGCTGTGGATGTGACTAAGTTGGCCGATGTGATTGCTGGTAATCCAAGGGGCCTTACGTATGTTGAAGCAATCTATGCAAGCTTGAGAATTTATTGAAAGTTTTAGATTTTCGGATTATGAAATATGCAGAATGTAAATAGGAATAGGGTAGAGGGAAACTAAACTAAAGGTAATCTAATCCTAGGAACAAGGAGACGGGATAAACTTGTGAAAAATCCAACCGCGCTTTGCTTCGCCAGCAAAGCACAACTTACATGAAGGCGGTGCAATCTTCAAGGGGAGTGCTAAAGATTTTCAAATTGTCAAAAGAAACCATCAGATAGAACAATCTCTTCTAACAATTGAAGTTGAACATACACTTATAACGAGGCTCAGACTAACTTTGCACGGCATGCAACAATCAGCTGCACACCAAAAGTATGAGCAGGAATTTGGCAACAAGCGATCCTATCAAATCCAGTTCATCTAATTGCATGGAAACAAATTTAATCTATGAAGAGAACGAGACCATGCGAGTTTCGAAACAACACAAGAACACACCAACAACTGAACAATGTATTAAGTGTTTGCTTCAAAAACTCTTAGCAACAATCTCTGACTATAGTCTCTCCTCATTACAAATGAGGGGGTCACCCCCTTATATAGGCCTCAAGCCCAAATTACATGCAAAACCCTAATTAGGGTTTGCCCAAAAGATTCTCCACACATGATGCAACAAGGTGGGAATCTGCATTAAATAACCCATTATGCCCACTTACAATAAATTTAAAAGGGCCTAAAATAGCGCCCATGATGATGATCATGCTCGGAATATAACTGACGTCGTCATAAATACCCATCACTCTTCAAGCGACTGCGACATGCAAAAAGAATCCGTCATAAAACCATTATGAGGGGATGACATGCAAGAAGATTCCCTTATCCTGTGGTGGCATGCGTTGATTGGTCCCGCGCCTAGTTAATGTTCTCTTCAGCCATAAATACACCATCATGGTTCAGTCAAAAGACTTTCGTCCAAAAACGGACGACCATTATCTCGCTCATTAATGGCGTAAGTAATGAACCTATCGACAACGGCTTCCAATTCTTCGATGGAGACACTTGGCACATTCTCGATGTTGAATTCTATCAAGGCAATCTCCTCTTCACTTCTAGAAAAGAAACTTTCCCAATCCGTCATAGCTTCCTGTGTTTTCTTCATCATATCGGAGAATGAAGAAACATTTGCAAAATGTTCTTTGGGAAACGAACCGACGAAGAAGAAATCATGCAACTGGGATTTCAAAGAATTCACTGTTATTCCCCCGTCGTTGAGTTTCCTCGAAAATAAAGCTTCCATGGCACTGAGGATTTCTTCCTGTATCCCTCTGATGGATTCCTTCAAGGTGACGGAATCAATGCTGAATTTATCAAGGGTGTTCTTCCCTGAACATATGGCATAGAACCATCGGGGAAAGTCGTAGGCTTCATTCTCCTGGATTACTTTCCCGTCTACCAGTGTGTGCCTTGGAGTCCTCATCAGAGCCCTGAGTTGGGAAATGGTTAAGTCTTGGTAGACATCAACATCTTCCCATAGTCCTTCCGTCGTTTCCAATCTACTTAGGAGGGCCACGAACCTTGAATGGAGCTGAGCTAGATCTTCTACAAATTTCCTTGCCTCAGCATAAACATCCTCGATCCATTCTCGGGAATTCTGTGCCATTGCCTTTGTAAGTTCCGCATCGTCAATTACTTCCTTAGGAAGGAAGGGAGGGGGAGTGGATGAAGGACCTGCTTCCCTGAGGGGTTTCTTGAAACTCCTGACATACTCGCATAGAAGTTCGTTTTCCTCCTTCAGCCGTTTACACTTTGCTTTTGTTTTCAGCAATTTCTCCTTCATGGCAAAGGAAGAATCATCGAAATCTCCCATTACTTGACCGGTGGAAGCATGGCCAAGATCCACCTGGCTGATGACGTAATCTTCCTGCCTGATCTCGCTCCTATCCTTATCCATAGCAGGTTCAGCAATGTGCAAGGTCCGGGCTCCGGATTCTTCCTTGACTACCTTGGAAAACTTCCGGGGGGCCTTCCTTTCCAGTGGTTGATCCATCCTCTTCAATAATTCTTCTAGTTCCTGAGCAGGGTTGGGCTCCCCTCTTGCTTCATTTCCCAATCTGCCTACCAACCAATTTGGCGGGGGGATGGAATGGTTGTACTCCCCTGCATGCTCCCGCTCTTGAGATTCCTCTTCCATTTCGCCAGGGATAGTCTCTATGAAATTATCCTGGCGAACTTCTTCCAAGCGCGGGGAAACCTCTTGCCTCTGACTTCTTGGCTGATGACGGCCCTGTGAAGCATTGATGCTAAGTACATCAGGTGTTGGAACGTTTCCTGGAAGTGGGCTCGCGAGATGTGGGAACATTTCTACTTCTTGTACGCTCACGGAGCTGACTGGTGAATGTTCCCTTCCTGTCCTCGTTCTCTTTTGTGGAGGCTCCTCCTGCTGGGCTTCCTGCTGAACCTCGCACGGGATTTCCTGTTGAGCATCCTTCGTCTTTGTTATTCTTGGCCTCTTTGGGGCACTTTTTCCTTTGTCTATCCAGGCCTCTCTTCCTGCCTGACCTTGTGAAGAGTCTTCAGTTGCCTCGCTGTGAGAATCCAGATTTCCCATCAGCTGGTATTTCAGAGGGACATGGTTTTCAACCAACTTTCTTGTCTGCCTATCAATCCAGTGCTTAGTGAATTTTAGCACTGGCCTAGCCAAAATGTTCAAATTATCTACCTCAGGCTCCGACCAATCTAGCAACAGGATAGGTTGATCTTTTATCCTCTCGAATTCGGGTTGCATCAAATCTGAGTCTTCCTTTACCTGATCTGACACCTGATGGATCTCACTTATTCTGATGGTGTCGAGCGACAGTCTAGAGTGCATTCTTCTCCGGACCTCAAAGTCATCCTCGACACCGGTCCAGTAATCCTCCAAGTGAAATCTGTGTATGAATTTGACACCGACAACCTTCCTGATTTGGCTGTAAGGATCATATTGGGCCCTCGAAGTGTAAAATGTTAGTCGGTAGAATGCCAACTCGCTTGCTACACTTTCAGCGGCCTCCAATCCTGGGCATATCTCCATGAAATCTCCCAAGACAACTGGAAATTCAATAGACTGCTTCTTCTTCTTCTGCAGCTGATCGTAGGCAGTCAGTTGCCTCATGAGCTCGAGTAGTATAAGCTTATCTGACGGATATTGAGGCAATTTGTAAGATTGGAAGGAGAAACCCTGTGTCCTGATGTAGGTGAACTTGGGGAACTGCAAGAATGCGGCGCCATACTTCTGGAGCAAAGCACTTGCTTGCGGGGACAACCTCATGTGCAACTTATTTTGCATAAGTCATGTCAGATACATGGTGAAGGTGTCATTCGCCAACTTGTAGGAATTCACGTGTTGGAGATGTAGTTGAGGATAACATTCATGCACCTTTAGCTGAGCTGGCCCGCAGCCCATGATTCCTCTTGCTGGCAGCCTGTCGAATCCACCTCTTCGTGCCAACATATAGAATAGGTAGGAACTCATGAAAAAGGACTGAGACTTTTTCTCCTGTAGGTTCTTCAATTGTTCGTGCAAGTAGTGGCTGATCAATCGAGCCCAGTCAATCAATGTATTAGAATTCATGATCTCGCCAATGTGGAAGAACATCCAAGGCTCGAAGTTCACCGTGTGCGAGCATCCCATTACTCTGCTCAACATTTTTATCATGTCCACATATTCTTGCTTGAACTCGAAGATTTTGAGAGTTTTGGGCATCTTGGACATGTGTACTCTAGGTTTCAGCAGCCATTGCTTGTTGATCAAATCAACAGACCTAGTGGGGCCTGCTTCATAGACTGCTTGGGCTCCGCTGCTAGTCCTGTTTGTCATGGAGTAATGTGAAGGGATTCCGAAGGCTTCACCAATCGCCTCTGGAGTCAATGTTGCCAGTAACTTGCCATCTGGTGTTGAGATCGTCTTCCGCTCCAGATTGTAACGTGCTGCACATTCCAAGACTAGATCTGGGCATTGAATGGCGGGAGGAAAGCCAGCTGCTGCAACTATTCCGCTTCTCACAATCTTGACAGCTGTCGGAGATGGATTGTGTCCTGCAGTTCCAAACATTCTTATCTTGAATGCAGCCCATTTGAGTGTGCCGAAGTTGGTATCACTGATCTCTTCCCATGTTGAATTCAACCGAGAATGGGGGAGAAAACCGATCATTGCTTGCCTGGAGATAGTAGCTGTCCTGCTAGTTTCCGCCATCCTGGGAATATTTCAAAATGATGAAATAGAGACTAAGTATAAAAAACTTTTCACTTCACTCTTCCTTTCCCGAATCTCGCACGTGAAAAATGAAATGTTTTTTCCAACTTATATAAAATTCTCAAGAGGCGTCAAATTAGTAACTGCATTTATGGCGCGTCATACTTTCCTTAATTATTATGACATGCAAGGCAGTTTCCCATGCATGTGAGTCCGGAATTAGAACCTTCCTTAAATGCTCCCAGTCACGCGTCATGTTTTGGAAGATTCCTCCCGCCAACTCGTTGATTCCATACTTTCCAATTTTGGAGGGAGATTGCAAGATCTTTCTCGGGATTTGCTCAATTCCACTCCGACTTGTCATCTCGTGCCGTCGAAGGAACTTTCCCAGCTTTTCTCCATATCCCTATTTTTTAGGGATCTTCCTAATTTTTAGGAGTCAGGTTCATTGGATGGGGAATTTCGTCTCGATTCTGAATCTATAAAATTTTCCATATTTGGTCGGGATTTGGTGTCTAAAAATAGCATAGTTGAAAATTCGCCCGAGGGGAATTTCTGGTTTTAACCTTCCTTGACTCCTTGGATTCCGTGCCTTAGGCAAAATTTCAAATTCTCTACTTGGGTGAAATTTTACCACGCCAAGGATTCATGAATTTTCCACTTGTGAATGCCTTCATGATTTCAGTGCCCCAGACCTGACCTGGGTGCATTTTCACTCTGTCCATGGAGAGGCGGAAAATTGCATTGTGAATGCTTTCTTGGTTTTAGCGCCCCAGGCCTGACCTGGGCGCATTTTCACTCTGTCCATGGAGAGGCGAAAAATTGCACTTGTGAATGCCTCCTTGGTTTTAGCGCCCTAGACCTGACTTGGGGGCATTTTTGCTATGTCCATGGAGAGGTGGAAAATTGCAGTTGTGAATGCATTCTTGGTTTCAGCGCCCTAGACCTAACTTGGGCGCATTTTCACCTGTCCATGGAGAGGCGGAATATTGCAGTTGTGAATGACTTCTTGGTTTCAGCGCCCCAGACCTGACTTGGGCGCATTTTTGCCCTGTCCATGGAGAGGCGGAATTTCCTGCTTGTGAATGACTTCCAGACTTAGAATATTTTGACCTTCCACTTTAGGGATGATTCTTCAGATTTAGCCATTTTAGACCCCTGCCTGTCTGCTTTCAACTTTCCAGATTTAGAAGTGATTGTGCATGTTGACTCTCTGTTGCCTGCTAGCCTGATCCTGCCACAAATAGACTTTCCCAAAATAGAAACTTTTTAAAATGTCAAAGTTAGAGCCCAAGACAGGGCATAGGATGACTTACTAAAAATAGAAATTTACTAAAAATAGAAATTACTAAAAATAGTAAGTTTGATTTTTGGCAAAATGGCGACATTCTGGGACTCAGAAAAATCCCTAAAAAATAGGGACTTTCTAAAAATAGAAAGTTACTCCGTTTGGGCTCAAATTTTGCTGGGAGGTCCCCTGAAGGGTCCTGACTCCAGTTGTATGCTTAGTTTTTCCAAAACCCTAACAGGAACCCCTAAAATCTAGGACAGAAGGCAAAACCCTAGAAAAAGGACAAAACAGGCCCTAGACCTCACAGAATTTGCTTGACAGAGAAGCAGATTAACCTCAACTGACTCCCAAACACCTGTAACGCGGAGAGATTGAAGAGATTGCCACTAACACACACAAAACGAAAGCCAAACAACCAAAAGGGCCTAAAAGCAAAGGGGAATCCCTATCCGGGATGGGGTGATGTGTGATTAGGTCACAATAGGACGTAGCCCTCAGCAGGAGTTGACAGTGGATTTATCCAAGATTGCACAAAGATTGTCAGAGGTAGAAGACACATCTTCTTGGCATGAAGATTCAACGTGCATATTGGGGGTTTCAACAGGGCGGCTGGTCTATTTCAGCTGGCATGTGATTTGTAGCAGCTTCCATGCTTCCTTTGCAACACGCCTTGTTTGTATGTTGGCTTGAAGGGTTGCATTCAGCTTATTTGGTCTTCCTTGTTCGTTGCCAGTATCATTCCTCAATCTGGCATCAATCCAGTTTGAGAACAGCTCCAAATAAATGTATGGATTCTTGCTGAATACAAAACTAGGTTATTTGCCTGGTATGATTTGCAGTATTTTTCAGATTGCTTAAGTGTTCTTACATATTAACATTGTTTACTGTTTTATTTCACAGTCGTTGCTATTTATCAATTACTTTACTTATAACATCAAAACCCAAAAAGAAACAATCCCTTTCTGCAACTTTTGTCTATTCTATAAGATCACAGGAAAATTACAAAAATATAGTATGTTTAATTAAGAATTTACAACAGCAACAACAAAAGGATCCATTTGGGATCTTTCAGTGGTATCAAAGCTATTTGCCTGCCAGCCTGTGGGGTTAAGCTTTCTTTTTTCTATGCATCCGGGAAGAAGTGACATATATAGATATTATACCCGTAGAAGAGCTCAGTACGAGCGTGAGTGTGGAATAGAACAGGAACCTATTATGGCAGATGAACAGGTGGGCGCCAGAGTAAATCAGGCTGAGGAAGACAGACAAGAGAGACAGCTGATGAGGACTCTCATCACTACCTAGCCCAGGATTGTTCAGACCTTAGACGGAATATAGGTTACCCTGGAGCGGTTGGAAGTGGATAGACACAGAGGCAGACGGAGTAGATCAGTGTCTGTGGCTGGAAGCCAGCATAGTCATGGATCTCATACATCAGCTGGGAGCTCTCATCATTCCCCTAGGCGTGAGAGACATCATACACCAGTTAGGGATAGACCATTACTTCCTCGGTTTATACCAGGTGAGCAGCCAGTACAGGTAGAGCTACCAGAGGTGGAATTTCAGGATTCAGTCAGGGCGGCTACAGCTGAGTGGAGAGCCCTACCCCCAGAGGTTAGGGATGCTTTTCCTTTTCCTCAATATTGTGCACAGCGTAGAGATACCGCTAGGTTCAGACGAGACTGGGGCTATAGGCCTCGGCAGCAAAACTATGACCTCAGTAGAGCTACTGGGAAGATCACATTGGCTACATTTGATGGGACTAGTGGTACGAGTGCACGAGCTTGGGTGCACAAGCTGGATATATATCTATCATTGAGACCCATGCCTGAGCGTGATGCTATTCAGTTTGTTGTCTTGCATTTAGATGGGGTTGCCTATGATTGATGGCACCACGGGTTGGTCACCCAGGACCATGCCATGGTCCACTCCTATGCAGAGTTCACTGAGCGCCCCATTTCTAGGTTTGACTGTAAGGACACAAAGCTCTATTATAGGGAGTTGGCACATCTGAGATAGACTGGGCATGCAGAAGCGTATGTTAATGAGTTCAAGTGTATTGCAGCTATGGTACCTGATATGCCTCAGAGGCGCAGTGTGATGTTATTCATTGAGGGACTACAGGACAAGCTTAAGGGATTGGTACGTGCTTTCAAGTCGGCCACTCTTAAGGACGCCATAGATGTGACATTAAGACTGGACACCACTCCTACTTCTTATCAGACAACCCTAGCTCTAGTCCCTTTGCTTCTTCTGTGGTGCTTGTGAAGAAGAAGGATGGGACATTGCGGATGTGTATAGACTACAGGGCATTGAACAAGAAGACAATTAAGAACAGATATCCTATTCCACGCATTGATGAGTTGTTGGATGAGCTTCATGGAGCCATCTACTTCTCCAAGATTGATCTTCATTCAAGCTATCATCAGATTCGTGTACGAGTTGAGGACGTACACAAGACTGCCTTCCGCTGTCATTATGGGCATTATGAGTTCTTGGTGATGCCTTTTGGCCTTACCAATGCACCGGCTACTTTTTAGTCATGCATGAACCATATCTTCAACAAGCAGTTGAGGAAATCGGTTCTAGTATTTTTTGATGATATACTGATTAACAACCATACATGGGAGGATCATATCAGGCACCTTCAGGAGGTACTTAGCATTATGGAGAGTCAGTCTCTATTTGCTAAGTTGTCCAAATGTGAATTTGGACTTACAGAGATCTTATATTTGGGGCATGTGATCAGTGCTGACGGAGTGAAAGTGGATGAGGAGAAGATTCAAGCAATCCGAGATTGGCCCTCCCCCAAGAATATCACCGAGTTACATGGATTCCTTGGCTTATGTGCTTATTACAGGAGGTTCGTGAGACGTTTTTCACAGTTAGCAGCACCTTTGACCGATCTCACGAAGAAGGGGGCCTTCAGATGGACAGAACAAGCACAAGGGGTCTTTGATAGACTCAAGGAGGTTATGAGCACTTGCCCGGTCTTGGCACTCCCGGACTTCTCGCAGCCATTTGTACTTGAGTGTGATGCTTCAGGCGTGGGCATAGGGGCGGTTTTGATGCAAAACAGACATCCCATTGGTTACGAGAGTAGGAAGTTGCGAGATAATGAGAGGTTGTATTCTACATATGATAAGGAAATGTTGGCTATTATGCATGCATTAGCCAAATTCAGACAGTATCTTGTTGGCAGCAAATTCGTGGTAAGAACTGACCACAACAGTTTGAAATATTTCCTTGATCAGACAGAGCTCAATGATTGTCAGCAAAAATGGGTAAGCAAGATTCAGGCTTATGATTTTGACATCGAATTCATTAAAGGAAAGAATAATACTATTGCTGATGCACTTTCTAGAAGACCATCACTTGCTGCCCTATGCTCATTAAGTGTAATTTCAGCAGATTGGAAGTCTCAACTTTTAGTTGAGTATTCCAAAGATCAGCATGCTTGTGAGGTCATGGATGGATTGGTACTAGATGACAAGTACAATGTGGTTGTGTTGTGACCATTTCACACATCGCCCCATTTAAAATGGGGACCCCCTCTTTTTGCTCGTTTTTGCTCGCCTTTCGCTTTGCTTTTTAGGGTTTTGGTAGTTCGTCAGTTGTCTGGATTTAGGGTCAAGCTTTAGGGTTTCCGTTACTGTCTTTTCAGGCCAGAGTCCAGTCAGTCTTGAGAGCTTTTTAAGCTTCCTTTTGTAGGATGCAATTTTGAATGGAATGAATTCGCCAGAATGGTCTATTTTCAATTGGAATTTTGAGTGCAGAGTCTTAATTTGTCTAAATATGAATGATGAAAATGTGAATTTTATTCAATTGAGTAATTTTGACCAAATTTTGAGTTTTTTGATATTTGGTCCTTGGCATGGGGAATGATTTGTTTTTGCCTTGTGAAGCGATTAAACTTGTGAAATCATGATATTTTGGCCTATAGGAGCAAAATCGCTCCTGTCCCTCAGTGAAGGACCGGAGCTCGTTTTCAAAAATCTTACTATCTCTGCAGGATCAAGATGATTTTTCGAATGGAAATGGTAAAGAAAGGCGTGATCTGTCCGTTGAATATAAATTGAAGAATTTCACGAACACAGAAATGCCTCAGGAGTCAAAATCGCTCCTGTCCCTCAGTGAAGGATCGGAGCTCAAAATCAAATATTGCTTTGTCCTTGCAGGATTTTAACAACTTGACGATTTGGAGAGATCCAAGGGAGTGCATTTTACCAGATGAATATAATTTGAAGGCCAAACATGAAGAAAAGTGGACTAGAATGCCAAGATCGCTCCTGTCCCTCAGTCAGGGACCAGGGCGAAATCCATTGTAGCTCCCGTCCCTCTCCCAGGGACTAGAGCGAAATTCTTCATAAGGCATGTTTTAAACAAAGATCAAGCAAGTTTGAAGTTTGATGGCAAGAAAGGAGGTGAATTGAACCCGTTGAAGACAAATTGAAGATTACCAAACATCTACAAGGGACCCAAATGCCTAAGTTCGCTCCTGTCCCTCAGTCAGGGACCAGAGCGATTTTTACCTTAGACAAATTTCTTGCCAAGTAAGAGCAAATTCCAAGGCATGGATGAGTGAAACGGAGCACTACAAGACCCATTGAAGATAATTTTTGAAGTTAGCAAAGTGAGATGAAGCCTACAAGAGCAAGATCGCTCCTGTCCCTCAGTCAGGGACCAGGGCGATATGATGGTTATATTGCCTTTCCTCCAAGTTCAAGACACTCCAAGACGAAGTACAAGGTGGTGAGGACGTTTTAAGGCATCTCAATGAAGAACGAAGTATCCAAGGTCGCCAATGTTGAAGGAATTACACCAAGACACCCAGTTCGCTCCTGTCCCTCAGGCAGGGACCAGAGCGAAAGTATTCAAATGAGGCTAAATTTGGGTTGCCATTCACATTTTGAATGTTTGAAAGAAAGTAAAGGATATTGTTTTGCACTTTGAAGATAATTGCAAGTTAGTATGATGAAGATTTTACATTAAATACCCTAGTTCGCTCCTGTCCCTCAGGCAGGGACCAGAGCGAAATTTTCATGAGGGCTTAGATTTTGAAAGTTGATCGCGTATCAAGTGGCCGAGAAGGACCAAAGGACTTCATTTTACACGATGTAAGCAATAGCAAGTTGATGAAAGCAAGCATGAGCTTAAGACATTCAAAATCGCTCCTGTCCCTCAGGCAGGGACCAGAGCGATATTCATCATATTGGCCAAATCTTTCAAAAATCACATTAAGTCAAGATCATGCGAGGTGGTAAAGGGTCTAAGGCATCTTAAGAGGGTGATATGCAAAGGTTTCAAACGTCAAACAACTATCAATTGAGCCAAGGAAGCTATATCGCTCCTGTCCTTCAGGCAAGGACCAGAGCGATTTTCATTAAATCCTTCATTTTCCTTCAAAAGCATGTCGAAGCAAGGGCGCACAAGATCAGGATCGTCGTTTGGAAGCAATGAACGAAGAACAAAGGTTGAAAGATGGCGAGTTTTGACTAGAACATGGAGATCGCTCTTGTCCCTCACCAAGGAACCAGGGCGATAATCCTCCAAACATCTATATGCCTTGTAGAAGTCAAGTGAAACAAGCATAGAATGAAGAAGTGATGTTATTTTTCGCCTTATAAAGAGGATTGGTGATTAAGGAAGCGAGATCAAGGAGAGAAACACTAGGATCGCTCCTGTCCCTCACCAAGGGACCAGGGCGAAAAACACTCAAATATCAAATTTGCCTTGTAAAAGACAAGTAAACTATGCGTGGAATGAAAGAATAAAGTTGTTACTTGCCTTGCGATACAAATTGGCAACTTAGAAGGCAAAGACCAAGGAATAAATACAAGTTCGCTCCTGTCCCTCTCCAAGGGACCAGGGCGATATCACCTCAAGGGGCACTCATTTGCAAGGTCAAGTCACCCAAGTTTGAAATTCCTAGCAAAAAATGCCAATTCCAACGTAAGGATGGAGACTTTGAACGTCAAAAGTGCAAGAATCCAGGCTAAATTGAGATTTCGCTCCTGTCCCTCAGTCAGGGACCAGAGCGTGAGGTTTGAATCTTCCCACTTCTTCAAATTTTGGCGCTAACAAGCATTTGTTGAATTTATTTAAATGCTAAAATCGATAAAGTTTGAAAATTCAATTAAAATAGCATTTAAAATATAGCGCAAAATATTAATTAATTATTTTGGCCTTGTAAAAAATCAAATTTGTTAATTAAAAAACAATGGCAATTAATTAATTAATTATTAATTAATTAAAAATCAAATGAAGCGCTTGGATTGAAAGGTCGGCCTTTTTATTTATTTAAAAATTGTTTTAATTACCTCATTTTTATCAAGTCGGCCTAAGGTAATTGTGAGAGGTGAGCGCTTATAAAAAGGAGGTGAAAGATTTCATTTTCACATTATCATTTTATCATTTCATATGCGATTTGAGGAAGACAAAGGAAGTGCGAATTGTATTCAAGGTGGTGCGAATTTCATTTCAAGCAAGGTGGTGCGAAACATTATCAAAGGAGAGTACGTACGAACCTTAGTTTCCATTTGAGCGAACTTGCCAAGGACGTTGAAGATCACGTCAAAGACTCCAAGGGTGGCGAAGTTGATAAGAAGGACGTTTGTTTGAAGATCACGTTGAAGGCTTCTAACGTTAATTTTTCCCTAGGCGAATTCCTCTATTTTGCATTCTAGAGTTAGCTCTCAAGTAAGGTATGGCGATATGGTTTTATCATTTTAATTTTGAATTGTTGATCGTCATAGCTTCACATTTTGAATTTTGAATTTTTGAATTCCCTTAGCTCAATCGTTATTTAGGAAATGATAACTCAAAGACTTATCATGATGTTTCGTAAGTTTACTCTCTAATTTATGATATATATTGCAATATCCAGTTACTTATTGTGAAATGTTGTGTAGGTATGGCGACCCCTAAGGTGGGAGCATCCACCAGTCGTCCAGCTCTCATGAAGGAAGATCAAAAGACCGAAGAAGTGGAGACCAAGATAGTGTCGAAGTGGAGCAACATTGGAGATACTAACTTGGGCAACTTCAGCACGAAGAAGTTTCGAGATGTCCCTTACATTGGCAAGCCATCACCTGTCGCCTGGAGGATAATTGAAAGTGGCATCATTAAGGCGGCCGGCTTCCCTCCAGCAGTACAGTGTCATGAGTTGATGATCGAGTGTGCTCGTCATTATGATCCTCAATCCAGAACGATCGTGTCCAAGGAAGGAAACACTTTGGCGTATCTTTCAGAGGAAGCTATAAGTGAGGCTTTCCATCTTCCGGAGCACAGAGATATGGTCTACAAGAGCATAGAAGGAGCCAGGTCAATGTATGAAGATGATCCAGATGCGTGTCTAAGCATCATTAACAAGAACTGGTTACTCAAGAGTCGTCCTCGCCTGAGTAAGGTACCGAACACACCACACAGGATTGATTTCCAGGAGGAATACAGAGATTTGATTACAATGCTCAACCGAGTCACAGGTGCACCTCAAGCTTTTTACTTTGAAAAGTGGATGTTCTACTTCATTCAGGTGATAGTTCAGGGTAAAGGAACAATTCATTGGGCTAGAATGATTAGCCATTGCTTGGACGTACAGTTGAGGAGACTCAAAGCTACCAAGTCCTTCCACATGAGTTCATACGTCATCTATGCCTTGATCAGGAGCTTCGAGTACGCAGGACTACCTCACAGAGGAGTGATTGGAAGAGGACCCGGCGAGGTCAGAGTTTGTGATTCCTATGTCCACTTGCATCATCCGCCAGGAAGCAACTACAAGTTAGTTAATGATACCTTCACGATGAACATCACAAGGACGTTGCAAGGTGGGATTCACAACAGATTATCTCAGGATGCACAGGAACTAGTAAAGAGGTACGGTGCCTGGTTTATCCAATTTCCGAAGTTTACTTATATCAGAGTTCATGGATGTCCTTCACCTCCATACATGTTGCCAAGATATCCGACATACAGAATTGTGTTACTTGAGGTAACAAGACAGTTGGCAGCTTATGCGAAGGCATTCAGACACAGACATGGAAATGGAGTTCCGGTACCTATCATATTGGGCAATTCAGTTGAGGTATGTCCTAATGCTTTAGCCATGGATGACGCAGAGAAGGAGTTAGCTTTGTATTCTTTTTCATTCTTTGCTTTGAGAGAGAGCTTTGATCCACATGGATATATAGAGGAGACAGTCGGTAGGAAGTTTAAGCATGAGTTTCAGATAGAAGATTTTATGATGAATCTCTTAGACGATCTTGAAGTGAAAAGGAAGATACATTCTATATTGCCTTTGGATTTCATCAGGAAATGCAAGATTTACAGAGTGGCCGACCAAGCTCAGGACAGTGGCAGACATCTCCAGTCATCCTATGATCGAGAAAGCAAATCAGTAAGGTTAGATTGGAATGAGCCCGAGGTCGTGGATCTAGATTCTTTGATGGCTCCAGTCTTGTCTTGTACTCGCAGATGGGTTGATGTGTAGCATCAGAAGTTGAGAGAACAAGGCATAGCTATGACTTTCACTTTGGAAGAGAAACCAGCCGAAGGTGGAGCTAGTGTGAGCGAAGGTAATCCTAATCCCAGAAATGCAAATGAAGGCAACTTTCGAAGTGCAAGTGAAGGCGATATCCATCCAAGAGGCTCGAAGAGGAAAGAGAGACCTGGAAAGAGAGAATCTTCCAAGAAGAAACAAGAGGCCAGCCGAGATCGTTCATCCGGTACATCTTCTCGACAAGAGAAAAGGACACTTGAAGTGGAGGAGTCTATGGAGTCGATGGTTTAGAATGATAAGGAAGGACAGGTACCTCAAGGGTCACCAAGTGGATCTCTCCAAGATTACGAGTTACATGAAGACAAGAACAATGACGAGGTAACATCTCCTCACAGAGAAGAAGAAATATTGCATAAGGAGATTCAGGTTAGAGAGACAAGATCAGCTATCCCAGATTGGTTGAAGGAAAGATTAACGAAGGTGATCGTGATAGAGGACGAAGACAATGTGATTGATTTAGAGAGCCTTGTTGGACATTCCCACGAAGTGACAGAGAAGAGAAAGGCTACCAAGATGTCCAAGATGATTAGAGATGAGACTGGATCCAGAAAATTGCAGATAGCTACACCGGCAGTAGACAAGTACGAAGGTGAGATCTTAGCAGAGGAATATGATATAGAGACATTTGAGCTAGGTCCATCCACAGCCGAGCAGACACTAGATGATGCCACCGATTCATTTGAGGCATTGAAGGACAAGCTTAGGGAAGAAATGGAGAAGAGTAGAAAGCTCGAGAGGGAGGTCGGTGCATGGAGAACATATTTCAGCCATCTCAATCAGCCTTTGGGACGTCAGGATCCAGCAAGATCACCTATACAGGCACTTCCCCTTCAATCAATTGGTGAGGCAGAGAGATTCAGGAGTATGGTCCAGCGTATGAGTACTTGGATGGATAAATCTCATACAGTTGCCTTAGAATTTGCAACAAGGATGATGAAGACTATTCATAGGGCTATTCAGGTTCTTGAGATCATCCACAATTTGATGATAACGGTAGCCGCATTCGCTCATACCAAAGATGTTATCATTCCTGTCTTGAAAGTAATTAGACAAACATCGAGGAAGGTCTTAGCGCAGGAAAGGATTATGGATGGAGGACCTCACAGTTTACTTCAGTGGTCAACCTTACTCCAGATGAAGGAAGTTCTCTTTGAGGACATCAGTACTAGGTGCGGTCATGTTGAGGAGGTGATCAACCCGATCCAGGACAGAGTATTTGAGGTACTACGTACCATTTTTGGCAGGAGGATCGAAGTTGAGACAGATGTGGATTTGCAAGAATTGGAAGATAGAATCAAGGTCATCTTTTGCAAGGACGTCAATATCACAGATGAGCAACAGGACCAGATGTTTGCTACCATGCTCCTGATTGAAAAGACTAAAGAACTTGAACTTACATGGGACGCGGCTCTTCTAGATGCATTTGATCAGGTCATCCACTTGGAAGAAAGAATGAAGAATCTTCCCGAGATTCCAATTGCTGAGATCGAGGGAATCGTATCAAGATTCATTGCATATGCTAAAAAGGAGCATTGGAAAGGGAATAAGATTCTAGATGAGAGGTTGTTATAGATGACATGGCACCTTAATTGTCATTGGTCTATGTTTCCTAGATTTTCGTGCCAAATTTATAATTGGCTATGCATTTAATGTTGTGCAATAAAAGGGGAACTTTTGTAACAAACCCTAATTAGGGTTTAGGTGTCATGATCTTGACCGTTGATCTGCTTTCAATCTGGACCATTCATTGTAATTGAGGATGCTATTTATACCCTCATTTTCATTTCATTTGGAATGGAGATAGTTAAGAGATTAGAGAGAAAGTTTGATGTATTAGAGAGATTAGAAGCAATTTTTATTTTTGTAGCAAGATTGAGTTTGAGGAAAGGAATTCAAGCAATTGTTGTACATGATGACTTTGAAATCAATGAAATATTGAAGTTATGGTGTTTTGTTGCAACTTTCTTGGTTATCTTCATGGTTGTTCAATTCATTTGAATCATGCTCAATCAAAGTAGTGTGTTAATTTGAAGGACATAGTGTGAGACTTGATCTTTGGTAGGATTCGCTTTCCATACCACTAGCTTCTTGCTGATTGTAGGAACGCCTTGCGTGGTCAACTGGAGATATTTGAATCACTTAACCTTCAATCATTATTGTATCTTGGATATGTACCTTCGTGGTAGTGTCTTTGATCTTTGATGCATTGAAAATCATTTCGTTACCTTAGAAGATCGCACCAATTTCAATTAAGTTGTTATTTTATGGCAAAATTGAAGTTGGTAGAATCTTGCCAAGTCTTGTCCACATGAAGTCATTCTTAGGGTTAGATTAGATTAGACCTCTTGCAAACCCTATCCTTTTGTTATTTTTTGAAACCTTCTTTAGTTTAGTAAGACTTTCGGAGTGTAAGGCCCCTTGAGGACACAGCAAATCACATCATACCGCTGGTGCTTATCCACACGTAGAGACCCTACTAACCAGAACATTGGAGTCATCCTAACTGATCCTTCATGCGAATCTTCAGCAGTTAGAGACTTTATTCAAGAGAGGATAAGATGCCTTTAGGTATTTTATTCTGTGTATGATGGTGTACAAAATACACGTCAACAGGTTGATGATGTCATCTACTACAAAAGCAGGGTATATCTTGTTCCTGGTTCTCAGTTGAAGGAACAAATTTTGCATGCTTACCATGATACTCCTACAGCAGGACACCTAGGGTATGGTAAGACTTACAGGGTAGTTCGGGAGAGATTCTGTTGGAAGGGTCTCAAAGATGATGTCCTACGTCATGTCCGTGAGTGTATGACTTGTCAGCAGAATAAGTCGGAGCATACTTTCCCTGCTGGGTTGTTGCAGCCCTTACCTATACCGGAACAGAAGTGGACAGGGATCTTTATGGATTTCATTATAGGTCTTCTTCAGGTTAAGGGGAAAGATTGTATCTATGTCGTTGTGAACAGGTTAACTAAGCATGCCCACTTCTTTCCGATTGCAGTTGATTTCACAACATCTCTGGTAGCCGAGCTATTTTTCAGAGAGGTGTTTAGGCTCCATGGTCTCCCCAAGACCATAGTGAGTGACAGGGATAGCAAGTTCATGAGTTCTTTTTGGCAAGAACTTTTCAGGCTCGCAGGCACGGAGTTGACACCCAGCACTAGCTACCACCCCCAGACAAATGGGTAGACCGAGATAGTTAATAAGTGGGTTGAGGGGTATTTGCCCAACTATGTGTTAGGACAACATAAGGCATGGGTGCGTTGGTTGTCCTTGGGCGAGTATTGTTATAATACTACACACCATATGTCTATTTGTATGACTCCTTTCAGAGCCCTCTATGGCTACGATGCATTATCTTTTGTCGATTTGGTTGTAGGTGACAACAGGGCTCCTTTGGCACAGGATTGGTTACAGGAGAACCAGGATATTATGAGATCTCTCAAGGAGAAATTTCAGCATGCACAGAATCAACAAAAAATCTACAATGATCGACATAGGACTGAGAGAGCATTTGAGGTGGATGACATGGTTTTCCTACGTCTGCAGCCTTACTGGCAAAGCACCCTTAAAAGGGGTGGGGCAAAGAAGCTCAAGGCTCGGTTTTACGGGCCATATAGGGTACTCAGGCGTGTTGGAGAGGTTGCCTATGATATTGAGTTACCACCTGACAGTCCGATTCATAATGTGTTCCACGTGTCTTGTCTGAAAAAGGCACTGAGGCAACATATTGTAGCATCCCCTGATCTACCTCCCTTGGATGAGGAAGGTAAGTTGACTTTGGTTCCTAAGGAGATCATAGAGGTGAGGGAACGTCAGCTGAGAAGCAAGGTAATTCGGGAGTACTTGGTCTGCTGGAGGGGTCTCCCTATAGAGGACGCCACTTGGGAGGGAGAGGCTATTTTGCAGCATCCAGCATTGCAGTTGCTCGTGCGCAAGCATCTCCGAGAGGGGAGGACTGTCATGTCCCCTCTTTAGTTTGTCTAGTAGAGACATGTGAGTTAGCCTATCATGGGGGTCTCGTAGGCTGGCAGTGGTGGATAGAGACTCACACAAGGTATTCAATATCCGGAGTTGGTGTTTCAGGCAGTTTGTGGGCCGTTGGGAGCAGTTCCTTGATTTTAGGGAGATTCCCTACTTTTTAGGAGGTTGTGGCAGTTTCCATATTTGAGGTTCCACGGGACCATACCATGGTTTCAGTTTCAGGAAGATTGGGTGTGTTTCCTAGTTTCTAGGAGCATCTCTAGATTTTAGGGATGGGACTGCCAGTTGGCCCATCTTGTCCGACATCAGTCAAAGACATGTGACAAAGTCAGATTCATGTTTGGTTGGTTATTTTGGGCTATTATTGGATCTATGTAAATATTTTAATATATTTAAATATTTCCTAAGTTAGTGATTAAATAAATTAAAATAAGGCTATGTATATTGCCATTTCGGAGTAATAAGGGATTTTTCGCTTCATCTGGTTTGATATGCCTATGTGTTATAGCTCGTTGGAAAGGTCTTGAACTTTGCTACATGATTCTCACCTCTCGGAGTCTTTTTGGATGCTTGAAGCTATTTATTCGCAATAAAGTGATATTTTTCTATAGTTTGACGCCATAATTGGGAAAGTGTCACTTTAATTATAAAGCGCAAGCTTTATTATTCTTTAGGGTTCGACTTGCAAAGGGAAAGGAGTTATAAGGAGATGGAAACCTAATTGATAGCATCTTTGATCATTTTGAAACTTGCGAAGTTGGGAATTGCTCTAGAAGAGTGATTTTGGTCTGGGATGTAGCCCTCAGCAGGAGTTGACAGTGGATTTATCCAGGATTTGTTGTGACCATTTCACACATCGGCCCATTGCAAATGGGGACCCCCTCTTTTTGCTCGCCTTTTCGCTTCGCTTTTAGGATTTTGTTAGTCAGTCAGTTGTCTGGATTTAGGGTCAAGCCTTAGGGTTTTAATTGCCGTCTTTTCAGGCCAGAATCCAGTCAATTTTGAGAGCTTTAGAGCTTCCTTTCGAAGAATGCAAATTTCGAATGCAATGATTTCGCCAAAATGGTCTATTTTCAATTGGAATTTTGAGTGCAGAGCTTAAATTTGTCTAAGTGTTGAAGGTGAAATGTGAATTTTTTGTCCAATTGACTGATTTTGACCAAATTTTGACTTTTTTGATTTTTGATCCCGGGCATTGTAAATGATTTGTTTTCGCCGTGTGAAGTGATAAAATGTGTAAAATCATGATATTTTGGCCTGTAGGAGCAAAATCGCTCCTGTCCCTCAGTGAAGGACCGGAGCTCGTTTTCGAATATCTTACTGTCCTTGCAGGGTCAAGGTGAATTTCGAGTTGGAAATGATAGAGAAAGGCGTGATCTTTCCGTTGAATATAAATTGAAGATTTTCACAAGCACAGAGGTGCCTCCAGGAATCAAAATCGCTCCTGTCCCTCAGTGAAGGACCGGAGCTACAAATCAAATATTACTTTGTCCTTGCAGGATTTCAACGACTTTACGATTTGAAGATGTCCAAGGGGATATGTTTTACCGAATGAATATAACTTGAAGAGCAAACATGGAGGAGAATGGTCCAAAATGCCAAAATCGCCCCTGTCCCTCTCCAAGGGACCAGGGCGAAGTACATTATAGCTCCCGTCCCTCTCCAAGGGACCAGAGCGATATTCTTCATAGGGTGAGATTCAGGCAAAGATCAAGTCAAGTCTATATTTGAAGGCAAGGAAGGAGGTGAAATGAGCTCATTGAAGATAAATTGAAGATTACCAAATGCCAACACAAGACCAAAATGCTTAAGTTCGCTCCTGTCCCTCAGGAATGGACCAGAGCGATTTTTGTTATAGATGATTTTCTTGCCAAGTTACAACCGATCTCAAGGCATGGATGAATAGAAGGGTACATTACGAATCCGTTGAATATAAGTTTTGAAGATGACGAAGTGAAATGAAGCCCACAAGAGCAAGATCGCTCCTGTCCCTCTCCAAGGGACCAGGGCGATACAGTGAGTATGTTGCCTTTTCCTCAAATTCAAAACCGTTCCAAGTCAAGATGAAGGGTGGTAAAGGCGTTTCGAAGTGTCCCAATGAAGAACAAAGTATCCAAAGTTGCTAAATTGAATGGATTTACACTAAGACCCCTAGTTCGCTCCTGTCCCTCTCCAAGGGACCAGAGCGAAATTTGCATAAAGGCATAAATTTTGAAAGTTTGTCAAGCATCAAGCAATCAAGGAGGATCAAAGGACTTTATTTCACGCGTTGAAGACAATTGCAAGTTAAACAAGGCAAAGACGAGCTCAAAATGTTGAAGTTCGCTCTTGTCCCTTGGGAAGGGACCAGAGCGATGTTTACTATATTGGCTAATTCATGCAAAAATCACGTAAGATCAAAAGGTTTAAGGCGTCTTTTGAAGGAGATATACAAAAACTTCAAACGTAAAATGATCGTCAAATTGAATACAGAAGCTATATCGCTCCTGTCCCTCTCCAAGGGACCAGGGCGATTTATATGGAATCATTCATTTTCCTTCAAGTTCATGCCAAGTCAAGATCTTTCAGGATCACACAATGTATAAGGTGTCATTTGAAGATGATTTACAAAGGTTTTGAACGTCAAAGTGTTATCAATCGAGCTATAGAGCTTGTATCGCTCCTGTCCTTTGGACAAGGACCAAAGCGATTTTTACAAAAATATTCATGCTCCTTCAAAATCAAGACAATGCAAGGGTTGGCGAAGTAAAGGACGTCCTTTGGAAGACAATGAACGAAGAACGAAGATCAAATGTTTACAAATTTGAGCCAGAACATGGAGATCGCTCCTGTCCCTCTCCAAGGGACCAGGGCGATATTTGCCAAAACACATGATATCCTTTGAAGATCACGTTAAGATAAAGTCGCACATGGTTTTAGACATCATTTGAAGGCGATGCAAAGGGAAATGGACGTTAAATATTACCAATTTGAGCTTTAAATGGAGAAAAGACAAGGATCGCTCCTGTCCCTCTCCAAGGGACAAGGGCGATGATCCTTTAAACATCAAAATGTCTTGTGAAAAGCAAGTGGGATGAGCATGGAATGAACAAGCGATGTTATTATTTGCCTTATGATGAAAATTGGAGTTCGAAGATGCAAGATCAACGTGAAAACATGAAGATCGCTCCTGTCCCTCTCCAAGGGACCAGGGCGATAATGGTTATAAAGGCATTTGTTCACACAAGCAAGACAATCAAACTCGAAGGACCCGACAAAGTGGTTGATTTGAACGCGGAGATGAAGACTTTGGACGACAAAAACGCAAGAATCATGACCAAAATAGTGGATCGCTCCTGTCCCTCTCCAAGGGACCAGGGCGATGAGGTACGTATCTACCATTTTCAAAATTTTGGCGCTAAATAAACATCTTTGAATTCATTTTAAATGCTAAAGTTTGATAAATTCAAAAAAACTCAATTAATTAGCATTTAAATATTGCGCTTAATATTTATTAATTATTTTGCCTTTAAAAAAATCGAATTTATTAATTAAAAATAAAAGGCATTTAATAATTAATTAATTAATAAAAAAATCGATTGGAGCGCTTGGTATTTTAAAGGTCGGCCTTGTTATTTTATTAAAAAATCGTTTAAAATTGCCTTATTTTTACCAAGTCGGCCTTGGGGGTGAATGGTGAGGTGAGCGCTATAAAGGGAGAGGTGAAATCTTCATTTTCACAATATTATTTATCATCTCACACATGCGATTGGAGGAAGAAAGGACGAATTGTGTTTGGAGAAGTGCGAATTTCATTCCAAGAAAGGTGGTGCGAACTATCATCCAAGGTGACGCTAACATCATCCAAAGGTGGTGCGAGACTTGGAGATTTATTTGTGCGAACTTGAAGATCCATTTGAACGAATTTTGAAGATCACGTCAAAGGCAACTCAAAAGGTGGCGAATTGCTATTTTGCTAAGGCGATTACATTGAAGGCTATTTTCGATCTTTTTGCCTAGGCGATTTTGTCCTTTTTGCATTCTAGAGTTAGCTCTCTATTGAGGTATGGCGATTTGATTTTATTGTTTTATTTATTCATCGTCATATTTTAAATTTTGAAATTTTGAATTTTGAATTCCTAGCTCAATCGTTTTATTTTAGGAAATGATAACTCAAAGACTTATCATGAAGTTTCCTAAAATTTATTCTCTAATCTATGTTATTCATTGCAAAATCTAGCTTCTCATTATGAAATGTTGTGTAGGTATGGCGACCCCAAAGGCGGGAGCATCCACCAGTCGTTCAGCTCTCATGAAAGAAGATCAGAAGACCGAAGAAGTGGAGACCAAGATCGTGTCGAAGTGGAGCCACATTGGAGATACAAACTTAGGCAACTTTAGCACGAAGAAGTTTCGAGAGATCCCTTACATTGGCAAGCCATCACCTGTTGCCCGGAGAATAATAGAGAGTGGCATCATTAAGGCGGCCGGCTTTCCTCCAGCTGTTCAGTGCCATGAGTTGATGATCGAATGTGCTCGTCACTATGATCCACAGTCCAGAACGATCATGTCCAAAGAGGGAAACACTTTGGCGTACCTTTCAGAGGAAGCTATAAGTGAAGCTTTCCATCTTCCAGAGCACAGGGACATGATATACAAGAGTATAGAAGGAGCCAGATCAATGTACGAAGATGATCCAGATTCTTGTCTAAGCATTATCAATAAGAACTGGCTACTTAAGAGCCGTCCCCGTTTGAGCAAGGTCCCAAACACACCACACAGGATTGATTTCCAGGAGGAGTACAGAGATTTAATTACCATGCTCAACCGAGTTACAGGAACCCCTCATGCCTTCTATTTTGAGAAGTGGATGTTTTACTTCATCCAGGTGATCGTTCAGGGAAGGGGTACGATACATTGGGCTAGGATGATTAGCCATTGCTTGGACGTACAGTTGAGGAGACTCAAGGCTACTAAGTCCTTCCACATGAGTTCTTACGTCATCTATGCCTTGATCAGGAGTGTTGAATACGCAGGACTACCTCACAGAGGAGTGATTGGAAGAGGACCCAGCGAGGTCAGAGCTTGTGATTCCTACGCCTACTTGCATCATCCACCAGGGAGCAACTATAGGTTGGTTAATGATACTTTCACGATGAACATCACAAGGACGTTGCAAGGTGGAATTCACAACAGGTTATCTCAGGATGTCCAGGAATTCATAAAGAGGTACGGTGCTTGGTTCATTCAGTTTCCGAAGTTCACTTATATTAGGGTGCATGGATGTCCTTTACCTCCATACATGTTGCTGAGATATCCAACAGACAGAATTGTGTTACTTGAAGTAACAAGACAGTTGGCAGCATATGTGAAGGCATTCAGACACAGACATCAG
This sequence comes from Cryptomeria japonica, assembly GCF_030272615.1. Lineage (NCBI taxonomy): Eukaryota > Viridiplantae > Streptophyta > Pinopsida > Cupressales > Cupressaceae > Cryptomeria > Cryptomeria japonica. The sequence goes on along the minus strand of NC_081413.1, from coordinate 143,803,115 downwards.
AATGGAGTTCCAGTACCTATCATTTTGGGCAATTCAGTTCAGGTATGTCCTAATGCTTTAGCCATGGATGACGCAGAGAAGGAGTTAGCCTTGTATTCTTTTTCATCTTTTGCTCTGAGAGAAAGCTTTGATCCACATGGACATTTAGAGGAGACAGTCGGCAGAAAGTTTAGACATGAGTACCAAATTGAAGATTTTATGATGAACCTCTTAGATGATTTTGAAGTGAAACGAAAAATGCATTCTAGATTGCCTTTGGATTTCATCAGGAAATGCAGGATTTACAGAGTGGCCGACCAAGCTCAGGACAGTGGCAGACATATCCAGTCTTCCTATGATCGAGAAAGCAAAACAATAAGGTTAGATTGGAATGAGCCCGAAGTCGTGGATTTAGATGCTTTGATGGCACCAGTCTTGTCTTGTACTCGCAGATGGGTCGACATTCAGCATCAGAAATTGAGAGAACAAGGCATAGCTATGACTTTCACTTTGGAAGAGAAACCAGCCAAAGGTGGAGCTAGTGTGAGTGAAGGCAATCCTAATCCTAGAAATTCAGGTGAAGGAGACCTTCGATGTGCCAATGAGGGCAATCTCCATCCAAGAGGTTCGAAGAGGAAAGAGAGACCTGGAAAGACAGAATCTTCCAAGAAGAAACAAGAGGCTAACAGAGATCGTTCATCCGGTACTTCTTCCAGACCCGAGAAGAGAACAATTCAAGTGGAAGAATCCATGGAGTCTATGGTACAGAACGACAGGCAGGAAGGAGGACAGGCACAGCAAGGGTCACCAGATGGATCTCTCCAGGACTATGAGTTAGGAGAAGATAATGAAATGACATCCCCTCCCAGACAAGAAGAAATAGTGCATAAAGAGATTCAAGTTCAAGAAACAAGATCGATTATCCCAGATTGGTTGAAGGAAAGATTAACCAAGGTGATCGTAGTAGAGGACGAGGACAATGCAATTGATTTAGAGAGCCTTGTTGGACGTTCACACGAAGTAACAGAGAAGAGAAAGGCTACCAAGATGTCCAAGATGATTCGAGATGAGACTGGATCCAGGAAATTGCAGATAGCTACACCGGCAGCAGACAAATATGAAGGTGAGATCCTAGCAGAAGAATATGATATACAGACTTTTGAGTTAGGACCATCCACAGCAGAGCAGACTTTAGATGATGCTACCGATTCATTTGAAGCATTGAAAGACAAGCTTAAAGAAGAAATGGAGAAGAATAGAAAGCTTGAGAGAGAGGTCGGTGCATGGAGGACGTATTTCAGTCACATCAATGAACCTTTGGGACGTCAGGATCCAGTTTGATCACCAGTACAAGCATTGCCGCTTCAATCAATCAATGAAGCAGAAAGATTCAGGAACATGGTCCAACGTTCAAGTAATTGGATGGATAGATCTCATACAGTGGCTATAGAGTTTGTAACAAGGATGATGAAGATTATTCATCAAGCTATCCAAGTTCTTGAGATAATCTACAATTTGATGATAACAGTAGCTGCATTTGCCCATACCAAGGACGTCATCATTCCTGTCTTAAAGGTAATAAGACATACTTCAAGGAAGATTTTAGCGCAGGAGAAGATCTTGGAGGGAGAATCTCACAGTTTGTTTCATTGGTTAACCTTACTCCATATGAAGAGTGTTTTCTTTGAAGACATCAGTACTAGATGTGGCCAAGTTGAGGAGGTGATCAATCCGATCCAGGATAGGGTATTTGAGGTACTTCGTACCATTCTTGGCAGAAGGATCGAGGTCGAGACAGATGTGGATATGCAAGAGTTAGAGGATACAATCAAGGTCATCTTTTGCAAGGACGCAAATGTTAAAGATGAGCAATATGATCAGATGTTCGCCACCATGCTCTTGATTGAAAGAACGAAAGAACTTGAAGCTTCATGGGACGCAGCTCTCCTAGATGCATTTGATCAGGTCATCCACTTGGAAGAGAGTATGAAGAATCTTCCCGAGATTCCAATTGCAGAAATCGAAGGAATCGTGACAAGATTCATTGCATGTGCCAAAAAAGAACATTGGAAAGGGAATAAGATTCTAGATGAAAGGTTGTTATAGATGACATGGCATCTTATTTGTCATTGGTTTATGTCTCCTAGGTTTTTGTGTCAAATTTAATATTTGGCTATGTATTTAATATTGTTCAGTAAAAAGGAGGCCATTTGTAACAAACCCTAATTAGGGTTTAGGTGTCATGATCTTGACCGTTGATCTACTTTCAATCTGGACCTTTCATTGTAATTGGGGATGCTATTTATACCCCCATTTTTCATTTCATTTGGTAATAGTTAATAGTGTAATAGTCAATAGTTGATGTAATAGAGAAGAGAGATTAGAGTTAGAAACAATTTTATTTTGTAGCAAGATTGAGTTTTGAAGAGAGAAATTCAAGCAAATTGTTGTATATGATGATTTGGAAATGAATGAAATATTGAAGTTATGGTGTTTCGTTGCAACTTTCTTAAGTTATCTTCATGGTTGTTTGATTTACTTGAATCATGCTCAATCAAAGTAGCTTGTTAATTTGAAGGACATAGTGTGAGACTTGATTTTTGGTAGGATTCGTAATTCAAACCACTAGCTTCTTGCTGATTGTAGGAATGCCTTGCGTGGTCGACTGGAGAATACCTTGAACCCCTTAATCTTCAATCATTATTGTATCTTGGATATGTACCTTCGTGGTAGTGTCCATGATCTTTGATGCATTGAATATCATTTTATTACCTTAGAAGATCGCACTAATTTCAATTGAGTTGTTATCTTATGGCAAAATTGAAGTTGGTTGAATCTCGCCAAGTCTTGTCCATACTAAGTTATTCATAGGGTTAGACTAGATTAGACCTCTTTCAAACCCTACTCTTTTGTTATTTTTGAATAGTTTCTCAGTTTAGCAAATCTTTAGCTTTCGGAATACGTAAGGCCCCTTGGAGGAAACAGCAAATCACATCATACCGCTGGAAGCTTGTCCACACGTAGAGACCCTACTAACAGAACCTTGGAGTCTTCCTAACTAATCCTTTATGCGAATCTTCAGCAGTTAGAGACTATTTTCTCAAGAGAGGATAAGATGCCTATTGGTATTTTATTCTGTGTATGATGGTGTACAAAATACACGTCAACAGGATTGCACAGAGATGGTCAGAGGCAGAAGACACATCTTCTTGGTCTAAAGATTCAGCGTGCATATTGGGGGTTTCAACAGGGCGGCTGGTCTATTTCAGCTGTCACGTGATTTGCAGCAGCTTCCACGCCTCTTTGCAACCACGCCTTGTTTGTATGTTGGCTTGAAGGGTTGTATTCAGCTTATTTGGTCTTCCTTGTTCGTTGCCAGTAATATTTCTCCATCTGGCATCAATCCAGTTTGATAACATCTCCAAATAAATGTATGGATTCTTGCTGAATACAAAACTCAGTTATTTGCTTGGTATGATTTGCAGTATTTTCAGATTGCTTAAGTGTTCTTACATATGAACATTGTTTATTGTTTTATTTCACAGTTGTTGCTATTTATCAATTACTTTACTTATAACATCGAAACCCAAAAAGAAACAATCCCTTTCTGCAACTTCTATGTATTCTATGAGATCACCGTAAAATTACAAAAATATAGTATGTTTAATTAAGAATTTACAGCAGCAACAACAAAAGGATCCATTTGAGATCTTTCATCGTCGGATCTCAAAGTCATCGAAACAGTTGCTCCAATAATCCTCTATTGACGTCTTGGCCCTGTAGTGGCTGTCATAGGCTCTCTTTGCCAATTTATCATAATCGAAGCACTTCCTAGGGAAATGTTCTTGTAGGCCATAGGACGCCAATTCAGCAAACGACTCCTCAACTTGCACCGAATTTTTGAAATTTACATCATGGGTACCCAAAATCATGGGGAAGGTGAACCCGGATTGCTTCTTATCCCTGAGTAGACTGCTTGCTGGATGTGCCTGTCTTGCAACTTCCATGAGGACTATTTTGATTGATGGATAGCGTGGAAGTCAGAAGGGTGTTCCCTCAAAGCCTGCTATTCTGATGTAAGTGAACCTAGGAAACTGGATAAACCAGGCACCATATTTCTGGATCAAAATGATAGCCTGTTCTGAGAGCTTTATATGCAATCCTCCTTGCATTAATTTGACCAGTCGCATTGTAAAGGCATCATTGACACGCTCATACTGACCAATTGCGTAGGCGATGTTATTCTTTTCCCTTTGAGCAATGTCCTAATAATGCAGCTGAGGGTAGCATTTGTACACCTTCACCTGATTCGGCCCATTCCCGATCTCACCTTTCTTGATTAACCTTGTCAGTGGTTCGTGTCGGGGAAACATGTAGACAAAGTAGGAAGTCATGGTAAAGTACTTCTTTTCTTCAAGCTCAATCAGCTGCGTATGGACATCGTCACTGATGATCTGAGCCCAATTGAACTTAGACTTCCCAGCAAAGACCTGCTCAGTAAAGTAGAACATCCATTACTCAAAAAGATTAGATGGAGGAAGTCCCATGACCCGGCTGAGTAAGCTGACCATATCACCATACTCGTTTTGAAAATCACTTCTGGGGATCTTTTTACTGATTCTGATGCTTCGGGGTCTTCTTTCTTTGTACCATTCTTCGTTTATCAACGTTTTGCATTTAGCAGGATTCATGTTATAAGCGACCTACGCTTCGTGAATAGTTGTAGCAATAGGATTATCTGGAAATGGGATATCAAATGCCTCCCCAATGGCTTCAGGTGTGAAATTAGCTAGGACCATCCCCTCTAGCACCACTAATCTAGTTTTTGGCTAATAATGTCTAGCAGCCTCAATCACTAATTCATTATTCTGCACGGCTGGAGGGAAACCAGCTGCCTGAGCAATACCACTCTCCATCATCCGTTTGCGCCTGCCATAGGCATTTGTTGAGTACACCCTGTTCCAGAAATCATGGATGTCTATGTGGCCCAAATCTGTGTCACCTATGTTCTCCCATACCTTCTGGACTTTGGACTCCCTAACTCCTCCCCTTTGGTATTGGTACCTTATTTTCTTGCCCTTGCGGGGATTGTCAAACTTGGAAACCCGAGACGTTCCAGTTGCACCAGGTGTCTTTGAGGATTCAACCTTTGATCTAAGCATCTATCTTGCACAACCGGACATGGATTACGAGACGAGATAAAGCAACAAAACGGGTTAGCCAAAATAGGACGACGTTAGCGCTTAAAACCAATGATCAACGGGAACATCGAATTTTGAAAAAGCATGATGCTTCACTTAATAGACCCTGATCATTTGGAAACTAAATGCTTTTGAAGCAGAAAAATAAGTTGGTTTCGTTTAAATTTCGCTGCTTGGAGCGGGTTTCAAAAATGGTACTTCCAATTGATTACGGCGGCAAGAGCAAATGTTCTAGTCTGCGACTCAGGGTTCAAATGCTTTGATGATTGCTAATCTAAAACGCACTTGGAAAAGAGTTTTGCCTATGTTCAAATTTAAATTTTCAAAATTTCTGTAAGTCTGAAATTCTATTTCAAGGGTTAATTTCCCTAGTTGGTTGTTGCTGCATGCTATGTTTAATGCTCTGCAAAATCATAACCTACAAAACTTCACTCTCATCCACTCTCCATGCCCTGTTTAAACATTATGACCAATTTTGCACAAATTAATGACTTAAAGGAGAGAATCGAATCTTACCTGGCGGATTGCCCAACGTAGAATGATCTTCGGCCAAAAACAACCTTCTGCAAATTGCGTAGCAAAAACAATGCTCCCCTCTTTGTGCCATTTCTTGAAACTTCGGAGACTTGGGCGATTTTGCAAAGTCTTTGTAGGTTTAAACGCCTTTCCTTTCTTCCCTTGGACTCGACTTTGGACTGCAAGGACTGAAACTTCGGAGACTTGGGCGAGGTTCTGAAGTAAATTGTCTATCACGCAAGTTTCGGGCTGGAGGGACTCTGCAAAAAGCGAAAGTTGAAAATGCCCCTACTTCACGCGATTTTGGGCTGGAAGAGGCTCTTGCCAAGTTCGAAGGTAAACACTTTACCATGACTCCATTTTCGGGCTAAAAGGGATTTTGTAGAGTTTTATGTTAAACGCTTTTCACATCACGCGATTTTCGGCTTGTGAATGCCTTTCGGAAAGTTTTATGAAACGTCTTACCTCATCACGTGATTTTCGGCTTGTGAATGCTTTTTGAAAAGTTTTATGAATCGCCTTACCTCATCACGCGATTTTCGGCTTGTGAATGCCTTTTGAAAAGTTTTATGAAACGCCTTACCTCATCATGCGATTTTCGGCTTGTGAATGCCTTTTGAAAAGTTTTTTGTTAAACGCTTCACCTTATCACGCGATTTTCGACTAAAAGGGGGTTTGTAGAGTTTTAAGTGAATAACGCCCTTTTGAAAAAATCGCACGAGGCCCAAATTTCAGGCTGAAAGAGGCATTTGAAAATGTCTAAAGCTAAACGCTTTTTTTTATATTTCGCATTTTCGGCTTGAAGAAGGTTTTTGAAAAGTTCTAAAACGCCCTACCTTCATTTTCGGGTTAAGGGGGACATTATTATCCATTTTCGGGCTAAAAGCCCCTTTTGCAAGCTTTATAAAAATAACCTTCTCATTTTAGCAATTTTCAGACTGGAAGGGTCTTTTGCAAACGTCTTTAAGTTTTAACGCTTTTCACTTGATTTTCAAAATTTGGCCTAAAGTGGCCTTTTGACAAGTTTTAAAGTTAAGCGTTTTACTTTCTATTTTCCATTTTCGGCCCAAGGAAGGCTTTTGAATTGTTCACGTAAGGCCCTATTTTCAGGTTGGGAAGGGTTTTTTTTTAAATGTTTAAAGTTAAGCTAATTTTGGCCTGAAAGGCCTTTTTGCAAAACTCATGGATAACTGACATTTTTGCCTATTTAGTTGATTTTCAAACCTATGCAAAAAAAAGTCTCCCTTTTGAGAATTCTGAACATTAAAATTACGAGACTCTCTGCAAATTAACCCCTTGCCCCTGCAACTTAAATTAACAGATGCCCCATCTCCTTGTACGGTTCATGATTCAACCCTCCCATCCCGGACGAGATCATGTCTGAACTTTGATACGAACTCCTCAGGACTTAAGGAACCTGGCGGGCTCACTCTCCTGCAGGATCATTTCTTCATACTACTACCTGTTGCATCTCCATGGCAAATAGAAATCAAAATCCCACACCGGGGGCGAGATGAAAACCAACCAAAAAAAAGAAAAGGAGGGACCCTATCGGCAACGGGGAGTGTGTGCAAGGCTCAACAGTTAGTCTGAACCTTAGTGTGCTTAGTTCAACTGCGGGTGTTCGTCTTAGGCTATGCCAGAATTGGGTGCCTAAATGAGTGTCTCCGGTCTAAAAATCCTTCATCCCTTGGAGATTGCATTGTTCTTGTCTAGTTGTGAGGGTGTCTTTGGCGAAACAAGAATCTGTTTATGGAAATTTGTCTACCTGCTACACTAGTCATTGTTGTCGTTGTCCTTAGGATCCCTAAACCCTTCTCTTTTGCTTTTATTTCCCAGTTCAGGAATTAGATGCTGACCATCTTGTTGTGAAACGTAAGTCCCTTTGTGCTCCTAGCAAAACACATCGACTGTTGAGTTATCCCACAGTCAAGAACTGACATTTGAAACCTTGGGGTTGTCCCCTTTGATCAAATAAAACAGCATTAGGGATTCCTTACACAAGAGAGGATAGGATACTCAACAAGAACATTCTATTTTGCGTTGGCCGGATAGAGTCGTAGCAACGCGACTTTAGACACGTCAACAGAATTGGCGCTGCAAGGAGGGCTGGTATGATTAATGTCTATACAGCAAAATCCAGATCATATCAGTCTATTTGCGAGGAGTAACCTTATAGCTTTTTTACCCTCCTCCGCGCTCAACAGAATTGGCGCTAGAAAGAGGGCCCCCCTATCAGGTTCCTTGTAGCAATTTGAGTTTATTACACCATTTAAATGTTATATTTGGGATATGCTAGATCCCTGTTAAACCAAAAAACCAAAAAATCTGAAAAATCTGAAAATACAAAAAAAAATCTGAGTCAAAATGTTAGATCAGCCATTTCATGAAGACTGCCCACAGTCCGACATTTCCCAAATCCAGCAAAGGCTGAGTCTGCAGTTTTATCCCAGGCAGTTATCCGAGTTCACATCAGCAAGTCACTGTAGGATTCATGGCACAGTGGAGCATGAGGAGTTCAGTTGCTTGACATTTCTGTTAAGAGTCGAGTTAGCACTGCAAGCACATATATTTTTCTGGGATATCCCTAAGTCAGAGGAGCTACCACAGTCGGATATCCCCAGTCCTCTGTCAAGCATTGATGAGTTTACACGATTTAAGGACCGGATTGAGAACTAGTTTGGTCTCAATGAAGAATTATGCTTGGAGGGCGTGTTGTCACCCTGGTGGTGCAAAATTCACCGCACTCCACATTTGGAGTTCACCTGCTCATTTTGCATGGAGGCAGTCAGTCAAGTTAGACCCCAATATGGACTATCGGAAGAACCAGAGGAAAGCATCACTAGCAAAGTGTGGAGTGCCTACCTCGCTGCAAACGAGTACAAAAGATCTCAAGATCAACGCAGTGTCACACTCCCCGATGATGAAAAGATAGAGTTGCCAAGTGCTGAGCAAGATGAACTAGTCAATCAGATTGTGGCAGCAGATGATTTTGCTGTCCTTGTGCCAAAAGAAGATGTGACAGAGGATGACTGTGTTTTCCCTGCACTTGATGAAGCCAGGGCAGAAGATGAAAATCAAGTGAGCTCCGAAGATCAGCCCCAAGTTGAAGAGCCATTTGTAGCAGCCTCACCAATGCAAGATATAGTCCAAGAGTCCGTCGAGGATGTTTTTGAGGACCAATTGCTCGAAGAGTCCCTGCTATTCGAGGATATGCTGACAGGCGTGCATAAAGCCACATTGTTCATACAACCCGAAGATGCACCAACAGATGACACACTCCACATTCCTGAGTTTGAGTTTAAGATTGCTTTTCAACCTGCGGAACCCGATGAAGAATCTGATGCTGATTTGCACACGCCGGACGCAAGTGGCATGCTACACCACCAATGGCGACCTTCTGATACAGCTACTGAAGATGTTCTCCCACCCGACCCTCTGCATGACTTAGAATCGCACCAGGTTGTTTCTTTCTCCCCTACTGTTAATTCGGAAAATTTTCAATTTAATTATGTTGGGAAAACAACTTGTAAATGGATTAACCACGGGCCTAACAAACTTCCCCAATTGTTGATACTGCCCGATGTCCTAGTTAAACCTGAGAGTGGCCAACTTAAAATTTTATTTTCAGAATTCAAAGACAAACAAGCCAGACTGAGAACTATTCCCACAACCCTGTTACTGCTGCACATACCGAGAAATCACCCTAGGTCGGGAATGCATGCATATAGTCTGCATTTTGTACAGATGGGTCTTTCTTGTATATAGTTAGTCTAGGTTTTGTTTTCCATTTTAGAGTAGTTTGTTTTCTGTTCTTAGCTTAGATTTCCTGTTTTTTTGCTTTAGTTTAGTTTGCTTTTCATAGTGTAGGTGTCCTTTCCGAAGGGGTTGTCTCCATGTTAGTTTTTGTAGGGGTAGGTTTTTCCCAGCATTGTTGTGCAAGTCAGGAAGTTTTTCCGGCTCATTTCTTGGATGTCGACTTTGGCAGACCACCTAATTGACAGTTGCCCCCGTATTCAGCTCATTTGGTTTAAGGCTTAGTCATCCTAAAAATTTAGTTGCTTACTACGTTTTGTCACCAACATTGCAATCACTGCACATTGAAACGCTTAAAATCGCTTAAGTCTGTTGTTTTGTCAAAGGGAAGTCATTGCAAGTCAAAATTCTAAAGCTGTGCTTTAGCGACCACTGTAACGCTCAATCCCACGTAGGCTTCATTGCTTACCAGCCAACGTGAAAAAGTGAAAATAAAAGAAAAATCAAAAGAAAAGAAATTGAAAAGCAATGAATTATCCAATGCTTGGCTATTGGGAATTGTTGTGACGTATTCACACATCACCCCATTGCAAATGGGGATCCCTACTTTTTCGCTTTCTAGGGTTTGTTTTCTTGGTCTTTTAGGTTCTTGTCTATTAACCTTTGCATTTGGGGAGTTGTCAGAGGGATCATTAAGATAGCAGGCTCTGCTTGAGCTAGGATGAGTCAGTGGATGCTCCAAGTCAGGGTCTCTTTGAAGGTCTTCCTTAGGTCAAATTTTGTTCTTGTTGCTAGGTAATGACTGGTCTGAGTTTGAGGAAGTCAATGAAGATTTGTGAGTGAGTATCATCTTTGAGGGTTTGGGATTGGTCCAATAGATGAAAGATGAAGTCCTAGGCATAATTTGATGAGAAGTTGACCTATTTATCCTATGGGAACACCTTGCACAAGCCTAGACTTGGAGATTTGATGAAAAGGTCAAGATTTGAGCCTAAAAGACAAATTTCGCTCCTGACCCTTCCAAAGGGTCCAAAGCGAAATTCTAGGATAGGTCCTGTCCTTCAGGGGTACTTGGGCGAAATGGTTAAAATGTCCTTGTAATCCATTTTTTTGAGCCAGGAACTCCTCAAGGTGGTTTGTTAGAGGTAAGAGCAATGTGATTGAGGGAGAACTTTGAATGTTTGAGCAATGCCTAAGGCAAATTCACCAATTTCGCTCCTGACCCTTCCAAAGGGTCCAGAGCAAATTTCCTTGGATCTTCTTTCCTGGTCCCGGTTTGCATAAGAAACCTTGTCCTTATGGTGGTATGAAAAGAGCATTGATCTTTGCAACAAGGAGAAGTGATGAAAAGTGAGGAATTTGGACATGATTGCAAATTTCTCTCCTGACCCTTCCAAAGGGTCCAGAGCAAAATCCTCCTTATTGCTTATTTCTTCATTTAGGACATCAAATAATGGACTTGAATAGCAAGGAGAGGATTCAAGAGGATAAGTATAAAGCATGATGACTGGAAAAGGTCAAGAAACTTGAGCTAATCATGAATTTCGCTCCTGGCCCTTCCAAAGGGTCCAGAGCGAAATTTCCCAAGGACCTGAGATTTCACCTAAGTCATTGGTTGGTTGGATTGATTTGCAAGGGTATGGAAGGAAATGCATCAAGGGATGATTCTAAGGCAAAGCCAAGTGGAAAACAAGGTGAATTGAGTCTAGAGGAGAAATTTCGCTCTTCACCCTTCCAAAGGGTCCAGAGCGAATTCCTCCATAAGACATTTTACCTTGCCCCAAACTAAGTACTAACTCATTCCCAGGCATTATTGAAGGCAAAGCATTTGTTTGGATAAGGAAATGTGGGAGATGAAGTCAAGATTTGAGCCTAAGGGTGAATTTCGCTCCTGACCCTTCCAAAGGGTCTAGAGCGAAATTCTTGTAGGACCCTATTTCCTCACAAAATCTTGAAGGAAAACGCTAGTTTGAGAGCAAACTGACTTGATCATGATGGAGAAAGGTTTGAGAAGTTAGATCCAAGCCAAAAATGGGAGGAAAGAAGTAAGAAATGAGCTCAATCATGAATTTCGCTCCTGACCCTTCCAAAGGGTCCAGAGCGAAATTCTCATAACCTCTATGTTCCTCCTTGTTATGGCCAAGTTTTTTGACTTCTAAGGCATGGTTGGAAAGATTTTAATGTGTTCTTTCCTTTGAAAGGAGGATTGAGGCAATGGAGTGGTGAAAATCAACCCAAAATAGGAATTTCGCTCCTTACCCTTCCAAAGGGTCTAGAGCGAAATCCTCAACTTCACCCTCTATTTTGCCTAAGACATTGAAAAGACCTTGTTTTGAGCTAAGTGGATGGCAAATTCACTTGATAGTTGCTTGTGGTGAGGAGAGATGGGTTTGATCAAGTTTGAAGGTGAATTGAATGGAAGAAGTGTGAAATCAACCTAAAACAAGAATTTCGCTCTTGACCCTTCCAAAGGGTCTAGAGCGAAATTCTCCCTAGACACTATTTTCTTCCTTGTTTAGACCAAAATCCTTGTTCCTTGGACATAGTGGGGGTAGACCAATGTACTCTTGCCTTAGGAAGTGATTGAAAGGGAAGGAGATGGAAGATTTTGTCCAAAATATGAATTTCGCTCCTAACCCTTCCAAAGGGTCCAGAGCGAAATTCTTCGAAAGAACCTATTTTCTCCTTGGATGAGGTTAAAACCTTGGTTCCTATGGCGTATATGGAAGTGGAGTGATGTATATTTGCTTGGCAATGTAGATTGGAGTTCAAGAAATGAAGGATCGAGCCTAGAATATGAATTTCGCTCCTAACCCTTCCAAAGGGTCCAGAGCAAAATCCTCAAAACCTTCTCTTTTCTCCCAATTTTGTGTTGAGCCAAGTATCGATCAAGATGAATTGAACTTGAAGATGTCCATAGGCATGTATTTGAATGGGTTGTGAGTCCAAAAAGCAAGGTTGCACGGGTACGGGGGTACTTGGAGACTTTGGAGACTGGTACTGGTACTGGTACGGCTATTTTTTCAAAATAGGAGACGTGGGTACTTGGAGACGTCAATTTCTTTTAAATATAATTTAATAATTTATAGAAATTCTGAAAATATAATGACATTGAACATTAAATATAATGTAATAATTTAGTAATGGCTGTTGCAACGTTTTAAGAAATCCTTGTGACCTGCATTTGTTTTGAGCATTGTATTTTTTCCATTTGTACTACATTTTGATTATTTTGTTGCCTGTATTTTTTTTTTTTTTAACATTTTAAGGTTTCCTTTTTTTTGTTTGTCTTGGAGACGGTGGGAGACGGGCGGATACATTAGCGAGAAGTCTCCTCTCTATGGAGACGTTTCCAATGAAGTTTCCGGTGCGGGAGACGTGTCCGAGTCTCCGGTACGAGTACCCTGGGGTTGGGTACGAGTACCCATGCAACCTTGCCAAAAAGTAAGGATTTTGAGCTAAAACTTGAATTTTGCTCTTGACCCTTCCAAAGGATCCAGAGCGAAATCCTAAGATAGCCTAAATTCTTGCCAAAAAGCACTTTGAAATTGACATCCTTAAAGGGCTAGTTGTGAGATCATGATGGGAGAAGGTTTGAAGGTTAAGTCCAAAATTGTGAAATATTAAAAATGAGGTCTAATTCAGCAAAATAGCAAAACTCTCTCCCGACCCTTCCAAAGGGTCCAAAGCGAAATTTCCTATAGGGCCTATCCCAAGAGAGGATCCTAAGCGAATTCCGTTTTGATGCCTTCTTATTAATGATTTAAGGTAAGAAATGCAATGATCGGGATAAATATATCATGTGTACTTAATCATCTTTTGGTTTGTTTCGTAGATGGAGGAGGATGAGGCCAAGACAAGGACGACCTATCCCAGTCCCATCATCATCAAGGACACTCCAAATGCATGGAGCAAGACTTCAAGTGTTGGAGAAAAGCATTGGGAGATTTCAAGTGTTCAAGGAGTTCTAAGCTATCCTCAAGGACTCCATTCTACCACATAAAAACCACAGGATGACAGAGAAGAATGACCTTAGCAACACTTCTAGGCGAGGTATGCTACCGGAGAAATAAAAACTTGACAGTAAGGAAGCCTCATCAAGCACATAGAGAATCAAGGAGTGCATCATTCATCGCATCAAGGACGGAGGAGGATCAACCAAGGTCAGTTCAAGGGTACAGTGAAGAAGCAGATAGTTTCAGAAGAGTTAATCAAAGGTAAGCTTCTCATCAAATATCAAGAGATACAAGCAAGTACCAAACAAGGTGGCGTCCCAATCACCGTTCCTCCAGTCAAACAGGTCCACCTCAGCATGTCCAAATTCAGTGTACCTAACTCAATAGTGATATCACAGACTTTGGTGTACCTACCCCTACTTCATATTGGTCCACACTCATTGAATGCAATTTTCCCATTGGCTAAGGAGTTTGTTATAACAAACCCTAATTAGGGTTTTCCATCTTGTAATCCTAGTCGTTGATTGTAGATTGATCAGAGCCATTGAATTGTAAAGGGCTCTCTATATAAAGCTCTGGCTCTTCATTTGTAAAGGGTTAATAGTTAGGAATTAGCTAAAAGAGAGTTAGTGAATAGTCAGCAGATAGAATAGCAATTAGAGTAGATTAGGAGGACAAGGCAAGAAATTGTTGCCCTTGATTGTAAATAAACCCCATTTTCATTGAAATCATGGTGAAATGTGTCGTTTCTTTGCAATATGCATGGTCTCTTGTTCAATCTTCGTATTAGATGGTAAATAATTAGATTGAATGGAGAAAATTGTTGAATGCACTTGTGTGGAATCCGCCTAGTCCAAACCACCAGCCTCTTGCTAACTGTAAGTGCGCCTTGCGTGGTCAACTGGCATAGAATGAACTTAATTTCAAGTCCTTACACGTCTATTGTTCATGCATTATCTTGAATGGTGATCAGTGTTTGATGGTGTATGATTTGAATCTATTTGAAGTATCCCTTAGAAGATCACACTGAGTTGGTGTCGGGTTGTTCAATCTGATGGTGAGACTCAGCCCAGTAGGACTCCACCTAGTCATTCATCCATCTTCTTACATTCTAGATTAGACTTTCTAAGCCTTTCATCTTTTGATATTTCTTTATCTCCCAGTTAGTAGATAGGACTTGTGATTCCAACAAATCAAACGTTCAGGTCATCAAACGTAAGTCCCCTTGTGATTCCAAAAAATCACATCATACCGCAAGAGCTTATCCACAAGTAGAGAACCTACATATAAGAACCTTGGAGTTGCCTCGATTGATCCTTAGGTGAAATCTTCAACATTCGGGGAAACTTTGTTCAAGAGAGGATAAGATCTTTGGTATTTTATTCTATGTTCGCATGTGCATGAAAAAACACATCAATAGGAATGCAAACATCTCTGTCGGTATCAAAAAACAAAAAAATTATAAATCTACAGGAAACAAAGCAATCTATGTGAGCTTACAAGCGATAACTCCGTTAGGGCTATAGACGCTCGCTAGCAGCAGGGCTCTATCCAGGTTGCTTTTGGGGTATGAATCCGCAAGGTAGCTTGCCTTGATTGAACAATGATGTTTCAACTCTCTTTAAGCTGGAATGAACTCCACAACACACACTTGATTTTCAAGGTTGGTGACTTGATACAGTTTGTGACCTCATTTTTACCTTGAATCCGTCTTTTGTCATTTGGGTTGTTCTGTGGGGTTACATACTAGAGATTCTGGGGTTCGATCCGAATAGTCATCCTTGAAATGTTCAGGAACATTTCCTAATCGAGTCGCCATTTGTTGTGCGTTATACACACCACATCCCCGTCCTTTTAACAGGGACCCCCATTTTTCTTGCCCTTGGTAGAAGGAGAAGAAAAACGTCGAACTTAGTTAAATCGTGCGAAAGCCCCATCAACCCCGAGTTCCACAGAAGCCAAAATCATGAATTTCATCCAAAATTGGCCTAAAAGCCAAAAATATCAAACGAAACTCTCCAACCGACTTTTAATACCAAAATTCAAAGGTCAAAAACTCTTAAATCGGCATAAAGGGTCGAAGAGAAGAAAAGGTCTCAAAAATCAGCCTTTTGGGCCGAAATTTGAAACAAAAATTCAAAACTGGCCTTTTTACCCAAAGTGCAAAGTCATCAAAAGCTAAAATCGGCCTAGCAGGCCAAAATGAGAACCCAAAGTTAGCTTTCAAAGTTCCTATCTAACTCGAAATCATTAAAACAAAATGGCCCAGTGGGCCCAAAAGCAAAAATCGCAATTTTTAATTGAAAACCCCGAATTAGGTGAGTGTTCTGTTAAGGAATATAGATCAAAGATAGAGAAACGATAGTCTGCTTACTGTATCACTGCCTAATCTTTGATATGAATAAATTTTGTTCTTTAATCATTAATGTTATCGACTGCTTATTGGATCACGAGATTTCCACTGTTATTGATGTCAATCACCAGCAAGCATCGACGTCAAGTATATGTAGAGATGTGAGATGTCATGTCCCCGTAGAGGCATGACTTCTAGGTGTCTTATGCCACGTAGAGTCATGTCTCGACGTGAACATGACTCTTCGTAAGAGTCACCATTAGTTATGCATTAATTGCTTTAGTGGTGCTCGGGTTTAGACTTTGACAGTCACCACATGCATAAGCATTGACTTCGACAGTCCTCGGTTTAATACCGTTAGCAGTCGATTACTATTATAATGTGATCAATGTATATAATGTGGTAATTATATATATATATATATATATGTTGTTTGCTTTAATCCGAATGAGGCTACATACTTAACACTCCCTCTTAGCAAAAGAGGATTGAATTAAGTTTAAGGAACAACACACACACACACACACATATATATATATATATATTCACTTGGCATGATCATATACATTCAATCAGTAATGTTTACTAGTGAAATTCTTTGTATCTTAGAGAGAGATGAATTATCTGATATCCAGCACTCTGGGACAACAACTACATGAAGTCTTATCAGATAACATCCTTGATCCTAGTGATAACTGTAAAATTGTCATTATCACAGATGCAATAATTTTAGTATCATGATATCCGGCACATTCCGGGACAGCAATTAATGTAGTCAATCATGATATGATTGTTATCATAATTTCCGACACATTTCGGAACAACACTTAATGACAACAAATCACTAACTCAACATAACAATTTAGTATCAAGATTTCCGGCATATTCCGGGACAGCAACTTAATGTAGTCAATCTTGATAATAGATCAAGCTATTGTGGAGGTCATCACCTTACAATAGTGATCTAACACATACATCTCATGGAAGATCGTCACCTTACATGACATAACACATACATGCAATATTGCATACAAGATATTCATGAAGATATCAAATTACATATGATTACGACTCAATTTCAATTATAATTTAGTCATACCAAGTTTACCTCTAAAGTACTCCACTTTCAACTTTGCAAGAGGTTTGGTGAATATGTGGGCACTTTGCTCTTCAGTGCTAATGTAGGTCAATTTGATAACATCTCTTTCCACCATATCTCATATGTAATGGTAAGGGATTTCTATATGCTTGGATCGATCGTGAAAAAGTGGATTTATAGAAAGTTTGATGCAGCTTTGATTATCACAGTGAATCACAATGGGGTTCAGGGGCTTCCCAAATAGTCCAACTAGCAATTTCCTTAACCACACTGCTTCACGAGCTCCCATGGAGGCAGCCATATATTTGGCTTCAGTGGAACTCTGGGCAACTGCTGACTGTTTTTTGCTAAACCAGGATATCATAGCCGATCCAAGGCTAAAACAACACCCCGTTGTACTTTTACGATCAATGGAACTGCCTGCTCAGTCGGAATCAGAGTACCCTTGGAGTTGTATCTCAACATTTTTATACTTCAGGCCAAGTCCAATAGTACCACGCAAGTATCTTAGAATATGCTTAGCAGCCTTTAGGTGAATTTTTTTGGGTTCGCACATGAATTGACTTAACACATTAGTAGCATAACAAATATCAGGGCGAGTGTTTACCAGGTAGATAAGGGATCCAAGAATTTGTCTATAGTATGTAGGATCTGTAGATTCTGAATCTAATGCTTCACTTTTGAGTTTATGCAGATTTGTTTCCATTGGAATAGATAGAGGTTTACTATCTATCATACCAAATTTGGTCAGGATATCAGTGGTGTATTTTCCTTGATTTAGGAAAATATAATTCTCTTTTTGCCATACTTCTAGACTCAAAAAATAGTGTAGTAGACCTAGATCCTTCATATCGAATTCAGCCACAAGATCTTGTTTGCATTTTGCAATGAGATGATCTTCTCCTGTTATCAACAAGTCATCAACATAGAGAACAAGTATTAACATGTCACCATTGAATATTTTGAAGTATATGTTAGAATCTACTTCATTTTTGGAATATCCTAGCTTGGAGAGATAACTATCTATTCTTTTGTACCATGCCCTGGGAACTTGCTTAATGCCGTAGAGGGCTTTTCTTAGTCTGCACACATAGAGATTTCTATTGTGTGTTGCAAAGCCTTCAGGTTGTTCTATATATACTTCTTCCTCAATTACACCATTCAAAAATGCGGTCTTTACGTCCATTTGATGTACCTTTCACCCTTTAGATGCTGCAATGGCAATAATGGTTCTTACAAAAGTATATCAAGGAACTGGAGCAAATGTCTCTTCGTAGTCAATTCCAGCCTTTTGAGAAAACCCCCTGGCAATGAATCTGGCTTTGTGTTTTTCAATACTACCATCTGGTGCATATTTGATTTTGAATAACCACTTTGAAGAGACAACTGATTTGTCTTTTGGTCTAGATACAATGTCCCAGACATCATTTTTTAAGATAGACTGATATTCCTCAATCATTGCATCTTTCCAAGCTTGACATGTTAAAGCCTCTTCAACATTTGATGGTTTAGATTTTGTAAGCTCGGTCACGAGTGCAACATAGCATGATTGACTTCTTGTTTTCTTATTCTGTTTGAAGATTTCATCTAGTTCCACATTGTTTTCTTCAATCATCTTTCTTACCCATAGTGGTCTTTTCTTGTTAGGATTTTCAGCATTCTCAAAATTAGATGATTGAGGTTCATGATCTTCTATGCTATTCTCCCTTTGATTCTCAATTGTAAGATTTTCATCTGATTCTGTGGTTTGATCATCTTCTGCACTTAGAGAGAATTTATAAGTAGCATCTTCTTCAAATTTGACATCTCTACTGATTTCAATAGATCTTCGTCCTGGAATATAGACTCCGTATCCTTTAGTGGTTTCACTGTAGCCAACAAATATGCCTTTCTTCTTGGAGGGTTCTAGTTTGGTTCTCTTTTATTTAGGAACATGAATATACACATGGCAACCAAAGATTCTTAGATGGCTTAAATCTGGTTTATTCCTTGTTAAGGCTTCTTCAGGTGTTATATTTTCTAGGATTGAATGAGGGCATCTGTTTTGAATGTACACAGTTGTATTTGATGCTTCAACCCAAAATGAGATATGTAGATTTTGATCATATATCATGGCTTTAGCGGCTTTGATGATGGTTCTGTTTTTCCTTTCTGCAACTCCATTCTGTTGAGGATTATAAAGTACTGTACACTCCCTCAAAATCCCAACAGAAATGCAGAATTCTTTAAAAAATTTAGAGATATATTCACCCCCATTATCTAATCTTAGAGTTTTTATTTTCTTCCCAGTTTGATTTTCCACTAAGGCTTTAAATTCTTTGAATTTTAATAACACTTCATTTGATTCTTTGAGTTTTATGAAATGGATCCAAGTTTTCCTAGAGTAGTCATCAACAAATATCACGTAATACAAAAATCCCCAGTGATGATAATGACATTGGACCACACAAATCGGTGTGGACAAGTTCTAGTACAACTTTTGATTTGTGTTCACTTGATGGGAAAGACCCTTTTGAGTTTTTCCTTAGAGCACATCCTTTACAAGTTCCAACATGATTAGATTTTAGATTGGATAATCCTGTGATGATCTTCCCTATAGAAGGTAGGCCACTAAATCGAAGATGTCCTAATCTTCTATGCCAAATTTCATTAGAATTGGATACTTCATGATTTAGTGCTTGTTTTTTAGTATTACATAGTTTGTATAAACTACCATCTCTAGATCCTATAGGAATAGCATTCTTTATGTTAGAATTTTTAGGCCAGAGTAGAACTTTATCTTCATGGAAGGTGACATGATATCCTTGATCAGCTAGTCCTGATATACAGACCAAATTCCTTTTGATACCTGGTACAAAAAGAACATCTTCTAATTGTAATGTAACTCTTGTTTTTAATTGAATTGAGCAGGTCCCAATTCCTTTCACTGGATAGGTAGAATTGTCTCCTATTGTAACTTCTTCAGTTGAGTGCCCTTTAAAGGTTTCGAATTGATCTCTAAATCCGGTTATGTGTCGTGACGCCCCACTATCGATTATCCACATATGTTTGTTTGAGTTTAGTTTGCTTGATAAGGCTAAGAAGAATAGAGGATTCTCCACTTCCTTGACTTCAGCTATGGTAGCTTGAGCTTTCTTTCTTTCTGGGAAGAACCTGTGAGTGTGCCCAAATTTATCACACTTGTAGCATTGAATCTTGGAGAAGTCTTTGCTTTTGTGATTATTTCCTCTGTTCCGTTTGAAGTTCCTTTTCTTCCCTTTGTTGCTTGAGTTAGCATTTAGTGCTTGAATTTCTCCTTCTTTGTTTGGACCCATCCCTCTTGTAATTAGTCGAGATTCTTCTTGAGTTGATCGAATTTTGGTAGTGTCGGTCGAGCACTAATGCCTTAAATAAAGGATTCCCGAATAGATGGTAATCCCTTAAGTGCTATTAGAGATAGCTCCATATCATCTACATTATTCCCAATGGTTGACAATTGATCTTTCAACTCTGAAATCCTCATGAAATAGGATGTGATTGTTTCTCCTTTGTTCATGTAGATATGCATTAATTGTTGTTTTAAGGTGACATATCATAAGCTGTAGTTAGTTTTGATATGGTTGGAAGAATGTGATCTTTAACAGCATCAATTATTATTTTCTTAGCTTTGTTGTTGTGTCTTTTCCAGGTTGTTTTTTTCTGGTTCGTCTTCGGGCATCTTTGTATCTTCTTCTAAATATGCATCTACTTCGAGTTCTTGAAGAATTGCTATTATTCGGATTCTCCATGAGACAAAGTTGGATGCACCTTCGAGTCTATCCTCCACTCTAACACTGTTCACCATGATTGTTTGTTCTTCTTTTGATTCTGAATGCAAGTCTGAATTTTAATTTTAAAATGTCACTATCTTTTATTTATTTCTCTACCAGCCTTCTCTGATACCATGTTAAGGAATATAGATCAGAGATAGAGAAACAATAGTCTGCTTACTATATCACTGCCTAATCTTTGATATGAATAAATTTTGTTCTTTAATCATTAATGTTATCGACTGCTTACTGGATCACGAGATTTCCACTGTTAATGATGTCAATCACCAGCAAGCATCGACATCGGGTATATGTAGAGATGTGAGAAGTCATGTCCCCGTAGAGGCATGACTTCTACGTGGCTTATGCCACGTAGAGTCATGTCTCTGCGTGAACATGACTCTTCGTAAGAGTCACCATTAGTTATGCATTAATTGCTTTAGCATATGCCACGTAGAAGTCATGCCTCTACGTGAACATGACTCTTCGTAAGAGTCACCATTAGTTATGCATTAATTGCTTTAGCAGTGCTCGGGTTTAGGCTTCGACAGTCACTACATGCATAAGCATTGGCTTCGACAGTCCTCGGTTTAATACCGTTAGCAATCGATTACTATTATAATGTGATCAATGTATATAATGTGGTAATTAGATATACATGTATATATGTATATATATATATGTGTGTGTGTGTGTTGTTTGCTTTAATCCGAATGAGGCTACATACTTAACATGTTCTCCCATTTTCGTTCAAAGGGCCGAAGTTTCTAACGAATGCAAAGTCACGCCATCTTCCCCATTCGGCCAAAAACTTAAGAAAGTAAAATCGCACAATATTTGCAGAATGCCCGAAGTTCACCTTCCATTTCTCTCAGAACTCCTCAAAAGGCCGAAAAGTTCCCCATGGGCGTCGGGCAAGGTCATTGAGGCTAAGTGCGAAGTGAGGGAGACATTTTCGGATGCCTTCATATCGCCCCTGCAATCCCATAGTAAATAAACTCGGCATTCTTTTTTTCGGGTTTCACAGTGCAGATAGGGAAAACAAAATCGCACAAAATGCTAAAAATTTGAAGGATGGGCGTTTGAAGCCAAAAGGGAATCATCTTTCAAAACCATCCAAACCCCGATATCGTCCAGTAGAGGTTCGACGTTGTGCAAGCCAAAGCTCCCAAAATCGACTTGTAAGCCGAAAAGCACAAACCAAGTCACACCCAATATCCTCTAACAAGTTGAAAACCCCCTAGAGCCCTAAGTCGCACATTTCAAGCTAAAAAGCTGAAAATAAATGAGTTCAAATCACAAATTCGACCTATAGGCTGAAAATGGAAAGAAAGCGTCTAAATTCACCAAACGACCTTGTCAGCCAAAACTGAAACAAGAGAGGACGAATCGTGCACTTTAGCTAGTTAGGCTGAAAACTCCGAAAGGGTCTTTTTGTCTGAAAATAATGAAGAAAATAAAATCGCACATTTATACAAAGTGACCAGATTTTTTGTAAGGAAAGAAGACATTTGTTTCCAGAATTGATATCTCACATTTTGGGTGAAATGGCCGAAATTCAAGTGGAGTTTTTTTTTACATAACTAAAATCTTTCATTTTGGCTCAAGAGCCCGAAATTAACAAAAGGGGTGTTCTAACCATGAGAAAACCAATTAAGACCAAGAGGCCAAACTTGAAAATATGGGGTTTTTAGTAAGTTTGCGAGCTCCATGTTATAAAGCAAAATCGTCTCCATATCTGCCGAAGTAAACCCAAGCCCTTTAGGGAATCGATGAAATGTGAAATACGAGGAAGGCGCTTTAGAAATAAACTTGCAAATTGCCTCTCAAGGCTGAATTTCTCCCCTTGTTCACAAAATAAGTGCAAAGATATAAAGTTAATGGTCGAATTTCACTGTTAGGGAGGAGGCATTTGAGCATCTTTCACTTCACCAACCAGAGGCCCGACATTACCAAAATAGAATTTAATATGATTGTTAATTTAATTTTTCAAAATGATTATTAAAGTGGAATTCATTGTTTGTAGATCGGTGACGTCGAGAGAGGCTAAGGTGTGGACCTAAAACGTAAAGTGAAGACCTGATCGTGATCAGAGCCCCAAGCGCTGCCAATGAAGAACGCACCTCAGAAAGATAAAGACGAAGCACGGGGGAGCACGCCACTGGACCACAAAGTTGAAGTCCATCAACGAGATTGAAGAGAAAGAACACACAGAATGCTCAAAATTTGCATTCTCAGAAGGATACACTGGTTGATTTAATTACAGAAGTTCAATTTCTAAAAATTGAAATTGTTTATTGTAAAAGAACTGCCTGTGGGACTCGTTCAAGATATTTTGAAACAAAGGGGAAATAGGTCAGTTGTGGACAATTATGTCTAACTGCCAAATTGACTAAATTAAAGCCAAATAGTGGTAGGTAGTTGGATAGTGGTTGGGTGGATAACTGAGAATTGAGTTGGCATGGGTTAAGGCTGCCAGCTTCTAGAAGGCAGATCAAGGCCCTTGGATGCAGTCAATCCTGGCCACCAGTTCGAATTGTAAAATCTATAAAAGGTAGAGGCCTTGCTTTTGTAAAGGGTTAGATTTTTAGGTAGTTAGATGGTTAGATTCCAGTTAGATAGTTAGAGTTTTTGTAGAAGATTAGAATTTAGTAGTTAGGAATAGAGTAGAAATGCTGTAGAAATTGTTGTAATGGCAACTGAAGCAAACCTATGAACATTGAAATATGGTGTTTGTTGTCTTTGTTTTCTTTTGTTTGTATGGTTTCCTTCAACTAATTAATTTTAGAGTTCAATGATTTTAATGACAAAATGTGGGGGGTATTTGATGCATTTCTGGTTCATACCATTGGTGGCTAGCTAATTGTAGACCATCGTGCATGGTTAGTCTGAACCTTACTGTGCTTAGTTCAACTGCAGGTGTTCGTGTTAGGCTGTGCCGGAATTGGGTGCCTAAATGAGTGTCTTCGGTCTGAAAATCCATCATCCCTTGTGTTGTGCTCGCACACCCATCCCCGTCCTGGACAGGGGCCCCCGTTTTTTAGTTTGGTTTGCCCGTGTATTAGGAGAGGAATGAAGAAAGGCGTTAAACCTAAATGAGACAAATCACGCATATAGGCTTCATAAGCCGAAAGATCAAAGAGCCTAAGATCACGCACTTCAAGCATGTAAGCTGAAAATGTCAAGAGAAAGCTAAAACATGCAACATCGTCTCCCAGGCCGAAGTAGGAGATAATGTTCGCGAAAGATTAAACGTCAAAACTCACAAAATGGTCCCTATAGCTAAGTCTAAATCGCGAATTTCCTCCAAAATAGTCAAAAGTGGCAAAGACAAATTCGACATCAATTAAATTTGCAAAATCGGCTTCTTAGCCAAAATTGAGAAAACAGAATGAAAATGTGCCAAACAGGTAAACATGCCGAAGAAACTAAAAACTCCAAAATTCGTGCACAATTTCCATTTGAGCTAACAAAGGTCAAAATAAATCCATTGAGGCCGAAAAGGCTCAAAAGGGAGGAAAGCTTAGAAAGGTTACTGTCAAGCCGAAAAATTGAAACTCCAAAATCGTGCCAAAAGTCGTCTTTTACCCGAAGTCGCAGAAATGGGAAGCGAAACTAAAGTTGCCCAAAATCTCCCATAGAACCAAAAATGACGAGTTCAAATTCGCACAAAGTAGTGTTAGAAGCCGAAAAACTCCGAAGTCGTGAAGTGGAAATCACACAGAATGACTTCTTAACCCAAAAATGAGAACCAACTCGCACAAAAGGGATCATTTGGCCGAAAATACTATAAAGGAGACTTTGTTGTGCTCAATAAGCCTCAAGTCAAGAGCTTAAAACATGCAATTTGGGCTCTAGAGCTGAAATGAGGGAAAGAGACGCGAAGTCGCGCAATCAACTAGTAAGCCGAAAAAGTGAAAACGTCCAAAGCTCACGAAAATAGCATTCAAGCCGAAAAGTTAATAGATAGTTAAAAATCGCACAATATACATATTTGGCCCAGAGGACTTGATGAGTTCAAGTTCGCGAAAGTTACTTTCAGGTCAAAGTGAAAGGTGGTCTTCAAAATTCGCCAAATAACGATTTATGTCAAAGGAAAAGACGTTAATATCAAAATCGCTCAAAATGTGCTTTTGGCCCGAAATTGATATTGCAATGACTTAAATTTGTAAAATCGGTTTTCAGGCCGAAATTGATAATACAAACAAGTTTGCATTTCATCGTAAAATGCCGAAAACAACGAAGAGTCAAGCTTAAAGTGGAATCGTATATTTTCACTTGGTAGCTCGAAATTTCAAACAAGTCTCCCAAGATTAGTCTTTTTCCCACGGTTTGCAAAGGGCACAAAGTTTGCATTTTTAATGAAACACCAAATTTAGGCTAGGTTCGAAGGAAGCATTTAGCCCAAAGTTTGTAAATGAAAGGTCTCTTAATAAGATCGCACACTTTGGCCAAATAACATGAAATTAGCAATGAACAAACATTGTGATTTTAAATAAACCTTACATTTCACCTGTCGAACCCGAAATTGTCAGAAGGGGGGTTATAACCTAAAAAGTAAATCTCTCAAAACCCCCATTATGCTCGAAATTCCAGGACTTAGGTGATTAAAAAGGTAAAATCACACGAAATATCACAAGGATGGCATTAAAATGGAAAGCCAAAATCGTTCAAAACATGTAGAAGGCCTGAATCTCGTCTAAGAGCGAATCAAGACGAGGGATCGGAGTTCCCGTTTGAAGAGAAACATTTAAAAGATACATCTCACAAAGAGTTGCTCAATCCCGAACTCCATTGAGTACAAAGCCAGACGTTAAATAAGATTTAGTATTTGTCAAATTAATTTAATTTTTCAAATGATTAGTGCGGGTTAAAATTGATTGTTTGCAAGACGTCATCGGAAAGAACCAGGAGAAAGCCTGAAATGCAAATCGAAG
Source organism: Cryptomeria japonica (assembly GCF_030272615.1). Classification (NCBI taxonomy): domain Eukaryota; kingdom Viridiplantae; phylum Streptophyta; class Pinopsida; order Cupressales; family Cupressaceae; genus Cryptomeria; species Cryptomeria japonica. Next base: position 143,777,530 of record NC_081413.1, on the reverse strand, counting down.
AAGGATCGCGACCAAAGCCAGGTGCTGGAATCTGGAGAAGAGGATGCAGGAGCGCGAGATTGGAACCAAGCATTGGGATGCGCGCCACTACCGGAACCACAGAGTTGAAATCCATCAATGAGATTAAAGACCAAAGAACACTCTGAATGCTACCAAAGTATGCATTCTCGAGAAATGCACAGCTGGATTTAATTCTAGAAATGCAGTTTTAAAAACTGAAATTGTTTAGTGTAAGGTTGCCTGTGGGCCCCGTTGAAGATATATTTTAAAACAAGGGGACACAGATCAGTTATTGTCAACTACCGGATAGACCCGAATTAATACCAAACAGTGATAGGTAGTTGAGATAGTGGTTGAAGGGATAACTAAGAATTAAGTGGGTATGGGCAGCCTTATTTTGTGGGATAAATCAGGACCCTTGGATGCAGTCAATCCTGCCCATCGGTTTGAATTGTAAAATCTATAAAAGGCAGAGGCCTTTCTCTTGTAAAGGGTTAGATACTTCGACTCTAGCTAGGTTGTTAGATTTCAATTAGAATAGGTTAAAGTTTTGTAGAAAGTTAGATTTTAGCAGTAGCATAGAGATGCTGTAGAAATTGTTGTAATGGCAGCTGAAGCAAATATATGAACATTGAAGAAGGGTGTTTATTGTCTTTGTTTTTTGTTTGCATGGTTTCTTTCAGCATTTTAGATGGATCTTTTTATTTTGGGTGTGCAGGTATCTGATGGATTCAGGCTCGTACCATGAGGATATACTGATTGTATGTTCTTGTGTATGGTTAGTTTGAGCCTTTAATTGCATTTAGTTCAATTGCAGGTGTCCGTCTGAGCTGCGCCAAAATTGGGTGCTTAGCCATGCATTTGCAGTTTTAAAATCTTCCAAGTCCCTTTGAAGATTGCACCATTCCTGCGAGTTTGTGAGCCATTCTGGCCAAGCAGGGATTGGTTTTGTTGAATCCGTCTATCCGCATACCAGCCTTATTAATTTTAGGTTTCCTAAATCCTTCTCTTTTGCTTTTATTTCCCAGTTAGAGAATCAGATACTGACCAGCTTGTTGCAAAACGTAAGTCCCCTTGTGCTCCCAGCAAAACACATCGATCACTAAGTTATCCTACAGTCAAGAAATGACATTTGGAACCTTGAGGTTGTCCCCATTGATCAACTAAAACAGAATTAGGGCTTCCTTATACAAGAGAGGATAGGATACTCGGCGAGATCATTCTATTCTACGTTGGCTGGATAGAGTTGCAACGATGTGACTTTAGCCATGTCAACACCTTGGAGATTGCACTGTTCTTGTCTAGTTGTGAGGGTGTCTCTGGCGAAACAAGAATCTGTCTATGGAAATTTGTCTACCCGCTACACTAGTCATTCTTATCGCTGTCCTTAGGATCCCTAAACCCTTCTCTTTTTCTTTTATTTCCCAGTTCGAGAATCAGATGTTGACCAGCTTGTTGTGAAACGTAAGTCCCCTTGTGCTCCCAGCAAAACACATCGACTGTTGAGTTATCCCGCAGTCAAGAACTTACATTTGGAACCTTGAGGTTGTCCCCTTTGATCAACTAAAACAGCATTAGGGATTCCTTACACAAGAGAGGATAGGATACTCAACAAGAACATTCTATTCTGCGTTCGCTGGATAGAGTCGTAGCAACGCAACTTTAGACACGTCAACAGGCTTCACTTCCAATTATTGTTGATGAGAAAGGGCCCACCCAGCTGCCAGTGTTGATCTATCCCCTTTTTTATTTTCTGCATTGATGTAATCATAAAAGCAGATATTGGGATATCCTGGAATTCAGAAAATATCAGATACTGCAGAGTGATGTTTTCAAGAAAAAATTGTTGATCACTATTTTGACCAAATTTTTCTGATATTATCCATTTTTCCCTTTAAAGGTTGTAAACTGTCAACTTTTTTTTGCTCATTTCCACATTTTGGTGCTTTGATTTTTGCAGCAACAAAACATATTGGTTGTTAGGGTTTCCCGAGTGCTGAATGATTTTGGTATCTTTATGATGGCCAAAGTGTTTGATGAAGAACAACTGAATTAAAATAGCCTTGGGCAGAATGTTGAAGCTTCAACACTAGGAATTATATTGTAATCCTTTACGAGATTGTTTTGTACCCTTTGTTTACTTTGTCTTGTGTTATGGTGATTTTAAGGGCTCCTCTGTTTATTCTTTATTTTGTTAGAATTCATGATTGAGAGTAGGAAGATATCTCTGTTTGGGAGGACATATAGTACTAAATTGTAATTCCTTTGACTCCCTTTAACTGTTGAGTTTAGATTGTGATGAACTCAATGGAAGAAGGTATGACTCGTGTGAACTATGTCATTAGCCATGCACCTCTTGGAAAAGGTTTTATGATGGTGGCCATATAGAATGTTCTGAACACTATAAAAACCAGATCTCTGTCGTAAGCAATGTTTCAGGATATGGAGATGGCAGAGTGTTTGGTCTTCATGAGAAACATGGTACCTTGCTATTTCTCCTATCTACCAATTTGCAACGTTGAACCATAGCATGAGGATTGAGTAAACATCAACAAATTCCTTTATATTGGTTTTACATCAGATTGGGAAGATGAAGGCCTTTGTATTCTATTATTGAGCAGTGAATAATGGTGTAACTTAGTGGATGACTAAACTAATTGATTATAAGCAATCTAGTTTATTTTGCATATGATCACATCCAGCTAGTATAAGGCAATCTAATCTATCTACCTTGTTCATATAAAAATGCTTGATGATCTAGCATCACTTCATCAGGTATAATCCATTGCAAAAACATGAGGAATCGCAGCTCCATAGTTGATCATATTTCATAGCAGCTAGCCTTATTGGCTTCACCTGCTTTATGTTACTTTGTAACTTAACATTTGCATTTTGTAGTGTGTAATTAATTTTAAGGGTAACTTTGAAGTTGAAATTTGTAGAAAAGCACTATGCTGTAGCACTATAATCAGTAATCTTAAATTAATGAGAAAATCCTTGATGGTGTACACTCATTTACTTTCTTAACTCATTTGAAGTGTTCTTACATTTATTATGTTTACTTTAATGTTTATGTTATAATTATCATCAATAAAATCATATGCCTTTATCCAATATCATTGGCACCGGTAATTTTTTCCTTATATTCAAAATGTTGAGAACAATGAAGTCAACCAAGATAAGAAAACTCAAAATATTGAGAGATAACAGATTGCAAGAACTTAAACTAAATTTTTTTATCATAAATAATAAAATAAATGTATTCATAAGTCTTAATAATAGCTTAAGAGAAAACCAAAACATGAAAATGTAGACACAAATTTTCAAAAAGTGAAAGCCATTTCAATAATAAAAAGCCTACGTGAATTAATGAATGTTGCCTAAAAACTCTATTCTCCAAATAACGATCTTTAAGAAGAGTAGAGTTTAGAGAGAATAGATAACAAGAATAGACTTCAATAATGATATGATAGGAAATAAATCTATAAATTGAACAAAGGCGTCAAAGAAGTCACTAAATCCATCAGTACATGCCAAGTGTCCTAATCCCAACGAGGTAAGTGGAAAGTCTGAAAAGTGCCGTAGGGATTACATATGAATTGTTACTCCCAGATTCCCTTCAAAAAGTACAAAAGAGGGGTAGAATTTAAGTCACACCTCACAAATTCCCTTATCATATTCAAATGAGAATAAAACATACAAATTTAGACTACCATTAGGACCATAAAGTAACCCAAATAAAGGTTCTTAATCTTAATTTGGGGGTTACCAAACAAAAAAGGGAGGAGATCTTATTACCCAATTCTCCCTCTTGATGTCAATTTAGTAGTATATTTTTTTCTTCAACACAATGGCTTGATGAAAGTATCAACTATGTTCTTTTGAGTAGGATAGAATTAAAGAAGTATTTAATTGTCTCTATGGACTTACCATTAGAAGTGATGTTGAGCCTCGGTGCACTGTCCTTACATAAAAAATGGGATTCTTTGTTAAGGCAATGACGTTTTGATTGTCACAAAATATAGGAATAGGAATAATTTGAATTTCTGAATGTCCCATATCTGCAAGAAATCTTCTATGCCAAAGGGGCAATGATGCTTTGATAGTCACAAAATATAGAGATGAGAATAATTTCTAAGTATCCCTAATCTGAAAAGGCTTCCTTTGAAGCATTTTTACATCCTTTCTGGCTTCCTTTGCAGAATGATTACATCCTCTACATTCATTATTTCTAGGAGATAACACTAGAGTGTACTGCTTCTAACTATTCCATGAAATTGTGCTAAATCCTAATGAAAGACAATAATCACATTCGGATTGGCTTGAACTATTTTGATAACTAGCTCAGTCAAAATATAGGCAATATGCCAATACTAAAGTCCCTTTAAGATAAGGGATAATCCTCTTAGCAACTTTAAATGAGTAATTTAGGGTTTATATTTAAAACATAAAACTTAATGTATGGCTAAATCAACGTTAAAACAATTATTAATAAGATAATTTAAATTTATAATTAATTATCATTATAAAATAGAATCAATGAAGTTAGTATTTGTATCATTAAACAATTTGATACCAAACTAACAAGGATTAAAAATAGATTTGCAATCAAACATATTGAATTTAGCTATACTGAGATTAAGAAATCAAAATACTAGCATTTGTCAAACTTGTTTTCCTATAAATTTGTTTTCTTAATAGAAGAAACCAATTAATGTTGCTACTAGCAATTGTCAAGGCATTTAAATACAAACCTACAATAGTCATGCCACTAGCATTGTTCTTGAAAAAATGATTAGTTGGTTACAAGTACAAGTAGAATCTTCATCTAAAAAAATTAGATTTTGATAATACTATTCTATAAATGATCGTTTCAATATTTTTTTCTGATTTAGAAGCAAGATGTTTGTTCCTTTTTGTAATGAATGAAACCAAAGGTTGAAACAAATATTTTCAACAAAATTTTACTAAACAATGCATTCTTAATATCCATTTGCTAAATTGGTCATTGCATAACTAAAATGAAAAATCCCCAGCTAATCTAAACTAAATTTTTCTGATTTCAACGTTGCTGATTGAAGGTTTTAGGATGGTTTTTCTGAGGTTTTTGCTTGGGTTTTGTTACCAATGATTGCATAAGGGTTTATCATGAACGTATGCCAATGAAACAATACTTTTGAACTCAAAATGTAGAAATATTAATGATTGATAAATAAATTTAGAATTTTGATTTTTTGAACAGCAAGATAATAATTTCAGAATTAAGAAACTAATTCACCACAGCAACTATTTGCATACCAGGAGTCTAGCACTCAACCAGGAGGAGATTTTATTGATGAATTTTCAAGATAACACAATCTATGAGCTCCCAACAATCGAAGATGACTCCAAAGGGCTTTATTTGCTTCTACAATAATTTCCAAAAACAAATACTAGAAGAAACTGGGGAACTGCTAAGCCCCACACCTGGCCTCGAGGCAAGATTATTCAATTTATTGACAAAACATAATCTGAATCAAAATCAACTCTCGTAGCTTGTAGAAATCACCATATCACTACTGGAAGATGCTAACAATAAAGTTTGCACAAGATCCAAACCCTTTCTTGGCTGGTACGGCTATGATGTGCAACCTGGAGCTTGTCGGATGGTACGAGCAGCTATGGAAATGGTATGGATGGCTCTAAGAATGAAGCGGCTGCCCTAGGGTGATTCCAAACCCTCCAAAATTCGCAATATACTCTGAAATTTGTTGAAAGAAATGTCTTTTGAAGCACCAATAGAAACCTTGTATGGATTCCCTCAATTTTGAACTAAGGTTTCATCCAATTCACCTATCTCCAAGGAGTTTCCGTTCCTAGAAGTCTGATCTGCTGCTGAAATTCATCTCCAGAGCTCAAATCCCAATTTGTTGATGTAAAAATGAATGTAAGATGTTCAAAAATGAAACCAAAATGTTACTTTATGCTTCCTCAAAAGCCGACACCCTAATTAGGGTTTTTCCCATGCACTTTAATGAATTAAAATTAATTTTCAATAAAATTATGCTCCTCCCAAAGTTGGCATCCAAATCATGGGCTTTTTATTAAATTCATAAAGTCAAATTTTAATAAAATATAACTCCTCAAGGTTGGGCATTGGAAAATGGGTCCCTTATGTGATGTCCCCTTTTCCACTCTATTTTGTTTTGGGAATTGTCGGCCAATCTCGAGACTCGTTGGTTAGTCAGAGGCATAATTAGGGTTTCCTATTTTCTAGGAGGATGTTTTGGCAATTCTGGTGGCTTGCATGCTGGAGTTTTACAGTTTTGATTCTGGATTCCTTCTAGGTTTTCGGAAAGTCTTGCAATGATGGTACATGCATAGCAATCAATGGAGTTTGGTATATTTACTATTTTTAGTAAACGAGGACAACTCATTTTTCGAGGTTTTCCTGGGTTTTCAGAGAGCTTCGCAATGGTGTGACATGCAACTAGATCTAAAGACTTTTCTGAACTTGCTATTTTTAATAAGTTCCGACAACTACTCAAAATGTGGTTAAAGAGAGAGGTTAACAAAAGAAGTGATAATAGAAGAAGAGGATCTCGTTGATCTAGGTAGCTACGTGGATAGAACTCAAGAAATCGAGAAGAAAAAAGGAGTGAAGATGTCAAAGATGACAAGAGATGGTGAAGGATCTAGAATAATTCAGATTGCTACTCCAAGAGTAGACAAGCTCGAAGATGTGATCATAACAGAGGAGTATGACTTTGAGACTATTGATTTAGGTCCTCCTACCACTGATCAAGCATTAGAAGATAGGAATGACACAGTGAAGATAGTCCATGACATGGTTAAGTTGGAAGTAGAGAAGAATAAGAAGTTGGAGAAGGAAAATAGTATATTGAGAAGTCACCTCTAGCAATTCAAGATACCACTGAGGCAGCATGATCCTTTAATTACGTCTCCACCATTACCTCTTCCAGACGCAGTTGATGATTTTGAAAAGATGAAAGCCTCAGCACAATTGATGGATGCTTGGATCGATAAGACTTACAAAAGGGCAAAGGCATTCATAAGAGAGTTAGTGAAGATATTTGATAGAGCTATGGCGATTCTTGAAAAAATTCAAGCACTCATGATAGCGTATGATACTTTCGTTTACACCAAAGGCTTCACTATACCTATATTGCAAGTAATAAAGAGCATGCCAAGACAAACTTTGGTGAGTGAAGGAATATTGAAAGATGGACAATCACCTAATTTCCAGCAGTGGTGTAATTTTCTTCACATGAGGAAGGTCATTTTTTAAGATATCAGCGATGAATGCACCTAGGTTGATCAAGCCGTAAATTTGATACATGAGAAGATCTTCGAAGAAGCCAAGATCATTCTTGAGAATCAGAAGAATGAAGGAATTGATATTGTTGCCGAACAGCTAATTGAGAAAGTGAAGACTATCTTCTTTGGAACAGACGAAACACCTTCCGAGAAGAAGTTGGATGATATCCATTCATTCACTGTACCAGCAAGACTAAAGATTTTAGACCAAGCTGGGAGACAACCTTCGTCTCAAGCTTGGATGTAGTCAATTACTTGGAAGAGCAATTGAAGAACCTGTCGGCGGCTCCAATAATCGAGATTGAATCCATGATGTTCAGATTCATTGAATTTGCAAAAAGAGATAAGGATAAGGGCAACAAGATTATAGAAGATAGTTTGTTATGATCCTATGTGGCATCATTTTTTTTATTGGAGGATTTTTCCTCGCGTTTTGTGCCAAATGGGTGTCAAATTCCCATTGGTTGATATTTAATAAACTGCAATAATTGGGTATTTTGGTTGTTACAAACCCTAATTAGGGTTTAAGTGGTAAAATTTGGGCCCTTGATTTTGATTTAATCTTGGCCATTCATTGTAATTGAGAGCACTATATAATCTCAACTCATTTCATTTGTAAGGGATTGATTAGAAGAGTTTTGAAGAACTGTTGCTTGATGTTGTAGAACTAATAAAATAATTGAAGTGGTGGTGACTTATTGTGTTTTGGGGCATTTGCTTGTTTCTTCGTCCTTTTATGGGAGAAGTTAATATTTGAAAAGACAAAAGAAATTAGACTAGAATTTGTTTTACATATTTTAGATGAGTGAAAGATGTATGTGCATGATTGAGAGTGAAGCTCGTTGTTCATACTACTAGTACTCCATCGACAGTGAAGTATCTCGTGTAGTCAATTGAACTCAATTTAGCCAAAAGCTTAACTTCAATCGTGATCCCATCATTGATATGCTTCATCTTGAAGGTGTCTATGTTTGTGGTACTGATTTGAAAATCACCAAGCTGCTCCTAGAAGATTACACTAGCATTGTGGAGATGTTCATAGAATGTCGAAGCAAAGCTTAGTTGAGCTCACTTGAAATTATCCATTGTCTTGCATTCCTAGTTTTAGAGTAGCATCCCTAAACCTTACTCCTTTTTCACTTTTTTAATCCAAAATTAGTAGTAGTAGAAGAGAGCGATATTGCAACATCATTTGAGGAACGCCATTCCATTAAACTTGAATTGAGTCAATCATAGAACATCTACATAAGTCCCCTCACAAGTACAACAAATCATATCATACCATTGAAGCTATCCAGCACGTCAAGACCTGACATCAAGAACCTTGGAGTTGTCTCAAGTGATCCTTTTTGCTAATCTTCAACATTTGAGAAGTCTTTGTTCAAGAGAGGATAGAGTATTCAATCCTTATTATGTGTTTGTGTAATGTCCCCTTCTCAGTGATGTGCATTCAGTGGTCCATTGGCCTATTCCGGAGACCCGTAGGCTATTTGAAAAGGAGAATTAGGGTTTCCAACTTTTGTGGAGTTCTACACGAGCTTTTTAGGGTTTACCAGGAGGTAATTCTTCAATTTTGTCTATGGTTTCCTTCTCGGTTTTTCATGAGCTCTAGTGTGGCATAGCATGCATTTGATTCTTTGGTGAAGTGAGAACTTACTATTTTTATTAAGTTAGGGTTTGGTTGTTTGGATGATGTTGTCATACTGAGCTTTCCAAGCTCTTTCTTTGGGTGCAAAGATAATGTTTATCAGAGGAGTGTTCCATGACTTACTATTTTTAGTAAGTGGTAGTATTGAGCATTTCTATTTTTAGCAGTTTGGATAGGTAACTGATCCTGCAGCAATTCAGTGGTCTTCATTGCTCAGCTTCATCCTGGATTTTGTTGATAATCAGTATTGGAATCATAAGTGATTTAATTAAATATTATTTCCTTATCCTAAGGTTTAAAAAATAATTATTTTTATTATTTTGATACTGGTTAATGACATTGGGAATTGTGCATAACATGATTTCTCCTAAGTCTGCTAGGCGAATTATTTGTGTCATGAACGGGGACGCTAAAATTGAATAAGGAGATTTAATTTTATTTGACAAAGTTTATGCTATGTCAAAAATCGTGGTCCTTGCTGGCTAGGCGTGGTTTTGACTTGAAGAATGGTGCCATTTTTGGGTCCACTTTGGTAAATGAAATGCTAATTGGAGATGTGAATTTGGGAGCATTTACATTTGAATTTCAGAGGGAAAAACCTATAAATACAAGTGCTTGGCCTCCCATTTGGATATCTTATGAAATTGCATCGTTATGCTGCCGGTTTGGCAATTGAAATCTGAGCTTCGAAGTGTGGCTTCCTAGCTAAGTCTCAGTTTCATACTTGGAAGATAGTACCTAGCTGTGTTCTTGTAATTCCAATGTTGTCAGTGAGTGTTTTGCAGATTGTGGAGTGTTTTCTTGTTGCTGGTCGCGGAGTTGCTGAAAACATATTTTGCTCGTACCTCTTGGCCAGGCGATTCTATCATTCTGGGTATTTGCTCTTTGGATTTCTATGTCCGAGGCGATGGCATTTGTAAGTTTTCAGCACTAAACTTTGAGTAATCAATTTTATTTTGCAAATCGAACTTCCCAACCTAGGCGTCATTCTTGTGTGGGCATTTTGGAAGCAAGATGTGGTAAATGGGGTATATGGAGGTCACTTTTCTAATTGTAATTCGTCATTTTCGATATATTAGTAGTTTGGGAGTTTTGAGGGATGTTAGGTGTGAGTAGTGAGTGAGTTTTATGCATTTCAGTGTGTCTTGGTGTTGTTGGTTGTGCATTTCAGCTTCCTGTCATAAAATTACAGATTTCCAGAAGTTGGTGTTTGGGTGTGCCCTTCGTAGTGTGAGTAGATTAGCTGATTTGAATGAGATTTGGGGTGATTTGGGTGAGTTTGGAGAGAGAAATGAGCATTTCATAGTTTCTTGAAGCTGTTGTTCTGCATGTTATTAATCCTAGGATTTCATAGTTTCACGTTGAAGGATCTTTTGGGAGTTAGTAACTGTTTGAAGATATTTATCAGCATTGGACAGCATTGGACATCTCTATTCCATCTCTCTATTTTATATTGTAAGGTTAAGTAGTAGTACTACTAACCATTTCGGGATTGTAAGCATTCCCATTGAAAAGTGGAAGAGGCCGGCTTGCCGCCTATATTTTGATATTTGTTGCTCAGTCCTCCCATTGCATAAGCGGTAGAGTGATATCTGTTTGTAATGGTCCTCCCGCTGCATAAGCAGTTGAGTGATATTTATTGTAATGATCCTTCCGCTGCCTAAGCGGTTGAGTTGAGCTTGTTTGGTGTGCTCAGTCCTCCCGCTGAAATATTGCGGTAGAGTGATTCGTGTTTTGGGAGTTTTCTCTTGGCTGGTTTACCACCAAGCTTCTTGATTCACCCGCTGGATAAGCGGAAGGGGCTGGCTTGCCGCCCATTATTGTATTTAGCACTTCAACAGATTATTACTAACGATCCCCTACTACCATATGCTCTCACCCTCCCAATTTGGGCTCTCGGTGATCAAAAGGTGTAGGGTTCCCTTCAGTTGTTTGGAATTCATTGTTCTAACCCTAACGGGTGATTGGTGTGACTGTGATCTTGCTATTGAAAAATCAAAAAAATTAAGGGGGTTTATTACAATGGTATCAGTGCTGGTTTTCTTGTCAGCCTGTGAAATTCAGAGTGATCAGAGTTCTCTTTGAGTGACAAAGACGTTCGTTACTACAACAAAGAACAAAGGAGACAGCAGTTTCAGGTTCCTTTAGTGCCAGAAGAAGATACCTTTTCAGGAGTATTGAGAAACAGAGGGAAGGAAGTGGATTCTACGGATTCAGTACATTCAATGGTAGAGAAAGTTGCGGAACAAAATGAGACTCTTGGCAAAAAGGCTGAGAGGCAGTTCACCGCCATGATAGATATGATGTCTCAATTGCTGGCCAAACTTAACCAGAATGTTGTTGGACCCCTAATCAACCCAACAATGGACCGGAAGCTAGCACTTCTAATGCTCCTGGGGGAAATGGAAATGGGAGTAATAATGGGAGCAACAGTGGAGGTTCAGTTCCAAGACCTCTGCAACCCGTCTTCCTACCTAGAGAAGCACCACCAGCTGAAATTGAGATACCTACAGCTGATGAGATAAGAAACGGCTATATGGACTATGCTTCTCTCCCTACAGAGATCCGAGATATCCTCACCTTGGATAAGTTCATGAATCAAAAAATGAAGCGAGGAAGGAGGAATGACAACCGATTTTCTACCCCAAGAGATTATCAACAAGCTCTTGGAAGGGTGACTGGCACATTTTGATGGAAGCAATAAGAGTACAGCTAGAGCATGGGTGCAGAAGTTGGACAATTATTTGTCCTTGAGGCCTATGCCCGAAGAAGACGCCATCAAGTTTGCCACTTTGCACTTGGATCATGTTGCTCACGAATGGTGGTACCATGGGTTGGTCACCCTTGGTCATAACTTGATAACCACATATGCTGATTTCACCAACAAGCTCATTGAAAGGTTTGATACCAAGGGCTTGAAGGTTAAATTTAGAGCATTTAATGTTTTTGGCAGGATTTCCATCAAGAGAGGTACAGGGCCATGCTTGTTGTGGTAACTTATGTCATGTCTACATGCTCTGACTTTGGAAGGTCAGTCAATCCACCCTTCTCAGGGTTGCATTTTCAGGGTATGGCTAGTTGGCTTGCATGTACAGAAGTCAAGTGCATGCACTCCCAGACTAACATTTCCCTTCACACACAAGGGTCATGATCACTCTTGTAACCAATTTTCTATATAAAGGTTGTTAAGCCTCATTGTAAAGGGTTCTCTCCCTGCCAGCTTGAGCTATTCTATGCTCTTTCACTTCTCTTGTATTTATCTTGCATTTTTGCAACTATAAGTTTGGCCATTGGCCTTATAATGAATTGAAATCACCATTCTTACCTTCCTTCAACTTATGTATGTTGTGTATGTTTCCTTACCTTCATCATAGGTGTATGTTTTGTGGCTCTTCTCTCATATATGCTGTATTAATTTATTTCTGAGTGTGACTTGTGGGAAACCTTCTCCCCTCTTGACTTTTAGCAAATTCTAACCTCCATACATGCATTGGGGTCACTCATACAACTGAAGTTTGTGCATCTCCTGGGTATTTCAGTTGATTCTTTGTGTCATTTCAGGTAGGGATAAAACAATCTCTTCTTGGTGCATCACCTCCTTTTATTTTAAGCATTTCTCTCTTCTCTTTTCCTCTGCAAGTTGTTAGGATAGGCTTAGGAGTAAGTTTTGAAGTGTTGAGTTGGTTCAACACCTGCACCTGGATTGAGAAGGAGGTCAGCGTTCTCCAGAGATTCAAGCCCCTTGCGCAAGGTCCCACACTTCGGGGTTGTTACCATGTTTCACAAGGTTGTTGAGTTATAGCTCAGCAAGGGTGCAAGCTTTTGTGATAACAGTTACCAACAAAACAAATCAATCGCTAAGCTATCTCGCAGTCAAGACCTGACATTTGGAACCTTGAGGTTACACCCTTTGATCATCTAAAACAGAATTAGGGATTTCCTTACGCAAGAGGATATGATACTCAACATTCTATTATGTGTTGACTGGAGAGAATTGGTAATCTGACTCTAGCCACATCAACATTTTCCACTGACCAAGATAGGCGACAAGTGGAAAAACGTCCAGAACCGATATTTGAACGTTAGGATGTCACGAGACGAATGGGTGGCTCACGTCCGCACGACGCGCTAGCGTCTAGACAAATCACTCTAAAAAACGACAAGCAGCAAGAGAAACACATGGCTAATGCAAAACTAAAGCTGAAAGATAGTTGCCAAAAAAGGTGTCCTGAGCATCCTGAGAGGGAAAAGGCTGATGCAAGGCTGAAATGAGCCTACTCAAATGCAAGGGGAGTGGACACTAAAGTGGATGCAAAATTGTAGGTGGAATTGCATAGGTGTATGCAATTTTCTACTCTACACCTTCAATCTGATTGCATTTTTCTCCATAGACAATGAAAAGGTTGAATGTGTTTGTCCCTACCGAATATTGGGTTGGATGCTCATGCCAAACTATATGTATCGTTGAATTCAGATTTGTAATTTGAGTTCCACGTCAAATTGTATGTATCAGGTTTGTGAATTGGATTCATGCCTTCTATAAGTTATGGCAATTGAAATCTTACTCATCGGTTTGAGATATATATTAGCAATGGCAATGAGATCATTTGCGAAGTTTTGTGTGCAGAATGGCTTCAAATAAGGGCGCTTCAGTTTGGTTTAAGGGCTTCGAAGTTTGAGGTGTATTAATTTGAATTCTGGTTGAACAATTAGAATTGGTGGTAGCTCTTATTTGTGTAAGTTACATTGTTTCATAACAAAAAATGAATGATTCAATAGTTGTTTGATGGTTAAGACTTAACTACTTGGACAATTACAAACTACCTCTAAACTAATTGGTAACCATCAACCGATTGGGGATTGATTTATAAGTTGCAGTAGCATTGTTTGGAGTTAGTGTGGATGTGTTAGGAGAAGCATGAATTCTGAATTTATTCTAAGAGTGAAGAGGTCGATAAAAGAAGAGACTAAGATATTTGACTAACGAAGACTGGACTGCAATGCGAATGCTAGACAAGTAGTAAGGTGTTGTGAACAGGACTGCAATGAGAATGTAAGGCAGTAACAATAAGGTGCTGTGAGTATTTTGTTTTGTAAGTTGAAATCAGTGCTTTAAGAATCAATTCAAATGAAAAGGTAAACAGAAACAGTCACTTAAAACGGTAAATACCTCTTTGATAAACTTGTTTTGAGATTGTATAAGCAGGTCATTGGAAGTTAATCAATAATACGTAGTTGTGAAGAACTATTTGCAGACTGTCACTGTGATAATACATAAAACAGGTCTGAAGGATGATGGCACTGAGTGAATAATCTTTTGGTTTATCTATCATACAAATTGTAACTGAAGAATTTAATTTCATAGATCTATAACAACATACTTGTGTAATGTTCTTTTGATTGTGATTGGTATCACAAAGATTCTGAGCTGGTGCTCAAAATAAGAAGGTTATAATTGAAAGAGTTGGTGCTCTTAGAATAGGGGTTTGGTGACTCCTTGGTGTCGGTGCCCTTAAACATTGTAATTGAAGTTTTAACTGTCAGGATGGATTAGGACAGTATCTCCTAGCAGCTTTTCTCACCCTGGTTTTCCCATCTTGGGTTTCCACGTAATCTTTTGTGCATTGGTTTCTTTGTATGGTGCATCTTTCAGATTTCAATTTGGTGTTTCGTTTCAGAATTAAGTTTATAAGCTTTGAATAAGTTATTCAAAAGAATTAATTGATAAGAGTTAAGTTTTATTTGCTACTAATTCACCCCCTCCCCCCCCCCCCCTCTCAGTAGTAAATTTGTGTTCTACACAACGTACACCAGAAACAAAAAGCTTGACATAAAAAATAAATTATTTTTATGGTGATGCAAGATTGCTTGTGAGCCTAGATGCTCCTGCATCAAATAAAGACTCCTAATTTATACTTGGTGTTTGAGTGGCTCTTTCTCAGGTAGCTAGCTTCGAAGAAAAGAGCCCATCCCTTCCAACCCTATAACTTTTCAATTCTTGAACAATGAGGTCTTTGAACTCAACCTGGGGTGTCATCCTATGAATGTACGTTATGAGCCCCTCTATAACCTCTCCATCAAGATTTGATAAGTTATCTGAAGAGAAAAAACGAGGATTGAGGAAGTACCTTGCTACATGGTGTTGACGTGTATTTTGTACACCATCATACACAGAATAACATACCAATAGGCATCTTATCCTCTCTTGAGAAAAAGCCTCTAACTGCTGAAGATTCGCATAAAGGATCAGTTAGGAAGACTCCAAGGTTCTGGTTAGTAGGGTCTCTACGTGTGGACAAGCTTCCAAGGTATGATGTGATTTGCTGTTTCCTCCAAGGGGTCTTACGTATTCCGAAAGTTCAAGATTTTACTAAAACTAAAGAAACTTTTCAAAAATAACAAAAGAGTAGGGTTTGAAAGAGGTCTAATCTAATCTAACCCTAAGAATGACTTCGTGTAGACAAGACTTGGCAAGATTCAACCAATTTCAATTTCGCCATAAGATAACAACTCTATTGAAATTGATGCGATCTTCTAAGGTAACAAAATGATATTCAATGCATCAAAGATCAAAGACACTACCACGAAGGTACATATCCAAGATACAATAATGATTGAAGATTAAGGGACTCAAAGTATTCTCCAGTCAACCACGCAAGGCGTTCCTACAATCAGCAAGAAGCTAGTGGTTTGGATTACGAATCCTACCAAAGATCAAGTCTCACACAATGTCCTTCAAATTAACACACTACTTTGATTGAGCATGATTCGAGTAGATTAAACAACCATGAAGATAACCAAGAAAGTTGCAACAAAACACCATAACTTCAATATTTTATTGATTTCCAAGTCATCATGTACAACAATTGCTTGAATTCCTCTCTTCAAAACTCAATCTTGCTACAAAATAAAATTGCTTCTAACTCTAATCTCTCTAATACATTAAACTCTCTGATATCTAACTATTGACTATTGACTATTACCAAATGAAATGAAAAATTGGGGTATAAATAGCATCCCCAATTACAATGAAAGGTCCAGATCGAAAGTAGATCAACGGTCAAGATCATGACACCTAAACCCTAATTAGGGTTTGTTACAAATGGCCTCCTTTTTACTGAACAATATTAAATACATAGCCAAATATTAAATTTGGCACAAAAACCTAGGAGACAAACCAATGACAAATAAGATGCCATGTCATCTATAACAACCTTTCATCTAGAACCTTATTCCCTTTCCAATGTTCTTTTTTGGCATATGCAATGAATCTTGTCACGATTCCTTCGATTTCTGCAATTGGAATCTCGGGAAGACTCTTCATACTCTCTTCCAAGTGGATGACCTGATCGAATGCATCTAGAAGAGCTGCGTCCCAAGTAGATTCAAGTTCCTTTGTTCTTTCAATCAGGAGCATGGTGGCAAACATTTGATCATATTGCTCATCTGTAACATTTGCGTCCTTGCAAAAGATGACCTTGATTCTATCCTCTAATTCCTGCATATCCATATCTGTCTCGACCTCGATCCTTCTGCCAAGAATGGTACGAAGTACCTCAAATACTCTGTCCTGGATCGGATTGATCACCTCCTCAACTTGGCCACATCTAACACTGATGTCCTCGAAGAAAACACTCTTCATATGGAGTAAGGTTGACCACTGAAACAAACTGTGAGATTCTCCATCCAAGATCTTCTCTTGCGTTAAAACTTTCCTTGATGTGTGTCTAATTACCTTCAAGACGGGAATGATGACATCTTTGGTATGGGCAAATGCAGCTACTGTTATCATCGAATTGTGGATTATCTCAAGAACTTGGATAGCTTGATGAATAATCTTCATCATCCTTGTTACAAATTCTATGGCCACTGTATGAGATTTATCCATCCAAGTACTTGTACGTTGGACCATGTTCCTGAATCTTTCTGCCTCATTGATTGATTGAAGTGGAAGTGCCTGCACTGGTAATCTAGTTGGATCCTGACGTCCCAAAGGTTCATTGAGGTGACTGAAATAAGTCCTCCATGCACCGACCTCTCTCCCAAGCTTTTTGTTCTTCTCCATTTCTTCTCTAAGCTTGTCTTTCAATGCTTCAAATGAATCGGTGGCATCATCCAATGTCTGCTCTGCTGTGGATGGTCCTAGCTCAAATGTCTGTATATCATATTCCTCTGCTAAGATCTCACCTTCATATTTGTCTACTGCCGGTGTAGCTATCTGCAGTTTCCTGGATCCAGTCTCATCTCGAATCATCTTGGACATCTTGGTAGCCTTCCTCTTTTCTGTTACTTCGTGTGAACGTCCAACAAGGCTCTCTAAATTGCATTGTCCTCGTCCTCTACTACGATCACCTTGGTTAATCTTTCCTTCAACCAATCTGGGATAATCGATCTTGTTTCTTGAACTTGAATCTCTTTGTGCACTATTTCTTCTTGTCTGGGAGGAGATGTCATTTCGTTGTCTTCTTTATCTTCATCTAACTCATAGTCCTGGAGAGATCCATCTGGTGACCCTTGCTGTGCCTGTCCTTCTTCCTGCCTGTCGTTCTGTACCATCGATTCCATGGATTCTTCCACTTGAAGTGTCCTTTTCTCTGGTCTAGAAGAAGTACCAGATGATCGATCTCTGTTAGCCTCTTGTTTCTTCTTGGAAGATTCTCTCTTTCCAGGTCTCTCTTTCCTCTTCGAACCTCTTGAATGGAGATTGCCCTCACTGGCACATCGAAGGTTACCTTCACCTGAATTTCTAGGATTAGGATTGCCTTCACTCACACTAGCTCCACCTTCGGCTGGTTTCTCTTCCAAAGTGAAAGTCATAGCTATGCCTTGTTCTCTCAACTTCTGATGTTGTATGTCAACCCATCTGCGAGTACAAGACAAGACTGGTGCCATCAAAGTATCTAAATCCACGACCTCGGGCTCATTCCAATCTAACCTTATTGTTTTGCTTTCTCGATCATAGGAAGACTGGATATGTCTGCCACTGTCCTGAGCTTGGTCGGCCACTCTATAAATCCTGCATTTCCTGATGAAATCCAAAGGCAATCTAGAATGCATTTTCCGTTTCACTTCAAGATCATCTAAGAGATTCATCATAAAATCTTCTATTTGGTACTCATGCCTAAACTTTCTGCCGACTGTCTCCTCTAAATGTCCATGTGGATCAAAGCTTTCTCTCAAAGCAAAAGATGAAAAAGAATACAAGGCTAACTCCTTCTTTGCGTCATCCATGGCTAAAGCATTAGGACATACCTCAACTGAATTGCCCAAAATGATGGTTACTGGAACTCCATTCTGATGTCTGTGTCTGAATGCCTTCACATATGCTGCCAACTGTCTTGTTACTTCAAGTAACACAATTCTGTCTGTCGGATATCTCGGCAACATGTATGGAGGTAAAGGACATCCATGCACTCTAATATAAGTGAACTTGGGAAACTGAATGAACCAAGCACCGTACCTCTTTATAAATTCCTGTGCATCCTGAGATAACCTGTTGTGAATTCCACCTTGCAACGTCCTGGTGATGTTCATCGTGAAAGTATCATTAACCAACTTATAGTTGCTTCCTGGCGGATGGTGCAAGTAGGCATAGGAATCACTAGCTCTGACCTCGCCGGGTCCTCTTCCAATCACTCCTCTGTGAGGTAGTCCTGCGTACTCAACACTCCTGATCAAGGCATAGATGACATATGAACTCATGTGGAAGGACTTAGTAGCCTTGAGTCTCCTCAACTGTACGTCCAAGCAATGGCTAATCATCCTAGCCCAATGTATCGTACCCTTTCCCTGAACAATCACCTGGATGAAGTAGAACATCCACTTCTCAAAATAGAAGGCATGAGGGGCTCCTGTAACTCGGTTGAGCATGGTAATCAAATCTCTGTACTCCTCCTGGAAATCAATCCTGTGCGGTGTGTTCGGGACCTTGCTCAGACGGGGACGGCTCTTAAGTAGCCAGTTCTTATTGATAATGCTTAGACAAGCATCTGGATCATCTTCGTACATTGATCTGGCTCCTTCTATGCTCTTGTATATCATGTCCCTGTGCTCTAGAAGATGGAAAGCTTCACTTATAGCTTCCTCTGAAAGGTACGCCAAAGTGTTTCCCTCTTTGGACACGATCGTTCTGGACTGTGGATCATAGTGACGAGCACACTCGATCATCAACTCATGGCACTGAACAGCTGGAGGAAAGTCGGCCGCCTTAATGATGCCACTCTCGATTATTCTCCGGGCGACAGGTGATGGCTTGCCAATGTAAGGGACCTCTCGAAACTTCTTCGTGCTGAAGTTACCCAAGTTGGTATCTCCAATGTTACTCCACTTGGACACGATCTTAGTCTCCACTTCTTCGGTCTTCTGATCTTCTTTCATGAGAGCTGAACGACTGGTGGATGCTCCCGCCTTCGGGGTTGCCATACCTACACAACATTTCATAATAAGTAACTAGATATTGCAATGCATAACATAGATTAGAGAGTAAATTTTAGGAAACTTCATGATAAGTCTTTGAGTTATCATTTCCTAAAATAAAACGATTGAGCTAGGAATTCAAAATCCAAAATTTAAGCTATGACGATCTAAAATTAAAACAATAAAACCAATATCGCCATACCTCAATAGAGAGCTAACTCTAGAATGCAAAATGAATAAAAATTCGCCTAGGCAAAATTGACGTTAGATAGCTTCGATGTGATCTTCAAATCAACGTTCCTCTTATCAACTTCGCCACTCTTCAAGTATTTGACGTGATCTCTAATGCATTTGACAAATTCGCCACCTTTGGTATGTCCTTGACGTGATCTTCAAAGCAACGTTCCTCTAAATGATCGATCCTTTATCAATTCGCTCAAGTGAAAACTAAGTTCGCTCCTCAAACACAATTCGCACTTTCTCCTTCAAGATCGCATGTAAGAGATGATAAATGATGATGTGAAAATGACGATCTTCATCTCCCCTTTATAGGCGCTTCTCACCATAATTACCTTAGGCCGACTTGTGTAAAAATAAGGCAATTTAAATGATTTTTAAATAAATAATAAAGGCTGACCTCTAAAATACCAAGCGCTCCTTTTGATTTTTTATTAATTTAATAATTAATTATTAAATGCCTTCCTTATTATTTAATAAATTCGATTTTTCTCACAAGGCAAAAAAAAACAATTAATTAATTAATACCATGCGCTATTTTAAATGCCATTTAATTGAATTTTCAAAACATATCGAATTTTAGCATTTAAAATAAATTCAAAAATATTTGTTTTGGGCGCCAAAATTTAAAAATGAAATATACATACCTCATCGCCCTGGTCCCTGACTGAGGGACAGGAGCGATCCATCAATTTGGTCTTAATCTTTGCACTTTTGACATCCAAAGTCTTCATCTCCACGTTCAAATCGACATTTTAGCTAGGTCCTTCGAGTTTGATTGACTTGTTTGTGCGAAGGAATGTCTTTAAATGTGATATCGCCCTAGTCCCTTGGAGAGGGACAGGAGCGATCCAAGTGTTTTCTCCATTCCAAGCTCATCTTAACGTTCACCTCCTTTGTATCGCCTTCCAAGCGATGTTTTAAACCTTGTGCAATTTTGCTTTAACGTGATCTTCGAAGGATAATAGGTATTTTGGCAAATATCGCCCTGGTCCCTTGGAGAGGGATAGGAGCGATCCTCATAACTTCTCCTTGACCTTTGTAAATTCGAGCCTCAATCATCTTTGTGAAGGACAAACAATGCTATTCTTTCATTCCATGCTCATTTCGCTTGAATTCCACAAGACATTTAAACGTTGGAAGGATCATCGCCCTTGTCCCTTGGGGAGGGACAGGAGCGATCTTGAAGCTCTAGCTAAAACGCATCATCCTTCAACCTTGGTTCCTTGTTCATTGCCTTTTAAAGGACGTCCTTGATCTTGCGTGAACTTGCCTTGACATGCATTTGAATGAAAATGAAGGATCCTATGCAAATCGCTCTGGTCCCTTCCTGAGGGACAGGAGCGATATAGCCTCTTTGTTCAATTTGATGATCATTTAACGTTTAACCCTTTTGCATATCACCTTGTTATGATGCCTTAGACCTTGTGTGATCCCGAAAAACCCTGACTTGGCATGAACTTGAAGGAAAATGAAGAATCCTAAGCAAATCGCCCTGGTCCCTTGGAGAGGGACAGGAGCGATATAGCTTCTGTGTTCAATTTTGAGGATCTTTTAACGTTTGAAGTCTTTGTATATCACCTTCTAATCATGCCTTGGACCTCATACGACCTTGCAAAACCTTGACCTTACGTGATTTTTGAGAGATTTGGCCAATATAATAAACATCGCTCTGGTCCCTTCCTGAGGGACAGGAGCGAACTTCAAGTCTTTGGGTTCATGCTTGCGTTCTCCAACTTGCAATTGTCTTCATTGGGTAAAACGTGATCCCTTGATCTTCGTTAATCACTTGATGCTTGTTAATCTTTCGAAATCTATGCCTTTATGCAAATTTCGCTCTGGTCCCTTGGAGAGGGACGGGAGCTACAAAGAATTTCGCCCTGGTCCCTGACTGAGGGACAGGAGCGATTTTGGCATTCCGGGTCATTCTCCTTCATGTCGGCACTTCAAGTTATATTCATTTGGTAAAACATATCTCCTTGGACCTCTTCAAATCATCAAATCATTAAAATCTTGCAAGTATAAGGCAATATTTGATTTGTAGCTCCTGTCCTTCACTGAGGGACAGGAGCGATTTTGCTCTTACAGGTCAAAATAACATGATTTCACAAGTTTAATCAATTCACGAGGCAAAAACGAATCATTCCCAATGCCTGGGATCAAAAATCAAAAAAAGTCAAAATTTGGTCAAAATTACTCAATTGGACAAAAATTCACACTTCATCTTCAACACTTAGACAAATTTAAGCTCTGCACTCAAAAAAATTCCAATTGAAAATAGACCATTTTGGCGAAATCATTGCATTCAAAATTTGCATTCTACAAAAGAAGCTCAAAAGCTCTCAAAACTGACTGGATTCTGGCCTGAAAAGACGGCAATTAAAACCCTAAGGCTTGACCCTAAATCCAGACAATTGACTGACTAACAAAACCCTAAAAGCGAAGCGAAAAGCGAGCGAAAAACGAGCAAAAAAGAGGGGGTCCCCATTTCAAATGGGGCGATGTGTGAAATGGTCACAACACATGGATGGGTTGGTGGAGTTGATTTTTCCACCTCCTATCAACAATCTCCCATATGGGATCAAATTTGAGGTTGTCCCCCTTGTTATAATTTTTTATGGACTCTTTGGTCCATGCCCTCATAAATACACCCCATTGCATTTTGATCCACATCTACAAACTGAAGAACTCTAATCGACGACTCGACACCTACAATCTACATATACAAAAAGATTGAAGTTACAAATTTATAATGAAAGACTTGAATTAAAAAATATATATTCAATTTGAATTTAAATTCAAAGTCTTGAGGTTACCTTCATGATCTATGTAGTTCTTTGTGCAAAAAAAGTTGTCAAAAACTAAAAACTATGCTTGCAACCCTTTCTCCTTCAAGCTTCTTTGAATAAGATCAGTCTAGCCATGGTTGACTCAAAAATTTGTTTCAAAGAAGTCAATGAACCAATAATACTTTACAATGTTAGGAAAACCATTGCAAACCTTGTGACACCCAATCTTACTAACAAAAAGATTAAAGTTACAAATTTATAATGAAAGACTTGAATTAAAAAATATATATATTCAATTTGAATTTAAATTCAAAGTCTTGAGGTTACCTTCATGATCTATGTAGTTCTTTGTGCAAAAAGGGTTGTCAAAAACTATGCTTGCAACCCTTTCTCCTTCAAGCTTCTTTGAATAAGATGAGTCTAGCCATGGTTGACTCAAAAATTTGTTTCAAAGAAGTCAATGAACCAATAATACTTTACAACATTAGGAAAACCATTGCAAACCTTGTGACACCCAATCTTACTAACTCTTTCCCTTGGGTGTGGTCTCTTATCAAATTAAGAACCCAAGGGTGATTGTAGATAAATTTTGTGATGCTCCTTGCATCATCTACAACTAGTGTCATCCAATCAAATTTGTATATGCCCTCCAAAAGAAGCATGTGCTCCAAAAGAAGGTCAAGGCAATGTACTGCACAAGTTGTCCAAAAAAGTGTCTTATGTTTGTCTTGGAGCAATCTTCCAACTACCACATATGCTATTGCATTATCACTTATGATTTGCACCACATTTCCTGTGCCCACCTCCATGACAACTTCCTCCAACATTAGATACAATGTTTATGCATTTTTTAATTTATTATAGGCATCCACTGATTTCAAAAAAATAAAAAACCTTACCATTTGAAGCTACCAAAACATTGATAATTTTGCAGTTTTCCCCATTTGTCCACGCATTTGTAAGAATATTGCAGCCATGTTTTTTCCATTCCTTCTTTTGTTTCTCTTCTATTAGCCTTTCCCTTTCAATTGCATTCATAAGCAACATATAAGTATAAAGTGAAAGTACAAAAGTTTAATTTTAAACACAAAAAATAGCCTTAATTCAACATAAATTATTATAAGTCAATGAACACAAATTTAGCCAAAAATTCAACATAAATTAATATAAGTATAAATTAGCATAAGATTTAAATTAACTAACCCCCTACTCTCCTACTGAAGTCTTTGCGAGACGTGCCTTGTAGCCTTTCTCATAACTGTCAATGTAGTTATCGAATTCTCCTAATAAGGACTACTCGCTACTTTGTAAGAAATGTTGTTAAGTACCAAAAATCAACACGTGCCACATTTGCTTGCTCATGCACCTCCTTATTCCACCTCTAGGTGTGTTTTTGGGCACAAAAAAACTATATGGCGTGTGTGTAGGTGTATGTGTTGCCACTAGAACTCTAATTGGAGTAGGCGAAGTGGAGATGGATTTGCTTTGAATGTGTGTACCATGAAGAGAGCTCACAATTCCTTGACATGTCATATCTTCATCTGATTTTGGTTGGATTTGAGCACCATGACCACCAGCTATGGATGCT
This sequence comes from Cryptomeria japonica, assembly GCF_030272615.1. Taxonomy (NCBI): domain Eukaryota; kingdom Viridiplantae; phylum Streptophyta; class Pinopsida; order Cupressales; family Cupressaceae; genus Cryptomeria; species Cryptomeria japonica. The sequence goes on along the minus strand of NC_081413.1, from coordinate 143,753,535 downwards.
GCTATGGCTTTCCTTTGTTCTCTTCATTTGCAATTTTTTATCTTTCGCCAAGGGACAAAGGGAAGTCATCTCTCTTTTTATCTCTTTGGTGGTGTTGATACAGACAATGAGTAATGCCTACAAGATGGTATTTGAGGCAATTTATGCCTCCGTTATATAAGTTTGTGTATCTAATTGAAATAATTGTCCTAGGTATCTATCCTTGATGGGCATATTTCCAACCAAGGTCTTTAGCTCTAGTAGGACAAGTGTCGATAATCAATGGTGGCATCAATGGAGTGGATTCTGAGGCTGAACCTGATTCAGAAGTTAATCTATTTGCCATTATATGATGTATATAACCTACACCTACAAATTGAAAGCGGAACATTTTTATTTTTAAATACAAAAAAATAACCTAAATTATTCATAAATTACTCAAAATCAGCCTAAAATTAGTTTAAATCAGTGAGAATTTAATTTAATCTAAAGATTCTAAACACTCTTTTCAAAAAAAAATAAAAAATAAAAAAATAAGGTGTATGCAAACAACAGTGGAAATAGTAAAAAAGATGAGAAAAAAATCATCAAAAATGGTGATGAATCCTATTTTTTGGAATTTAAATGCAAAAATACTACTTAGTTTTAGCATATGATGAATTTTTTTAAACCTAAATGCTAGATTTTGCAGCCAAAATGAAGTAAAATGTGTAAAAAACAAAAACTGACCTGTGCTTCAAATCTGCCTTCCAAACTTGCCAAAAAATCCCTTTTGATCTTCTCTCATCAATGGAAAAATGTTGTAAATAGTGTGTTTGATGTTGGAGAGGATTTCCTTGCCTTTAGAGTGAAAATGGGAGGCGTTTTGATGTTTTGGGCATCTTTTCTGACCCATCAGCCTTTTGTGCTGTCATCAATAAATTTTAAACACACACTCACCGATTTTTTGGTGAGAACTCACCAAAAAGCCAGCAAGTTTTTTTGGCAAGTAAATGTGATGAAAACTCATTTTTCATTTAACTCAACTAGTATTCGTCAACTCACTGAATATGCCATCTATGATTATTACCTTGGCTAATGTTCATAGGTGTGTGCCAAGTGTCCCTAATCCCCATATGGTGAGCGTGAAGTGTGTGAAAAGTGTGATAGGAGTTACAAATGAAATGTAATTACAAGATTCCCTTCCAAAGGGACAAAATTGGTGTAGAAAAGTGATACCTCACAAATTTGCTTGCCAAATGAACTTGAAATTCATATGGAAATAACACATACAAACTTAGACTATCATTATGACTGTAAATCTAACAAAATAAGGGGTAATCCAAAGAAATATGAACACACAAAACTTGCAAGGAATTTTAAGCTATGTTTGGACTGAATAAATATTAAGGTTTGATTTGAGGTATATCATCAAGAGGATTCTACTAAACTGGGAAAAGTTTTTAGCTCTCTTGAAATTCTATTGGTTGGCAGGGTAAATCATATGCTTGTTCGAACAAAGGAAGAGCTTGAGAGCGCTTTGTTGATCTCTCAGGAAGGAAAACTTGATTGGGTGATTGAAGTAGACAGTAATATTGAAGAGAATATCACACATCATAGGTATTATGCATGTCATCAGTTCGAAAAGCTGCATTTCCTTTAGCATATTTAGTTACAATTCTCCAAGTAATAAATGTTTTTATGCAGAGTTATACAGCAGTCAGCCCTTCAAGTTGCAGAGCATGCTTTCAATATCCTTTCCAGATATTCTGAATATACTGACATGGAGATTAATACTTCTGAAATTTGTGTTCTCAAAATGGAATATTCACGTTACAGGTAAATTTGCAAAAATATTCTAAAGTTGTTTGGCTGAAATTGATTCAGTGTTTGTGTTCATCATTCCGTGAAACCACAATTTGAAGGAATTGTTTCAGCTCACTTGATTTTGATCTTATTTTAGGATAGCCATCAAAATTACAGGCATTGACATCTCTTTTTTGGACAGGATTCCACTCTTTGCTCCACTCACAACTGCTAGTAAGAAAAATCAATCTGAAGAAACATATAGGGAAGGGTTTCTCTTGACACTCATTCTTTATAATGGGAACAAGGGATATGGTGAAGTAAGCAGTAATATATTTCTTTCGAACAGTATAGTAAACATCTTATGATTTTCATCTTTCTTTTTTTTCAAGTATATAGTAGCATTATTCATTGCTTACCCGATTTAGTACTAAACTTATACCAACAAAGATGAGTGCAATTCAACGGCCATGAGATTGTTTGAGTTATATATTTTCATCGTCTCATCTTTTGTACTTTTATCTATGCACATTCAACAGTACACCATTTTGTGTGTGCATACACAGAGATTAGTACCCATCATTGGCATAGTGATAGGACACAGGTGTTCCTATAGTTGATTGAAAGAGACAAATTTTATTTATTCATAACAATATGGAAAACAATTTATGAAATCAAACAACCCAGAACTCCATCAAAAGTAGAGTAAGCAAAGAGTGTTTTACATTGTAAACAAATTGCCAGGAGCAGAAAGGTGGTTTTTCCATTGTTAGGGTGGTTTTGCATGTAACAATTGCAGTTACAGGCGTGTCTTAATGATTCTATATGTGTCATGCAATTTCATCAGTGGCATGGTAGACTCATCCAGATGATTGTGGCAGCTTAATCCATTTCAAATAGTAAAAGAAAGTAATGATAGAAACATTGTCTTCTAAATTTTGAGAATCCTTTAATGCACACGGTTTCAGTCATAAGAAAAGAGAATGAGAGGAAGAGTTAGTGAATTCTAGTTGGTGTAAAGAGTAGTTGAGTGAGTATATCAGTAGGAGTATACTGTGCATGCTCTAGCTGAGGTCTTTGTAATTGACTTGGCCAAAAGGAAAAGGAAGAAGTTGAGCATTTGCAACTTCTAACTTGTTTCTCATACTGAAATATCCCCTGTACTGAAATGACTGAAAACAAGGAATATTTAACTGTCCAAACTGCATGTTATACTGTTCTGAGATTTGCGTGTTATGCTGACAGAGTGTCTCAGAATTTTCAGTCTGATATGAAGGTCTCCAAACATATACTTCTCTTGAATTATCAACCATAAAAGACTCCTAACATATTGGACAATCATCAAAGATGTATTTGCTATTGAATTAAAGAGTTCTATGCTACTTTAGACACACTTACATGCACCAACAGCTTGCTGTCATTTTGACAAACAGTTGGCATGAGACCTCAGACAAGCATGATATATGAATGCAACCTTATTTTCTTTTCTTTTATTCAAAAGGATGTTTCAATAAGTCCTTACAATGATTATGCAATGACCCAAACTCAACCTATTATGGACTCATAAATTTCTGAGTACAAAGACAGCCATGACCTCATATATATATATATATATATATATATATATATATATATATATATATATATATATATATATATATATTTATATTTGTATATATACCATCAAACATTCATTGAAATCAACATCAAAATGAACCTGGTTGAGACGCCTTGATGCAAGGATGGAGAAGCAATCAATATCCTATTTGTTGAGCCAATTCCACCATCAAAAATGAAGGGTTTCCAAAGTCACCCCTGCTGCTGCTGATGTAAGTCTGATGCATCAGTGAATGACTGCAACTAGTCCTCAAAACATGTTCGCCCTTCCTCCACAAGTGTAGCGCTATCTCTATTAATGAGATTTGATGCCAAATGAATGAGCTATGAGCAAAATTGAGGGTATAGGCTGACTGCAACGATTTTTACTTCAGACTGATATGGCGCTAATCTCTTCACAATACACCCTTAAATTGTCACAATATGAATCGCCTTGCCTCTCCAAGATTATCGCTGCCTTCATGAGGATGATTCGATGCCCGTATGAAGAAATATAAACCAAGTCGTGGGTTATAGACTTATAGTAGACTGGTACAATTTCTTCTCAGAATTGATTGAGACACTAAACACCTCTTATTCCTCCTTCAAAATGCCTCAAAAGGAATCGCTCTTCCTCCCTTGTGCTGATGCTTGTTGGTGTTGGAAATAAGCCACACCCGGACCGATGATGGACTGATCCAAGAGGGGCCAGTAGCTCAGTGGTAGAGCACTCCAGCAGCGTTGGAAAGTCCTAGGTTCGAGTCCTAGCTGGTCCATGTCTCAACATGGTATCAGAGCCAAGTCCAGGCTAGGAGCCCCAAGCACACGAGAGGTGTGGCTTAAGGGGGGGTGTTGGTGTTGGAAATAAGCCACACCCGGACCGATGATGGACTAGTCCAAGAGGGGCTAGTAGCTCAGTGGTAGAGCACTCCAGCAGCGTTGGAAGGTCCTAGGTTCGAGTCCTAGCTGGTCCATGTCTCAACAATGCTGTCTTCTAGGATGAAGTGTGATGCAAAAATGAGCCTCAAGGAATAAAATCGTGGAAGTATGGGTTTGATCAGATTTAGTTTCAGAACTGATATGACTCTTGCAATCAACACAAAATCTCACCCAAATGCTTCTACCAAGGTCGGCTAACTCCTCCCTCAATGCTATTACAAGTGTGGATCGAAATGAGCCCTTGGAACACAAAATCGTGGTACACACAAGCTGATACAAGTCTGAAGATGTCTGATATGTAAACTCAGAAATCGGAAGACTTCTAACACCAAAAATTGCCTCCAATGATCTCCAATTTGCACCCTATCAAAATCGGCCCTTGTCCATTAATGAAGCTTGAGTGAAAGGACTGATTTGTCCTTCCCAACCACCATAAACTCGTTATGCACAATGTGGAAGACTGAGTATCCCTCACTCCCAGCTGCAACCCCTCGGAAGCTCTTTCACTCCCTCAGTTATGCTATCTATGGGAGTTTTCGTTCCCAAAGACAAAGTTTGCAGACACCTCTCAGCTCCACAAAACCCAAATCAACTCAATTATCAACTCCTGGCTGATTAGAAGATCAACTTGATCTCCCTTTATACTTTTTCACCCCACATCCAGAAGCTTCTAGAAGTGACTTTATGATATAATATTCTACGAAACCCGGGGACACGTCCCCTACCTGAAAACCCCCGTCCCAGTCCCGGGGACGTTTCGGGGACTTGGGAACGGCCAGGGGACGTCCCTCCCCCCTCCCCCGTCCCCAAATTGTCAGAATTTTGAGGGGACGTCCCCGAAACGGGGGGACGGATTGGGGACGGCTAGACGTCCCCCACATCTAGAGCTAGGGAAAAATATTATAAAAAAAAAGTCGTATTTTCAAATTTTTTTTTAATTTTTCTAACATGGGCCCTCTATATTGAAAAGATTTAAAAAACAACTATCAATTTTTTTATTATTGAATTTGAATAGTTATGAAATCAAAATACGACTATCTATATTTTATTATTTTTCTAACATGGGCCCTCTATCAAAAATTAGAAGGCAACATTAAATTTATTAATTCATATCAAATATTTTTAATTTTAAATCAATTCATATTATAAATTTTAAAATTTATAAATAGAAAATAAATTAAATAATAAAATATTAAATAATAAATATTATACTTTGCTTTTTAGTATTTACTTAGTACTATTTTGATTTCCATATCGCAATTGCCAATGAAACAATATGGCAGCAGTGTGGCCTTTGGGCATTTTGTATGTTATTTCTTTAATATCTATTATGATATGCATATTGACAATGTGAATGAATTGAAATTCTGAATTATGAGTGCATATTGAGTATTGAGTCTATTGATAATGTTGTATGTTCGATGTTTGCATTCTAAAATGTTTTCATAGTATCATACACATGCTATATCCATGTTTTCATATGAATATAATGTATAGATGCATGCTTTATCCATGTTTTCATATGAACATTTAGAATTTTCCTATATATTTTAAATTTTCCCTATATTTTATATAGCCGTCCCCCCCCCCCCCCCCCCCCCGTCCCCAAATTTGGCAAAAAAAATTGCCGTCCCGGAAACTAGGGGTAACGTAGATAATATTTAATTAAGTCACTTTTATTAAATTAATTAAATATAAAGTCATCTTTTAATTTTAATTTATTTGATAACTTTATAAATAATTAACTTAATATAATTAATTAAGCTATCCATGAAAAAGAAAAAATTATTTGGATAACTTAACTAATTAAATTAATTAATCAATTCTCCTCCAAAAAAGGGAACATTACACATACAGGGTTTTCTACATTTATAATTTTAAATGTGTAAATGTACTTCAATTTCTTACATGGTTTTTCATCTTTATTTCATATAACTATTTGCATGAAATAAATATTACACTGATTAATTCCAAAACCTCAAGAACACCAAGTGCAGCACTGTTTGCATTATCATTTCTGTCATTTTAAGGTTCAATTCAAGTAAAGACAATATACACGTGTACAATTTTTCCATAAGTATTTGATCTTGAGAGATAGAAATCGTTTAATGATCCTTCCTCTATTCCTTGGCCTAGAGAAATAGTCATATGGATCTACTAGTAGACCAATAAATCTTGAACTACAACGTCCATTGGATTGTGTATTGATGATTTGGATGACTTATTTCAAACACTTGGGGGTACACAATTATTTGCATTCTGTTTGGAAAATCATTATAACAATACTATTTTAGATAATTTTGTTATGCATTCTGTTCGGAAAATCATTATCTACATTTTGTTTTAGAAAATCATTAAGGCCTTTGAAACCATACAAACCTTCATGATGCACGCAATTTTCACTATTTTATCACTTAAACGTAAAATTAGGTGTGCATGCACTTTTTGTTTATAAAAATATTTTTAAATGCTATTAGGTTAGTTTTTGTTTTAAAAAATTGTTTTTAAAATTTTGTTTTTAAGTTTTTGGGCCCAGTGGTGGGTCTCCTTGGGTTTGCCCAGATTGATCTTGAGTTCACCCAACATACTACTCAGGCACCTTGGGCATATCCACAAGCATACCCATACTAGATCAGGACCTAAACTTTATCCATATGGGGACAAAGAGCTAAATAGCAATACCTGGTAACATAAGTTTCAAGTGTTGATTTGCAGATTTCTTGAAGGGTTTTTGATGAGGTTTGTGTTGTCGGGAAATACGTATATCTTATGTTTTGGTAGTAATGTTATTTGTTAGTAGTTAGTTAGCTGACAGGTAGGTAGTTGGAGTCGCGATGGTTGTGTCGCACCCCTTCGGCTATTATATATTGTACTACCTGCAGGTATTGAAGGATATGATGTTTATGACAAATAATATTATCGACATTGGGTGCATTCTAAGTCATTAATGGAAGCTTATTCTCGTATTCATCTTGTACTTGCATTGTTCATTTTTGCATTACTTTTGTACTCTTTCTGTTTACCCTGTGAGGCAAACATTTGGCGCCGTTGCCGATTTCAAACCTGGGAATGGGAGTAACCCGTATGGCACGATGATAATGGGCCAACCCCTGGATGAAGGGACAAGCACCCCTGAGGGAGAAGAGCCGGAAGAATTGTTCGACGAAGAGAGAACACTAACGGTGGACTTCTGGTGCATCCTTCACGCAGCAATTGAAACCCACGTACGAAGGGAAGCCATGCAAGAAGACGTGGCCGAAAGTGCTGTGTGGTCTACCCTATCAATGAACCAGTTGATGACCAACCTTCCCAATTTGTTGGCTCAAGCGTTTCTTGCTCTCCAAAACCGCCGAGAGGAAACCTATCGCGAAAACCGCCATCAACAGATCTTGCAGCAGTACGAGGAGAGGGGTCGACGAGAGGAAGAGGAGCGTGATGAAACCCGATGAAGGACAAACAATCCCTGAACTGTGAATGGAGAAATGAAGAAGAACACTGTTATAGTCATAGGAATTATGTTAACATACATTGTATACAAGAGAATGAATTAATAAGGTGTTCTTGTTTTAAACGTGTTCTTGTATACAACCGTGCGATGGATTTGGAAAGTGAAGGCAAAACATCGCGGAAGAAAAAGGACAAGTCCTCTGCAGAAGAGGAGTCCTCGGGAGAAAGCAGCAGTGATGAATCATCAAGTAAGAAGGTGCAAGCTCTTCAAAAGGATATGCACCGTATGATGGAATTTAAGAACATGAAAGGAAGCACGAGTAAAAACGAAGACGTGTGGTGCACGGAATGTAAGGAAGAATGTAATGTCCCCGTCTCATTGATGCTCTTTCAGTGGTCCATTAGCCTATTCCTGAGACCCGTAGGCTAGGTGGAATGAGGAATGAGGGTCTAGCCTTGATGAAATGAGGACTTACTATTTTTAGTAAGTCAGGAAATGACCATTCTAGTGTTACTGTCCTACTGATTTCTCCTTGTTTTGCCTCTAGTCGCAATGATCATGTTTTTCTGAGCATTAATTCTTGACTTATTATTTTTAGTAAGTGGCTATGTGGCACAATTCTATTTTTGGCAGTAGACAGGGTTCTGATTCTGCAGCAGTTCTGTGGTCGTTCGGGCTCAGTTTCATCCTAGTTGTGATAATAATCAGTACGGGAGACATTTGCGACATAATTAAATATTATTTCCTTATCCTAAGGTTAATATTTAATTAATCTATTTATTGGCTACTGGTTTATTAAATTTGGGATTAATGGCTATTTTACCTAAGTTTGGCGAAATTCAGGTGTACTATGGGATGAGAAATATTTTAGAAGAATATTATTTCACTTTTGCATCGCCATTATTTGCCTAAGCGTTTAACGTGGGTCCTCCCCCTTCCTGGGCGTGAGTTTTGACTTGAGAGAATGTGGCGCTACACTTGGGTCCACATGTAGTGGAATGAAATTCAAATGCAAGGCGTGGAATTTGGAGGAATGTCATTTGAATTTGAAGAGTGAAGTTATAAATATGAGGCTTGGGCTCCCATTTGCATTATCTTGAAAATTTGTAATGTTATGTTGCTGGATTGGCGACAGAACTTGAGGCTTCGGAGTGCGTCTCCCTAGTGCTACTCAGTTTCGTACTTGAAATACAGTACTTAGCTGTGCATTGTATTCTTCTACATTCTCAGATTTTTGCCATAAACATTTTGGTGTTGAAGTGATCCTGGAAACTTGCTGGTTTCGCCTGTGGCTGAAGCACATTTTTGCTCACACCTCTCTGCTAGAGCGACTGACAGTTATGGGTATCATTCCTATCTTCCTTCCCAGCACTGGCGATAAACTTTGTAAGTTTATAGCATGTTTGTTTAAGTTTTGAATTTATTATGCCAAATCGAAATTCCTAGGCTAGGCGTGGGTTTTTTGCCTTGCATTGGCATGCGTGCAAATTAAATAAGGGTCTGTTTGGGGTGTTGTTTTGATTGGTTGCCATTGCATATGATGTACGGTGGGTTTGGGACTGGTTTGAGCTAATTTGGATGTAAAATGAGGGAGTTATGAATATTTTGGCATTTCTCTAGGCTGCTGGTCTGTGTCTCTAGCCTGCAGATTGGTTGTAACAGAAATTTATATCTTTATTGTAGAAATCTGCATTACTCTCCTTCTATCATTTCTATTATTGTAAGGTTAGGTAGTAGTACTACTAACCAGTTCTATCTTTGTAATTCTCATCCCGCTGAATAAGTGGAAGAGGCTGACTTGCCGCCTGATATGCAACAAATTTGTAATTTTCAGTCCTCCCGCTAAATAAGTGGTCGAGTGATAAGTAATGCTATGGTCCTCCCGCTGAAATATGCGGTGGAGTGATTGTTTAATGTAATGTCCTCCCGCTGGAATATGCGGTAGAGTGATTGTTTAATGTAATGTCATCCCGCTGAAATACGCGGTAGAGTGATCGTACTTCAATTCCTTGTGGTTTCTCCTTGGTCGGTTTACTGCCAAGAGTTTGGTTTCTATCCTACTGGATAAGCAGAAGGGGCTGGCTTGCCGCCCATGCATTGTAATTTTCAATTTGATTATTGTTGCTGACGATCCCCGGAACATCGTATGCTCTCACCCTCCCAGTTTGGGATCTCGGTGAACAAAAGGTGGAAGGGTTCCCTTTCAGTTGTTTGGGTTTATTTCTCTAACCTTAACGGGTTACTTGTTGTGGATGCATTGTTATTGGCCTAAAAACAAAAAAAAAAATTTAGGGGGATATTACAAAGGTGGTCACACAAAAGGCACCTGCCCGAAGAAGGCATTCTACGAAATTTGCCAAATGTTGGGACACGCCGTCAAAGAGTGTCCCTACAACATGAAAACAAAAGGGAACCAAGTATTCTTCACGCAAGAGCAACCCTCACTGTCCGCAGCAGCGGGCTCCGCCCAGCCGCAAGCCGACGCCACTGCATCATCCGGTGGTTATAGAGGTAACCGAAGACGAGGGAGAGGCAACAACAACAACAACAACAATCGGAGCATAATGCAGTATGACGCTAAGGGGCGGCCAATAATTCAATGTTGGACCTGCAACCTATGGGGGCACTTCGCTCTGGAGTGCCTGAATACTGAAACCCCCTAGAGCCTGTGTAGATGGTGCAGCCCCGGTGATCACGATGACACAAAATGTCCTAAGCCGGGGGTGAATCTGCTCAATATTGAGAAGACGGGCGAAGACAAAGAAGTATTGGCGATCACTCGTGCTCAGGCGAAGAAGGCAACATATCCCAACCCCCGCACAGAGAAGGAGAGACTGCGGGAGGCAAAGGCCGACATTGAACGGGAGATGGCGGCAGAAGGACGAAAGAACACGGAGATGATGAATCCCTCAACCCTCCTGAAAGCGGAAAAGAATATCATTGGGCAAGTCTTGCAGATGGAGGTGCCGATAAAGGTAAAAGACCTTCTAGACTCCATGCCACATTTGAGGACTGCCATCCTCAGCAATGTGCAAAGCACCGCACACGCACCTTCAAGTGCACCACAGGTGGAGGTTCCCGTCATCCCTTTGACTGACCCGATGTCACTAGCCTTGAACAATGGTAGACACCCAGCTGTGGTAGAAATGGGCATCCTTGGGACCATTCTGAAGGACACCATTGTGGACGGGGGTGCTAGGGTGAATGTACTACCAGAAGAGACATGGAAGAGGCTAGGGAAACCCACCCTGTGGCCACCCACATTCAATCTGGTGGGAGCCGACCAACATGGCATCAAGCCACTCGGCATATTGATGGCCCAGCAAGTGACAATTGGTACGCAACCCTCCTGTTAGATTTTGTAGTTATTCCCTTGAAAAAGAAAGGCTATGACGCCATCCTGGGGAGAGTGTGGTTGATCACAGCGAGGGTGAACCATAACTGGAAGAAAAATACACTCTTCATGGAGAAGGGAGGGCGGAAATATATCATTGATCTACGGACCCAAGATGTTGGCGAAGAGCTCACCTCTTACGACTCGAACTCAGAGGACTCTAATAAATGGGAATGGGATTCCAACGAAAGCAAAGGCAAGAACGCGATGGAGCCAAACAATGAAGGGGTACTCGAATTGGAGGAATGTTCTGAAGACGAGGTGTGCTCACTCAACGGGCTCTTCCATTGGCAAATGGAGGATTACGAACTTTTTCAATGCAACATGTTGCAGATAGAGGAGCCCGCCGATAAGGAGGTCTTCCCTCTGAAATATAGAGAATATAAGGAGGGGGAAGCCTGAGTGGACGAGGCACCCGCACATCAGTTCCAGAAAGACAAGCCAATTCAATTTGAAGAGTCCAAGCTGAAGGCAACAAATTTGGGAAAGGAGGAGGACCCACGGAATATATTATTCGGGGATGACTGGGATCCCATGCTGAAGGCAGCGGCTTTCAAAATATTTTTGGAGTTTAAAGATGTCTTCGCATGGACGTATAAAGACCTGAAGGGGGTACCTCTCGAACTGTGCGTGCACCGCATCCCGTTGGTACCCGGGGCCTAGCTTGTACGAAAAAGACCGTACCGGATGAACCGCAACTATGCAACGCGGGTGAACGAAGAGATAGAAAAAATGCTAGAGGCCGGTATCATTTTCAAAGTACAGACAAGTGAATGGGTGTCGCCCATAGTCATTTCATTAAAGGAGGCTAACCAAATAAGGATTTGTGTGAACTTTCGGTGTCTCAATGCAGTTACGATTAAAGTGTTGTCGGGAATAATCATTATGTTATGTTTATGTTGTTGTCGGTAATAATGAGTTACGGCGGTCAGTTAGTTAGCCGACGGGTAGGTAGTTGGAGTCGCGACGGTTGTGTCGCACCCCTTCGGCTGTCATATATTGTACCGCCTCCGGGTGTTGGGGGACATGTAATGTTAGTCGTGTCACATGTATTGTTGACAACGGATATAATATGAACATCCTTTGACATTAATGGAAAGCTTATTCTGGTACTTCTTTTATAATTGCATTGTACATTGCTGTTCGATTTCTGTATTCTTCCTGTTTACCCAGTGAGGTAAACATTTGGCGCCGTTGCCTAGACGAACTCAGGAACGGAAGACACGGATGGCGCACAGACACAATGGGCCTACCCGTTGGTGAAGTAAACCCGGAGAACCGACGACAGCAAATTTTACGAGAATTTCATGAGCGCCAGGATGACGGACGTAGGGAAGACCGACGAAGGACAAATAATCCTTAAATTGTGAAAGGAGAGAAATAAAGCACACTGTTGATTGTATACAAAAGAATGAATTAATAAAGACGTGTTGTGTTTTGATTTATGTGTTGAGAAACATGAAATTGTACCACAATTAATGCCCAATTTACTGAATAAAGACAGAAATAAGAAATTAGAAACCGACGAGTGGGAGGCTGCGTAGAAGGCTTTGATTCTGGAACGTGTAGAACGTAGACGGAGGCTGAGGCAACTTGCCGAAGGACGACCTGCCGAAGGGTTGCCCGAAGGGAACCAAGGAGGTGTCACGGAAGGTGCAGAAGCCGAGGGGAATTTCTACGCGTTGCCAGACTACGGTAGAGCGAGAAGCCTTGAAGAGTTTCTGGAGGAAACTAGGTTACGGAGAGAACTAGTTGAAGAGACTCGAGATCGGTTCAAAAACTTATCTCTCACGCCACAAAGGGAGGATCACCGAAGGGAGCCGGGCACGGGTGACGACGAAGCGCCACAAAGGGAGGATCACCGAAGGGAGCCTGGCACGGGTGACGACGAAGGGGAAGTTAACCGCACGGTAGGTATAAGGCAGAACACCGTACCTTTGGTCACCACCACAGGAGGCATCAGCGGCATCGGAGGGAGCAGCACCGGAGGGCAGACACAGCCACAACCACCTCCAAGTAGACGATTTCCATCAATGGCGACCAAACAGAAGTTACCCAAATTCAACGGGGATAGCAAAGATGATCCCGCACGGCATTGCCGTACATGCGAAACCATCTGGACAGCCAACGGGGTGACTGACCAGGATGAATGGATGAAGCAGTTCCCCACCACACTGAGAGGAGTGGCTATTGACTGGTATGCAGACTTGGATAAAACCAGTGTAACTACGTGGGATGAATTGAAGAAGGCATTCGAGAAGGAATTCCGGCTTCTCCGGGATGATAACGAGATAGTTTCCGAAATCTACGGAACAAAGCAAGGAAAGAAGGAGACCGTACGGGCGTACGGGCGCCGACTAAAAGAGTTAGTCGGGAAAATGGAAAGCCAACCGGCCGATGGCTTGAAGAAGAGGTGGTTTGTCGAGGGTTTGAACCCTAAGCTACGACGGAAGATGAAAATTGTGCCTCCAACATCCTACGACGACGCATACAACCGGGCCATGGACCTGGAAAGTGAAAATAAGACGGCCAAAAAGAAGAAGAATAGATCTTCATCATCATCTGAAGATGATGACACATCGGAAGAAGAAAGTAGTAGTGACGAGAAGTCGAGGAAGAAAGTCACAGCCCTTCAAAAAGATATGGAAAGGATGTTAAAAGAATTTAAGACAATGAAGGGGACTACAAGTAAGGACGATGAACTATGGTGCACGGAGTGTAAGGAGAGCGGCCACACGAAAGGTGCCTGTCCCAAGAAGGCATTCTGCGACATCTGCCAGATTATGGGGCATTCTACGAAGGAATGTCCATACAATCTGAAGGCACGTAACCAACAAGTGCTCTTTGCGCAGGAGCAGCCATCCACATCGGAGGCAAACAATAATGCATCATCTGGAGGATACCGAGACAACAGATGCGGCGGTGGAACCACCGTACGGTAGCACGTCCACCACCGTGCGGTGGAAACCACTGCTGTCGCGGAGCACGAAGACAAACGCAGCCCCTGCACAAACAAACACAGTCGTACGGTGGAGGGTGTTGACCGCACGATCGGAGGTGCCAGTGCTGTTGTTGACCGTACAGGGAGGTTGTATGGCCGGGGTGCCATTGGGGACATTACAGTGCCTAAAAAAAAAAAACGACGACGGATTGAAAAATGATTCGATGACATCTGGAGCCTGGACACTGAAAATATTGGAGTGTAGAAGAAGGGTTTTGACATCATAAAATAACACAGAAATGATGCGGGCCATGGATTTTCGTGGGGTTCTGAAGGTTGTAAATTGGTGTTGGCGGCGGGGGCGCTGCCCCTCGACCCCGCTGGGGGCGTTGCCCCCAGACCCCCAGTTTATTTTTGAGCTATAGAAGACCACGGGAAGTGTTGTGGTTGTCCGTCTTGTGAGAAAGAAGTCTGTAGCTAAGCATTGGCGGGGAAGCCATAAGCCGTAGAGGGAGACGGATTTGGAGGTTGGGAACAAACAGAGTTTGAGGGAAGGCATTGCAGGTCCGCACAATTGTATGACACCAGGGAGTTATTCAGTTCAGTTTTTAGCCTTTGGGGAGTGTGATGGAGGATTTGAGGTGTCTCCTAGCATTTGTGCCAGTGGATTGTGGCCACCTCCAGGCATGACTGGTACGCTTTGAGGAACTCGGAGGATGTCTCGGCGGGATGTGAGGTTGCCGTGGTGGATGCACAGGGGGCTCGGGAGGAGCTAACCACTAGGTTGGAGGCACTAGTCGCATGAGACTTAGTTCAGCGTACCCTGGAGTTGGATGCCGGGAGAGTAGCACGGGTGGCTATCGAGGACAAATTGGCTAGGGAGACAGTATCAATTGCGTAGCAGTTGGTGGAAGCTGAGACTGAAAAACGTGTTTTGTAGACAAGTTTGGGTTAGGCACAGGAGGACTGTGATGGCCAAGGCAGCCATATTGGTGAAATCCACACTTGAGCATCGGATGGTAGCAGAAAGGGGTTTCCAGGTGAGGACGCAACAAGTGTATAAGATCCGAGCCCGACTAGCGTCAGTAGTTCCTGCCGTTCATCTCTATTTTGTATTAAGTCGTCGGAGTCGACTTCTTTTCTTGGGGGGGATGATGTTGTCGGGAATAATCATTATGTTATGTTTATGTTGTTGTCGGTAATAATGAGTTACGGCGGTCAGTTAGTTAGCCGACGGGTAGGTAGTTGGAGTCGCGACGGTTGTGTCGCACCCCTTCGGCTGTCATATATTGTACCGCCTCCGGGTGTTGGGGGAAATGTAATGTTAGTCGTGTCACATGTATTGTTGACAACGGATATAATATGAACATCCTTTGACATTAATGGAAAGCTTATTCTGGTACTTCTTTTATAATTGCATTGTACATTGCTGTTCGATTTCTGTATTCTTCCTGTTTACCCAGTGAGGTAAACATAAAGACCCCTTCCCAATCCCGTTTACGGATAGCATATTGGAGGAGGTGGCCGGCCATGAGATGTACTCGTTTATGGATGGATTCTCCAGATATAACCAGATCTCAATCGCCAAGGAAGATAAACTGAAGACCACCTTTGTGGTCGAAGATGGTGTCTATGCATACAACCGGATGCCATTCGGCCTACGCAACGCACCTGCAACATTCCAGCGAATTATACTACACATATTTGACAAGATGTCGATAGGGAATTTTAAAGCCTTTCTCGACGATTGGTCCATCTATAGCAGACAAGATACGCATTTGGTAGCCCTCAGAGAGTGCATGGAGAGATGCCGAAGGGCAAGGCTGGCCCTTAATCCAAAAAAATGTCGATTTATGGTGCCGCAAGGCAAATTGCTTGGGCACATTGTATGCAAAGCAGGTCTGAAGACGGACCCAGACAAAATATGGGTGATCGTGGAGATGGAGCCTCCTACGGATGTCACCGAGGTAAAGTCCTTCCTAGGCCATATCGGCTACTATAGGAGGTTCATGTAATGTCCCCATTTTAGCAGACATGGTTTTTTGGTGATTAGCCTATCATTTTGACCCTCTTAGGCTAATAAGTATGGATAGAGAGTCTGTCGAGGCTTGTATCAGCTCCAGAGTTCAGTGTGTTTCGATCTGGCTTTTGTTTGGTATCATTTGGACTTCATTTGCTATACTTACTATTTATAGTAAGTTTGAGATGTTAGAGATGGACCCCTTCTATTTTTAGTAAAGGGGTATGGTCATATGCAGCTTCATCATGTCAGCTCCCAGCTCAGACGGCGTTTAAAAATGTTGAGTATTAATGGAGATATTAATGTTTATTTAGTTTAAATAAACATTAATGTTTTGAGCTTATATTATTAAGTTATAATATAATTTTATATTATAACTTAAGTAAGGGTCCAAGTATCATTAAAGGGGACCATTTAATTAATTAATTGTGGCTCTTTTACCAAGGTGAAATATTAAATGACAGTGAAAATATTATATCATTAAATGTCATTTAATATCATTAATTGATTTAATGCCTTATTGGAGAAAATCGAACCTTCATGGGAAATATATATAAGGCTTTTGAAAAGAAGAGAAGGGGATTGATCATTGTTATTTTTTATGAGAAGACTTGTCTCTTGGCTTTGGCGAAGAAGCTGGGGTTTCTGCAGCTTGTCCAAAGTATCGGCATTGGAGAACGTGAAGACTTCATTGCATCAGCAATCTGACGGTGTGAGATATTCATCTGAAGTTGCTCCTAGAGTTGGCTTCATCCAAAAGTTGACATTGTGCTGATTGGGGATTTATTTTCAGATTTATTGGCATAGCTGAGGGCATATGTATATGGCAGACTGAGAACATCATAAAGAGGGTTTATTTGCTCTACAGTGTCATGAACAGTGCCCGTGAACAGTGCGCTACAGTACTCGTGAATAGTAAACACTACAATGCTGCGCTACAGTAAATGCTACAGTACCTTGCCAATTTTGTGGTCTTTGTGGAGACCAAATTGGAGATGTTTGTTTAGATTTATGATGAAGATTGAATAAGGAGTCTTTGGCTGCTTCTTCTTTATTCTGCAAACCCCTGTAGCCGCCTTCATCACCTATAGATTGGGGTCGATTGATATTCCAGGTGACATTCAACATTGATCAGCCACTTAGCTTTCATGCCAACTGTTTGCTTAAATGCCTAATGGCTGTAGTGTACTTTGGGATGCATGACAAGTGTTTGTCTTAATGTCTACTAGCTGTACTAGTTAATTTCAGTCATTTCATGTGTGTGTAAGCTCTAAAACAGCTAGCATATCATTTCTATAACAACTTTGCATTGTTAGAAGCTTTCCATAACTTCATTTGCAGCCTACAAACCCAAAGAAGACAAATAAAGAATTCACTACAGCAGCTTCAAACATTGTATGCCAAGTGTTTGACAATATTCTTTGGGGTTCAATAAGCGAAATAGGGTCAGATTAGCCAAGGGATATTACACTTCATAAAAAGCTTTGCACAAATATCCCACCCCTTGGACAAGCTTACTCGCAAGGGTGAGCCATACACCTAGGGGACCCCGGAGAGTGAAGCATTTGAGGAATTGAAGACGAGGCTGGTAGCTGCCCCCATCCTCGCTTACCCCAACTGGGACAAGGAGTTCCATGTCCATGTGGACGCTTCAAACTTTGCGATTGGTGTCACATTGGCCCAAGTGGGAGATCATGAGTTGGATCATCCCGTCTATTTTGCCAGTAGACTGTTATCCAAAGCGGAGAAAAATTACAGCACAACAGAACGGGAGGCATTGGGGATGATCTATGCGGTGCAAAAATTCAGACACTACCTGTTGGCGACACCGTTCACATTCTACGTAGACCATCAAGCCCTCATGTACTTGGTTAACAAGCCAATAATTCAAGGAAGGATTAGTCGATGGCTACTCTTGCTACAAGTGTTTACGTTCACCATTATCGTGCGGCCTAGGAAAAGCCATGTGATAGCGGATCAATTATCATGCATAGAGTCAAGAGAACCACTAGAAGGGGTGAACAATGATTTTCTAGATGCCCACTTATTCCAAATTGTTGCATTGCCACCATGGTACACGGCCATCGGGGAGTATCTTTCTACTTCAGTCTTCCCGCTAGGCATGCTACAAGGAGAACGAAGGAAACTGGTTTTACGAAGTCGAACATTCCAACTGAACAATGGACTGTTATATAAGATGGGACCGGATCAAATACTCAGAAGATGTGTAATGGAGGAGGAGGTGCCAAGAGTTCTCCGAGAGGCGCACGAAGGGCCGGCAGGGGGACACATGGGACCGGACACTACTGCACAAAAGGTGCTACTCGCAGGCTTGTGGTGGCCCACGCTATATAATGATGCCCGCGAATGGGTTGTTGGTTGCGACACGTGCCAAAGGGTTGGGAAACCATTGAAGCGGGACTTTATGCCGCTCAACCCCTCGCACGCGCACGAATTATTTGAACGATGGGGGTTGGACTTTGTCGGACCACTCAAAGTCAGTCGTGCTAGGCGGTGCTGATACATCGTGGTAGCCACGGAATATTTGACTAAGTGGGTGGAAGCACGAGCCCTACCCGATAACTCGGTGGTGAGTACAGCCAAATTTATTTATGAGCAAATCATTACTCGTTATGGTATCCCCATGCAACTGACGAGTGACCGAGGTGGCCATTTTGTCAACCATGTTATTAAGTTGCTCATGACAAAATTTAAGATCTTCCATTCTCTGTCGAGTCCTTACTACCCTCGAGCCAACGGGCAGGCGGAGGCCACTAACAAGATCCTTGTAGGAGTCATTTATAAGTCGTGCGGGGTCGAAGGGGAAGATTGGGAAGAGAAGTTACCCTCCGTGTTGTGGGCTTACCGCACGACGTACAAAGTGACTACGGGACAAACACCCTTCCAACTTATGTATTTGCAGGAAGCAGTGGTGCCCGCCGAATTCATGGTACCGAGTCTTCGCATTGCAATAGAAAATAGACTTGACGATATGGAGAGCCTGAGGGAGCGACTTTATGCTCTGAATAAACTTGATGAGAAGCGGATGATGGCTCAGTGGGCAACCGAGACAATGCAGTAGAGGAGGAAGTTGTGGCACGATATGCATCTAAAGCGAATGAAGTTCACCCCTGGACAACTCGTGTTGAAATATAATGGGTGAAATGAAATTAAACTTGGAAAATTTAAAGTGAGGTGGCTAGGACCTTACAAAGTTCGCGAAGTCGCAGCAAATGGATCAGTTCGGCTGTGGACATTGGACGGCCGCAAAGTGACCAAAGTCGTGAACGGGTCCAAATTGAAGGTTTACCACGAACGGAGAGAACCTAGACCCTCCAATCAGGGTGTTTGAAAGTATTTTTAAAAAATTTTAAAAAAGAACCACGGTGGACCACCGAACGGTGGACCACCGCGTGGTGGCAACACCGAATGGTGGGACCACTGGCGGTGGAAACTGCCGCAAAAGACACGCCTAGCACAAAGACACGGCAGCATAAAAACACAAAGACACAGCCCAGGTTACAAAGACGCAGCCCGCACAAAAACGCAAGCACAATGCACATGCAAACACGCAAGCACAGCCGTAAGCAGCCATACACAGCAGACACGTCCGCACAGCAACACGGAAACGGAAGAAGGTAGTCTCCGCACTTCCACGCAAGGCGTTCAGATTAGTTAGCCATACGAAGGAGCATACTAGCCGGCGGCACGGAGACGGCAAAATTGCACAACCGAAGAAGGTGTTTCAAGACCGCACGGCTATAACTAGAAATCAGTTACACGAGAAATTAATGGAGTCGGCTGGGAAACTGAGTTGGAAGAAGCAGTTGCAGGCTTCCTCAGTAGCAGCCAGATGAATAGAAATACCAGGGTCCTGTCGTCAAGCATGCGTGTTGTAGGCAGCACAATGGATGCCAGCACAAGTCAGAAGAAAAAGCAAAAAACACCACAACCTGCGACAAGTGGAAAAAATACATTGACTCCTCAGAATATCACCTTTGAGGGACTGAATGGGTTTGAATGCAGGAAATGGTGGCAGGACACACCCGACGATGATTTGGAGAAGCAAAACCTTCGTAAGGCAGGAGTAGAGTGGCCTATCTGATTGCCCGTGTTTCCTATCCGAGAGTATGAGGGTGCCCTACAGTTCATGGTGGACACCTTTGTGTTGATGTGTATTTTGTACACGACCAAACACAGAATAAAATACCTAAAGGGTACCTTATCCTCTCTTGAATAAAGCCTCCGAATGCTGAAGATGTCACAAAAAGGATCAATTGAGATGACTTCAAGGTTCTTCGTTGTAGGATCTCTACGTGTGGATAAGCACTAGTGGTATGATGTGATTTTGCTGGAATCACAAGGGGACTTACACTTGATGACTGAACGTCTGATTTGCTGGAATCACGAGTCCTATTTACTAATTGGAAGACAAACAAATGGCAAAAGATGCAAGATTCAGGAAGTCTACTCTACTACCTAGAATGCGAGAAGATGGATGAATGACTAGGTGGAGTCCTACTGGGCTAGGTCTCACCATCAGGCTGAACAATTCAACACCAACTCAATGCGATCTTCTAAGGGATGCTTCCAATATGTTCAAATCATACACCATCTGACACTGATCACCATTCAAGATAATGCATGAAACAATAGACGTGTAATGACTTAAGATTAAGCTCATTTTATTCCAGTTGACCACGCAAGGCGCACTTACCATCAGCAAGAGGCTAGTGGTATGGATTAGACGGATTCCACACAGGTGCATTCAACAATTTCCTTCATTCGATCTAATCATCTACCATCTAGAATTGAAGATTCAACAAGAAACCATGCATATTGCAAGAAACGACACACTTCACCATTACTTCAATGAAAATGGAGTTTATTTACAATCAATGGCAACAATTTCTTGCCTTGTCCTCCTATTCTACTCTAATTGCTATTCTATCAACTAACTATTCACCTTCTAACTATTGACTAACTATTTTCTATTTTCTATTTTCTATTCCCCTTTACAAATGAAGAGCCGGGGCTTATATAGTGCCCTTAATACAATTCAATGGCTAAGATCAATTTGAGATCAATGGCCAAGATTCTACAATGAAAACCCTAATTAGGGTTTGTTACAACAAAACTCAATTCTGACCAATGAAATAATTCTATTAATTGGACACATGTCTTCTCTGGAAAATTCGACCAATGGATAGCTGGGGTAGGTACATCGAAGTTTGTGCCACCTTTAATGAGTCAGGTACATTGAATCTGGACATGCTGAGGTGGACCAACCCGATTGGAGGAGTGATGACTGGGATGCCACTTTGTCCGACACTTGTAATTTGGTAGATATCCAATTCGATGATGCTGAGAAGCTAGCTTTAATTAATTCATCTGAAACTATCTGCTTCTTCAACGAACCCTTGCTCTGACTTCTTTTGTCTTTGATGTGCAGGATGATGATGTAACTCGCCTTGGAATGCTAGATTGGAAGAGGTTATTCCTGATGATGCTTGACCGAAGAAGGCCGTCCTTGTCGATGCTAGATTGGGGAGGTCGTCCTTGTCCTGACTTGATCTTCTTTGATGAGGGTCCTCCAAGTAGTTGATCTTCCGACTCCGGGGCCGCCATTTGATGCCTACACAAAAGATTTAAAGTTAGTCTTTGAGCATCAAACCTTAAAGCATGAAATTTAAGACCTTTCAAGGGTATAACTTAAGATATTAATTTGAAAAAGACATGATAAATCCAAAAATTCTAAATTTCCAAATTAATTATGAATGAAAATTGGATTTTCAAGACTTAGACCTATGAAAATCAAAACAAATCTTGAATAAGAACTTCAAACAATTTGATTCATACCTCCTCCTTTGAAAGCCTAACTATACAACCTTGGAAAATGATGAAAGAAGACCGGATTTTGCTAGACAAGGGTTGAATTGTGGTCTTCCCTTTGGATGAATTACGCCTCCATTAGCCTCCAAAAGAGCTTCTCCTTCTTTAGCCTCCAACACTTAGAAAAATTTTGCCTCCACTCTGCTGGATTTCGCTCCTCAAATTGCTCCCCAATTTCGCACTTAGAAGGATGAATGAATGATTTGAAACTTGAAGCAATACTCCCCCATTATATAGAGCGCTCACCCTACTCAACCATGAGACCGACCTAGGTTTTTTAATAATAAAATAAGATAAAATCCCACCTAAAAGGAGGCCGACTTGCTTGTAAAAGCAAATAAATGCTCTTGAGCGCTCACCTTTTATTTATTTTTTAATTTCAAAATTAATTACAAGGCCCAAAGGTGGATTTTTTAATTATTTCAAGGCCTAAAAATTAATTTATTAAATTTCCAATGCCTCAATTAATGCGCATTTAATTCAACCTCCCAAATGTCTTGAATTTGGCAATTTTGGCAAAATTTGGGAATATCAAGGTTTGATTGAGGCTTAGTGAAGTTTCTTCAAGATTTTGCCCTGGACCCTCTGGAAGGGCCAGGAGCGATTTTCAATTTTAGGCCAAAATTTCACCTTAGTTTGATCATTAAACTCCTTCAAGGCGATCTCCAGGGTTCATTCACCTCCATCACTTGGCTAGCTCATCAAAAATTTGAAGGAAACATTGCATTTTTGGGAATTTCGCTCTTGACCCTTTGGAAGGGTCAGGAGCA
This sequence comes from Cryptomeria japonica, assembly GCF_030272615.1. Classification (NCBI taxonomy): domain Eukaryota; kingdom Viridiplantae; phylum Streptophyta; class Pinopsida; order Cupressales; family Cupressaceae; genus Cryptomeria; species Cryptomeria japonica. Next base: position 143,730,771 of record NC_081413.1, on the reverse strand, counting down.
AAATTCATAATTGGGCTCAAAATTTTCATTTTCCAAAGTTCAAAAACCTCTTCAAGGCATCTCAAATGGGCTTTTTCATTGCATTCCAAACTTAGTCTCATTCAAAACTTGGAGAAAAAGGTGGATTTAGGGTTTTTCGCCCTGGACCCTTTGGAAGGGTCAGGAGCGATTTTTCCTCCTTAGGCTTACTCTTTCATCATTTTAACTCCAATCAACTTTACAAAGCTAGGAAATAGTCCTCTTCATTCACCCAATCCAAGCTTGGTTCGTTCCTGCAAGGCAAAATAGAGGATTTTCAAATTTTCGCCCTAGACCCTCTGGAAGGGTCAGGAGCGATTTTTAGGTTTTAGGCTAATTTTCCAATCCTTTCATCCTCAAATCACTTCCATGGCATAAAAACATCTTGCCTTACTCCCCTTCAAGTCATAAAAACCAAAATCTCATCTTGAAATGCAAGGAAAATAGGAGGATTTGGAAATTTCGCCCTGGGCCCTCTAGAAGGGTTAGGAGCGATTTTCAAGTTTTGAGCATGTTCCTCTATCCTTTCAACTTCAATTCACCTTCAAGGCTAAAAACACACTTCTCCTTGCATGTTCAACCCAAGTTTCACTTGATTTCGCCAGGGAAAATAGGTGTTTGAAGAATTTTCGCCCTGGACCCTTTGGAAGGGTCAGGAGCGAATTTTCTCATTTAGGCTCAATTCCTTCTATTTTCACCTTGTCCCATACTTGCCTTAGCAAAACTTGATAGCAAAGAGTGATTTTGAGAAAATTCGCTCTGGACCCTTTGGAAGGGTCAGGAGCGAAATTCCTAATCTTGGCCAAAATTCCTCATTTATTCATTTTTCATCCAAACAAGTGTTTGCCCTTAAAGATGCCTGGGAACGAGTTGGTTCTAAGTTTGGGCCAAACTAGAATGTCTTATGGAGATTTTCGCTTTGGACCCTTTGGAAGGGTCAGGAGCGAAATTCGCTTTGGACCCTCTGGAAGGGTCAAGAGCGAAATTTGGCATTTTTAGGCTCTCCGTTAGGATAATTTTATGGAATATAAGTATAAGTGACATTTCCTTCTATCTTTCTTCTTTCTTATACTTTAAGTTATATTCCATATATACTTTCAGGATGTTTGAGAGTGGTTTCAGACCTCCAGGAGCTATATTGCAAAATCTAGTTTTTGGAGGATTTTTAGTTTTCTAGACTTAGTCAAATTTCAGGATCAGGACATTCTAGACTTAGCCAAATTTCAGGATCAGGACATTCCAGACTTAGCCAAATTTCAGGATCAGGACATCACTCAAGCAGGACCTGCTATCCAGGTGATCCCCTTGGCGACACTCAAAATGCAAAGGCTAACAGACAAAACCCGAAAAGACCTAGAAAACAAACCCTAGAAAGCAAAAAAGCAGGGGTCCCCATTTGCAATGGGGTGATGTGTGAATACGTCACAACACTTTGACAGACACACACGGACGAGCACTTTTGAGTATCTCGGGAGGGATGTCACCATATCCTTCAAAGCTGTGGACTTTACCAAAGTGTTCGGCATCCCAAGCAGACAAGGCAGGAAAATCGAGTTGAAGGCTAAGAAGATGAAGCGTGAGGAGAAAGAATATTGGATTAAATTAGTATCCAGAAACTTGACCAAGGCAGAGCTAGACAGCGTGGCTGATGCCACGAAGGGACGAGGAATGCGCAAGACCTTTGTTGCAGAGGGCCACTGGCGATGCATAATGGATGTCATTAAGAGCAGGTTGACGGGATCTGGTAGGGCGTCGAACATCGCCCTCCCTTAGATTATGCTCATGAACGACATTGTGTACGATTGGGCTACGTTGCTAGCAGAGAGAATGTGCGAGTTCTTGACGATGCAACATCGCACGTTTTATATGCCCCATTATGCCATAGGACTGCTCTTGGAGGCCACGCGAGAAGCAGTGCCGGAGGCAGAGTTGGAGGTATGGCCGCAGGGACCGTTGGCAGCAGGTGAGCCTCCTATCATGTATTGGAGACACCTTGACATTGGGCACTCTTCCGCGAAGCAAAAACGGATGGTAGATATGGCCTCAAGGGAACCTGATAGTGGGAGGGAGACTTCCAGTAGTACAAAGGCTTCGAAGGCAGAGGATGAGAAGGATGATAGCAACAAGGCGACGGAGGAGGGGAGGATGGATCCAACTGAGGAGAGGGTCCTTTTTGCCCCACCCTTGCTACCGATGGGCACACCTGTGTTGTCATATGGAGTGAGAGGCACTTCTATTCCGGCATTTGGGCAGAGCCGCACGCCAGTTGCACTTGGCCCCATCCAGCAGCAGGTAGCATCACCTCCACAAGGTCGAGCACCACCTTTAGGACCGGCCCCGACCACGGAGGCACTTACCGAAGACATGGCGGAGTCGTGTATAGATGGGTCGCCGCATCGAGTAGCGATAGACGAGGAGCAGGGACTGAGGGAGGTGGTTGATACGGAGCCTCAGGTGTGGTTGGATGTTGTTGGACCTGAGGCAGTGGTGATCGTTTCTACCTCCTTGTTGGAGAAGCCCATGGCTATGGCGACACACACTCCGGTCGTAGAGATGCAGAGAGTCCCGGGGATCCCTAGTACAGATCCATCGATAGTGGCTATGGAGAGCTGGCTGACTCAGCGATTTCAGATGACAGTGGTACCACCCGTGGGAGCTGTTGTATTCTCACCTTGTCGAGAGATTCCAGCTGAGGTAGTAGACTTGGACGATTCATCTGGCGAGGCACATGCACCAGCAGTTGGGAACGAGGCAGGAGAGGTCGTCTCTGCCATCCAGGAGCAGGGGGATGCTACACCTCTAGTGGCGGAGGAGGTACCTTCATACTAGCACGATGCGGCAGTATCGGTTTCGAAAGAGACTTCTGAGTTACCCCTTGGCGCTCTTACACAAATGCCACTTCCATCACGGTCATAGCCTTCGAAGCAGGAGGGGGAGGACTTTGAGGCCTATTTAGTTGACATGGTGATGAGGGGTAGGCGCGTGGTGGCCACGGCCCAGATGCGAGCATTACAGCCGGTTGTGGTGGAGTTAGAGAGGGTCCTACAGTTTATGCGGGTGGGCTGCCCCGCAGCTTTTGCTACATGCTTTGAGTCTCAGGGATGGCCGACTACTCAAACGGATGAGATGCTATAGGCTTGGATTGTGCATGAGCCCATCGTGGAGAGTCGGGTGATGGCCGTCGTCCAAGAGATTGAGCAGGTCTACCGCGACGCCTACTATGCATTAAGGCGTATGCAGCATGAGTCTGCGGTCCGCTAGGCTGCTCGAGTCGAGTTGGAGAGGGATGTGGCTAGTCAGCAGGCCTCGTGGGCAGCAGAGAGGGCACAGTTGTTGGTGTAGCTTGAGATGGCCCGAGCAGAGAAGGCTGAGGTGGAGACTCGCCTTTCAACGGAGCAGAGTGTGAGGAGCCTCGTGCAGCAGGAGTTGGATGCAGTCACTGCCGAGAGAAGCCTGTTACAGGCTCGATTGGTCTGTATGACAGAGACAGCGGATACGAAAGCAAAGGAGTTACTGGAAGCCGCGCATATGGTGAAGACGGCTTTGGAGAAAGTGTTGGTGGCGGAGCGTGATGTGACTGCACGTACTGTGATGTCCCCTTCTAGCTAGAGACATCACTCTAGCTTGTGATTAGCCTATCAAAGACCCTCGTAGGCTAGTAGGATTGGATAGAGGGTCACCTTGGCATGGAGATCTTCCGGGGACAGAGCAGAGTACACTTCTGGGTTGCCAGAGTTTGTTTATGATGAGTTTTGCTTTAAGTTTGGCTTGGCCAGGCTATTTTTAGCAGTTGGAGATGGACCCCTGCTATTTTTAGCAGACATCACAGTCATATGGGTGGTCAACTAGTGAGCTCCAGTTTCAGACAGCATAGCTAAATTCAAAATATTCGTGGAGTTAGACAAGTTTGAATGACTTAGCATTTATTATTAAGTGATTTAATAATAAAGTTATAAAGTGACTTTATATTATAATCACTTAACTTGAGGGTCAACTCATCATTAGACGGGGCCATGTTTTTAATTAAATTATCTGAGCCAGACTATTGAAATATTAAAATTAAATGCCCATTTAATGATTAAAATCGTTTTGACACCCAAAGTGAAATTAAATGAAATTACAAGCAAAATTGTAATTAAGAGGATTAGGGTACGACTTGCAAAAAAGGATATATAGCGTTGAGTTTGGAAAGAAGAGGATGGCTATTTTATTTTGACATTGTGAAATTGAAAGGGTTTTGCTCTGGAGACTAGGGTTTTCAGCCACCATTGGAGGACATAGTTGCTTCAATGTTCACCATCTGAGCTAATGAAATATTCAATGATATTTGGTTTCAGGAAGACTTCATTCAGAGGTCTTATTTGCATCTAATTGCGCAGAATTGAAGAATAAATTCACGAGAAATTATTGCAGATTTATTGAAGAAATTTTGGTGATTAACAAGTACGGTACGGATTGCTACAGTACCACGCGTACGGATTGCTACAGTGCCGCATGAACAGCACCATGTGAATAGTGCCACCGTACGGGATGCTACAGTACCGCGTGAACAGTAATTTTTTTCAAAAAAATTAAAATTTGCAGTTTGCAGATTTTTCAACTACTGGGACAGCAAAAATCAGGTTTTTTATCTTACATTGTAATAAATTTGTTTCCCAGGCATATTGGCCATAAAACAGAACAACATTCTCTTGATAGTCTCGTAAATTAATTCCAGCAGTAATATTATTGTTTCAGTATTATTTTAAGCATAGGAGTTTATTTCAGTATTGTATCATTGCTCATTATTACCAAAAAAACACAAAAAAATCTATAAACATTCAAAAACCAAAACAAATTCAAATCTACTGCATTCAAAAGAAACAGTCAACAGAGGAGAGCCAAGTTGGGTTCTTACACGTACTCAGCAGGTTTATGAGCTCCGCGCTCTCTTGGCGGCCCAGACACCGACATCTCAGCCTTCTACTTCAGGGATGCTTCCTTAGCCCCCTCCTTAGTTTTGTCTTGGATGTATATTTTGTATGGGTTGCATTGTCTCCATTTTTGTTGTTAGTCGTCGGAGACGACTTCTTTTTTGGGGGGGATGATGTTGTCGGGAAATACGTATATCTTATGTTTTGGTAGTAATGTTATTTGTTAGTAGTTAGTTAGCCGACGGGTAGGTAGTTGGAGTCGCGACGGTTGTGTCGCACCCCTTCGGCTGTTACATATTGTACTACCTGTGAGTATTGAAGGATGTGATGTTTACGATAGATAATACTATGGACTTTGGGTGCATTCTGAGTCATTAATGGAAAGCTTATTCTCATATTCATCTTGTACTTGCATTGTTCATTTCTGCATTACTTCTGTACTCTTTCTGTTTACCCTGTGAGGCAAACAGTTTGGCACTAGGATTTTCTGATATAAATAAACACATACTGTTGTATAGGGTTACAGCTTGTTGATGCTTATTTATTGTCAAAACCCAAGGGGTTCAGAGCAGTTGCTTGGCAATTTGAAGAATATTTAAACACCAGTTTTTCCAGCCATGGATATTACAAGTTTTATGACAATTGCCTTATATTTGTCACGCATCAAGTTTTTCTGCTAGGGTTTTGCAATACTACTATCCAAGGGTTTCAAATAATTTTTTCATCTTTTTCAAACCTTTGGGACAACAAATTTTGAATTTCAAACAGTCAGGGCTGAAAATGGTTTGTTTCAAAAATGGAGTTTCGAATGCACATCATAGAACCTAAATCCCTCTTGGTGAATGAGTATGCTCTTGTTCATGATACCTTGCCAGGGCACATACACATCCTCAAGTTGAATCTTGGTTATAAAATCAAAGAGGATAGTAAATTTGTAAAGAGGTTGATGGACAATGGGCTGATACAAGTGGCCTCCTTTCATGTTTCTATTCAATTCCAAGAACTGATTTTAGCATGTGTACATCATTATGATCCAAATACAATGGAAATTAGAAATTTTGATAATCAAAGTTGTATGCAAACTTGATGCAGATTTATTTGAAGTGATCCTAGGCTTGCAGCTATTTGGGGAGACGGATGATTAACCTTGAATTGTGTTTAAGTAGAGTGGAATAGTAGGATGGAAGAATGCGAGGAGTTGGAAAAGAAATTCTTGTTGACACTAGAGAGGCAAAAGAGCTTCAAGATGTTGTTGTAGGCTAACTTCAAAGATGAATTGATTATTATGATTGCCTTGTTGAACAAGGTGACAACATAGCTAGAGGCATGGACATTCAAGAGTTGCATGTTTTACATCATTAGTATTATCTACAAAGGCAAGATGTTCGTTCATTGGAACATCTCATTAGTGACATCCATAGTCAATTGAGAAATTTCTTCAAGGTTAAGAGCTTTTGCATGGTGTACTCCTTTTTCATGACTATTGCCTTTGTCTCAAGATTAACCTAATCAACCCATGCAAGATCATCCTCAATGAAGATAGGATTCTCAACCTTGGGGATCCACTTTGATTGTGGATCAATTTCTACTAATCTGATGATAAGTCAAAGCCTAGGATTTTCTTGTGATGAAAGTGGATGTTGTAATAAACACAAACAAGGTCATATAATCATTGCACTGATAATGTATTCTACCTTTTTGTCAAGTCTTGTTTTCTATTAAATTAAATCTGTAGAAATTATCTCTATTAATTGTTTCGCTTTTGTTGTGTGTAATTTTTATTTCCCTTGTGTTATGATGAGTCTTTTTGAGGTCTATTCTTCCAAGTTGAGTCGATTGTTAGAGCTCCCCTTCTGAGTATGTCTTTCCTTCCAGCTTCGTTTTCCTTTCTTTCTATCAGAGTTTCAGACTTCTCTATCTAGTCATGCCTTTCCATCCTTCCCCCACTCTTTCCTTTCTAATTGTTGGGCTTTTGAACATATCTTTATCAACATGCTCTTGTCTCGATCTTGATGTCCCAACTTGAGGATATGAATTGTGGTATTTCCAACCCACAAACTCCAATATTTTTGCCTTTGGTTTTGTTATCTTTCCAACTCTCCAACATATGTCGTAATGTCATTCACTGGCCTTTTTTTGTTTCCATAACTTTCAAAGGTATTATCTTTCACACCCATAATCATTTTTCAAATTTAAAGATGCAATTTACAATGTGGCCGAATTGTTATTGTTGTGATGGATATAAAGGGTGAGTGTATCCATTTAGGGATCACCAGCTATCACATTACATCAAATCCTTATCCAAAAATCATTTGAGAACCAATGTTCGAGCATGGAGGTCAAAGGATGAAGCCTCTTGATTTAGGAAGGCAAAGGATGAATCCGCTTTGGCTAGAGAGTGGTCTCAATTTAGAGAACGAATTGAAGCTTCATTGATCATAGAATTCAGTTGCACTGCATTGGTTCAATTGGTTGTTGCTGTGAGTATGTAAATGAAAGCTTAATGCTGCTGTAATTGTCAAAGTTGCAAACTATTGGAATGTAACTCAGTCTTTATTTGTAATAATAGAAAGATCAGGAGTTATATTTTTTGTTTGTTGCTACTGATTAGAATGTGATGACAATGAAAATGTGTTAACGGTGAATTAAATCCGAGTTGTTTAAGACCTGATTTAAATACTAGAAAATGTTATTACTGCTTCAAATAATAAGTATTTGTAAAAGGGTTTAAATCGTATCCACATGTCTTTTGAGTCTTTTCACACGAGACCCTACATGTGTGGAATGTATGTGCTCAAACTACTCCAATTGCACGAACATCCTAAAGCTACATAAGGTTGGCTCAAGACATGTATGGTAATCATCTAAAGATCTCACACCTAAGCACCAAACCTCTCTCACTATGAATCTAAAATGAGGAAAAAAACTCAATCTCATTATTCATCTTCAGCATGAACGTTAAAAATGTGAAATTTTCAAACTAGTGGGCACTGGAAATGAAAGGCTCCATATGAAGGGACCAGCCAAACCTACCTAGCCTACGAGATTGACGAAGAGGCTGAAGCAAGTCAGAAGGAGGAACAAGCTGCGAAAGGAAAGGAACCAGAGGAGGACGGGGAGGAAGAAATTGACCTAGAAAAGTATGATAAAACCCTCGACCCATGCCTGAAGATGATTGTAAAGTCTGATGACATATTTACTGCAAAGAGAGATGGTCGTAACAAAGAATTGATAAAGTGGTGCTCCTACCAGTTTCCAACTCTGTGGAAAGTCATCTCTAACCCAATAAAACCCCTAAAGATCAACGGGAAGGAAGCAACATGGTACCAGTAGTACGGAGGTCGGTATGTGGACGGACGATATAAGGGGATTCAGCCAACACCACTTCTTGACAAAGTTTTTGACTTAGAATATGTTGGAACATTAGGAGTGTTACAAGATGCCTCCAAGAACGTGTTGGTGGAGATATGCATCGGAAATCAAAATATGATCCTAAGAGGAACCTACAGGGACAAAGCAGAGGGTAGAGATTGACTGTGATGAGGATAAGTCTAATAAAAAGTGCAGAGAAGAAGTCGATAACTTGGTAAAACCAAAAGTAGCATGACCAATGAAGAAAATAAATAGGGAAAAAATACAAAAGGTGAAAAAAGCCATTGTCATACGTGAGACAAAAATTCAATCGTGCGAGAAAGGAAAAAGTAATACAAGAAAATTAAACGCCAAAAATTACCGAAAAATGTTACGGAAAATAAAATTTAAACTGGCATACAAAAATATTGGAGAAAATACTCTTTGGAAAAAATGTTAAAATTAGAAAAAGCAAGGGTGGTTGTGAATATTGAAAAGAGGGCTAGAGTTTATTAAAAAATTAAAACAAATGAGGGAAATAATAAAGTTAAGGGGATTGCACTGTTCTGGGAAACAAATAAACTATTTGGAGGATCTTGGAGAAAGACGGCTTTACCATCTACATTGAGAAGTTGCATGGGGTGAAAGCCAAGGTGACTAAGGACTTCGTCAAAAGTTACAATAAGGGCTCTGTCAAATTGTTTGGTAGAGACATTGCCATCAATGAGGACCTCATTGCTAAGGCTATTGGTCTTTCTACAGATGGGGCTAAATTCTATAAAGACGGGAAATTCTTTGAGAAGGCGGTTAAACTCTTCCCTAAGCAGGAGAAGGAGAAGAGAAATTTAGTGAGAAATGGGACTACTAATTACAATAATTTGAAGATAAAGTCCATCTGGAGAGTTGTCCTGAAGGTGATTATGGAGTATGTGACTCTTGATGGGAGGTATACCCGTGCCTTTGCCTACCATTTCGCTCTCAACCATTTTCAGCATAAGGTGAGAATTTCTTTTCCCTTTTCTCTTGTGAGCTCTTAAATGCCAGCATTTCTGATCATATAAAGGATCCTGTGAAAAACCTTGTTACAGGAAGGTCTCATACTTCTTATTTATGATCATGTGAATGCTATGCCACTTTTGGCTGCCTCCATCCATGAGGTTATTGCTAAGACGGAGGATTCTCAGTCTTTGGAGGATGATTTCAATATTGAGTCTGAGGATGAGGAATTTATGCCCTCTTTGGCTAAAAATAAAGGGAAAGCTAGTGTTGTTAAAAGTCCTAAATCTAAAAACCCTCACAGCTCTTATTCCCCCCTGCTAATGTTGGTGCTTCGCCTGATAACCTGCGAAGCCAAAGTAAAAGCCCTTCCCCCTCTTCTTCTAGCGAGTCCTATCCTGCTCAAAATCTTGAGAAACGTCAGCCCTTCCCGAGCTCTCTTGAACCCACTTTGCATTTGTTGTGCTCTGAGAAGGAATTTGTTACTAATGTTCTTGCTCTTGCCAGAGATGGGGCTGTGGATACCTTCTTCCATGAGATAAAGGAGATTCAGCTCAAACAAAGAGTTGATAGCAGCAACCTGGAAATTGTTAAAGATAAGGTCAAATAGATGGATAAAGGGCAGGTGTTGGGTGAGGTTTCCCCCAGGTCTAAGAAGGAGATGGCCTCTGTCATTAATTGTCTCAAAACCATGATGGAGGCCTTCGAAAATTTCAAGAGAGGCTATGAAGCCAAGATGGATGCCCTAGAAAACGAAAATGCCAAAATTAAGGAATCCATCAAGAATGTTGTTAAGAATAGACGTGGGGTGCTTGGTTCCACTGTGGAGAGCTTTAAAAATATGATTAGTAGCTTTGAAGAACAATTTCAGTTGAAGAATGTGGTGGATGTGGAAGCTAATGCTGAACAGGACACTTCTTCGGGACCTAGCAAAAGGACCACAGGTACGTTGAAGAGAAAGGCAGCTGGACCTCCTCCTAATTTTCAGAAGCTCAAGAAGATCACTGAAACTATGACCGAGATTGAGAAAGAGATGGAACAAACCATCAAATTGCTGGATTAGAGGTGGTTCTCGGCTGCTTATATGCTGGTCTTCTGCTGGCTTTTTTGTGTTGTGTTTTCTCCTTTTTTTGTCTTTTTGCTTTATCTAGTTTGTGCCCCATTTGATATTTTGTGGTTTATCTCTGTTATGGGGCTGTTCAGTTGTTGTTTTCTTTGTTGTCTTAACTATCGGTTAAGACTTCATGGAGCTTTTATAATGTCAAGGGTTACAGGTCCCTTCAAAACCTGATTTTAATCAAAAAAAATAAAGTTAAGGGGAGAGAAATTAAATAAAATAAAAAGGAAGGTGTTTTATAAAAAGCTGATAAGATATCAATTTCTAACCCTAACACTGAAGGCAAAAGGTCATTATAAATCTTCCCACCGAGCCATTCCAATTCATTCAAGCAGTAGGAGGAAGCAAAGAACATTGGAAGGTCTAGCACACATTGTACGGATTTTACAGGCACAACGTACAAATCTTGCAGAGAGAGACACATTGTCCATTTTGTTGTCAAAAAAGTTTGCACCCTTGTTGAGCTATCAACTCAGCAACCTCATGAAACATGGAAACAACCCAGAAGTGTGGGACCTTGCGCAAAGGTATTGAATCTCTAAAGAAGGGCGGGTTCCTTCTCAATCCAGGTGCAGGTGTCGAACCAACTCAACACTCCAAATTCTATTTTCTAAACCTATCCTAACAACTTGCAGAGGAAAAGAGAAGAAAGAAAATGCTAAATGAAAGGAGGTGATGCACCAAGATAAGAGATGTTCCTCTCCCCACCACTAAATGACACAAAGAACCAATCGAAATACCTTGGATATGTGCAAACTTCAGTTGCATGAATGACACCAAATGCATTATGGAGGTTAGAGTTTGCTGAATGTCAAAGGGGAGAAAGGTTTCCCACAAGTCACACTTAGAAACGAGTTAACATAGCATATACATGAGAGAAAGCCACAAAACATACACTTATAATGAAGGTAAGAAAACATACACAACATGCATAAGTTGAAGAGGCAAGAATGATGATTTCAATTCATTCTAAGGCCAATGGCCAAACTTACAATTGCATAAATGCAAGAAAATATACAAATCTTTAAGAGAGGTGAAAGAGCAAAGAGCAGCTCAAGCCAACAGGGAGAGAGCCCTTTACAATGAGGCTTAATAGCTTATATATAGCAAACTGGTCGTAGAGGAGAGACCAATGGTCACCAATGGTCAAGAAGAAGAAACCTTAACCCTAGCGTGCATAGAGGAATGTCAATCAAGGAAGGCAGGGAGGTGCACAGACCTGACATGGTGTGTATGCAAGCAACTTGGCCATACCCTAACAAAGCATTCCCAAGAAGAAAAGTACTTCTAGAAGGTGGATTGCTTGACATTCCAAAGTCAGAGCACATAGACCTGACATAAAGGCCATTAAGTAACCATAAATAAGCATGGCTCTTGACTCCACTTGATGGCAACCCTACAAAAAGCGTTAAATGTGCCCTTGTAGCTCCATGAATGAATGTAAACAAATCGCAAGGGTTGGTGGACCATTAAGAGCCTTGAGTGTTGATCACGTCATCTGAAAGTGTCGTCGGAAGTCACACGTTGAGCCCTACTGCAAGGGGAGAGGAGTCAGAAACCTAGGAATTCTGGTATTCAGGAACTTGGGAATTCCAAGATTTTGAGTTCAATTAGGAAAAGGCTTGGGAATTGGGAATTTTGGGATTCCGAGTTCAAGGATGAAAAGGCTTGGGAACTGGGAATTCTAGGATTTCGGGTTCAAGGAGGAAAAGGCTTGGGAACAGGGAATTCCAAGATTTCGGGTTCAAAGAGGAAAAGGCTTTGGAACTAGGAATTCTGAGATTCCGGGTTCAAGGAGGAAAAGGATTGGAAACTTGGAATTCCAGGATTTTGGGTTCAAGGAGGAAAAGGCTTGGAAACTCCGCCTCCTGATAAGACCAAACTTAACATTTCATGATTCCATTGGTTTTGTCCTTGATCAACCAAGGCAACGCTGGTTCATGAAACATCTCTAATTGGTTCTTGCTGATGGACCAAGGATGTCATAAAATGACAACATTTAGGCGACCTTTGTGGGATGCTTGCCTACCAAGCATGAAATCTAGAAGCCTTAAGCATCCATTGGGCACTGAGTCACTAGAAGGACCCAAAACATGTGCGTGCCAACACTTGGAGGGAAGCTAGAAACTAGAGAATACATTCTCTTAAGGAGAATGTAGCGGGTGCAATAGCACTTATGAAGGAAAAACAACCTTTGATATAATATTTACATTGTCATCAAGACCCTCCTTAGAAGCAAGGCTTGAGATGAATCCCATTCACTAGGATTGAGAGAACCTCACCATCAAACCTAGAGAAATGAAATGCATTGGCCTCCTTGCAACTGGTGATGACATACGGACCACTCCAGATAGCATAGAATTTGGAGTGTCGTCTGGTTTTGGCTCTGTTTGAGCCCCACTTGAGAACTGGATCTCCCTCTTTGAAGACCCTATTAGTAGCCTTTTTGTCAAAACTTCTTTTGACCTGCTCTTGATGAGCCTCAAACATTGTTGGTTGAAAATTTTGTACACCTGGGGGATCATTTAATATTTAATATTTCCTATGATTATTTAGTCCATGAGGATTAATTTAAGCTAAATCAATCGTTTGCAAGCAAGATCAAAATGGTGACCACAGAGCGATGTCGATGAAGAACATGTTGCAAGGCTGAACGCAAAACAAAACCAACGAAGGACATGACATTCGACCAAATGAAAGATACAACCACAGCACATCAAGACCAAAGTGATGTTGTTGTGAGTTTCTGGAGGGCATCAACAAAACATTCAAAAATATCTAAAACCAGACACACAAAAATGCCATAGAAGTATGCATACTCAGAAAATGCACAACTGGAATTGACAGAAAATCAGTTTATTTGTAAAAACTGAATTGGTTTAATGTAACATAACTACCTGTGGGTCCCAATAATGTATTTAAAACAAAAGGGACACAGGTCAGTTATTCCTCAGCTACCCGATTTGCAAAGTTGATGTCAAACAATTGTCGGTTGCTGAGAAAGTGGCTGGAAGTGGCAGTTATGGAAATTACTAGGTATGGGCTAAAGTTGGCAGGCTTCTAGAAGGCAAATTGCAGCCTTTGGATGGCTTCAATCCTGGCCATCGATTCAAACTGTAAAACCTATAAAAGGCCAGTGCCTCTCTTTTGTAAAGGGTTAGATGGTTAGAAGATTCTAGTAGTTTAGATAGTTAGATGTTTTAGTAGTTAACAGATTAGGAGTAGAATAGGATTGCTGAGCAGAAATTGTTGTAATGGCAGTTGAAACAAATATATGAACATTGAAGTATGGTGTTTGTTGTTTTTGTTTTCTTTTGTTTGCATGGTTTCTTTTCATCAGATTAGCTAGTTAATGTTCAATGATTTTGATGGTGAAGTGTGAGGGTATTTGATGAGATTTCGGGTTCATACCATTGAGGGCTTGTTGATTGTAAGCCACCGTGTATGGTTAGTCTAAACCCTTTTATTGTGCTTATTTTAACTGTAGGTGTCTATCTTAGGATGCGCCAAAATTGGGTGCCTGAATAAGTACCTGTAGTCTGAAAATCCTTCATTTCCTTGAAGCTTGCACTGTTCTTGTGAAGCTGTGAAGGTGTCTCTAGGAAAACAAGAATTAGTTTTTTGAAATTTGTCTACCCACAACACTAATCATTACCATAATTGTCCATCGGATCCCTAAACCCTATTCCTTTTGCATTTATTTTCCTAGCTTGAGATTCAAGGCATTGCCAGATGCAGACCAGCTTGTTGCATTCATAAGTCCCCCTTGTGTTTACCAACAAAACACATCAATTGTTGAGTTGTCCTAAGCCATCAAGACCTGACAATTGGAACCTTGAGGTTGTCCCCTTTGATCATTTTAAACAACATTAGGGATATCCTTATACAAGAGAGGATAAGATACTTAGCATTCTATTTTGTGTTGACCAAAAGAGTAGCCATACAATATTTCACGCATCAACACATAGCATACTAGTCGCAGAGGAGACACCAATGATCAAGGAGAAGAAGCGTTGACCTTGGTGTGCACAGAGGAATGTCAGTCAAGGAAGGCAGGGAGGTACACAAACCTGACATGATGTGTATGCAAACAACCTGGCCATACCCTGACAAAGCAATCCCAAGAAGAAAAGTACTTCTAGAAGGTAGATTGCCTAACATTCAAAAGTCAAAGCATGTAGACTTGACATGAAGGCCATCAAATAACCATAAATAACCATGGCCTTGGACAGCACTTGATGACAACCCTGCAAAAAGCATTAAATGCGCCCTTGTCGCTCTATGAATGAAAGTAGACAAGTCACAGGGGTTGGTGGAGCATTAAGAGCCTTGAGTGTTAATCATGTCATCTAGAAGTGTCGCAAGTCATCGGAAGTTGAACGTCGGGCCATGCTGCAAGGGGAGAGGAGTCAGAAACCTAGGAATTCCAGGATTCCGAGTTCAAGGAGGAAAAGGCTTGGAAACTGGGAATTTCAAGATTCCGGGTTCAAGGAGGAAAAGGCTTGGGAACTGGGAATTTCGGGACTCTAGGTTCAAGGAAAAGTCTTGGGAACTGGGAATTCCGAGATTTTGGGTCCAAGGAGGAAAAGGCTTGGGAACTAGGAATTTCGGGATTCTGGGTTCAAGGAGGAAAAGGCTTGGGAACTGGGAATTCCAAGATTTTGAGTTCAAGGAGGAAAAGGCTAGGAAACTCCACCTCCTAACAAGACCACACTTAACATGTCATGATTCCATTGGTTTTGTCCTTTATCAACTGGGGTAGCGCTGGTCCATGGAACATATCTCTAATCTGTTATCACTGATAGACCAAGGATGTCATAAAATGACAACACGTATGTTGTACGGAATTCACATCAATTGGGAGGCAAAGCTCATCCATATGCCGTATGGAATTCACGTCGGGGAGGTTGGAATTTGGAGAGGGAATTTTGCATTGTACAAGATCATTCAATCTAGTCACAACCATACACCAACTACCCCATACAATATCCGTATGCAACAGGGACACGCCAACGAAAGGAGACAAGCATCTATACGAGATCATTTTGTACAGTAACAAAAACCTGTATGTTGGACAAGAGGTTATTATATACGGAAGCACCCAACATAATCACGATGCAGTACGGACATCAGAAGAAGGTAGCCCATATGCCCAACTGCCCAAGGAATTTCCAAACGGATAGCATACCAATAGACCATACGGCTAGCAATCAGAAGAATTTTTGTACAGACAACAAAAGGAATACCTATACAGACATCATGAGGTAGAAGCATGTTCATACAGTAGAAGTCCATACAGGTTGGAGAAGAAACCATCCGGCCAAGGAGAATAGGAAAACGGTTGGAAAAATAGTCTCCTTATAGGACGAAGTAGTGCACACTTGGCAGCTAGGAAGTTGTACAAAAGCATGGCCAAACAAAAGCGCACTCTACCACATTTAAAAATTAACTGTAGGATGGTAAAGGTTAGCTTTGGAAACCCTAGAGATAGAAATAAGAGACAATCTTCATAGTCACGGGCCATGGTGACAACAAGCAGCAGCGAAAGCAAAAAGACCCAACCCCGTGTGTAGAAGGATGATCCATTCACAGTGCATACCCTGGCATGGGAAGAGCTGAGTGGTAGTGATTGTCGCACATGGTGACAAGAAATGGACAACCTGGTGAAAACAAGCCTCAGATGGGCCAACGTAGATAAAATCATTCAAATGCCAGTATTCGACATTCGAGAATTCGACCCCATACTGAAAGCTATGGTGGTAGGTTATGACAGATATTCACATAAGTTGACAATAAAATTCTAGGGTTGCACTATCACCATATCTTTCTCGGCCATGGAATTTGCTCGAGTTTTTGGGATACCCTCGAAGGGAAACAACATGGCCAAGCGGAAGCTATCGATGGAACAGAAGAAGAAACTGCTTGATTTAGTATGTCGTGGTGACTTGTTGCAGGAAGAACTAGATAGCATCTGGAAGTATGGCAGCAACTGAGGGGTGAAGAAAACTTTCCTTGCAAATTCAGAGTGGAAATGTATAATGGATTTCATTAAAAGCCGACTCACAAGTGCCAGTAGGGCGTCTAATTTTATCGTATGGATGTTATATCTAATGAATGGGTTGAGGAATGGCACCGCATGCAATTGGGCAATTTTCCTCTCTGATAGGATTAGGGATTTCCTTGGGCTCCAGAACAAAGCATTTTACATGTCTCATCACACCATTGGACTTTTCTTGGAGGCAATATGCACGGAGATGCCGGAGGAAAAGAGAGGCCATTTGCAACCACTTCCAAGAGTGGAACCGTACAACCCGCCAATCTTCTAATGGATGCATCTCAATACAATGATAGTGGGCAGGGACCAACCCCTCAAGAAGAAGCGGCAGCAGGAGGTACACCAATTGGAACGTGTCGAGAGTGAAGCCAATGATGAGGACACGCTGGAGGCATCATCATTGAAAGGGGAGAGCACGAAGGACACCTTCAAGGTGGTAGTTGAGGTTGTAGAAGACGATGAGGTGGAGGTGGTAGGGGAAGTTGTAGGCATGCAGGGAGCAGTACACACACCATTCGTCAAAGCAGTAGGCGAAACTCATGCCCACCAATTGGCAGTTTTGACACCACTATCAAGAACAGTGGCGGGTCATGACACTTCAGCACCTCAAACGCCAGTTGGAGAAATCAAAGACTTGGCACCATCGATGGAAATAGCAGTTCAGGCGGCAATACAGACATTGATAGAGGCAGAAACTGCGCAAGTAATGGTGGATGTAGATGCATCACCTCCACCTACCAGAATTGCACCTCGAGCAGGGGTGACACTTGCACACTTCAGTCCCATGGACAACACAGAAGGACAAGAGCAAACCATCGACTTGTTGCAAACATTGGGTATTCTTGTAATATCCCGGATATTTTTTTTTTGTTTTTTAAGACCAATTAGAATCATCAACCAACATAGAACCCGTTAAGGTTAGAAAGCATAAACTCAAAGCTTGCTGAAAAAGCAACCCTTCCACTTTCTGATCACCAAGTGCCCAATGTGGGAAGGTGAGAGCATACGGTGAAGAAGGGATCGTTAGATCACAAATCTGCTGAAGTGATAAAGTAAATACAATATTGGGCGGCAAGCCAGCCCCTTCCGCTTATCCAGCGGGAAAGCAAGAAACTTGGTGGTGAACCAGCCAAGAGAAACATACAGCAAACACAAATCACTCAACCGCAATATTTCAGCGGGAGGACTGAATTACAAAAAAAACTCAACTCGACCGCTTATGCAGCGGGAGGACTGAATTACAATTAACTAATGTAGGCGGCAAGCTAGCCTCTTCCACTTTTTTCAGCGGGATGAGAGTTTACAAGCCAGAATGGGTTAGTAGTACTACTACTTAACCTTACGATAACAGAGAGAGTGAGAGTAGAAGAGTAATGCTGAACATCAAAGATAATAAACATGAAACTCTACTAACATCAAAACTGCAGGTTGGAAATGCGTAACCAGCAGCGTATGAACCCACTAAAACACTCATATCTCTCTCAATACTCACCCAATTCACTCGAAAACAGTTCTAAACCAACACTATACCAGCAACGATGAAAACAAAGCCAAGGGGAGCTATCAAAACACCCTCATTTATTTGGCACGCATCCCAATGCACCTAAACCCAACGCCTAACCAGAGAATTTCGATTTGCAATATTAAATTCCATACTCAATGCAAGGTGCTAAAAACTTACAAGATGAATCGCCAGTAGCAGGAAAGATGAATGAGTCGGTACCCAAAACGATAGAATTGCCTGGCCAAGAGGTATGAGCAAAATATAGTTTCAGCAACTCCGCGACCAGCAACCAAAAAACACTCCACAATCTACAAAACTCACTCACCAACAACACTGGAAATACAAGGACACAGCTAATCTTCCAAGTACGAAACTGAGACTTAGCTAGGAAGCCACACTTCGAAGCTCAGATTTTCAATCGCCAATCCGGCAGCATAACGATGCAATTTCATAAGCTACGAAAATGAGAGCCCAAGGCTCTTATTTATAACTTCTTAATCCACCAAATTCAAATGCAAATGCTCACAAATACACCCAAATTCATCTTTCCCATTTGCATTTCATTTACCCAAGTGGACCCAAAGATGACGCCATACTTAAAGTCAAAAATCACGCCTAGCCAGCAAGGACCACGATTTATGACTTGGCAAATACTTTGTTGAATAAAATAACATCTCCCATTTTAATATTGGCGTCCCCCTTCCAGACATAAACAATTCGCCTAGCACTTAGGAGACATCAAGTTATGCACAATTTCCGAAGTTCATTAATCAGTAGTAAAAATAATAAAATTAATTAAATATTAAACCTTAGGATAAGGAAATAATATTTAATTAAATCACTTATGACTCTGTTGTGCGTTGCACACGCTCCTTGTCGCCGACAGGGTCCTCCTTCCCTTTTTTGAGCCTTTCGTCTTCGCCCTGTTGAGTTTCGCGCAGAGCATCTTGCGTCCTTTCGAGCAAGTTCGCGACCGGTCCTTGAAGTGATGATGTCAAAGGAAAGAGCTGATAATTCCATTAGGCTAGTCTAGCCCTCGGGCACGATGCCAAGAGTTTGTTCAAAATTGTGAAATCGCCTTGGATAGGCATAAGGTGATAGAAATTGGCGAAGCTCGCCAAGCAAAGAGCAGTGCGTCTGAAGGTTGCACGAGGACCCAAAGTTGTCGTTTTTCGCACAAGAGCGATGAGATAGATTGCATAAGGTTTGTCTTTGCGATGTTTATGGGATTTGAATGAAGGATGATTTTCGCCTGCTGGTGAAGGAGCGAATTTCCTGGCCAAAATGCCAAGGTTGACAAAACATGCCCAAGCTCGCGCTTCTCGAGGAGAAAGTTAAAATCGCCAAAATCGCTCTAAGGGCGAATTTCGGACTTTCAAGCCAAATTGAGAGAAATTTCAAAATTTGTTAAATTCCCAAAGTGGGCCAAGGGTCCGAAAATGCCTTAAAATTTGCAAAACCTCCAAAAAATCCGAAATTGCGAAAACTGGCGAAAACTAGTCCAGGGTCTGAAATTTCACCTAAGTTGCCAAAATTGCCTTATGGGCCGAATTTCGAACCCAAGGGCCAAAATCTCAAAAATTCAAAATTTCCCAAAACTGGCAAAAGGTCTGAAATTTGCGAAATTTGCAAAAGACCCCCAGGGGCCCGAAATTCACTTAAGTCATCCAAATTTCGGACCCTGGGGCCGAAATTCGAAAATGTGATAAATTTGCAAAATGTGCCCAATGGTCCGAAATTTGGGTAAAGATCGCAAAAAGCGTTGAAAACCCCGAAATTTGAAAAAAGGTCTAAACACTCTGAAATTTGCAAAAATGGGCTTAAGGTCTGAAGTTTTCTAAAAGTTTGCAAAATTGGGCCCAAGGTCCGAAATTCATAGAATTTGCAAAAATAGGCTTAAGGTTCGAAGTTTTTTCAAGTTGCAAAAATGTGCTAATGATCCGAAAATACTCCAATTCGCCAAAACGTGAAAAGCTCCGAAATTCCAAAAGCGTTGAAAACTCCGAAAATCTTTCAAATCGCAAAATGCGCCTTAAGGTCCGAAGTTTTTTTCAAATCGTGAAATTCCAAAATGCGCCTTGAGGTCCGAAGTTCTCCAAAGTTCGCAAAAGGCGTTAAGTCTCCAAGGTTGTCAAAATCGTGAAAAATTTTGATATTCACCAAAAGGCGTTAAGCTCCGAAATCCCAAAGGGCGTGAGTGGTCTGAAAGTTATTTTAAAATCGCAAGTGTGCCAGGGCATCCGAAGTTCGCACTTAGGGTTTAAAAAACGCAGGGTGAAGTTTGCAAAACAGTGCCATAGCTCCGAAATTCGCCATAAATCCTCAAAACTGCAACGCGTAGGGCAAATAAGGAATTCGAATTTGTAAAACCCTTCCATACTGCCGAATTTCGCGTAAGGGAGGATCACGTTCAATTTTGAAAGGGGAGCCAGAGAGTATAAATTGCATTCAAGGTAAGACGTTGACGCAGACCATTCCAAATATTCAAGTTTAGATTACCTGTTGCCCAAGGTAAAAATCACTTAGTCTAAAATGACAAATTCTTTTCCAATCCAAACCGCAAAAATTTGAATTAAAGGATAACTGTTGAAATTCCAAAAAAATTGCTGAACTGTCCATTCGTCTTTGCACAGCAAGTCGGGCAATTTCTCGCCATCCATTCTCATCAGGTAAGTACGTTGTCTCTCTTGATCATCTAAAATGCCTATAAATCAAATAGATGTGTGCGAAATCTAATTAAAATGCCTAAATTTTCGAAATTCGCATCTTTTTTTGCTTGTAAAACGTTGTGCAAAGCAGTCAAAATTAGAATTTGCTCCTAAGATTTAACTAGAAATTGCATTTTCAAACTTAGGAGAATTTTTCGAGCTTCGTCCCTATTGAAAATTAATCCAAAATATGTTAAGTATAAATTCGCGATCAAAATCTTCATGAATACTTTGGTTTAAATCAATCAAGCTTTTAGCTAGAAATGTCGCTCCATGTCCAATCTAAATTTTGAATTAATCCTTGAATGCTAGAGTATTCTCTATCTAACCCGCCTTACTTCTTTTGTATCGCCTCGTAATCCGCATCCGACTGTGCAAGATAAATGCCTAAATCGGCGGTAGAATCATCAAAGACGCCCACTACAGCCGAGACATCGCGAGCATCCAAATCGGATATCCCACGCAAAGTTGAAAGGATGAAGTATCAGTATCAAAGAGGAGGATTGAGGGAGTCAAAAGTTCAGAGCGTCTGGGACAATATCGGTGATACCGACCTAGGCCATATTGACATCCAGGACTTCAGGAATCGGGTCTTCTCCCCTAATGCATATGGCAAGCCTAGACAGATGGTGGAAAGTGGCATCGCCCAAGCGGCGGGATTTTCTCCAGCAGTACAAAACTATGAGTTAGTGGTAGAGGTTGCCCGACATTATCAGCCAGGGTCCAGATTGATGCTCCTCGAGAATATGACTCTCACCAACTTCACTCTTGAGGCCATTGGCGACGCATTCGACATTCCCTTCCCAAACAACCCCACAGCCACGACTATAAATGAAGCACAGGGGGCATATGATATGAATCCGACCAGATGCAGAACACTGATCAATGAAGAGTGGTACAAGGAGAGAAGGCTTCCAAGCGCCAGAATTGTGAAAAAGACCCCCATAAGTGATTTTGATAATGAGCATGGGGATATGGTCACATTACTCAACCCAGTTATGGGACTTCCTAAATCCAACTACTTTGAAGAGTGGATGTTTTATTTCACAGAGCAAGTCTTTGCTGGGAAGTCTAAGTTTGACTAGGCCCAGATCATAAGCGACAACATCCACACTCAGCTGATAAAGCTTGAAACAAAGAAATACTTCACTATGACCTCTTATTTGGTCTACATGTTCGCCAAGAACCAGCCGCTGCCAGGTTTGATAATGAAAGGTGAAATCGGGAACGGGCCTGGTCAGGTAAAGGTCTATGATTGTTACCCGCAGCTGCACTACCAAGATATAGCTCAGAGGGAAAAGAGTAGCCCAGCTTATGCAGTTGGCCTATATGAGCACGTCAATGACACCTTCACAATGCGCCTGGTCAGGCTAATGCAGGGAGGATTACACATAAGGCTCTCAGAGCAAGCTACTATTCTAGTACAGAGATATGGGGCATGGTTCATCTAGTTCCCAAGGTTCTCCTATATCCGAATAGTGGGCTTTGATGGTGCCCCTCTCCGACTTCCATGGTACCCAACCAACAAAGTAGTTCTTATGGAGGTTGCAAGGCAGTCACGTCCGGCCGGCATCTTACTCAAAGAAAGCAAGCAGGCTAGATTCGCATTCCCCATGATTATAGGCAACCAAGACATCCATCTGAAGACCCCCACCCTAGCAGAGGAATCCCTCGCAGATCTGGCCTCCTATGTCCTACAAGAGTATTTTCCGAGAAAATATTTCGATCACGACAATCTAGCAAAGAGAGCCTATGGCAGGCGGTACAGAGCAAAGGAATCAGTTGAAGACTATTGGAAAAATTGCTCTGATGACTACGAAGTCCGGAGACGTGAATATTCTAGGCTGAGTGTGCAGCGAATGCGGCTCTTTGAATATCGTCGAGTCCCAGATCAACTCACAGATTCAGGGAATTGCCTCCAAGTCCAAGAATTTGAGGCAGTAAGGCATCTTTTGCCAGGTGTTGATTGGTCCCAGGACCCGATCACTGATTTTGAGGCAGTCATGGCAGCCCCAGCAAGATATATAGACCAATGGTTACATCAGCAGATTGAGAGGCTAATTCACGAAGGAGTCCAGTTCACCTACCACCTAATGGGTAGCCTTGATTCTCAGTCCTCCAAAGATGAGGGAACGTCCAGTGCACCCAGAGAAGAAATCGAGAAACCTGAGAAGAGAAAGAAGGCTAAGGCTTGCAAAGGGACTCGGGCGTCCAAGAGAACAAGAAGGGAGAAGATTCCTATAAGGAGACTAGAGGTCACTTCATCATCAAAAGACCCCAGTTCGTCCGACGATGTAGTGGAATTAGATTATATACCTGCTCCGCCTTCTCAAAGTGACATTGATGCGTTTGGAACTGATGATCCTCCCGCACCCGACATGTTAGAAGCTGAGCTAAGGGCCATTGAATCAACCCAACCGGGTAACCAAATAGAGGAAGGAGAGATTCCATCCATTCAAGGGATCGAAGTGCATGAACCCACGCAACAGAGTTGCCATGAGTTGCTGCTCCATAATACAACCAAAGATGACTCTACCGTTGAAGGAGAGCAAAGGGCAGAGGAGACCCGCAAGCTCGAAAGGACTGAAGAGCAACCATCACACGAAGGTGCCAGACAACTGTTCAGTGAAATGGGAGAAAGTTCAGCTGCAAGTAAGGAACTTGGCACCTCCCCCACCCCTCCGGTAACAGAACAGCTGCAAATCTGTGATGAGTCGGCTGAAAACCTCAAAGAACAGAATGCAAACTTAACCATATCATCAGCCCAAACAGTGCCTCGAGAATGGTTAATTGCCAGAGCCCAGCGCAAGGCCACCACCAAACCACCTATCGACCTCGAGGACATATTCTCACGCATAGACCAAGCTAAAGCTAAGGGGAAGAAAAAGCCCAAGGCATATTCCAGAATGACTAAAGATGAGCAAAGGAACCGTACTCTCCACATTGCCACCCCGCCTGCAGATAAGCCAACAGATCAGATTACACTGGCAGATTATAGCATCACGACTGTCCCCATTGGACGAGCCACTAAGGAGCAAGAAAAAGAAGAATTCAAGGATTCAGTGCAGAACATACTCAGGCAACTTGAAGAGATAACAGCTGAGAAGGATATGTATCAGGCCCATGTTGAACAGGCCGAAGGGTACATCGATCAACTCCTAAGACCATTACACAATGCCTCCGAATCCCACATTCCCCCGACAGCATTGGCACAGAGGACCACAACAGAATTTGAAGGAGTACGGGACACCGTGAGGGCTGTCAAGGAATGGATACAAGGCATCAGAAGAAGGGGAGAACGAATCCTTGAGGAAGTGAAGGAAATGGCTCGCCACCGAGAAACCACTTTAGTTAAGTTATTAGAGGTAAAGAAGGAATCCCTCCACATCCAGGAAGTGGCTGCCACTACTCTTCCCCTCATGAACGCTATTTTTTGGACCCATGCACAGATTCCTACATTACCCACCATCCTAGATCCTAATAACATCAGCACTCTTAGGGAATGGTACTGGACTATCAACATGAAGAATGATGCGAAGGAAATCATCGATAGAGAACACAATGCATGCGAGGTAATTCTGAAAACCATGCAGGAACTTGGCAAGATAATCCTTCAATCAATGGTTTCGGGATGGGTAAATGACCAATCCGATGAAGTGATACCACTAGACTAGGAGGAAAGATTGGGAACAAATAAGATCACTTATTCCACTAAGGACCTAGGCTTTGCCAATCAATTCCACTCGGACATGTTGTGCTTTGAGCGTAATCATTCCAAATGGCAAGATGGTCTAAAGCAGGTAGACCAATACCTCGAAGGCATGCAATATAAAATTTACCATCCTCCTATGCCTCCATTCAGTCTGCTTTTCAAATTATGTATCAGGTTCCAGGAGTATGTTCGTGAGGAACGTGCGACAGGTCAAGATCTCTAGCGGGAATATTTGCATGAAGAACGTCAATTTTTTATAAAAGGATTTGAAACTGGAAAAGAAAAAGTGCTTTCCTAAAAATGCACTTTTTTCCTTTTAAAATTTTGAAAAGTGCACTTTTGGCCAAAAGGGTCATATTTGACTTTCAAGTCGACTAAAATGTAAAACTTTATGAATGCACCTTTTTGGATAAGTTTGGATAAGTTTTAATTATCCTTTTGGGGTAGTTATTACTCATTTTGGGGTGGTTGTTGATATTTGCCTCCCATTTATGGGTATGGGCAGCCATGTTTTATGGATGAATCTGGGCCACTTGTTTAGATTAGATCTGGGCCATTCATCCAGTTTTGGAGCCTATTTAAAGGGGACTAGTTTCCCTTATTTTGTAAGAAGTTCTTGAATTGTTGCAAAAGCTCTGGCGAAATTTACAGGATTTAATGCAAAGTTAAGACTATTTCCAAATTTCCTTGTGAGTGCATGGTCTCCTTCTTCACTAATTTAGAAATGTTTCAGTTATGTTTATTTCCTTTATATAGCATTTTCAAGCAAACATCCGATAGAATCCTCGCAGTTCACACCATTGGGGAACGGCTGATTGCCTTTCTCTCTGCATGGTTAATCTGAACCTTTCATGCTTAGTTCGGTTATTGAATACTCACTATGAATGTAAAAGTTCTAATGTTGTAGTTGATAACATGAAAATCCTATTTTCCCTTGAAGATTGCACTAGATTTATGCGAACATTGTGCTTAAGCAGCTCTAGTTATTTGGAGGTGTCTATCTGTTTAATGAATCTGCTATCTTAGTTAAAATTTGTATTTCATGCATCTCTCTCTCCCTATCCTTCCCTCCTTTTTTCCTTTTTTTATCAAAAGAATCTGCAGCCCCATTGAAAACAGTATCAACTCAACTGAAATCATTTGATAAGAAAGATCATAAAGATTCCAAGGAACTCATCTATCAATCACCTATCTTACCGTAAGTCCCCCTTGTGTTTCCAGAATAAACACATCAAACCACTGAGAAATCCCACAGTCAAGACCTGACAATCGAAACCTTGAGGTTGTCCCCTTTTATCAAACTTAGAAAATAGCATTAGGGACTTCCTTATCTCAAGAGAGGATAGGATACTCAACTGGTTATTCTATTCTACGTTGGCCGTATGGAGTTTGCAGCAATGCGATTCCAGACACATCAACAGACTCCAATACTGATTATTAACAAAAACCAGGATGAAGCTGAGCAAGGAAGACCACTGAACTGTTGCAGGATCAGGACCCTGTCCACTGCCAAAAATAGAAACTCCATACTGCCACATACTAAAAATAGTAAGTAATGAACTACTGCTCCAAAAAGCATGATCTTCGCACCCAGTGACAGAGCATGGAAAGCTCAGTAGGACAGTATCACCAAAACAGCCAACCCCTAACTTACTAAAAATAGTAAGTTCTCGCCTCATTTGACCCTAATTCTTCATTCCACATAGGCTACGGGTCTCAGGAATAGGCCAATGGACCATTGGAAGTACATCAACGAGAAGGGGACATTACAATTCCCCTGGAAAACCCACCTGACGAGTCGCCACCACCTAGCAGAATGAAACTACCTGAGGGAGTCGTTGACAAAGATAGAGGAAGGCAAGTATAGCAAGAGGCACTAGTAGTTGGCTAACCTATACTAGGTGAGGAATCTTCGTCTAGTGAAGCAGAAGAGATTGTACTTCGTTTGGGTAAACCCAACCCAAGCGACCCCTTGACACTATGCGACATTGTGTCTCCCAGTTGGAAGGGGTGGCAAAGTTTTTGAGCAAAGTGGGACACATCACCAGGAGCATTGACATTGGCCAGGACCCTCGGATCACCTGTGTAGCAGAGAGGCTCCTAGTATTTATGATGGAAGGTTATGAAGCATAATTCTTCAAATGTTTCATGGCGAAAGGATGGCCAAAGATAGAAACACGGGACATGGTAGATGCATGGACTTCCACATGGTAGTAGAAGACCAGCTTGGCCCCCTTCGATCACTGTGGGGTATGGAGATTGCCTTTAGAGATTTGGTTCTGAAACACCGAAAGTTGGCAGTGGTTCATATAGAATCCGTGATTGGTCAACACGAATAGGCTGTTCGGGAGGCAAAGGCTATGCGGAAGACCCTCGCAGATCATATTTAGAAGGCCCAGGAACAATTGGCTCAAGAACACTCATGAGTCACATCTTTGGAAAACTCGGTGGCCAAGCATGTCCCAAAGTTGGACGAGAAGGAGAAGTTGAGGGCAGCACTAGAGAAGAAGGTGGCACACTTGGAAGAAGGCATGGCAAGTAGGGATGAGCGGTTGAAGGGAAAGGACCAAGAGTTGGAGAAAGTGTGTAACTAGCTCATGGAGGCGACATATATGGTCAAGACCGTGCGGGAACGAGAGTTGGTGGCAAAAAAGTGTCTCCAGCGCCTGCAACAGCGGCCAGATACCCCTCAGTCCTCTATTCTGCCAAGGATGTCCTCTCATCCTTCTCAGTAGTTGCATATAGTAGATTAGCTCCCATTTTGGTTTTCGTCATCTAGAAGACTTCTTTTTGGGGGGGGTTGATGTAGATGGCAAATATGCCGCTCATAAATAAATGTGAGTTGTTATGTTTTGTTAATAAGGAAGTGTAATTAGTTCCTGAGAGTTGTACAAATTGTAGTCTTAACCAACCACCTGGCACTATTATGTTGTTATTGTATTGGGAACAGTTCATGTTGTTGATGTACGGAATGACACATGATAATAAAGAAACATTATTCTGCCATATGCTGTGTTAAATATCTATTTGTTGTTACTTTGTTATTTCATTGTTATTCCTCTTGTTCTGTGAAATTATCCCATACGGCAGTAAACAAGTACCTAATTGTAAGTTGGATCATCTCCCTTCATTTTACTTTTGCATCCATATCATCAGAATCCCCTGAAGAAATCGCCTGTTCACCATTGGGGAAAAACTTCACACTTTCTCTGACCTGTTATAAAATGTATGGCATGCCACATCTAAAAGAAACCAGTGACATCTATTCTGAAAATAACATTTCATGACAACATAACTTATTAATAAATAAGGATTAATTATGCAAGTGGCTTAAAAAATTTGAAGCTAATATCAAACGCGCTATTTTTTTTCTAAATATGTTACGATGTAAAGATTTCCTATGCTAGATAGCAGTATTCAAAAATTGCATTCAATTTATTATATTTGAATGACATTGCTCTTTTTATTAATTATCAGGTGGCTCCTGTAGGACCGAACAGTGAAGATATGCTGGATGTTGAAGAGCAATTGAGATTTCTTGCTTATAGAACACATAATATGTCACTGGGTTTTCTCATGTCTCTATTGAATGACACTTTCTCTGGATGGATATGGCGAGATATAGGAATACCTGTATGTTCAAATTAATTTAAAACCCCTATCAATTGATCCAATGCTTTACAATGGCTTCTGATCTATGTTGTCTCCTACCATCTTATATCGCTTGTTTTTTTTACATGATTGCATTATTTTAAATGTAAAACAGTCATACTAACTCCTGATTTGCATTTCTATAGGCATGTTCCCTCTTTCCAAGTGTGCGTTGTGGTTTGGAAATGGGAGTCCTCAGTGCATTAGCAGCAACCAGAGGTGGTAATATTGCAGACTTGCTTCTTGGTACCAAAAATTTGCAGAATGTTTTAGGCAAGCAAGAATCACCATATATTTCCAGAAATCTTTCATCAAAGGTGCAAATATGTGCACTTCTAGACTCAGACGATCCTCCAGAGGAGGTTGCTTTAGCTGCAGCAAAATTAGTTGAGCAAGGTTTCCATACGGTAAAATTGAAGGTATCAAATGCATTAACATATGATACTATGTGCATGTAAATTGTGTGTTTTTATCAAAATGTGAATACACATGTATGTCACAACACAAACTTGCTTAACTCTGATTTCTTTCAATTTACAAGTATTTGATGGTTGAAATGTTAGTGAGAATGTTGAAGATCTATTGTTGCAGAAAAAGAAAGAATTCAAAATATTGAAAATGAAAATATCGTATACTCTACTTTGTCTACAGGTAGCTCGTAGATCTGAACCCCTAGAGGATGCAGCAGTTATTCGAGCTGTTCGACAAAAGGTTGGGCATCTAATTGAAATTCGTGTGGATGCAAACCGTAAATGGACATTTTCTCAAGCAATGCAATTTGCAACTGGTGTGAAGGACTGCAATCTACAATATATTGAAGTATGTGCTGAAACTATTGTCGATTGACATATTTACATCTTGAAATTCTTTCTTTCAAATTATTATTTTTGATGCAGAGCACACTAAACCAAAATTATTTACTCTTAAATCTACTAGTGAGATTCTTCCGTGGAAATATGCTTAATATATAAGTGAAGATATTCTACCAACAGATTTTCTATAGACCTGGGGAAAAGATAATAACTTCCAACTTGAATATGCTATAAAAATGTGGAGAAGAAATTAATATCCCAGTGGCAAGTTGACTACAATTGGAAGAAGATAGAAATAATCACTGGAAGATTTACTTTAGATCTACAGGTGATATCCCATTACCAAATCTGTTACAAACTTGGGGAAGAAGAGAGTACTATGTATTCAGCAGTAGAGGGATTTAATAGTAGCTTCGTAACAGTCAAGTGGCCATGTAGATGGCCAATACCAAATTTTGGAATTATGACTTGCCAGATCAAGCTTCTCGAAGCTTTAACATATCTTACATCATTTGGAAACTGCTTTAGACACCTTGATATCCTGATAAGCATACCCATTGTGTAAAGATCGGCTTTCCCACCAAAAATATAGAGAAGCAAACAAAACTGCCTTTTAAAATTTTGAATCTTATCATCATATACAGTAAATTAAGGCAAGTACATAGTCTTCATCTGCCACTGATGTTGATGAATTGGATGGAGCTAAAAGTGAGATTTTTTCTGCATAGGTTCAGTAAGCACAATTAACCATGGAAAATTATAATTTTGACACATTGTTTCCATTTCCTCTTTTCATCTTGGGTGTCTATAAGAATGAAGAGCATAGATCCTCTGATTTTTTGCTTTCAGTCGCTTTATTTGATTTCAATCTTGACTTGGGTGATTGGGAAAAACTTCGGCACTACTTTTGCATAGGTTCAGTAGGCACAATCAAACATTGAAAACCCACAACCTAGGCACCGACCTTTGAATTGCTGGGAGTAGATCAATATCAGATAAAGGTGCTTGGGGTACTCATGGACCAAAAGTTAATCATCAGCACCCATCCAATCATTTAGAAATTTCATGGTCATCTCTGTAAAGTCTAAAAGAGGCATATCAATGCATTATTGGGTTGAGGCTAGCTAATAGTAGCCAAGGCCAGTCATAACTACAAGAAGAATCTATTGTCTATTGAAAATAAAGGTCAAAAATACATCATAGATTTGAAGAACTAATCAGTAAGAGAGAAAGTAGCCTAATCTAATGGATGATGAGATCTGGATTTTAATAGAGAATGCTTGAAAAGCAAAAGCTGAGACACCATACAGCCAAACAAGGAAGAGATTCTAGGGTTGCAATCATGTTCAAAAGACAAAACCAACTCTCTCAGTGATCTTGTCCACTAGAAAATGGAAGATTATAAAATCTTTTGGCATAATTGTAAGTTTTTAACTTTGTGAAAGTCATGAAAACAAAGAAGGGAAAAGAAAAGAACAAGAGGATTGCAAAGGCTCTCATAACCATATTTATCTTCCAAAGTTTATGAAATGTAAAATGTTTAGACAAAGAATTGATACATTAATCTGGAAGTAAGGAGGACATGAAATATAAAGAGTCCCCAATGGTAAAGCAAATTTGGGATGAAGAAGGTGAGAACAAAATGGTTTTGATTGGAAAAGACTAGGATCAAGTGTTGAGAGCAAGAACATTCAAAATTTTCATGCATTATAAGGATGTATTAGGGTGAAAAGTTTGCTGGTTTTAAATTCTTAAAATAGATTATTTAGTGGATGGACTGGCATGGGAGAATAACAGCATTGAAATTTTGGATCAATGATCAGATGCACTAAAAAAACTGAAAAGAACATTCATGAGGCTTCTTTCAATGTCAAAAAGATAATGAAATGCATGTTTATGAACGAGTCAAATTTTCTTGTGATGCAGGAGCACCAGAGTACTTCAAACCGGCACCTTGATTTTGATCCCGGTGAGACATCAATCCCGGTATTGGCCCGGTAATGGTGTGTTCTTACCGGTTGGTTTTGAAGTGTATGGAACAAAGATTGAATCGAGTTGCGGCTGATTTTCGTAACTTGTGGATCGTTGAGCAATGTTGTTTTGGGCCTTGTCCAATGTTCTCAGAGGACCACGTGAAGTTTTATGCATTTGAAGATGTTGTTGGTGATTTGGGCCGACATGTTATCGTTTGCACGTTTCATCATGAACCGGTTGGTCTTTGGCCGACTTGATCGAGTTGTTATTGCTTGCAGATGGTATAAAGGGAAAGTTTAGAGATTCATTTGGTAGGACAGAGGTCGGAGAAAGTCGAGACCGAGCAAAGATGTAGTTTCCGGAAAGATTCTGATCGGGGGGGGCTGAAGTCCGAGTCAGTGCAGAACAGTGCAGGCTGTTACTGGAGGCTTATTTGTCGAGCAGAAGATCTGCGGATCTTAGATTTGTGTTGTATGGATTGTTTTGTAATCCTGGGCTGCGGTCCAGCATGTGTAGCCGCTGAAGGCTTATGTAATTCACTAACTGATTATAATGATTGATCTATCAGGTTACCGGTTATATCTTGTGTTCCTTCTACCAGTTAGGGTTGCTTACCGGTTATATCTTGTGATCTGTTATTGGTTGCCGGTATCTTGCATAGCGTTTTTGTGTTATGCCGGTATCTTGCATGGTGTTTTGTGTTATGAGCTGCAAGGCGGGGATGTCCTTCATTGGATCTCCCTACCTTGACTGCATCATCTTGTCTCTTGGAAATATCAAGCATTTTTCATACTGCATGCTTATATCAGATTGAATGCATAATTGCCAACTTGTGAGGAAAAATTATTGCATACACTTATTTTTATCATGTTGATCAACTAGTTCCAGTAATTCAAACATGTATTGTTCTCTTGCAGGAACCCGTGCAGCATCCAGGGGATATCATAAGGTTTTGTGATGAAAGCAACATGTTTGTAGCATTAGATGAGACTATTGATGACATTAAAGACCATCTTCTTGACAGGCTTTCCATTTTTGCACATCCTAGAATTGTGGCAACCGTAAGTAAAGAGAGAAAAGAAAGAAATCTAATATCAATAAGGAGTAGCATTGAATACAAAGACAGTCAACTGAATTTTTTGCTTCCTCCACTTTCTGTAATCTTAGTGTTAATATTTGTATTCTCAGGTGATGAAACCTGCTCGCCTGGGTGGTTTTGAACGTGTGGCATTAATAGCCAAGTGGGCAAATAAGCATGGGAAGATGGCAGTGGTCAGCGCAGCATTTGAAAGTAGTGTCAGTTTGTCTGTGTATGTTCAGTTTGCCTGTTTCATTGACAACAGGAACATAGGAATTAGAGCAAGTGATAAAACCAAAACTCCAAGGATTGCCCATGGCCTTGGAACATATAGTTGGCTCCGTGATGATGTAATGAAAGAAAAACTGCAATTCCAGGTGTACCCAGAAGGCGACAGAATTGAAGTGGATGTGAATGATGCTGCAACTATTCTTCAAAATATGGTAGTAAATCCTGATACTGTCAATCCAAGCTGTGTCGGAGCAAAGATTAAGTCGTATAAAATGGCAGTGCTTTATAATGATGCTTGCTTCTCTTTTCATGTAATGGACACTGGAATAAATGACCAAACTGTAAGTCTTCTATCCTTCAATAATAAAATAAATGGACAATTATTTTCATTGCTCCATAAAATTACAGATATACAGTTTTAACTTTTAATTGAAATTTTGAAACAATTCTTGTAATTTGAGTACTTATATGGTTCACTTCCAAGTGATTACATCTTTTAAGGTTGTATACAACCTGCATTCTTCCTTGCCAAAGTATCACTAATTGAATATTCTTATGGCTGAGGGAAATATTCAGGAGAAAACAGTACTCTTCCTCCATGGTTTCCTTGGCACTGGGAAAGATTGGCTGCCAATAATGGAAGCTTTATCAATCTCTGTAAGATGTATATCAATTGATCTACCAGGACATGGAAAAACGAGTGTGCAGAAGGATTGCAATACCTTCCAAAATAATGGGAATGCTCAAATTCTTTCTTCAGAAGTCAATAATCAGAGTAACCTGACAGAAAGAAATTTCTCAATAGAATACCTTTCAGAAGTTCTATCTGAGCTTATATGCCAAATTACTGAGAAAAAGGTGGTTCTTATTGGATACTCAATGGGAGCAAGGATTGCATTATACATGACCTTGAAATGCAATAAGAGGGTACATGATAATTTTTCTTCTGTACTTTTTTGGTCTAAGTGCTCTTTTGAAACTGTACAAGTAGCTAAGTATCACTCTAGTATTTCCTAATAATTTCCTTTTTCTTTTAAAGATTTCTGCCACTGCAGTTATATCTGGAAATCCAGGACTGCAAAATCCTGACATGAGGATAACCAGGTCTGCACAGGATGATGCTTTGGCTGAACTATTACTTAGTACTGGCATACCATCTTTCGTAGAAATGTGGTATAAAAAAGAGATGTGGGAAAGGTATGTAGAATGTATTGCTTAAGAAGAAAATTTTGTTTTGTTGGCAGTTTATTTTTAAACATGCAATGTCATCTTAAAAGCAATGTGTTCCTCTATACCTGTCAATTTACAGCACTAATGATTTTCATCGACACTCTCCAGCTTAAGATCTCACCCACATTTCAAAAAATTAATTCAAAGACGCATTCAGCATGGTAACATCAAAGATATGGCAAAGATGTTGTCTTCACTAAGCATTGGCCGACAACCGTACGATCTCTCTGCTTCCCTTCTTTTTTCCAAAGAGTGTGACACTTCAATGGCTATCATGTAGAACAAACATAAGATACTATCAAAAGTTACAAAAAATGCACAAAGGGATACAGACAAAGAGAAACCCATAATATTTGTTTTTAATTCCTTGATAGTCCAGGACTACCTAGTATAATTTCAATTAAAGTCAGGTGGAATTCACGCCTACCCGTAGCAATATCATTTTGCGCTTAATCCAAATTTATGGCAGGTCTCTATGGCAAGATTTAAGTGGCTGCAAGGTGCCTCTTCTTGTCATTGTGGGAGAGAAGGATAGTAAATTCATGAAAATTGCTCAGCAAATGTCTAGTCAAAAAGGTATATTTCAACCTGATTTTTCAGATTAGTGCAATCATACTACCTATGTTATTTGAAAAATTAATCAGTTTTATCATTGGTGTTGATGGGTTCTGTAATGCATGATACAGCTGATACCCAAGAACATGAAAAACAAAGAGAAGATCAATTTCATCAGATCACAGTATTGGAGGTTGATGAATCTGGTCATGCTGTGCTCTTCGAGAATCCATTGCCTGTAATTAATGCAATACGAAAATTTGTTATGTGAACACCTGACCCAGGCTTAAATTTTTAGACTCAACTTCTACTTACCATTATTACTCATGGTGGCAAAAATGTGTTTTCATTGGAATTCTCAAATTATTGTATAGTTGGGATTAAATTCTCTGCAAAAAGAAGATTCTAGAGGATAGATTGATCTGATTCAAGAAACTCGAGAAATGATATGCAGAGAGAAATGGTAGCATTTGTTTCCATGTACTCCCTCCAAATCCACTAGCCCTGTATTGGCTAAAGATTGAAAGGGTTTATCAATATCTTAACTGAGTTGCAGGATTATAAAGTCTTTATCTTTCTTAGAATCTAGCTGCTCAAATTTATCTCCATTCAGGTTTATTTTGGTGAAATTTCTTTGCAAAGGATGGTGCTTGCTAGTGTGCTTTTACAGATTTATCTTTATCTCTGTCCTCTTAATGGATCGATTGTCTTGTTTGTTCTATTCCTTACTGCATACTTTCTTGAGATGGTTAGAAGAAAATGCTAGGCAATCTAAATGATCTCAACACCTTTTGGTAACCATAAATCTTGTTATCTCTAATCTTTATATCTAATATAAATGACCAAATAGTTACACAAAATATTATTTATTGTTATTATGTTCATCTTCTACATTTTTTTATCTATAAGAGGCATAAGCCTGAGAGAAGCAAGAGTGGAAGTAAGAATTAGAGATTTTTGTTGATTGCAAGAAGGATTTATGTGCTCTAAATAAACTCTCAGTAATTATTTTTGGTGAAAGAAGAGAGCACATTGTGAGCATTTTCTCCTTCCAATAGGTTTTAATTAGAGACTTTTGTTGATTGCAAAAAGAAGAATTTATATGTTCTATTTAAATTCTTTGTAATTATTTTTGGTCAATGGAAGAACAGTGTGAGCATTTTCTACTTCCGATAGGTTTTTGCCATTCAAATTTTCATGGTCTTGATATTGGTATCGAATTATTTATGTTATAAATTTATGTCAAATGTCTTGACATTGTTGTCTAATTGTTCTCTTTGTTTCATACAGCACACTCTTCATTTTATTTCCAACAATTTAGAACATAAATTCTAGCACTAGTTATAAGCATGATTATCAATTTAAAGTGTAATTTAAATAAGACACTATATACATCTTTAACTTCTAAAAAGTATTGAATTTTGGGAGGTTATAGATTAAGATATGTTCACATTAACAAATGGAAAGCGAAAAAGTATGTTATAATTACATAGTTCATAACAATCAAAGTGAATGGAATGATGGTTGTAAGGAGCTGTGATGACTGCGAGGAGAGGCGTCTGTGTGTTGGAGAGGCCCTAGCTGCGTTTTCGGCCTGCGTGGTGGGCTGCGCTAGCAGCGTTTGGGGGTTTCTTTGTTTGCCAGGCTGCGTGTTTAGAGTGGGGTGTTCGTGGTTGTTGGTTTTTGTGCGTCATTGGGGTTGGGTGTTGTTTTTGGCGCAATTTGGTGTGGGCCTGGGCACCTTTCGTTGATTGTTCTTGTGGGCTCCCTTCCCTTCTGTTGCTTGTATTCTTTTTTTGTGCATGCAGGCGTTGGGCGTTGTCTTTGTTGGAGTTTGTGTGGGATTAGCTCTGTGTGCTTTTTTTTCATCTACGACCTTGCCATGGCTGTGCATAGTGGACCTTGGTTAAAGCAAACGATCCCCTTCAAAGATTTCATTGATTGGTCAGTCTTCACCTTCAAGAATGAATGAATTTTCTGACTTTGGGATGAACAAGTTAGGTTGTAAGGAGATTTCTTCTCAAAATGGAGGTTTTCAGCCTTCAAAGATGAATGGTTGTCTCACAAGAAGTGAACATAGGTTGGTGCTTGTGATTCAACCTGACACGGTGGAGGAAGATGTAACTTATGTTGTTAATCATGTTGTTCGTGGGGATTTGAGTCTCGCTTCCGTTTTTGGAATCATGAATCCAGAGGGAGAAATGGAAGTGATGTTGGTTGCAAACAGCTACTTTTTGGTGGTTTATTTAAATAAGTCTGATTGAAATTGGGCCTTCGAAGGAGATCCTTAATTTTATAGTCAAGTTGGCCTTTTTATTAAACCCTGGCATGTGGGCTTCAATCCTACAGAGGAAATGTTGTAGATGGCAAATGTGTCGCTCATAAATAAATGTGACTTGTTATGTTTTGTTAATAAAGGCAGTGTAATTAGTTCCCAAGAGTTGGGTTGATTGCTAATGGTTGGCAGTCTTAATCAATCGTCTAACACTATTTCTATTGTTATTGTATGGGGAATAGTCATGTTGTTGATGTACCAAAATTACACATGGTAATAAAGAAACATCATTTTGCCATATGCTTTGTTAAATATTCAATTATTTTTATTTTGTTATATTGTCATGTTTGTTTGTTATGTAAGTAAAAACTATTTCATTTGTTAGGAAACATTTTGGCACCATTGCCAATACAAATTTAGAGATCAATATGACAGCAGGTGGTATGCACACGTAATGAGCTGAGCATTTGAACAGCAAATATGTGTAACCCAAAGTGACAACAAAGAAGTTGTAACACAAGAAGCACAGGAAGATCAATTGACGAAAGACTTGGTGGATCTGTGGGAAGTTTTAGTCACGCAGTACGTCCAAAGGGAAGCTTGGGAGCGAGCGGTCCCTAAAAGCACGATATGCTCTGAATTCACAGTGAACCCTGCGGTCTTTGATCTTCTCAGAAGAATCCTAAGGTTGTTGGCATGAAACCTGATCGAATTGCAAGACCAACGGGAGGAAACTAATAGAGAGCAACGTCGGCAACGGATACTACAATGATACTAAGAGAGGACTTGTAGGGAGGAAGAAGAGTAGGATACTGGCAAACATTGTACCCCTAGCAATTAATGCCCCTATGACCAAATAAAAACTAGCTTACCAAAAACACTCGAGGAAGGGGAGAGATTGGTAAGAATATCTCTCTGCCTAAGAGAGCAAACTGAAAGGAGACAATGGTTATGAGGAATCCTTGAAGGTTCGATGAGTCTAGCAAGACGTAGGAGTCGGAGTGCCTGTCGAAGCCATAGTCGAGGGAAAAACACAAGTATTTATACGTGGAAAACCCAACTGGGAAAACCACGGTGAGATGGGACTCACAAGTTAACTATCTGCAGTAATAGGTAACTAACCGGTTAAGGTCTACAAAGTGCTCTGCTAGGAGCAAATCCTGTTAAAGATCTCAAAGCCCTGTTAAAGGTAGTACCTTGTTAGGAGTAACCTCGATAGAGGATTTCAAACCCAAACTAATGGATCACCTAGTTAGAGGATTTGTACAATGAAGCTTGTTAGAGCTTATCTGGTTAGGGGATTTGACTGTTGTAGTGATTAGAAAACAACAGGTAGTGTGATCTAAAAAT
This sequence comes from Cryptomeria japonica, assembly GCF_030272615.1. NCBI lineage: Eukaryota > Viridiplantae > Streptophyta > Pinopsida > Cupressales > Cupressaceae > Cryptomeria > Cryptomeria japonica. The sequence continues at coordinate 143,693,241 of NC_081413.1, read as the reverse complement.
AGCACATCTTGCTTGTATAGATCCTCTTCTGCTCACTCAAAACTGCATCACCGACATACTCTGCAACTCCTTCAGTAAATCGCATCAACTTATCACTTGTATTTTGCATCATAAAAATAGTTCATCACAATGTCATTATATAGACATTAGATTTCATGTCGGCTTAGGAACCTTATCACAATTTCCTAGGTGCAGTGTATCTAGACAATCTTTCATAACACATCACAGATTGCCACCAAATCTGTCGGTTAGGGATAACTCATCACACAATTAGTGAAACCAATTAGAACACCGATACCGGTTAAGAGTTAGCCTTTTCCAACTCATAGACCAATTGTCCTCCACTTGCCTCTTTGATGATCTCCGCAGTATCTCCAAACTGGTGTCACGTCATTCTTGCATATATCAGTTGTCTACATATACTGGTTAGACACATTCAAAACTGATTGGACTTCTCTATGCAAATAATATCGGTTTGCAAGACAAAGACTTAGGAGTAGTACCGATTTGTCTTAACTAAGATGACTATGACAATGTGAACATGTGTGTGTGTATACATGTTCCATCAATGACAATGCATGAAGTCATCCATTACAAAAATCATCATCAAGCCAACAATCTCCCCCTTTGACATTGATGGCAACATTTAGAAAATTTTACAACTTTACAACTAAATGTGCTTACAAAAATTGTACATACATATTTCTACTCTCCCTTTGACAACAATGTCGAATTAAAAAGTAAAATACATATATATTATATCAAAAATTGCACCAAAAACTACATATACAAAAATATAAGAGTTTTTCAAGGAGTGTTCACTGCAATTTTCAAGAAAATGTCACTAAAAATAATCTTCATCTAAGTAAAATCATTATCCCATGTTTCCAATAATGTTTCAATGATCTCAATAGTTGTCATAACTTGTGCAGCGAATTCTTCCATTGCATTCACTGTGCTCATCTCTGGAGTCGCCAAAATCGCTTCTGCATCCTTGTATGCCCTTTGTAAGATGTCCACTTTAGGTCTCAATTGGTTCTTTAGTTCTTTCAAGGATCGGAGTCTCTTAGCTTGTTCACAATCATAAACATCTGACCGATGTTGCAAATCATCAATTGATTTGCCAAAAGCTAAGGCTGAATCCTGTAAAGGTATGTAAGCAATACATATCCTTTCCAGTTCCTGTTCTGTCTCTTCTCGCCTCTTCTTCAGATCAGGATAGAAAAATGAAATGTTAGATGTATAGGCCAAAACCCTTCCTCCAGTTTCAACAGGAGTTCTCAAAAGATCTTTATTTACAGATAAAGCAATCTTCCCTTTATCAATATCTGTCAATAATTGCTCTCCCCTCTTCTTTCTGTAATTCTTCTCAGCTAAAGTTTGTGCAGCTTCTTCAAGCGATTCCAGTTGGTCAGAAGCATTAGCAACCAACTGTCCAAGCTTGTCGATAGGAGTTGACAAATTGCCAATGTCGGTCTCTGGTAGGAGACTTGACAGGATGTCAACAACAGTTTGTATAGTTTCTGCTTCTTTTCTCTTCTCTTTTAGCTTTTTCTTTTGAGCTCTAGATTGCATCATTGTAGAAATCTCCATTAGTTCAGATGCACTCATATTATCTACATCTATAGGTCCTTTGATGCTTATTGAGTCATCCTCATCATCAATTTGCTGCTTCACCTTTGCTTTTTCCTTTTCAATTGTTTTCTTTACTATCTTCTCCTTTGTTTTCTCTTTCTCTTCATCCTTTTTCTTTTCAGTTTCCTTCACTTCAACCTCTTTCTTCGGTTTCTCTTTTTTTGCCTTTGTTTCTCCTATTTATCTGTAGTAACCGGTGGCAATTGATTTTCATCTTGGTGATCTTTTTTTGGTGGCGGTTGAATATCCACACTAGGTTCATTGACCGGTGCTTCAGCTGCTTCCTGTGTATCAGTAGTGTTCGGTTGTTGTATAGGTTCCTTAACTGGTTCAATGATATTACCAGTTGTATCAATAGTGTCCTGGATTTCTTCAGTATCATCTACAAAGAAAATAACCGGTGGAGAAGTTGTGTCATCCTTATTCTTAATAGGATAGACAACATCTGGTGTAATAATCTCTTCTTCATCTAGCTATGGTTGAGCTCCAGTCTCTGTTTGGTCATTTTTATGAGACTTCAATTGCTCATGCATCCTTTGAATGTCTTTAGCTATCCAGTGAGTATCATCCTCAACAAATTGAACCTTTCTAGCCAATAACTTCAATCTTCTTGACTTAGAATGAAATTGTCCTTTGAAATTATCAAGCAATGCTAATAATTCATCTCTAGGTAACTCGGAAAAATATTGAAGGAAAACTCTATCAATAATTTCTTGATCTTGTTCTACAACCATTTTCCACTTATTTGCAAGAATAGAATACAAAGAATCGGAAATATCCTTTTCAATATCCTGAAGCAACCGATTGTATTGACACAAGTAGTTGATTACCTCTTGAACAATTTGTTGTTTCTGACCATCATCAAATGAATCAAAACATTCTTTCACATTATCAAACTGTTTCCTCCCTAATGTTTTTAATGTCCTCTCAAAATCAGTCATAAGCTTGTATGATGAAACATTAATAGGAGTACTTTGCTTTGAAATGTCTCCTACTGGTTTGGATTTCTTACCAGTCAATTTCATCTTCTTGGGTTCCTCTTCAATGTCAATATCCCCAGGTTCCTGCTCGAAGAATGAGGTTCCTACCTCTCTTCTTTGTTGCAGTCTGCTTCTTTGCATATACTTTGGGTGTCGATTCCTTTTTTACTTGAATTTTTCTTGTTACCCTTGTACCGGTGGACACTGAAGGTGTTTGCTCAACTTTCTTCTTCTTCTATTTGGCACTACTGGGTTGAGCAGGTGCAATCTGTTCCTGGTAAGTTCCCAGTCTTTTCTTCTTCTTATCCTTGGGAGATGTCAAAGGTTGTTGGCATAACCGATTAGTAAGTCATAGTTGACTTCATAACTCATTTCTTCCATCTCATCTTCCCTGGGTTCAATGGCCTCCATAAGGCAAAAATCAGTTGTAACTGTGAAACAGATGTCTTTTACAAAGTGTTTCGCCACATCTTCAGGTAGCCTTAACCTCATGCTCATCTTCTTTTGGAACTCATTAAAATATGTGTTCATGGCAACAGGAAATGTGTTCTTTACAGCCTTAATGTTGTTCTTTATTTGAGTTGTAATCGGTATGTCCTTAGACCATTGAATGTCACCAATTCCTATTAGGAAATTCTGAAAATAGAAGAATAGGCCAATCAACAGTTGACCATACTTGAACTTTTGACTGTTGTCCTTCTTAATTGATTTTACGTTCAACATCAATTGGCTCCTCATTGGCTCTCATAAGTCATAATCTGATTTCTCTGCAATCATCTTGTAAGCTGCATGCACAGCAGTAGATGACACACTCTTCATCTTGCTGGAATGAAATATCCTATAACCAATGACCATAGTTGCAAATCTCACTACTTGATCTATAATATTGTTGACCGAAAATGCACGACTGTCGGTGCAATCACAGTATCTTTTGAAATTGTCCTCAACTTTGGAACTTCACTGGTTTTCTAAAACCAATCACTGCATGAATTGCTTCCTTCGTGATTTTGTGCGACCTATCAAGATACATATTCTCTCCATGCACACGACTAAGGATTATCCTAACATGCTCTTCCTCAAAGTCTTCAAGAAAATATGTCGCATTATGAAAACCTTTTTCATAAACCTAATGTACTCGGGTTTGATTTTCCCGCTTTTATCACACAAAGATTTGAGTTGTGAATAGATTGGCAGTGATCCTAGATCCTCAATTTTATAGTCTATATAACTGGATAAATCACCTTTGATCATAACACCATCAGTAACTTGAGACAATGCATTATATGATACTATTTTGTCTAATTCCATAGACTCCATAGGTTCAGCAGTAATCATAAGTCTCTCTGCTTGAGTAGACGACGATGCCATTCTAGATAATCTTGATTTGAGAGAGATTAACAAAAGAATACCTTATTCCCTTCGCGCTGGCAGGGTTTCCGGTTGATCTCTCGAATGCACACCCGTTTCGCCTTCTCTAATCTTTGAATCTGATTCAACTTTCGATTTGTAACACAAATTTGCTCACAATCAGCTAACAATTCTCTTTTTCCCTCTGTAGGTGCTCAAAAACTCTTCTTCGAATGCAATTAGGGTAAAAAAAACTTAGTAAAACTCTCTTTTATAAACTTACCCACTGCATTAATTACTCAACCGATAGGGTAACAAACCCTAAAAATATCGCTTAACAAACTCACCTATACCGACAGGTATATAACCCATTGGTAATCCTTTGAAAACTAATAGACAATGATATCAAGAATTTTCATAATACAACTCGAAATACAAAACTCTCTTACCATACACTCTTCAAGGGGTCTGGAAGTAGATTTACCGCTATGCTCCCCTTAGGCTTGTTGAAAAACTTAATTCACCAGTGCAGGATTCTCCACACTGGGTGAAGGGTTAGATTATTCTGCTTGCTTGTCCCCACTCTTCTTCTTCCAGATTTTGTTCATCTCCCCTCTGGTTTCCTCAACATCGACCTTCTGCTTATCTTTCTGATCTTCAGAGTGGGTAACCAATTTGTTTTTCCTGGTTCTGCAAAATTTTGCCATGTGTCCCTGTTTGTGACAATGATAGCTGGCCATCCCAGATGATCTCCAAGGTCCTACATTACGTCTTCCAATTCTCCTTCTATAGTTCATAGCCACATGTCCATAATTATTCCAAATGGTGCAAATCACATTTGTTACCTTTTCCATTTTATATGGACTGAACCGGTTGACATAGGGTTTCTGCCAATTCATGTTTCTCTAGTTGTCATAGGTCCTTCTCCAGTCACCATTAGGTCTTGGATTCATGTGAGGTGTCGGATTGTTTGCTCCATATCTGCATTCAATTGATCTATGTTCATACATGTTGCATGTGAAACAATGACCTTCAAATCTTCTAGACACATACCTAGCATTAGCATTATAGCATGTGTTCTCATTATGTCTGCTTCTACACATATTAGCAGTATGTCTAGGTTTGTGACAAATAAAGCAAACAGGTTTGAAAGCTTTCTTACCAGTAGGCTTGTTAGCCTTGGGAGCAGTTTTACCTTTGTGCATGTTGCTCTTGGTACCAGAAGATTCTCCTTTCTCAGATGTATTGAAACCTAGTCCAAATGTGTCCCCTTTCATCCTCTGAGATTGGATCTTCTCATCTAGCATAGAAGAACTCTTATTGAACTTTTCAAGCTTCCCATTAAGCCTCAATAAGCTCTTTGGTAAGATCTTCATTGTGTTTTGTCAGAGTCTCTCTTAGAGATATTGCCATTTCAAGATCTAACTGCAAAGCATCCTTCTCTTCCTTCTCCTCATGCCAATGTTCATGCAAAGCTACATTCTCCTACTTGATCTTAGAAATCTCATGATCTCTCTCTTTGATTAGCTCTTCAGTTGCCCTCCTTGCTTCAAGTTCTCTCCTCAGATTTAGCTTTTCACCATTCAGTTTTTCAACTTCTTCAGCCAATGCATCAATGTTGGCCTCATCTGAAGAACTATTGTCAGATATCTCCAATAGTTGCTCGGTTAGCTCTCTCCTTTTAACTTGTGAAGCTTTAAATCTGACCCCCAGGGTTTCAAGCTCTTCCTTGGTTGCATCAAGCATTCTAGCCATCTCTAAATAACTCATATCCCCCATAGTGTCTTTAGGGTTTCCTTCCAAGCGATTAAACCTTAAGGAAGTTAGGCTCTGATACCAATTGATAGACTTATAAAGCACTGAGAGGGGGGGGGTGAATCAGTGACAACAAAAACAATACCACTTTAAACACAGACCGGTAAAGACAGTTAACCAGTTTACTTAAAACTATGCATACAATCCAAAGTGATATTAAAGAATCCACAACAAGTAAAACATCAACCATAACACAAGTGTTTATATGTGGAAAACCCAACTGGGAAAAACCATGGTGAGATGGGACTCACAAGTTAACTATCTACAGTAATAGGTAACTAATCGGTTAAGTTCTACAAAGTGTTCTGCTAGGAGCGAATCCTATTAAAGATCCCAAAGCCCTGTTAAGAGCTATACCCTGTTAAAGGTAGTACCTTTTTAGGAGTAACCTCGATAGAGGATTTCAAACCCAAATTAATGGATCACCTAGTTAGAAGATTTGTACAATGAAGCTTGTTAGAGCTTACCCAATTAGGGGATTTGACTATTGTAGTGATTAGAAAACAACAGGTGGTGTGATCTAAAAATAGCACATCTTGCTTGTATAGATCCTCTTCTGCTCACTCAAAACTGCATCACTGACATACTCTGCAACTCCTTCAGTAAATCGCATCAACTTATCACTTGTATCTCGCATCATAAAAAATAGTTCATCACAATGTCATTATATAGATATTAGATTTTATGTTGGTTCAGGAACCTTGTCACAATTTCCTAGGTGCAATGTATCTGGACAATCTTTCATAACATATCACAAATTGCCGCCAAATCTGTCGATTAGGGATAACTCATCACGACCGGTGATAACTCATCACACAATCAATGAAACCGGTTGGAACACCGATATCGGTTAAGAGTTAACATCTTCCAACTCATAGACCGATTGTCCTCCACTTGCCTCTTTGATGATCTTCGTAGTATCTCCAAGTTGGTGTCATGTCATTCTTGCATATACTGGTTGTCTACATATACCGGTTAGACACCTTCAAAACCGATTGGACTTCTCTATGCAAATAATACTAGTTTGCAAGACAAATACTTGGGAGCAGTACCGGTTTGTCTTAACTAAGATGACTATGACAATGTGAACATATGTGTGTTTACATGTGCCATCAATGACAACAAATGAATTCATCCATTACAAAAATCATCATCAAGCCAACACATACAAAGGCTACTTGTCCAAAGAAAACATTTTGTGACATTTGTCACGTATTGGCACATTCCATCAAGGAATGCCCATAAAATCTCAAAACAAGAAGCACACAAGTACTCTTCGCCTAAGGGGAACAAGCAACCCCTCCGACCACACTTCCAAAACCACTTGCCAACTCTATTACATCTCCTAGAGGGTATCGAAATAACAGGCAAGGGAACAATAAATAGCAATAACAACACCTCACAAAGGAGAATACGGTACGACACAAAGGGTAGACCCATGATCCAATGTCAGAGTTGGGGTGAGTGGGGTTACTTTGCGTGGGATTTCCAGAGTGGCCAAAGTAACAATGTAGGGTTGCTATGCAAATGGTGTGGACCCAAAAATCATGAAGAAACCGGCTACTCGAAACAAAAAGAGGTGAATATGCTAGACGTGAAGGAGTTAGATGAGGAAGTACTAGCGATTACCAGACTCCAAACTAAGAAGGCAGTATATCTTGACCCTCATACAAAGAAGGAAAGACTTCTAGAGGCTAAGGTTGACGTTGAACGGGTGATGGCAGATGAATGAAGGTGTCGAGCGAAGCCGCCAGTAGTCCACTATGGTCGGAGTCAAAGAAAAATATCATAAGACAAATGTTGCAGACCATTGTATCTGTATGGGTATCCGACCTTTTGTAAACCATTCCACAACTAAAGATGGTCATCACCAATGTAGTTGGTGACAATGCAGTTAGCCAAGAGCCCAACAAGCCAATAGAGAAGCAACAAGCAGACGGGCCATTGACCCGCTATTGTTGATGGTAGGCATTGGGAGGAAACCGACCCTAGTCGAAATAAAAATAATGGGATGCAAGTTAACAAACACCAACGTCGATAAAGGCTCGGGCATAGACATACTACCAGAGGAGACTTGGAAGGGGCTTGGAAAGCCAACGCTTTGGCCACCAACTTTCCATCTGGTATGTGCTGACCAACACGACATTAAACCACTTCGAACGCTCATGGAACAGAAGGTCGCCATTAGCACCCAACATTTCTTTCTTGACTTTGTTGTCATTCCACTGGAGAAGAAGGCATACGACGCCCTCCTTGAAAGAGGCTGGCTAATCATGGCGAAGGAAAACCACAATTAGAATAAGAATACACTCTCCATTGAGAATGATGAGAGGAAATACGGAATTGACCTACAGAGTTAGAAAGTAATCCAAGAGTTGGCATCGAACTCAAAGTTCGAGAATGGAGAGCCCAAGATGGAGGAATGAGGGACAATAGAGCCCAATGATGAAGAGGTGTTGGAACTTGGAAGTTTCTCGGAGGATGAGACAAGATCCCTCAAAGGTTTGTTTCATTGGCAAATGGAGGACTACGAAGCCTTCCCCCTCGAGTGTAACATGTTGCGGATTGGGGAGATTGAACAAGTTACTAGGGAGATCGAAGAAATTGGTACGGAAAAGGTCACCTTCCCTCCGAAATACGAAGAATACGAGGGAGTGGAAAGAATAGATGATACACCAATTCAATAGGGATACGATGATAAGGTATGAGGAACCAAATATAAAGAAAGTTGACTTAGGGGAACAAAACAACCCGAAGGTGATATTGGTAGGGGACGGTTAGAACCCTGTACTCAAGGCAGAAGCATTTAGAATCTCCATGGAGTACAAGGATGTCTTTGCATGGACGTACAAGGACCTTAAAGGGGTACCCCCAAAGTTGTGCATGCATAGGATACCTCTCATATCGGGTGCACAACCCATCGGAAGAGACCGTATAGAATGGATAAAAATAATGTGGTTAAGGTGCAAGAATAAATTGAGGGGAACAATTTATTCTCATGGGTAGGAAAAATTATAAGAGACAGACAATCATGATTCGTCGGTGCTTCATCTCTAGAAGGGAGAGCATTGAGAAAAATGGTAAGAATTATCATCCTTTTGCTCCAAAATGTCCTTATGGATAGGAGGATCTTTAGGAGAGGGGTGGAGTGTCATAAAAATAGCTAAGAAACTATCACATCCATGAAATTTCTTCATTGTAGAACTATTTAATTACTTGAAAATGCAATGAGTTATTCAATGAAACAAGTTTTCTTTGTAAACTATAACATATTCCACTAATTAACCAATTAAATGATATGAGATTATAATAATATGATTAATTAAGTAATGCAAGTACATAAGCAATAAATTTAAAAAATGATTGCACCAGAATCTAAAAAAATTATGACAATAACTCATATAAAAATTAAATGAGTAAAAAATGCAAATCATGAATTAGTGGATAAAGGGTACATTACACCAAGTGTGTCAATATGTGTTGCACCAATAATATTTGTGAGAAAAAATGGATGCCACTTTTTAGTTATGCATTGACTAAAAGCAATTGAACAATGCTACTATTAAAAACCAATTTATGTTGCCATGTTTGACCAACTAAGGGAGCACAATATTTTATCTAAGATAAACCTATGATGTTAATATTATTAAATCGAGATATTAGAGGGCAGTATCTTTTAAAATGTTTCCCAAACTATGAGTTCGTGGTTTTTATTTTTGGTTTAACCAATGCCCCTACAACATTCATGAACCTTATGAACCACATTTCCCAAGATTATTTGAACCAATTTGTCCTTGTATTTATAGATGATGTTTCGTTTTTTTGTGGAAATCAAAAGGTGCAATCAAGTTATGTTTACCTAGTACTTCATTTCTGTAGGACACGAGATATCACTGAGAGGGGGGTGAATCAGTGATTATAAACAATTTCAAACAATGTGTGCAACCAGTAGGATAATGAAATCACTAACAAGTAATCACACATAGGAGCACATCACATAACATCGGATATACGAGGAAAACTCAATGTGGGAAAAACCTCAGTGAGAAAAATTGTTGGAGATCTACTGCTCCAATCCAGCCTCAAAGTGAAATAAAAGTTGTACTATATTTAGGGCACCAACCCCTATCAATTTATGGGCACCTACCCAAAGGAGCACCAACCCCTATTCTATTCTGAACACCAACTTAGGGAGCACCAACCCCTGCACCGAGCATCTACTTAGTGAAATACAATGAGATATAAATTCAATACAATGATAATCATCTGGTTACAAATGAGTTTTGTAAGACCTGCAAACTATTCACTCTAGCGATTAAACTTATTTTTTGTATTACTGCTTCTTTGTTCTACCGGTCTTTTGTTCTTACTTTCTGAAACCTCTACAACTCGGTTTCAGCCTTACTGGATCTTCTCTGAAACTCACCTTGCTCTCCTTCACTCTTTGTCAATCTTGTTGGCATTTGATGAACCAATATGATAATATGATGATAATGTATGTTGTTATTGATGTCAATAACTGCAAGTGAACCAGTATGAAGAGTTGTAGTAAACCGGTGTCTGGGTTTCACTAAGTGTGACTACCAGTTGGTAGTTTCAGCTCTAGGGTTTTTGGTTTGGCAATCCAGCTTGTGCAATGCAACCGGTGACATTCTGTGATGAGTTAGCTAAGAGATGAAGATGAGATCGAGATGTCACGCCAGCTTTGTGCACGTGAAGGATTTCCTTGAGGATCTTGCATGTGAAGATTGACTGTATTAAATGTCTAACTCGGGAATGAACATTCTTCCTAGCGGTATGAGAAGAAAGCGTGATGAGTTATTGATTTCTATGTGCGGTGAAGAATAGACGATGCAGAATGACTTGTGATCTGTTTGAGATTGCTTCACTCTATGGAAAGTGTTTGGATGGTCAGGATTTGACCGACTGTAATAGTAAACCTAAAAGCTTAGGGTTTAGTGTCTATGCTACCGACCTAATTGTTGTCTATAAGGTCAATGATGTTTGTTATTGTAAGTTGTTGGGAAAAGTTGTGTGTGTATCTAAGTGATGAGATACTTGCCAGACCAGTGAGAGAAAACTATAGAGTGTGATTGCAGAGTAGAGGAACTGAAAAGGATCTGCCTTAGCATATAGTGTTCTTATCAGATCAAAGTTTTACCTGTTGTCTTCTAACCATTTCAACAGAAGCAAAATCCCTTTGTCGGGTAGCTTTAACAGGCTTACTATAAATCCTCTAACCAGGTGTCTCAAGTTCATTGAGTTCTTTAAATCCTCTAGCAAGGTAACCTTTAATAGGGTATATAGTCATCCCTTAACCGGGTGATCTTTAACTGGATCGGTTCCTAGCATAACCTTATTGTAAAGTCTTTAACCGGACTAGGCTCCTAACAGAGCGAGCTTCAAAAGAGTTCAAAACAAGCTTGTGGGTATTCATCCCCACCTTGATTTTTCTCATTTGGGTTTCCACGTGAAAAATATGTGTCATGAGCAGAGAAACGAGACTTGCCCGAAATCGCCCAAACTCGGCGAGTCCGAGTCCGAGTCAAGCCAAACGAGTCCCAAGGGCTCGGACTCGGACTCGGCCGAGTCTGGAGAGTAAACTCGCCAGACTCGCCGAGTTGGCGATTTTGGCTCAAAATCACCAAACTCGGCGAGTCCTGAGCCCCAGACTCGGCTACTGGCTGGGTTAATAAAATGACCAAAAAAAAACATTTTAAATTTTTTGGAAGGGCGAAATTTGACATTTTGGTCTCTCCGTCAGGATTATTTTATGGAATATAACATTTAAGTATAAGTTATATTCCATATATACTGTCAGGATGTTTGAGAGTGGTTTCGGGCCTCCAGGAGTTATATTGCAAAATCTAGTTTTTGGAGGATTCTTCAGTTTTCCAGACTTAGTCAAATTTCAGGATCAGGTCATTCCAGACTTAGCCAAATTTAAGGGCATTTGAAGATCAGGATGACATTCCAGACTTTATCACTCACCAACTTGACCTAGCTTGGACCTTCAAGAATAATACTCACTCACCAAGCAAGACCCAATTAGCAACAAGAGCAAAACCAGGCCCTAAGGAAGACTCTCAAAGAAACCCTAATTCAGACTTGTAATAAGTTTTTTTGGCCTCGCGGGGCGCTGCCCCTCGACCTCGCCTTGTATCGCGACAGGGAGTGCGCACCCACCTTGGGGGCGCTGCCCCCAAACCCCCGTCGAAAAATATGGGGGAAACTGCGTCGATAGAAGTAGAGAAAATTTAACCTCCGAGTCTGACATTGATTGGATCGACCAGGTAGATATAGAGGTTGAGACTGTAGCCATGGCAGAGGAGGAGCGGAGAGCACGAGCACAGACAGGAGATTCAGAGGCAGATAGTGACACGGATGTTCCTGATGTTGGTGAGCATGGCATGGTATCACGGGGAGCGGCTATGGTAGTCGAATCATCCAGGACCTACCTTAGACGCCTTCGCAGGGGGCTGGGGCCGGAGAGTGCAGGCTCCTCTGAGCCATAGACTTGTAGTTGTATTTACCTTTGGTATTTGTATGAAACATTTGATGATGATCATATGATGACATGGATTTTTTATTCCATGAGTTTTGTAATATTGTATACATTTGACAATATTTATATATCTATGTTTGTTATTTTCTTCAGCTACAATTTGCGTTTATGCTTATGTGATTGATGTATACTTGTGTATGTAATCAAATGAGCCGAGTTTGATGATGTTATTGTGTCTTTAAGGTGTATTCAATAAAGGGTGTCTGAAACAAGTTTTAAATATTTAAAAATCTCTAAATTTCTTGAGTTTTTCACTATCCCGAGTCTGGAGCCGAGTCTGACGCCAAGTCCCGAGTCCGAGTCTGAGTTGGCCTTGCCGAGTCCGAGCCGAGTCCGAGTCCCGTTTCTTTGGTCATGAGTTGTGCATTTTTCATGTGATGATTAAGTATTCTTTGTTTAAGTGATTATGCATGCAGAGCTAATGGTTATGGTATTGTTGATACACCACATGCATATGTTTATGGGTGAAGTAGTTATCAAGTATTGAATGTATTTGAAGGGTTCAATTTTACCGGTTTATGTTGTCTGAAGTCTTACTGTGTTTAACTGGTATTGCCATGGTTAAGTTTAGTAATGAAGACAACCAGTTAGCATTGTTTTAACTTGATAAGTTGCGGAGAGGATTTTGCATGTACTGATTCACCCCCCCCCCCCTCTCTCAGTACTAGTTAGGGTATATGTTGTTCATCATTATTCATCAATTGGTATCAAAGCAACTCCAAGTCCTCGGTGATATAAGCTTAATCGCTTGAGGTAAAAGATCATGCCTTAATGATGAAGAGGGAAGGTCCTAAGTTCAATAGAGATAACTTCAAAATATGGAAGGAAAAAATGAAGATCTATATCAAGAGTTTGGGTGCTCAACACTGGAGCTATGTTGAGAATGTCTATGTAATTCCCACTGGCACTTTAACCAATGATCAGAAAAGAGACATTCAGGAAAATGGGCAAGTCATGGAAGCCCTTATTAGCAGTTTGTCTGATATTGAGTTCATTGGTGTACAATATAAGGACACTCCTAAAGATGTATGGGACACATTGGAAACTATTTATGGCGGTGATGAGCATGTAAAGAAAGCTAAGGCAGAGAGCCTTAGAGGAAAATTTGAAGACATGAGGATGGCTGAAGGTGAGACCATTCAACAATATAGCATAAGGTTCAAGACTGTTGTTGGAGATATCAAGAACAGTGGTGGAACAATTGATGACGCCACCGTTGTTAGTAAGTCTTGAGATCATTGTTACCGGTCTATGCTATCAAAGTTGCTGCTACTCAGGAACTAAGGTCTATTGACAAAACCAAGGTATCCTTAGACTCTATCATTGCAAAGTTAACTGCATATGAGTTGAATAGCTATGATGGCAGTGTTCAGAAGACTGAGTCAGCTTTTAGAGCATCTGTTGCACCAACCAGAAAAGGAAAAGAAGTAAGTATCAGTTATGAATCAATGCAAAGCAGAGGTATGGATGATGAAGAGATTCTAATGGAGTTTGAAGCTCTTCTTGCCAAGAGATTTCATAAAGGTACTGGAAAATACAGAGGTAAGCTTCCTTTAAAATGTTTTTCTTGCAATAAGATAGGACATATAGCTATTAACTGTCCTAACAATGAGAATAAGGATAAACCAGAGAGGTTTAGAAAGTATAAAGGAGGAAATAGAAGAAATTGTCTTGTTGCAATGGATGAAGGTGTTACTGATGAAGAATATGAGGATGAAGAGAATGAGGACATAGTGTTTGTAGTTGTAAAGGAAGAAGTGTCTTACAAAAAAGCACTTGTCTCTCACGTTGACAACTCTAATGAGTGGATAATTGATAGTGGTTATTCTCACCACATGACTGGTGATCGGAGAAAGTTTTTGTCTCTAGAAGAATATGATGGAGGTGTTGTCAGATTTGGCAATGATGCACCATGCTTGGTAAAAGGAAAAGGATCCATCTCACTGAATGGAAGGAGCAGTGTGGATGATGTCTACTAGGTAGAAGGTCTTAAGCATAACCTATTGAGTGTTGCTTAGCTAAATGATAAAGGACTCGTTCAGTTCAAAGGTGGAGTCTACAGTATAATTGGAAAAAGTGGTGAACTTATTGCCACTAGTAAGCAGGCCAGAGGTAACTTGTTTCAGTTGAATGCCAAGATAAGTCAGTGTCTGATGGTGAAATTTGATGACAGTTGGATATGGCATGGGAGACTTTGTCATATGAACTTTGATAATATTGTAAAGGCTAGTAAGATCAAGGCAGTAGAGGATTGCCTTTGCTGAACAAACCGGAGAATTCTTTGTGCAAAGCATGTCAACTTGGGAAGATGTCTTCCTCAACTTTTAAAGGTAAGTCTTTTTTAGTAGAAAACTTACTTGATCTTGTGCATACTGATTTGTGTGGTCCTATGAAAACTAGAAGTTTTCAAGGAGACAAGTATTTCATGATTCTTACTGATGACTGCTCAAGAATGATGTGGGTCACATTCTTGAAATACAAGTCTGAGGAGTTTGGAAAGTTCAAAGCCTTTAGAGCATTAGTAGAGAAGGAAAGTGGTCAAAAGATAAAATGCCTAAGAACTAATCAAGGAGGTGAATTCACTTCTGATGAATTCAACAAGTATTGTGAAGATAGCGATATCAAGAGGCAATTATCTGCCCCAAGGACACCACAACAGAATGGCATAGCAGAAAGGAATAGCAGGACTGTAGTTGAAGCGGGTAGAACAATGTTGATCCAAGGAAAGGTTGCTCACACTTTTTGGAGAGAAGTGGTGAGCATTGCAGTCTATACTATGAACCGGATACTCATCAAGAAAGGTAGAGATAAAACCCCTTATGAGTATTGGACCGGAAAAACTCCCACTGTGATTTATTTTAAAGTATTTGGTAGTAAGTGTTACATCAAGAGAGGTGAGCATCTGAGCAAGTTTGTGCTAAATGTGATGAAGGGATATTTCTAGGATATTCCACTAAGAGCAAAGCTCTCAAGTGCTACAACAATAGAACATAGAAAATTGTTGAGAGTATCAAAGTCAGGGTTGATGAATCTCCTGAGGAAACCTGCAGTGAGGAAGTGGAAGATGAACTAGGTATAGCCTTCTAGGAACCGGTTAAGAAAGAAACAAGTAAAGATCTCAGTGTTCCTGTACTGGTAGAAGTTGCAGTAGGTGAAGAAGAAGAAGTAAGTGAAGAAGAAGAGGAAAGGCTAGCAGAACGAGATAGAGTCATTCCTAGGTATGTGAAACTACATCATGATCCGAAGCAAATCATAGGACACAAAGATGCAGAGATACTCACAAGAAGAAAACTGAAACAAAACTCTTGCATGATTTCTGAATTGGAGCCCAAGACTTCCAGAGAAGCACGTATAGATGAAGATTGTATTAAGGAAATGGAAGAGGAGATAGACCAAATAGAAAAGAATGCAACATGGTCCTTGGTACCCAGACCAGAACACAAGAATGTCATAGGTACCAAATCGGTTTTCAGGAATAAGCTAAATGAAGAAGGCACAGTTGTGAGGAACAATGCAAGACTTGTATGCAAAAGATATGGTCAAGAAGACGGAGAAGACTATGGATAAACCTTTGCTCCTATGGATAGAATGGAAGGCATCAGAATGCTACTTGCATTTGCAAAATTCAAGCGATTTAAGGTTTATCAAATGGATGTGAAGTCTGCATTCTTGAATGGAATCCTAGAAGAGGAAGTGTATATTGAGCAACCGGATGGGTTTGTCTTATCAGAAGATAGTAACATGGTGTGTAGATTACACAAAGCCATGTATGGATTGAAACAAGTACCTAGGGCATGGTATGAATGGTTACACTCTCATCTTGTGAAGACAGGATTTCAGAGAACAAGTGAGGATAGCAACATCTACCTAAAATCTGAAGGTGGTCAGATTCTGATCTATGAAGTATTTGTAGATGACATAATCTTTGGAGGAGATGATAAAATGAGTCATGATTTTACAAATGAAATGAAGAAAGAGTTTGAGATGTCTCTGATTGGAGAGATAAAGTTCTTCATTGGTTTACAAATTCAGCAAATGAAAGAGGGTATCTTTATTACCCATTCCAAGTATGTCAATGAGGTATGGAATACCTTTGGCATGGAGGAGAGAAAATCGGTTGGTACGCTGATGGTGACCAGCTGTAAACTGACTAAGAAAAATGATTCAGGGTTGATGAATGAGGAGTATCAGTCAATGATCGGTAAGCTACACTATGTGGTGCACAAGATACCGGATATTGCTCATGCAGTAGGCATAGTAGCTCATTTTTAGAAGAGTCCAACAGAATCCCATTTGGTAGCGGTAAAGAGGATTCTTAGATACATGAAAGGGATTGTTGACTATGGATTGTGGTGTCCATACAATGGTAATTTTAATCTCAAAGTGTTTACCGATGCAGATTGGGTAGGTAATGTAGATGACCAAAAGAGCACAACTGATGGAGCGTTCTTTCTTGGTGGAAGATTAGTCTCCTGGACAAGCAAGAAGCAGAGATGTACTTCTCAGTTTACAGCTGAAGCAGATTATGTGGCAGCATTTATGAACTGTACTCAGGCAATTTGGATGAAACATGTATTGGATTGTTTCAAAGTACTTATATCTGAACCGGTGAGTATATTTTGTGACAATACTAGTGCAATCAATATTTCTAAGAATCCGGTATTACATGCTATAACTAAGCACATTGAGCTCAAGTATCATTTCTTGAGAGAGAAGATTCAAAATAGAGAGGTTGTATTACAACATGTTTCCAGTAAGGAGTAGCTAGTAGACATATTCACTAAGCCCTTACCGAAGACTACATTTACCTATTTGAGAGGTGAATTAGGGTTTTTGCCCCTTCATGAAGTAAACTAAAGATGTGTGCTCCACATCAATCAAGTATTACAGTGTCAAATCTTTTAGGATTGATGTGTTGAAGGATGATACTCCGTAGGGGGAGCACCATAGTGGAGTAAGGAATATTGTGCCTCCGCTTTGGCATTGTTGTCAAAGGGGGAGAAGATATATGAGATAGGGGAGAAGATATTTTAGATACACTGGTCTATGATGTTTTTAGTTACAATACTACACTAAGTATTGCCATCAATGTAAAAGGGGGAGATTGTTGGAATTTGATGAACCGGTATGATAATATGATGATAATGTATGTTTTCATTGATGTCAATAACTGCAAGTGAACTGGTATGAAGAGTTGCAGTAAACCGATGTCTGGGTTTCACTAAGTGTGACTACCAGTTGGTAGTTTCAGCTTTAGGGTTTTCGGTTTGGCAATCCAACTTGTGCGATGCAACCGGTGACATTGTGATGAGTTAGCTAAGAGATGAAGATGAGATCGAGATGCCACGTCAGCTTTGTGTACGTGAAGGATTTCCTTGAGGATCTTGCATGTGAAGATCGACTACATTAAATTTCTACCTCGGGAATGAACATTCTTCCTAGCAGTATGAGAAGAAAGTGTGATGAGTTACTGATTTCTATGTGCGGTGAAGAATGGACGATGCGGAATGACTTGTGATCTGTTTGAGATTGTTTCACTCTATGGAAAGTGTTTGGACGGTCAGGATTTGACCGACTGTAATAGTAAACCTAAAAGCTTAGGGTTTAGGGTTTATGCTACCGACCTAATTGTTGTCTATAAGGTCAATGATGTTTGTTATTGTAAGTTGTTGGCAAAAGTTGTGTATGTATCGAAGTGATGAGATATTTGCCAGACCAGTGAGAGAAAATTGCAGAGTGTGATTACAGAGTAGAGGAACTGAAAAGGATCTACCTTAGCATATAGTGTTGTTATCAGATCAACGTTTTACCTATTGTCTTCTAGCCATTTCAACAGAAGGAAAATCCCTTTGTCGGGCATCTTTAACAGGCTTACTATAAATCCTCTAACCAGGTGACTCAAGTTCATTGAGTTCTTTAAATCTTCTAGCAAGGTAACCTTTAACAGGGTATATAGCCATCCCTTAATTGGGTGATCTTTAACAGGATCGGTTCCTAGCAGAACCTTATTGTAAATTCTTTAACCGAACTAGGCTCCTAACAAAGCGAGCTTCAAAAGAGTTCAAAACAAGCTTGTGGATATTCATCCCCACCGTGGTTTTTCCCATTTGGGTTTCCACGTGAAAAATTTGTGTGTCATGAGTTGTGCATTTTTCATGTGATGATTAAGTATTCTTTGTTTAAGTGATTATGCATTCAGAGCTAATGGTTATGGTATTGTTGATACACCACATGCATATGTTTATGGGTGAAGTAGTTATCAAGTATTGAATGTATTTGAAGTGTTCAGTTTTACCGGTTTATGTTGTTTGAAGTCTTACTGTGTTTAACCGGTATTGTCATGGTTAAGTTCAGTAATGAAGACAACTGGTTAGCATTGTTTTAACTTGATAAGTTGCGGAGAGGATTTTGCATATACTGATTCACCCCCCCCCCTCTCAGTACCAATTAGGGTATCTGTTGTTCATCATTATTCATCAGAGCTCTTACCGATTCAGACACTATCGGTTTAACATACTGTTATACTCTATAACAATTTACCGGTTACCTTAACCCTTGCCGGTTAAACCTTCTGTACCGGTTCTTCTCCAACACTCAGTCGCATCAATATTTTCTCTCACACTCAGACTGATCAACTCTTTCCTCGTAGAGATTCACTATATCATAGATCTTTCATCAAGCATACCCTCTCTCAACCTACTTCAGTTTTTGACTTGCAAATTTATATATATGCTTTCCCGCCAAAACACAACCTCAAACTTCACGCGCTTAGGGTTTTATTCACCAACCTTGATCCAAATCAAATCGGATCTCATATTTCCTAAATTGACAACCTGCAATAGTACAGTAAAAAGCTTTGTCCTCTTTTTATTCTTCCTATGGACGTTTACTATATTTAGCAAACTCAACTCTGTTCATCAGTCTTGATTTTGTGGATCACAATAAATGACTTAGTAGTTTCCTTCTCCAGATCAGCTAGACGATCAAGTATCCTTCTATGGTCATGATGTCAAAGAATCAAATCTTTGCCCATCCATCTTCTTTGAGCCACAATCCTTTGCAACTGATCCGTGATTTTTGCAGTTGACATTAATACGGACTTAGTTGGCAACTATCTCACAGACGCACCATTCACCTACCCAATGCATGTTTGTCACTTGGAGTCCATGTGAAAACTTTCTCAATATCTAGCTCACTTGATTGTGTCGGTTCAACTTTGGTCACCGACCGAACATGCTACCAGTATACACCAACTGGTTAACCTTCAGATCAGGCACTTCACTATTCTGCTAGTTAGTTGTTTGAACTTTGTCCCTCTTCAAATCCTAAACCTTCGGTATCTTTTGAGTGCTTCTGATTACTCAACATTTTGTCCAAGGCTTTAGTGTTGCCCTCATACTTGCTTCTCATCTTCAATTCATCTTTACTCTTTTCAAGCTCCTTTATGAGCCTTACAATTTCTTCTTCCAAATTCTGATGTTCCTTCTCCTTCTTTATCAAATCAGAGGATGTAACTTCACATATCCTCTTGGCCTCTTCCAACTGGAGTGTCAAATCAAAAATTGTTTTCTTGGACTCATCTAAGGATTGCTTCAAATGGTCTTGTTCTTCAGCAGCAGCACACTTAACCTTTTTGAGATCTCTTCTTATTTTACGTAACTCCTCAAGAGAACTTATGAGCTCACCTTCCAGGTCCACTTTAGCTTCAATGTCTTCATCTTCATTTTTTTCATCAACCGGTTCATCTAGTGCCATAAAGACATTGGTTTTTCTTTCATGCTCACAGTAGTCATTTTCTGAGGCACTTTCTTCATCTGTTGCATCATCTTCGATAGCATACAGGTTGTTTTGCTTCCGGTAGCTTCTTCTATCTTGTCAGTAAGCATTCTTCTTTTTAACCTTACCCAAAGATTTGTTAGTTCTTTGTTGCTCTTCTCCATCATTCTCACTATAGGGACATTTTGAGGCAAAGTATCGTATTTTACCACAGTTAAAACATTTGAGAGGTATTTTTCCTTTGTACTTATTGGATCCTCTTTTAAGATTTCTTACAAGTTTTGCTACCACTGTGTCTGAGTCTTCACTAGATTCTCCATGAGTAATTTCTTCCTTACCCTTTTTGAGGGAGTTGAAAGTAGCCTCTTTCTTTAAAGTTCCTTCACTAGTTGTTCTCATCTCATAAGCGGTTAGGGACCCAAATAACTCATCCATTGAAAAAAAATTTAGATCCTTGGCTTCTTCTATTGCAGAGACCTTTGTGTCATACTTAGATGGAGTGATAAATACTTTTTTCACAATCACTTCATCAGCTATATCTTCTCCAAGTCCTCTAATACTGTTCACAATTTCATCAATTCTGTGAAGATAATCAATAATCTTCTCTTCATCTTTCATCTTCAAGCCTTCAAGTTGACCTCTTAATGTTTGTAGTTCAGCCTCCTTGACCTTGACATCTCCTTCAAACAATCTTTTCAGCTTATCCCAAGTTTCCTTGGCGGATGAGAAGTGCATGACCTTAACAAACTCATTATCAGACAGACCACTGAGAATAGCATGCTTGGCCTTGGAATTGTTTTCATACTCCTTAGCATCTGGATCTGTAGGAGGATTATTAGGGACAGTATACCCATTGTGCATAGACATCCAAACATCAAAACCTAGGGAGGACATGTAGGTTTCCATTATTATGCTCCAGAAGGCATAGTTGGTACCATCAAACATGGGAGCTTTGGAGGAGGAGGACTCATTCCTTGCCATTGTGTTCTTAAACCAAAATCTACCCAAGCTAGAGAAAGCTTTGACAAATAGGGAACCTAAGGCTCTAATACCAATTGCAGAACATAAGATATCACCGAGAGGGGGGGTGAATCGGTGATTATAAACAATTTCAAAAAATGTGTGCAACCGGTAGGATAATGAAAACACTAACAAGTAATCACACACGGGAGCACATCACATAACACCGGATATACGAGGAAAACCCAATGTGGGCAAAACCTCGATGAGAAAAGTTGTTGGAGATCTATTGCTCCAATCCAGCCTCATAGTGAAATAACAGATGTACAATGTTTATGGCAGCAACCCAAGGAGCACGAACCCCTAGCAATTATGGGCACCTACCCAAAGGAGTACCAACCCCTGCACCAAGAACCTACTTAGTGAAATACAATGAGTTATAAATTCAATACAATAATAAACATCTGGTGACAACTAAGTTTTGTAACACCTAGAAACTATTCACTCTGTTGGTTAAACTTCTTTTTTGTATTAGTGCTTCTCTGTTCTATCGCTCTTTTGTTCTTACTTTCTGAAACCTCTACAACTCGGTTTCATCCTTGTTGGATCTTCTCTAAAACTCACCTTGCTCTCCTTCACTCTTTGTTGATCTCTTACCAGTTCAGACAATGTCGGTTTAACAGACTGTTATACTCTGTAACAGTTTACCGGTTACCTTAACCCTCGTCGGTTAAACCTTCCTTACCAGTTCTTCTCCAACACTCAGTCACTTTAATATTTTCTCATACTCAGACTAATCAACTCTTTTCTCGTAGAGATTCACTATATCATAGATCTCTCATCAAGTATACTCTCTCTCAACCTACTTCTGTTTTTGATCTGCATATTTATATATATGCTTTCTCACCAAAACACAAACTCAAACTTCACACGCTTAAGGTTTTCTTCACTGACCTTGATCCAAATCAAATTGGATCTCATCTTTCTTGAATCAAAAACTTGCAATAGTAAAATAAAAAGCTATGTCCTCTTTTTATTCTTCCTATGAACATTTACTATATTTAGCAAACTCGACTCTATTCATCAGTCTTGATTTTGTCAATCATAATAAATGACTTAGCAATTTCCTTCTCCAGATCAGCTAGACGATCAAATATTCTCTTCTTTGAGCCGCACTCATTTGCAATTGATCCGTGATTTTTGAAGTTGACATTTATACAGACTTAGTCGGAAGCTACCTCACCGACGCACCATTCACCTACCGAATGCACATTTGCCACCTAGAGTCCACGTGACAACTCTATCAGCATCCAGCTCACTTGATTATGTCGGTTCAACTTTTCTCACTGATCGAACATGCTATCAGTGTACACTAACCGGTTAACCTTCATATCGGGCACTTCACTATTCTGTCAGTTAGGTCATGTTATATCGGATTGCAGTTATTGGGTTTGCTTGCTTACCGGTTGGCAAACTTACTGGTTGACATCATCATGCCAACAATCTCTAATGTCAGTAACAATATCCTGCATATCAGTTGACATACTTACTAGTTAACTTCAATGGCAATATAATGCCAACACTTTCAAAGTGACTCAAGCTATTTACACTTAAAATTTAGTGTGTTGTTGCCCCAAAAAGTATGATAATCAAATTGTATCACCTACACATAAACAACATATATATTGGGGCCAATTGTTTTACTATTTACATGGGAAACCACAACATGCCAATTTTTTAAGATCTTCATCTAGTGCAAACCAAAGCAACAAATAAGAACTCCACGGATTAACCTAGGATTTACAACTTCACCTTCACATATCCAACTTAAAAAAAATTACTTGGCATTAAGAGAGGAAAAATTATTTTTACACTATATGTGGAGAAATGCAATAAGACAACATGATGGTTGTTAATATGCTAAACCTTCTCACAAATATATATCTCTAGATATAGTTCTCTAAATGCCAAGAATCCAAAAATCTCGGTAATAAAGGAAAGTGAAGGAAATACAACAATTGTAATGAACAAATCATAAAATTCAACTAAAGATGGGAGGACCATCCACAAAATTAGTGGAAGTTACAAGATGCTAGACTTAAATGTACTATTATTTCATATTTATGGGATGATGGAAGACACTGTGAATTCTCTTAGGATGTAGTGTTTTCGATTGTGTGTCTGTGTTTTCTATTTTGGTTTTTTTTGCAGGTCTCAGTTCCTGTTTCCACATTTTCCTTCTGTCTTTTTGTGTCTATGACCAGAAATCACGTCTGGGTCGCTTATTTGCATGTTTTTGTTTCTGATATATGCTTTGCAGGTTCAAGATTGTTGTTATCGCGTTTGTGTTTGGTATTTTTGTATCTCTAATTAGAAATTGTGGTTGGGTCACTTCTTTGCACGTTTTTGTTTCTGATTTATGCTTTGCATGTTCAGTATCACTGTCTTTTTGCATCTATGTTCGGCCTTTTTGCTTTTGTGTTCTGTTTCTGTGTCTGTGACTGGTATAACTGCATTTTTTATTTTTAGTTTTCATTTTGCTTTTGATTTTAGGGTTCTTAGATCTGGTTTTTATCCTAACCCTCTTGATTAGACTAACAAGTGGTACAACTATCTTGAAAAGAAGAAAAATTTATTGTCGAAGGTCCCTTTTTCACATTTGGATTTGGATTTTCTAAAATTAACCTAACAAGTGTTCTCGCAGGTGGGGGTAATTTATTAAAACTATTAATCATTTGTTGCAAGGGTAATCTACGTGTGTGTCTTTGCATTTCTAGTTTAATTAGGGTCACATCTTTTTCATTTGGGGTTAAAGAACTTGTTTGAAGTGTTTGGTGCCCTTTGCACACTTTATGTTTATAACCCTAGAGGTGATAGCAAAAGCATCATCTCCCCTCACCTTCCATTGGACCTTTGATGTAAGAGAATTTTTTATCATCTTCTTTTTAGGTAGGAGGTCCTATCTCCTGGGTAGCCCATAAGGCCAAGTGAGAGAGCATGACCCAAGCGGTACTTCTTCTCCCTCTATATAAATTAATACTTTAGGTGAAAGCCGCGACAACTTGGTTACGTGTATCTACGGTTACGTGTATCTACACTAATGGTTCTCCCTAGTATCCACACTTGTGTTGGATGCATTAAAAATACTCTTTGGGGATCAGGAGTGGATTCTTAAATGAGCCACCATCGCATGGGTAGACACCAAGAACCACAAAAGTTCACCCACTAAACACCTTTTGTTTTAGAGGCCAAAAATCCCTACATTTGATGGTTCAAGGAGTGTGGATCGTACCCCGTAGATACACATTGTTGGCAACAGACACTATACTGGTAGAGATTTGTGCATGAGAAATATTTTGGGTTGTCATTGATGGCAACTCAGATCAGATATTCTATCTAGTATATGCAGATTTGTTCTATCGGAAGTTTGGGAAGTTTTATATTCATTTATGCTTAAGTCTAGAACGTGGAATACAGTATGCGGCAGAGTATGGATATATTGTGCAGAACTCAATTTTGGTTGCATAGTTTTAGTTGCAGTGAAAGAGTTAAATGGTTAGATGTTCGAGGCAGTTTGATTCAAATCCTAGCCTCCTATATTGATTCTCGTGCAAGATTGAAGATTCGATAACCGATAATTTAGGAAGAACAAAGTTATTTTGGTGTAACGTGTTATGTGGAATCTTTGGGATGATTTTGGTGATTGGTTTCGAGTTCAAGGCAATTGATCTGACATGTGAGAATTTTATTATCAATTTGTTTGGGTCTGCATATGGATTGGTAATTGGATTGAGCCGACTTATGGTTACACGTTTCATGTTGTGTGTTATGCGATTTTTGGAAGCTGACATGGAAATTGATTTATTTTGTTGATGCAAATATATAAGACCAATTCATTTGAGCATTTTGGTGTGTGATGTGATGAGATGTGTGTATGGGAAGATCGTATGAGAAATTGTGCGCACTTTTGTGAGTGTGATTGAATATTTTTGTGATCTAGTATATGACAAAGCAGAGAGACGAAACAGAGGTAGAAGACTATTTGAGCTTAACCAGAACTTATTTTTGGTATTTGTAGATGCTACTATTTAGTTTAGACATTCTTGTTCTTATTTGTAATCACTTGTAAGGAAGTGAGCCTTCCTCCAGGTTGTAGCCCTCTTTGTAATTGAGCAACGAGATCTGAATAGTGTCTCAATGCATGTGCATTCCCCTCTTCTAATATTATTATACTCCTGGTCGCAGTATTATAATATTGTGGGTTCCAATCACACCGTGGTTTTTCCCTTTTTGGACTTCCACGTAAAAATTTTGGTGTTATGGTTTTGTGGTTATTTGCTTTTATTCAGTTATATCATGTGGTTTAGAAATTTGTTAATTACATAACATTGATTCACCCCCCCTCTCAGTGTTCATTGTTTCCAATAATTGGTATCAGAGCCTAGTTCCTCCTAGGAAGGCTATTCGCTTGAGGAAGATCTGGGAGATTAAATCAATGAACTCCGATTTGTAGAGATAACTTATTGTAGCACTTGAAAACCTAGATGCAACAAGCAAAGAAGCAAGTGATCTGAGAAGAAACTTGAGTGATGCAAAAAAATTCATTCAGTCATTGAAAGATCAAGTGAACATGTCTAGAGAGAAGAGAAAGGAGTTGATGGACAAACTTAAGGAGAACGAAGAGAAATGCATTGAAAATCAAGACAAGACAAATGAATGTGAAAAAATTTCTAGAGATAATGTAGTCCTAAAGAATAAAATTCAATCCATTGTGATGAAGCTAACAAAGGAGATTGAAGACTGGAAGAAGAATGAAGAAAGTCAGACTCAGTCCCTAAAGGATAGATCTGATGAATGTTGCAGATTGAATCATGAAGCTTGAATTGATACGGTCTCGGAATAATGAGCAAGAACTTGAAAGACAAATCATAATTCTTAGAGATGAACTTACCACTGCTAATGAGTACAAAGAAAAATTCAATGCTAGCTCAACTAAGTTGGATAAAATGCTGAAAAGTCAGAAGAACAAAGGTGATATGGGAGGACTTGGATTTGAGAAAGGAGAAAGCTCCTGCTCAAAGCAATCATCAGAAGAACAAGAAACCTTTGGTTAGACAGCCTTATGCTTATAAATTCAACGGTAAATGTTTTGTTTGCAATAAATTTGGTCATATGGCAAGTCAATGCAGAAATAGAGCTAATAAGAATACTACATCATTCTCCAGACAATGTTTCAATTGCAATAAGTATGGTCATAAGTTAATTGAATGCAAAAGTATGGTAAATAGGGGGAATATAAGATGCTATGCTTGTGGAAGATTTGGACATATTGCTAACCAATGCAAATGAAAAGGAAATAAAGGAAATTTCAAGCCACAATTCAAAAAGCATCTTTATAAATCAATGAAAGACGATCTTAATGGTGCATTCTCATCTATTTTGTATGGGGTATTGCATGTCAAGGATATTAGGGCATATATACACTATAATATTGAGCTTGGAAATGCAAAATTTCTCTCTTTACACCAAGCACATGATTGACGGTATGGGAAATCTCAAACCTAATTTTAAATCTTTGCAGGATAAGGGTTTCATACAGTTCATGAACTTTTGGATTTTCTATGAGCCCGAGTGGGTTAGGTATATTCTGAGCAGGGTACATGATGAATTCATATGGATATACAAACCATACAAGATTACTAAGACTACTATCCAGATGGTAACATGTTCGAATGCTACCGATGAAGTCCCATGTCTGAGGAATGTGAAAAACACAACTGTTACAGAGGTAACCAGTTCACAGTATGACAAGAGATCCATGACAATAAGTGATATTGTTGAGTATGATGTGAGATTTGCATCCATGGTGACTAGCTACAACATATATCAATCTAGCAAAGCTAATTCAGC
Organism: Cryptomeria japonica; assembly: GCF_030272615.1. Classification (NCBI taxonomy): domain Eukaryota; kingdom Viridiplantae; phylum Streptophyta; class Pinopsida; order Cupressales; family Cupressaceae; genus Cryptomeria; species Cryptomeria japonica. The sequence goes on along the minus strand of NC_081413.1, from coordinate 143,666,253 downwards.
CTCTGGTATAGCTATTTATGCATCATATCAAATCCTAAAGGAGAATAAGTTGTATGACTTGTGCAGAGTACTATTGAGTGAATTGATGAGAAATTTGAAGAAGATTAAGCAAGATAAGAAGCTTGTCTTTAAGTTTGGCACTTTGATTATTTGTTTGGCACTCTACTTCATAAATCAGATCCCCGATGTAGGTAAGGTATAGTGGGCATATGATAAACTGGTGGCAGTGCAGATTAAGGAAGATTTGCATGGATTGGGTGATGCACAAGCACAGAGAGCTATCCTATGGGGCTATTTCAAATCATTCCAAGGCATGATGTAGAGTAGAGAAAGGATCCCGAAGGAAATAGTAGAGAAATATGAGGAGACCATAGGCTTCATTGTGGAAATTGCCTAGTGTTTTATGGAAGCGGTAGAACCTAGAATAGTATGGATCATGCCCATGGGGTATGACGTTGATGCTAATACTCTTGACATGTATACTCAACATCTTCTGAGCAAGCTGGTGGATGAGAAGGAAGAGAGATTCAATACTTATAAGCAGAAGATTTAAAGTTTACATTCTCAATTCACTAAGCCCGATATGCAAAAGAGAGTAAGGAAAGAAGTTGAACAACTCGTTGAGAACATGGGTATCACAAAGGAAGTTGTCCACAGGGCTAGAGAGAAAAATATTCTGAAAGAGGGGGACGTGGTTCGACCAAAGAAGACTAAACATGTGTCTACTCCTCCAAAGACAAGGCAAACAAAGTCAACACCCTCCTCTGGTGCACAAAATATTGTCCCTCCACCTAAACCTCAAACCAAATCCTCCAATGGAGAAGAGAAGATGAAGAAAGGGAAGCTTGAGAGATTCTATGTGGCAGCTACTAAGGAAGAAATAGAATCTGATGAAGCAGTGTGGGAAGTGAAGAAGACTGCTACCTCTGCCAGGGTAGTCAGGAAGCCATAATCCGGTGAAGGTCAGCCAACCAAAAAGCCTAAAGTTGCAGCTGAACAATCTGGTACATCTTGTCCCAGTAGAAAGCCTAAGTCTAAGCTTGATGAAGCTCTAAAATCGGGTAAAGGAGAAAGTACCTATACTATTGTGCCCCCAATGTCATTAAGTGAAATAGTTGATGAAGTAGTGAAGGAAGGAAATTTGAAGAATATATTTGTATACTATGAAAATTGTGATGAAAATGATCAAAGGGCATTAGAGGAAGTTGTTGTATAGTATATGAATGTATATAGCAAAGCCCTGATAGAATTATCATCTATAATTCCAAAGGGTTTATATGAAATTTTGAATGCCAGAAGGCATACAACTAGTTTGGAAGATGGGAGAATAAGAGAGTATGTATTAGTTAATTTGTGTTATGGGATTTCAAAGAGTGAAGTGAAAAGATTTAGAAGAAAAGAGAGAGTTAACAAGATCATGCTCAGAAAAATAGATGAAGTGGCTAAAAAGACAGAAACAATTTTTAAACAATTTTTGGAAGAGCACAGATATGAAGTTAATTTGGCAAAAGATGACCTCTCTCTAGAAGTACATGTACAAGATGATACCATTGCTCCAGATGTGCAGACAAATGTTCAAGATATAGTTGGAGATGACATTTTTTATAATGAGAAGGTTACTGACTCCGATGAAGCTGATAAGAATCCTCTGGTGACAAATGTTGAATCTGAAAAGGCAGTTGAGGAAGTTAGAGATGAAAAGGGTAAAGATGTAGAGAAAGTTGAAGAGGTAGAGAAGGAGACAGATGGAAAAAAGATTGAATAGGTTCCAATGGCAAGAGACGCTATGGACAAAGGGAAATAGATTATCACAAACACAGATCTCACCCAAGGACCTATTGATCTTAATTCTCTATCTCTGGTACAAGCACTGAAACTTGTAGCTCTTGCATAAGCCAAGGCAAGTGAGGACTTATTGAAATATCATTCAGAGGACAAAGAATTGATATCCATGGCGACAGATGTGTTGGAGAATATTTTTCCACCCTTCAAGCAAGACACTGCAGAATCACCCTCCGATAAGTTGAGGAGTATGTTGAAGGCAGTAGATTATCATTTTGTATCCTTGGAGAAAGTGGTTGATGCAAAGATCCTTAAACAATTCAATGCCATGCAGCTAAGGACAGTTTTGAAAATGATTGAAGGAGATAGATTTAGTTTGACAACCGGTTCGAAGACTATTCAAGATGCATTAGATGAAGGCAATAAGATAAGTCATTTCTTATTTTGCCTAAGTTTACAGTTGAAATTGATAAGAAGATCAAAGAATGTGAGGGAAAATTAGTCGATATTTCTCAATCTTATGCCCCTCAATCAATTTTTTCTAGTAATTTTTAAGCATAGGTGATGGCTCTATTGGACAAAATCAAGATCCTTAATCAAGAAAAGGATAGAATAGTTGGCAAAGTGGGAGAACTCTAAAATTTGATAACTCCCTGGTTGGATACATTGTTGAGAAGTCAGTAGGATGCTATGAATGCTTTGAATAAGAGTGTTCTGGAAGATCTCAGAGGAGCAGAGATGCACGCTTATCTTTTTAGTGCTCTCATCAATATTTTGGCAAATTTGAAGAAAGGTTGGGATGACCACTTGCGATCCCTAAAGACCATTTTTGCAAATATCTTTAAATTCATGTAAGATAGTATACCCTTGTATATAAATTTTGGTAGATACCTATCATTGGCATTCTTGTCAAAGGGGGACAGAGAGGTATGGAAAATGATGTACATTCTCAAGGGGGGCTTATTGAGCATATTGAGTTATTGATTTGTTTAAATTTTGAAGTCTTTCAGCTACAATGTCATTTTTCATCAAGTGTTACCATCAATGCCAAAGGGGGAGATTGGTGGTGAGAGACACTATACCGATAGAGATTTGTGCATAAGAAATGTTTTGGGTTGTCATCGATGACAACTCAATTAGATATTCTATTCGATATATGCGTATTTTTTCTACCGAAAGTTTAGGAAGTTTGATATTCATTTATGATTAAGTCTAGAAGGTGGAATATAGTATGCGGCAGAGGTATGGATGATGAAGAGATTCTAATGGAGTTTGAAGCTCTTCTTGCCAAGAGATTTCCAAAAGGTACTGGAAAATACAGAGGTAAGCTTCCTCTAAAATGTTTTTCTTGCAATAAGATAGGACATATCGCTATTAACTATCCTAACAATGAGAATAAGGATAAACTGGAGAGGTTTAGAAAGTATAAAGGAGGAAATAGAAGAAATTGTCTTGTTGCAGTGGATGAAGGTGTTACTGATGAAGAATATGAGGATGAAGAGAATGAGGACATAGTGTTTGTAGTTGTAAAGGAAGAAGTGTCTTACAAGAAAACACTTGTCTCTCACATTGACAACTCTAATGAGTGGATAATTGATAGTGGTTATTCTCACCACATGACTGGTGATCAGAGAAAGTTTTTGTCTCTAGAAGAATATGATGGAGGTGTTGTCAGATTTGGCAATGATGCACCATGCTTGGTAAAAGGAAAAGGATCCATCTCACTGAATGGAAGGAGCAGTGCGGATGATGTCTACTAGGTAGAAGGTCTTAAGCATAACTTGTTGAGTGTTGGTTAGCTAAATGATAAAGGACTCATTCTGGAGTTCAAAGGTGGAGTCTGCAGTATAATTGGAAAAAGTGGTGAACTTATTGCCAATAGTAAGCAGGCAAGAGGTAACTTGTTTCAGTTGAATGCCAAGATAAGTCGGTGTCTGATGGTGAAGTTTGATGACAGTTGGATATGGCATGGGAGACTTTGTTATATGAACTTTTATAATATTGTAAAGGCTAGTAAGATCAAGGCAGTAAGAGGATTGCCTTTGCTGAACAAACCAGAGAATTCTTTGTGCAGAGAATGCCAACTTGGGAAGATGTCTTCCTCAACTTTCAAAGGTAAGTCTTTTTTAGCAAAAAACTTACTTGATCTTGTGCATACTGATTTGTGTGGTCCAATGAAAACTAGAAGTTTTTAGGGAGATAGGTATTTCATGATTCTTACTGATGACTGCTCAAGAATGATGTGGGTCACATTCTTGAAATACAAGTCTGAGGAGTTTGGAAAGTTCAATGCCTTTAGAGCATTAGTAGAGAAGGAAAGTGGTCAAAAGATAAAATGCCTAAGAATTGATCAAGGAGGTGAATTCACTTCTGATGAATTCAACAAGTATTGTGAAGATAGCGGTATCAAGAGGCAATTGTCTACCCAAAGGACACCACAATAGAATGGCATAGCAGAAAGGAATAACAGGACTATAGTTGAAGTGGCCAAAACATTGTTGATCCAAGGAAAGGTTGCTCACACTTTTTGGAGAGAAGCGGTGAGCATTGCAGTCTATACTATGAACCGGGTACTCATCAAGAAAGGTAGAGATAAAACCCCTTATGAGTATTGGACCGGAAAAACTCCCACTATAATTTATTTTAACGTATTTGGTAGTAAGTGTTACATTAAGAGAGGTAAGCATCTGAGCAAGTTTGTGCTGAATGTGATGAAGGGATATTTCTGGGATATTCCACTAAGAGCAAAGCTCTCAAGTGCTACAACAATAGAACATAGAAAATTGTTGAGAGTATCAAAGTCAGGGTTGATGAATCTCCTACGGAAACCTGTAGCGAGGAAGAGGAAGATGAACTGGGTATAGCCTTCTGGGAACCGGTTAAGAAAGACACAAGTAAAGATCTTAGTGTACCTTTACCGGTAGAAGCTGTAGTAGGTGAAGAAGAAGAAGTAAGTGAAGAAGAAGAGGAAAGGCTAGCAGAATGAGATAGAGTCATTCCTAGGTATGTGAAACTACATCATGATCCGAAGCAAATCATAGGAGATAAAGATGGAGAGATACTCACAAGAAGAAAGGTGAAAGAAAACTCTTGCATGATTTCTGAATTGGAGCCCAAGACTTCCAGTGAAGCACGTACAGATGAAGACTGTATTAAGGAAATGGAAGAGGAGATAGACCAAATAGAAAAGATGGCAACATGGTCCTTGGTACCCAGACTAGAACACAAGAATGTCATAGGTATCAAATGGGTTTTTCAGGAATAAGCCAAATGAAGAATGCACGGTTGTGAGGAACAAGGCAAGACTTGTATGCAAAGGATAAGGTCAAGAAGAGGGAGAAGACTATGGATAAACCTTTGCTCCTGTGGATAGACTGGAAGGTGTCCGAATGCTACTTGCATTTGCAGAATTCAAGAGATTTAAGGTTTATCAGATGAGTGTGAAGTCTGCATTCTTGAATGGAATCCTAGAAGAGGAAGTGTATATTGAGCAACCGGATGGGTTTGCCTTATCAAAAGATAGTAACATGGTGTGTAGATTACACAAAGCCCTGTATAGATTGAAACAAGCACCTAGGGCATAGTATGAATGGTTACACTCTCATCTTGTGAAGATAGGATTTCAGAGAACAAGTGAGGATAGCAACATCTACCTAAAATCTTAAGGTGATCAGATTCTTATCTATGAAGTATTTGTAGATGACATAATCTTTGGAGGAGATGATAAAATGAGTCATGCTTTTACAGATGAAATGAAGAAAGAGTTTGAGATGTCTCTGATTGGAGAGATAAAGTTCTTCATTGGTTTACAGATTCAGCAAATAAAAGAGGGTATCTTTATTACCCAGTCCAAGTATGTCTAAGAGGTATTGAATACCTTTGGCGTGGAGGAGAGAAAACCAGTTGGTACACCGATGGTGACTGGCTATAAACTGACTAAGGAAGATGATTCAGGGTTGATGAATGAGAAGGAATATCAATCAATGATCTGTAAGCTGCACTATGTGGTGCACAGCATACCGGATATTGCTCATGCAGTAGGCATAGTAGGTCATTTTCATAAGAGTCCAAGAGAATCCCACTTGGTAGCGGTAAAGAGGATTCTTAGATACATGAAAAGGATTGTTGACTATGAATTGTGGTATCCATAAAATGGTGATTTTAATCCCAAAGTGTTTACCAATACAGATTGGGCAGGTAATGTAGATGACTGAAAGAGCACAACTGGTGGAGCACTCTTTCTTGGTGGAAGATTAGTCTCCTGGACAAGCAAGAAGTAGAGATCTACTTCTTAGTTTACAGCTAAAGCAGATTATGTGGCAGCATTTATGAACTGCACTCAGGCAATTTGGATGAAACATGTATTGGACGGTTTCAAAGTACTTATATCTGAACCAGTGAGTATATTTTGTGACAATACTAATGCAATCAATATTTCCAAGAATCTGGTATTGCATTCTAGAACTAAGCACATTGAGCTCAAGTATCATTTCTTGAGACAGAAGGTTCAAAACAAAGAGGTTGTATTACAACATGTTTCCAGTAAGTAGTAGCTAGCAAATATATTCACTAAGCCCTTATTGAAGACTACATTTACCTATTTGAGAGGTGAATTAGGGTTTTTGCCCCTTCATGAAGTAAACTAAAGATGTGTGCTCCACATCAGTCAGGTATTACAGTGTCAAATCTTTTAGGATTGATGTGTTGAAGGATGATGCTCCGTAGGGGGAGCAACATAGTGGAGTAAGGAATATTGTGCCTCAACTTTGGCATTGTTGTCAAAGGGGGAGAAGATATTTTAGATACACTAGTCTATGATGTTTTTAGTTACAATGCTACACTGAGTATTGCCATCAATGCCAAAGGGGGAGATTGTTGGAATTTGATGAACCGGTATGATAATATGATGATAATGTATGTTGTCATTGATGTCAATAACTGCAAGTGAACCGGTATGAAGAGTTGTAGTAAACCGGTGTCTGGGTTTCACTAAGTGTGACTATCAGTTGGTAGTTTCAGCTTTAGGGTTTTCGGTTTGGCAATCCAGCTTGTGCGATGCAACCGGTCACATTGTGATGAGTTAGCTAAGAGATGAAGATGAGATCGAGATGCCACATCAGCTTTGTGCATGTGAAGGATATCCTTGAGGATCTTGCATGTGAAGATTGACTACATTAAATTTCTACCATGGGAATGAACATTCTTCCTAGCGGTATGAGAAGAAAGTGTGATGAGTTACTGATTTCTATGTGCGGTGAAGAATGGACGATGCAAAATGACTTGTGATCTGTTTGAGATTGCTTCACTCTATGGAAAGTGTTTGGATGGTCAGGATTTGACCGACTGTAATAGTAAACCTAAAAGCTTAGGGTTTAGGGTTTATGCTTCTGACCTAATTGTTGTCTATAAGGTTGATGATGTTTGTTATTGTAAGTTGTTGGCAAAAGTTGTGTATGTATCGAAGTGATGAGATACTTGCCAGACCAGTGACAGAAAACTGCAGAGTGTGATTATAGAGTAGAGGAACTGAAAAGGATCTACCTTAGCATATAGTGTTGTTATCAGATCAACATTTTACCTGTTGGCTTCTAGCCATTTCAACAGAAGGAAAATCGCTTTGTCGAGCATCTTTAACAGACTTACTGTAAATCCTCTAACCAGGTGACTCAATTTCATTGAGTTCTTTAAATCCTCTAGCGAGGTAACCTTTAACAGGGTTTCAACCTTTAACAGGGTATATAGCCATCCCTTAATCGGGTGATCTTTAACAAGATCGGTTCCTAGCAGAACCTTATTGTAAATTCTTTAACCGAACTAGGCTCCTAACAGAGCGAGCTTCAAAAGAGTTCAAAACAAGCTTGTGGATATTCATCCCCACCATGGTTTTTCCCATTTGGGTTTCCACGTGAAAAATATGTGTCATGAGTTATGCATTTTTCATGTGATGATTAAGTATTCTTTGTTTAAGTGATTATGCATGCAGAGCTAATGGTTATGGTATTGTTGATACACCACATGCATATGTTTATGGGTGAAGTAGTTATCAAGTATTGAATGTATTTGAAGGGTTCAATTTTACCGGTTTATGTTGTCTGAAGTCTTACTGTGTTTAACCGGTATTGCCATGGTTAAGTTTAGTAATGAAGACAACCAGTTAGCATTGTTTTAACTTGATAAGTTGAGGAGAGGATTTTGCATGTACTGATTCACCCCCCCCCCTCTCTCAGTACTAGTTAGGGTATATGTTGTTCATCATTATTCATCAATTTGTATCAAAGCAACTCCAAGTCCTCGGTGATATAAGCTTAATCGCTTGAGGTAAAAGATCCTGCCTTAATGATGAAGAGGGAAGGTCCTATGTTCAATAGAGATAACTTCAAAATATGGAAGGAAAAAATGAAGATCTATATCAAGAGTTTGGGTGCTCAACACTGGAGCTATGTTGAGAATGTCTATGTAATTCCCACTAGCACTTTAACCAATGATCAGAAAAGAGAGATTCGGGAAAATGGGCAAGTCATGGAAGCCCATGGAAGCCCTTATTAGCAGTTTGTCTGATATTGAGTTCATTGGTGTACAATATAAGGACACTCCTAAAGATGTATGGGACACATTGGAAACTATTTATGGCGGTGATGAGCATGTAAAGAAAGCTAAGGCAGAGAGCCTTAGAGGAAAATTTGAAGACATGAGGATGGTTGAAGGTGAGACCATTCAGCACTATGGCATATGGTTCATGACTGTTGTTGGAGATAACAAGAGCAGTGCTGGAACAATTGATGACGCCACCATTATCAGTAAGTCTTGAGATCATTTTTGTCGGTCTATGCTATCAGTGTTGTTGCTATTCAGGAAATAAGGTCTATTGACAAAGCCAAGATCTCCTTAGACTCTATCATTGCAAAGTTAACTGCATATGAGTTGAATAGCTATGATGGCAGTGTTCAGAGGACTGAGTCATCTTTTAGAGCATTTGTTGCACCAACCAGAAAAGGAAAAGAAGTAAGTATCAGTTATGAATCAATGCAAAGTAGAGGTATGGATGACGAAGAGATTCTAATGGAGTTTGAAGCTCTTATTGCCAAGAGACTTCCAAAAGGTACTGGAAAATATAGAGGTAAGCTTTCTTTAAAATGTTCTTTTTGCAATAAGATAGGACATATAGCTATTAACTGTCCTAACAATGAGAATAAGGATAAACCAGAGAGGTTTAGAAAGTATAAAGGAGGAAATAGAAGAAATTGTCTTGTTGCAGTGGATGAAGGTGTTACTGATGAAGAATATGAGGATGAAGAGAATGAGGACATAGTGTTTGTAGTTGTAAAGGAAGAAGTGTCTTACAAGACAGCACTTGTCTCTCACATTGACAACTCTAATGAGTGGATAATTGATAGTGGTTATTCTCACCACATGACTGGTGATCGGAGAAAGTTTTTATCTCTAGAAGAATATGATGGAGGTGTTGTCAGATTTGGCAATGATGCACCATGCTTGGTAAAAGGAAAAGGATCCATCTCACTGAATGGAAGGAGCAGTGCGGATGATGTCTACTAGGTAGAAGGTATTAAGCATAACCTGTTGAGTGTTGCTTAGCTAAATGATAAAGGACTCGATCTAGAGTTCAAAGGTGGAGTCTGCAGTATAATTGGAAAAAATGGTGAACTTATTGCCACTGGTAAGCAAACCAGAGGTAACTTGTTTCAGTTGAATGCCAAGATAAGTCGGTGTCTGATGGTGAAGTTTGATGACAGTTGGATATGGCATGGGAGACTTTGTCATATGAACTTTGATAATATTGTAAAGGCTAGTAAGATCAAGGCAGTAGAGGATTGCCTTTGCTGAACAAACTGGAGAATTCTTTGTGGAGAGAATGTCAACTTGGGAAGATGTCTTCCTCAACTTTCAAAGGTAAGTCTTTTTTAGTAGAAAACTTACTTGATCTTTTGCATACTGAATTGTGTGGTCCTATGAAAACTAGAAGTTTTCAGGGAGATGACTGCTCAAAAATGATGTGGGTCACATTCTTGAAATACAAGTCTGAGGAGTTTGGAAAGTTCAAAGTCTTTAGAGCATTAGTAGAGAAGGAAAGTGGTCAAAAGATAAAATGCCTAAGAACTGATCAAGTAGGTGAATTTACTTCTGATGAATTCAACAAGTATTGTGAAGATAGCGGTATCAAGAGGCAATTTTCTACCCCAAGGATACCACAATAGAATGGCATAGCAGAAAGGAATAATAGGACTGTAGTTGAAGCGGCCAGAATAATGTTGATCCAAGGAAAGGTTGCTCACACTTTTTGGAGAGAAGCGGTGAGCATTGCAGTCTATACTATGAACCAGGTACTCATCAAGAAAGGTAGAGTTAAAACCCCTTATGAGTATTGGACCTGAAAAACTCCCACTGTGATTTATTTTAAAGTATTTGGTAGTAAGTGTTAAATCAAGAGAGGTGAGCATCTGAGCAAGTTTGTGCTAAATGTGATGAAGGGATATTTCTAGGATATTCCACTAAGAGCAAAGCTCTCAAGTACTACAACAATAGAACACAGAAAATTGTTGAGAGTATCAAAGTCAGGGTTGATGAATCTCCTGAGGAAACCTGCAGCAAGGAAGTAGAAGATGAACTGGGTATAGCCTTCTGGGAACTGGTTAAGAAAGAAACAAGTAAAGATCTCAGTGTTCCTGTACCGGTAGAAGTTGCAGTAGGTGAAGAACAAGAAGTAAGTGAAGAAGAAGAGGAAAGGCTAGAAGAATGAGATAGAGTCATTCCTAGGTATTTGAAACTACATCATGATCCAAAGAAAATCATAGGAGATAAAGATGCAGAGATACTCACAAGAAGAAAGGTGAAATAAAACTCTTGCATGATTTCTGAATTGGAGCCCAAGACTTCTAGAGAAGCACGTACAGATGAAGACTATATTAAGGAAATGGAAGAGGAGATAGACCAAATAGAAAAGAATGCAACATGGTGCTTAGTACCCAAACCAGAACACAAGAATGTCATAGGTACCAAATGGGTTTTCAGGAATAAGCTAAATGAAGAAGGCACGGTTGTGAGGAACAAGGCAAGACTTGTATGCAAAGGATATGGTCAAGAAGAGGGAGAAGACTATGGATAAACCTTTTCTCCCATGGATAGACTGGAAGGTGTATTAATGCTACTTGCATTTGCAGAATTCAAGGGATTTAAGTTTTATCGGATGGATGTGAAGTCTGCATTCTTGAATGGAATCCTAGAAGAGGAAGTGTATATTGAGCAACCGGATGGGTTTGCCTTATCAGAAGATAGTAACATGGTGTGTAGATTACACAAAGCCCTGTATGGATTGAAACAAGCACCTAAGGCATGGTATGAATGGTTACACTCTCATCTTGTGAAGATAGGATTTCAAAGAACAAGTGAGGATAGCAACATCTACCTAAAATCTGAAGGTGATCAGATTCTGATCTATGAAGTATTTGTAGATGACATAATCTTTGGAGGAGATGATAAAATGAGTCATGCTTTTACAGATGAAATGAAGAAAGAGTTTGAGATGTCTCTGATTGGAGAGATAAAGTTCTTCATTGGTTTACAGATTCAGCAAATGAAGGAGGGTATCTTTATTACCCAGTCCAAGTATGTCAAAGAGGTATTGAATACCTTTGGCATGGAGGAGAGACAACCGGTTGGTACACTGATGGTGACCGGCTGTAAACTGACTAAGGAATATAATTCAGGGTTGATGAATGAGAAGGAGTATCAATCAATGATCGGTAAGCTACACTATGTGGTGCACAGCATACCGGATATTGCTCATGCAGTAGGCATAGTAGCTCATTTTTAGAAGAGTCCAAGAGAATCCCACTTGGTAGCGGTAAAGAGGATTCTTAGATACATGAAAGGGATTGTTGACTATGGATTGTGGTATCCATACAATGGTAATTTTAATCTCAAAGTGTTTACCGATGCAGATTGGGCAGGTAATGTAGACGACCAAAAGAGCACAACCAGTGAAGCGTTCTTTCTTGGTGGAAGATTAGTCTCATGGACAAGCAAGAAGCAGAGATGTACTTCTCAGTTTACAGCTGAAGCAGATTATGTGGCAGCATTTATGAACTGCACTCAGGCAATTTGGATGAAACATGTATTGTACGGTTTCAAAGTACTTATATCTGAACCGATGAGTATATTTTGTGACAATACTAGTGCAATCAATATTTCCAAGAATCCGGTATTGCATTCTACAACTAAGCACATTGAGCTCAAGTATCATTTCTTGAGAGAGAAGTTTCAAAATAGAGAGGTTGTATTACAACATATTTCCAGTAAGGAGTAGCTTGCAGACATATGTTAGGATTCCCACAGATAATGAGAGGGGGTTGAATCAGTACCTAACTAGTGATAAGATTTTTCTAAGTTAAAACATGCAGAACATAAAATAACAGTATACCGGTATGCAAGAATTAATGCAATAAACAGAATCAGAAACATCCACATGAAAAGAACACCATAACACAAGATGTTTAATGAGGAAACCCGGTGTGGGACAAACCTCTGTGGGATTTGTTACCAACAATATTCACTCACTGGACAATAAGAGAATATTACTTACAATAGGGGCCTGCACATGCAGGAAGGCCAACTGCCTAGAGCTCACTGCTCAATGAGAAGTCACACTGACTTACAATAAGGATTATACTAATCCAATGACTTGTACTGCTTTACAATAGCATCTCCAATGCTTGATTCAGTACCGGTTCTTGCTATGTTCTTTACATATACCCTTGACCTATAATTCGCACATAAGGTCTGCCTAATAATTTTCTTTATGCTTGCTACATTACATCTCTAAATGTCTACAATGATCTCCTTTATATACAAGAGTCATTTTACAATTTGCCAAGTCGGCTTACAATAATAAACAAAATATTACATATCAAAAATCTTGTCGGCCTCTATGCCGGTATACATCTTTTCTTCTATGTCGGTGCTGGTGCTGGTGTAGATTGATCTTGTTGATGTCGGTGCACTGTCTTGCCTGTGTAATGCTTTGCCTGTATGATGTCTTGCCAGTGCCATAGGATTGCAAGGTGTCCATCAATGACAAAACCTTCAATCACATACAATGTCTCATTAGAGTGTCCATATGCCAACAATCTCCCCCTTTGGCATTGATGGCAACACTCATGAGAAATTTCAAAAAGTGTCCAAAATGTGTAGTCCAAAAATGTTTACCGAAAATATGAGGGCTCCCCCTGAGCATATGATTCCTGTCTTTGAACTTTCTCATCCTAGTACTCCCCCTTTGGCATCAATGACAAAGGTTGTCAAGATGTTAGTAGAGTTTGTAGTTACATCTGTCCATATCCTCAACCCTATAGTTGGGTAGTTATTATCTGAAAAAGATCGCCCAAAATTAAGTTTATACTATCCATAAACTTTTTGCTATCTTTTATTGTTGTTTCAGTCCTCTTCACAGTACCGATGAGATGTTGTAAATGCTCCGCTGGTGTTTTGCTTCCCTATGCTAATGCCTCTGAGATTTCCTTCCGCAGAGATGCTAAATAGTCCAATCTTGGACTCAGTTTAGATCTCAAGTGTTTTGCCTTATTTATTATTCTTTCTTTCTCTCTTTCCTGTTTGAGCAATTCTTCCTCAAAATTTGCTAACTTTTCTTCAAAAACAGATAATGAATCCGGTGAGTTGACAAAATTGTCTACAAGTTTATTTATCTCATCCTATGTCTTGCTTATTTTCTTGTCAATATCTATAGTCAAGAAGTTTGTTTTACATGTATCTTTATACAGATTTTTATACTCGTTCAACAAACTACATAGTTCCGATAGAAGTGTGTCAAAGTCTCTGTTACACTTCTTTATTTCTTCATCAAAGAATTTTTGTTTCTCCTTTCCTACCATGTCCTTTACTGATTCTTCCTTTATTTTCTCAATATTTCTAGAAATGTATTTACATAATGTATCCAATTGTCCTAAAGAATCTTTATTATCTATATTACAATTAGGAGCAACTAACTTCAAAATTGGTATTGAATCATCTATTGCTTTATAAGCCTGTGAACTGCAATCAGTTATTTTCTTAATGGATTCAAGTAATACCTCAGTCACATTTGTTGACTTGAATGTTGATGATGACCCAACAAATTGAGTACCGGTGGAAGTGACCATGCTTGTATTGACCTCTGGCAGGTCAGTTTGTGTTTGCATTTCTTTTAGAATTGGTTTCCCTACTTCACTGCTTACTGGTGTCACAGTTTCCTTATGAACCTGTTCCGGAGCCTTTAGCTCTATTGGTTTCTTTGTATGTGCCTCAGATTCCATCTTTTTCCCTGTATCCTTTGTCGGTTTGTCTGTATCTCCTGTTAACGGAGGCTCTTTAGCCATATCTGATTTGTCAGTTGTATCTTTATCAACTGTTATGTTGATCTTTTGGGTATCAACATTTACAGTGTATAGGACTTCAGGATTTGGATTGCTATCCTCTACGTCCATACTTTCAGCTGCTAGTTGGTCTTCAATGGTTGTAATTTTCACAGGTGGGGGTAGGTTGTCTTTAATCTTTATGCTTGGAAGTCCACCAACTTTTCCTTTCCCTTTGTCCTTATCCTTCTGATATACTTTAATAGGCTTAGGGTTCCTGTATTCTTCTTGTTTTTCCTTTTCAACCAGGAATATGTCCCAACCATCTTTTGTTTCTTCTGTAACTTCACTAACTCTTCCTGCCATTAGTGAAATATTCGGTGTGCAGTAGAGAATACTGTCTGGTTTGCCTAAGCAATCAAATCATCAATTTTCTTGGGAGAGTTTACCGGATATACAGCAAGTAGTTTTTCTATTTTTATTTTCTTGTCTAATCCAATCACTGCTTGCCTTCTGGCCTCAAGTATTTTGTACAAACCATCAGGAATTTCATTGACTACTTCCATCAAAAAATTTGTGTACATGTCCATATGCAGTATTACACTTTCCTCAACTTGCCCTTTCTCATCAGCAGATAGAGTGTCATAAATTTTCTCTATGTTTTTCAGTTTTCCTTCCTCTGTGATCTCATTTAGCAATATGTCTAGAGGTGCCAATCTCATAGTCATATCCTGCATCTCATTCTTTGTTGTCATGTTCTCTTGTTTCAACTTTCTTATCATATCATTAAGTGATTCCTTTTCATCATTCTTATTTTGCAATTTTTCACAAAATTCTCTTCTCTTATTTCTTGCAACAGTAAGATTTTCTTGAAGTGCCCGATGATATCCTGAGCTGCTCTTAAATCATCTTCTAATTTCATATTTTTCAACTTCTCTGCATCATAGTCTGTAAGAGCTCCTTCAAGTTGCTTCATCAGATTTTCCATCTTTACCGGTCTCAAGATCTTCCTCAAGCTGTTAGGCTTCTGAAAATAGAGGACCAGGCTCTGATACCAATTGTTAGGATTCCCACAAATACTGAGAGGGGGGGGGTGAATCAGTATCTAACCGGTGATAAGAGTTTTCTAAGTTAAAACATGCAGAACATAAAATAACAGTATACCGGTATGCAAGAATTAATGCAATAAACAGAATCAGAAACATCCACATGAAAAGAACACCATAACACAAGATGTTTAACGAGGAAACCCGGTGTGGGAAAAACCTCGGTGGGATTTGTGACCCACAATATTCACTCACTAGCCAATAAGAGAATATTACTTACAATAGGGGCCTGCACATGCAGGAAGGCCAACTGCCAAGAGCTCACTACTCAATGAGAAGTCACACTGACTTACAATAAGGATTATACTAATCCAATGACTTGTATTGCTTTAAAATAGCATCTCCAATGCCAAATTCAGTACCGGTTCTTGCTCTGTTCTTTACATATACCCTTGACCTATAATTCGCACATAAGGTCTGCCTAATAATTTTCTTTCTGGTCACTACATTACATCTCTAAATGTCTACAATGATCTCCTTTATATACAAGAGTCATTTTACAATTTTCCAAGTCGGCTTACAATAATAAACAAAATATTACATATCAAAAATCATGTCGGCCTCTATGCCAGCATACATCTTTTCTTCTGTGTCGGTGCCAATGTCGGTGTAGAGTGATCTTGTTGATGTCAGTGCACTATCTTCCCTGTGTAATGCTTTGCCGGTATGATGTCTTGCCAGTGCCATAGGATTGCAAGGTTGCCATCAATGACAAAACCTTCAATCACATACAATGTCTCATTGGAGTGTCTATATGCCAACAACATATTCACTAAGCCCTTACCGAAGACTACATTTACCTGTTTGAGAGGTGAATTAGGGTTTTTGCCCCCTCATGAAGTAAACTAAAGATGTGTGCTCCACATCAATTAGGTATTACAGTGTCAAATCTTTTAGGATTGATTTTTTGAAGGATGATACTCCGTAGGGGGAGCAACATAGTGGGAGTAAGGAATATTGTGCCTCAACTTTGGCATTGTTGTCAAAGGGGGAGAAGATATATGAGATAGGGGAGAAGATATTTTAGATACACTAGTCTATGATGTTTTTAGTTACAATGCTACACTGAGTATTGTCATCAATGCCAAAGGGGGAGATTGTTGGAATTTGATGAACCAGTATGATAATATGGTGATAATGTATATTGGCATTGATGTCAATAACTGCAAGTGAACCTGTATGAAGAGTTGTAGTAAACCGGTGTCTAGGTTTCACTAAGTGTGACTACCAGTTGGTAGTTTCAGCTTTAGGGTTTTCGGTTTGGCAATCCAGCTTGTGCGATGCAACTGGTGACATTGTGATGAGTTATCTAAGAGATGAAGATGAGATCGAGATGCCATGTCATCTTTGTGCATGTGAAGGATTTCCTTGAGGACCTTGCATGTGAAGATCGACTACATTAGATTTCTACCTCGGGAATGAACATTCTTCCTAGCGGTATGAGAAGAAAGTGTGATGAGTTACTGATTTCTATGTGCGGTGAAGAATGGACAATGCAGAATGACTTGTGATCTGTTTGAGATTGCTTCACTCTATGGAAAATGTTTGGACGGTCAGGATTTGACCGACTGCAATAGTAAACCTAAAAGCTTAGGGTTTAGGGTTTATGCTACCGGCCTAATTGTTGTCTATAAGGTCGATGATGTTTGTTATTGTAAGTTGTTGGCAAAAGTTGTGTATGTATCAAAGTCATGAGATACTTGCCAAACCAGTGAGAGAAAACTGCAGAGTCTGATTACAGAGTAGAGGCACTAAAAAGGATCTGCCTTAGCATTTAGTGTTGTTATCAGATCAACGTTTTACCTGTTGTCTTCTAGCCATTTCAACAGAAGGAAAATCCCTTTGTCGGGCATCTTTAACAGGCTTACTGTAAATCCTCTAACCAGGTGACTCAAGTTCATTGAGTTCTTTAAATCCTCTAGCAAGGTAACCTTTAACAGGGTTCCAACCTTTAACAGGGTATATAGCCATCCATTAATTGGGTGATCTTTAACAGGATCGGTTCCTAGAAGAACCTTATTGTAAATTATTTAACCGAACTAAGCTCCTAACAGAGCGAGCTTTAAAAGAGTTCAAAGCAAGCTTGTGGATATTCATCCCCACTGTGGTTTTTCCCATTTGGGTTTCCACATGAAAAATTTGTGTGTCATGAGCTATGCATATTTCATGTGATGATTAAGTATTCTTTGTTTAAGTGATTATACATGCAGAGCTAATGGTTATGGTATTGTTGATACACCACATGCATATGTTTATGGGTGAACTAGTTATCAAGTATTGAATGTATTTGAAGGGTTCAGTTATACCGGTTTATGTTGTTTGAAGTCTTACTGTGTTTAATCGGTATTGTCATGGTTAAGTTCAGTAATGAAGACAACTGGTTAGCATTGTTTTAACTTGATAAGTTGCGGAGAGGATTTTGTATGTACTGATTCACCCCCCCCCTCTTAGTACCAATTAGGGTATCTATTGTTCATCATTATTCATCAAATCTCTTACCGGTTCAAACATTGTCGGTTTAACAGACTGTTATACTCTGTAACAATTTATCGGTTACCTTAACCCTTGTCGGTTAAACCTTCCTTACCAGTTCTTCTCCAACACTCAGTCACTTCAATATTTTCTCTCACACTCAGACTGATCAACTCTTTCCTCATAGAGATTCACTATATCATATATCTTTCATCAAGCATACTCTCTCTCAACCTACTTCTGTTTTTGACTTGCATATTTATATATATGCTTTCCTGCCAAAACACAACCTCAAACTTCACGCGCTTAGGATTTTCTTCACCAACCTTGATCCAAATCAAATTGGATCTTATATTTCCTAAATTGACAACCTGCAATAGTACAGTAAAAAGCTTTGTCCTCTTTTTATTCTTCCTATGGATGTTTACTATATTTAGCAAACTCAACTCTGTTCATCAATCTTGATTTTGTCGATCACAATAAATGACTTAGTAGTTTCCTTCTCCAAATCAGCTAGATGATCAAGTATCCTTCTACGGTCATGATGTCAAAGAATCAAATCTTTGCCCATCGATCTTCTTTGAGCCACAATCCTCTGCAACTGATCCGTGATTTTTGTAGTTGACATTAATACGGACTTAGTTGGCAACTATCTCATTGACGCACCATTCACCTACCCAATGCACGTTTGTCACTTGGAGTCCACGTGAAAACTTTGTCAGTATCCAGCTCACTTGATTGTGTCAGTTCAACTTTGGTCACCGACCGAACATGCTACCAGTATACACCAACCGGTTAACCTTCATATCAGGCACTTCACTATTCTGCTAGTTAGTTCATGTTATATCGGACTACACTTATTAGGTTTGCTTGCTTACCGATTGGCAGAATTACCGGTTGACAACCCATATCGGTTGGCATAATCATGCCAACAATCTCTAATGTCGGTATGCAAGATAAGTTGACATCAATGACAATGCAATGCCAACAATCTCCCCCTTTGGCATTGATGGAAACACCCACATTATCAGGTTAATCTCCACAACCTGGGCTTACAATATATGCATTATCTCCAACTGCGGTTCCTTTCTCCAGCACCCTGGCTTACAATATGCATTATCTCCAACTGTTAACTTTCTCCCCCTTTGACAACAATGACAAAGGGCTAGGACAACTTTCTGAGGTCTCCCCCCTTTGCAGGTAATTCATGAACTACTATATTATTATATCTCCCGGTAGGCCAGACTACTTTTCCCTTTCACCATCCAGTCCAAATTGTGATTTTTATTATTTATATATTGAATAGACACTGAAAAACAACCACAAACATGGATTGCTGAGAATATTCTCCTTGGTGAAGTTACTCTCCCAATCAAGTTGATTGTGACTTTGGTAGATAGACAAATTGAATAGACAACATGCCAAAGTCCCAAACCTGATTTCCTCTTTGATACTAAAAATTATGCCAGTCTTGTGAATTGAAGAGACACCTGACACAGCTATGAAAATCACAAACAAGTTGGGGATGCATACTCTCCCCCTGAGTACAGCATATGGTCCAAGAGTCAAAAAAAATGTATGGTTATGACATCCCCCTAAACCACGGATCTCCATTTGCATTTAAGTGCATAAAGCTGGTGAGAAAACTCCTAACCCATGTCTTAGATATTTAAATGTGTTTACCGGTAGAGGTTTTGTGAATATATCACAAATTATTCACTTGTAGGAACATATTCTACCTTTACTTCTTGCTCTACAACCTTCTCTCTGAGAAAGTGGTGTTTGATAGCAATTTGCTTTGTCCTTGAGTGCATAACCGGATTCTTTGAAATGTTGATTGCACTTGAGTTATCACACCAGATTGAAATAGGGTCAGATATGTCTATCTGAATGTCCTTGAGAGTATGCTTCATCCATAACACCTAAGAACAACATGTAGCAACAGCAGTATATTTTGCCTCGGCATTAGATAAGGAGAGTGAATCTTGCTTCTTATTGTGCCATGAAACTAACTGGACACCTAAAAAGAATGCACCACCACTTGTGCTTTTTCAGTCATCAATACAACCTTCTCAATCAGCATCAGTGTAGGCTTGTAAAGTGAAATCTCCTTTCTTTGGATACCATAAGCCATAATTAAGTGTTCCTTGTAGGTACCTGAAGATTCTTCTAACTGCATTCTCATGTGACTTTTTAGGTGCATCTTGAAATCTTGCAACCATACATACTGCATGTACTATATTTGGTCTTGAGGCAGTAAGGTATAACAGACTACCAATCATGGATCTATACAGGGTCTGGTCCACTTTCGATGACTCATCAACCTTGCTCAACTTGCATTTGGTCACCATGGGGGTACTTACCGGTTTTTTGTCTTCCATTTGAAACTTCTTCAACATATCTTTGACATACTTGGTTTGAGAGATAAATATTCCTTTATCTTGCTATGAAATTTGTAAACCAAGAAAATATGACAGCTCTCCAAGCATTGACATCTCAAACTTTGATTGCATCTGATCAGCAAAATCTTTACACAAGATATCCTTGTTGCCTCTAAATATTATATCATCCACATATACAACAACAATAACCAAGTGATTCCATATGTTTTTATATACAGAGTACTATTTGCACTTCCCTTTCTGAAACCTTGCTCCTTAAGATACTTATCCAACCTTGAATACCATGCTCTTGG
This sequence comes from Cryptomeria japonica, assembly GCF_030272615.1. Lineage (NCBI taxonomy): Eukaryota > Viridiplantae > Streptophyta > Pinopsida > Cupressales > Cupressaceae > Cryptomeria > Cryptomeria japonica. Next base: position 143,645,836 of record NC_081413.1, on the reverse strand, counting down.
AGCCTGCTTTAAACCATACAATGTTTTCTTCAACTAGCATACAAAAGTTTCATCATCATGCAACAAGAAACCTTTTGGTTGTTCTATCTAGGCTTCTTCTTCCAAATTACCATTCAAGAAAGCAGACTTAACATCCATTTGATATACCTTGTATCCTTTGAAGGTAGAGAATGCTAAGAACATTCTATTAGCCTCAAGTCTTGCAACCAGTGCAAATGTTTCTTCAAAATCAATTCCTTCTACTTGAGAAAATCTTTTTCACACTAACCTTACTTTATGCCTGACAATCTTACCTTCTTCATTCATCTTGTTCCGGTAGACCCATTTAGTATGTATGACATTCCTATCTGTTGGTCTAGGAACTAATTCCCAAGTCTTGTTCTTTTCAATCTATTGTAGCTCTTCTTCCATTGCATCCATCCATTTGTCACTTTTGTTGGCCTCATTGAATGTTTTGGGTTCCATTTCAGTCATCAGATAGAAATTTACTTGTTCATTGTTTCGGGCAAGTCTTCTTCTTGTCTGTACACCATCACTTTTATTTCCTATAATCTTCTCTTCTGGGTGATTTTTTTGCACATATCTATTAGGGGTCTTGTTGGATGCTTCTCTCGGTTCATTTTCTAACTGAACTTCATCTTCATCACATGAATAATCATACCTGTTTACATGTGCTTCTTTGCCTTTATGCAAATCTTCATCAACTCTTACATGCACACTTTCAATGACTCTTCTCAGTCTTTTATTGTAGCATTTGTAGGCTTTGTTGTGAGTGGAGTAACCCAAGAAGATGCCTTCATCACTCCTACAATCAAACCCACTTAAACTATCTTCATCTCTCTTGATGGAGCATTTGCTTCCAAAAACTTTGAAATATTTAATTGATGGGTTCTGGTCATACCACAGTTCATAAGGTGTCATTCTACTATTTGTTCTCAGTTGAACCCAGTTCAATGTATATATAGTAGTATGTACTTCTTCCTTCTAGTACATATCCAGTATGTTTGCCTCATTCAACATAGTTATTGCCATCTTCTTGACTGTCCGCTTTTTCCTTTCTACAACACCATTTTGTTGTGGTGTTCTTGGAGCTGAATATTGTCTTCCGATTCCATGCCTCTCACAATAGTCTACGAACTCATTTGATGTAAACTCACCACCCCGGTCTAATCTCAGACACTTCATCTTGCATCCACTTTCCTTCTCAACCATTTTATGGAATATTTTGAACCTCTCATAAGCTTGTGATTTGTCATGTAGGAAAGTGACCCATGTCATTCTTGAGAAGTCATCAATGAGCAGCATGAAGTATCTCTCACCAGCTAAAGCTCTTATCCTGGTTGTATCACACAGATATGTATGTACAAGTTCTAAGGGCCTTGAGGTATTATTTTCTTTGATCTTGAAGGTTACCTTAGTCTGATTGCCTCTTAGACATTCATCACAAAAAGTGCTTGTCGGTTTGATGATCGGTGGTATATGTCTTACATAACCTTTCTTGCTCTCCTTAACCAGATTATCAAAGTTTATATGGCCTAATCTTTTGTGCCACAATCATCTCTCATCTACTTGTCCCATCATACATTGGCACTAAAAGCATTCCTTTAGATTGTACACATTTCCAAATGTTCTCTTACCTTCTACAACAATTTGTCTGGTACTATCCTTCCTTATCTGACACTCGATAGAGTTAAATGTGAATTTGTATCCTTTATCACACATTTGACTCACACTTAGCAAATTATGCTTTAGTCTTTCCACATAGTATACATCATGTGTTTTTAATTTTCCATCTATGTTTAGAGTACCTTTGCCTTTTATCTTCATGGAAGAGTTGTCTCTTAGCCTCACCGAACCTCCATTCCAATCATCAAACTTGATGAACTTCTTCTTGTCTCTGGTCATGTGATTGGAACATCTACTGTCTACAACCCATAAATTTCTTCTTTCTGCATGCAGGGCAGTATGCACAATCAGACTTGATTCTTCTTTATTCTTATCCTTCTCAACCCAAACCCAGTTGGCTTCCTTCTTCTTGTCAATTGTAATTTTTTGCTCCGGTTTTGCTTATGGTTTTTGATCTGGTACTGACTTCTTTTGCTTAGAAATCCTGAGTTTGCAATTCTTTACAATGTGGCCAACATTTTGACAATGATAGAATTTTACATTGACATTGAATAATGAATTTAAAAAACTATTGTAGGATATAGGCTGACTTCTCCTACATTCATAACTCTTATGACCAAACCATTACATTGATAACAAGTGCCATTCATCTCCCAGAGTACAGCAAACAAATTTCTACTGTCAAAACTAGTAGGGGGCTTACGCAACAAACTACAATCAAAAATTTTGTGACCAAACTTATTACATCGGTAATAGTAACCATGCAATTTGGGTACATACCAATCTTGATGCATTGGACCCGAAAAATTTTGTCTCATTGGATGTTTTCCTCTCGTGCTATTGACTTTAGTGAAACCCTCTTCATCCATATTTAACTTGGCTTTATGGTTTGCATTTTGGTACAGAGAGTGAGCCTTCTGGTTCTGAGTATTTCGGTTCATAGGCAGATTTCTTGTAGCTTCAGCATACGTCTTCTTCTCAGTATCTCTGTTGACGGTAAAGGTTTGTTTTTCTTTACTCTCACTTGAAGAAGTAAACTGTATCTCCTTTCCAGATGTGTTTTTTCTATTTGAACTTTGTCCCTCTTCAAATCCTAAACCTTCGGTATCTTTTGAGTGCTTCTGATTACTCAACATTTTGTCCAAGGCTTCAGTGTTGCCCTCATACTTGCTTCTCATCTTCAATTCATCTTTACTCTTTGCGAGCTCCTTTCTGAGCCTTAGAATTTCTTCTTCCAAATTCTGATGTTCCTTCTCCTTCTTTATCAAATCAGAGGATGTAACTTCACATATCCTCTTGGCCTCTTCCAACTGGAGTGTCAAATCAAAAATTGTTTTCTTGGACTCATCTAGGGATTGCTTCAAATGGTCTTGTTCTTCAGCAGCAGCACACTTGACCTTTTTGAGATCTCTTCTTATTTTACATAACTCCTCAAGAGCACTTATGAGCTCACCTTCCAGGTCCGCTTTAGCTTCAATGTCTTCATCTTCATTTTCTTCATCAACCGGTTCATCTAGTGCCATAAAGAGATTGGTTTTTCTTTCATCCTCACAGCAGTCATTTTCTGAGGCACTTTCTTCATCTGTTGCATCATCTTTGATAGTATACAAGTTGTTTTGCTTATGGTAGCTTCTTCTATCTTGTCAGTAAGCATTCTTCTTTTTAACCTTACCTGAATATTTGTTAGTTCTTTGTTGCTCTTCTCCATCATTCTCACTATAGGGACATTTTGAGGCAAAGTGTCCTATTTTACCACAGTTAAAACATTTGAGAGGTATTTTTCCTTTCTACTTACCAGATCCTCTTTTAAGATTTCTTACAAATTTTGCTACCACTATGTCTGAGTCCTCACTATATTCTCCATGAGTAACTTCTTCCTTACCCTTTTTGAGGGAGTTGAAAGTAGCCTCTTTCTTTAAAGTTCTTTCACTAGTTGTTCTCATCTCATAAGCGATTAGGGACCCAAATAACTCATCCATTGAAAAAAAATTTAGATCCTTGGCTTCTTCTATTGCAGAGACCTTTGTGTCATACTTAGATGGAGTGATAAGTACTTTTTTGACAATCACTTCATCAGCTATATCTTCTCCAAGTCCTCTAATAGTGTTCACAGTTTCATCAATTCTGTGAAGATAATCAGAAATCTTCTCTTCATCTTTCATCTTCAAGACTTCAAGTTGACCTCTTAATGTTTGTAGTTCAGCCTCCTTGACCTTGACATCTCCTTCAAACAATCTTTTCAGCTTATCCCAAGTTTCCTTGGCGGATGAGAAGTGCATGACCTTAACAAACTCATTATCAGACAGACCACTGAGAATAGCAGGCTTGGCCTTGGCATTGTTTTCATACTCCTTAGCATCTTGATCTGTAGGAGGATTATTAGGGATAGTATACCCATTGTGCATAGACATCCAAACATCAAAACCTAGGGAGGACAAGTAGGTTTCCATTATTATGCTCCATAAGGCATAGTTGGTACCATCAAAAATGGGAGCTTTGGAGGAGGAGGACTCATTCCTTGCCATTGTGTTCTTAAACCAAAATCTACCCAAGCTAGAGAAAGCTTTGACAAATAGGGAACCTAAGGCTCTAATACCAATTGTAGAACATAAGATATCACTGAGGGGGGGGGGGGGGGGGTGAATCGGTGATTATAAACAATTTCAAACAATGTGTGCAACCAGTAGGATAATGAAAACACTAACAAGTAATCGCACACGGGAGCACATCACATAACACCGGATATATGAGGAAAACCCAATGTAGGAAAAACCTCGATGAGAAAAGTTGTTGGAGATCTACTGCTCCAATCCAGCCTCACAGTGAAATAACAGTTGTACAATGTTTACGGCACCAACCCAAGGAGCACCAACCCCTAGCAATTATGGGCACCTACCCAAAGGAGTACCAACCCCTATTCTATTCTGAGCACCAACCCCTGCACCGAGAACCTACTTACTTAAATACAATGAGATATAAATTAAATACAATAATAAACATCAGGTGACAACTAAGTTTTGTAGCACCTCGAAACTATTCACTCTGTTGGTTAAACTTCTTTTTTGTATTAGTGCTTCTCTGTTCTATAGCTCTTTTGTTCTTACTTTCTGAAACCTCTACAACTCGGTTTCATCCTTGTTGGATCTTCTCTAAAACTCACCTTGCTCTCCTTCACTCTTTGTTGATCTCTTACCAGTTCAGACAATGTCGGTTTAACAGACTGTTATACTCTATAACAGTTTACTGATTACCTTAACCCTCGTCGGTTAAACCTTCCTTACTAGTTCTTCTCCAACACTCAGTCACTTCAATATTTTCTCATACTCAGACTGATCAACTCTTTTCTCATAGAGATTCACTATATCATAGATCTCTCGTCAAGTATACTCTCTCTCAACCTACTTCAGTTTTTTATCTGCATATTTATATATATGCTTTCTCACCAAAACACAAACTCAAACTTCACGCGCTTAAGGTTTTCTTCACTGACCTCGATCCAAATCAAATCGGATCTCATCTTTCCTAAATCGACAACCTACAATAGTACAATAAAAAGCTATGTCCTCTTTTTATTCTTCCTATGAACATTTACTATATTTAGCAAACTCGACTCTATTCATCAGTCTTGATTTTTTCAATCATAATAAATAAATTAGCAATTTCCTTCTCCAAATCAGCTAGATGATCAAATATCCTGCTACGATCATGATGTCAAAGAATCAAATCTTTTCCCATGAATATTCTTTGAGCCGCAATCCTCTGCAACTGATCCATGATTTTAACAGTCGGCATTTATACAGACTTAGTTGAAGGCTACCTCACCGACGCACCATTCACCTACCGAATGCACATTTGCCACCTAGAGTCCATGTGACAACTCTGTCAGCATCCAGCTCACTTGATTGTGTCGGTTCAACTTTTCTCACTGATCGAACATGCTATCGGTATACACTAACCGGTTAACCTTCATATCGGGCACTTCACTATTCTGTCAGTTAGGTCATGTTATATCAGACTGTAGTTACTGGGTTTGCTTGCTTACCGGTTGGCAGACTTACTGGTTGACATCATCATGCCAACAATCTCTAATGTCAGTAACAATATCCTGCATATCAGTTGACATACTTACCAATTAACTTCAATGACAATATAATGCCAACACTTTCAAAGTGACTCAAGCTATTTACACTTAAAATTTAGTGTGTTGTTGCCCCAAAAAGTATGATAATCAAATTGTATCACTTGCACATAAACAACATATATATTGGGGCCAATTGTTTTACTATTTACATGGGAAACCACAACATGCCAATTTTTAAGATCTTCATCTAGTGCAAACCAAAGCAACAAATAAGAACTCCATGGATTAACCTAGGATTTACAACTTCACCTTCACATATCCAACTTAAAAAGAATTACTTGGCATTGAGAGAGGCAAAATTATTTTTACACTATATGTGGAGAAATGCAATAAGACAACATGATGGTTGTTAATATGCCAAACCTTCTCACAAATATATATCTCTAGATATAGTTCTCTAAATGCCAAGAATCCAAAAATCTCGGTAATAAAGGAAAGTGAAGGAAATACAACAATTGTAATGAACAAATCATAAAATTCAACCAAAGATGGGAGGACCATCCACAAAATTAGTGGAAGTTACAAGACGCTAGACTTAGATGTACTATTATTTCATATTTATGGGGTGATGGAAGACACTGTGAATTCTCTTAGGATGTAGTAGTTGTAGACATCTAAAATTGTCCTAGTTTAATTAAATAAATATTTTATTTATTTAATTATTTTAACCTAAGTCTTCTATTAATTAAATAAATATTTAATTAATTAATTAATTCATCTGGTCTCTTCTAGCCTTTTCTTCACTTAAATAAATATTTTTATCTATTTAAATTATTTTTTCCCTAAATTAAATAAATACTTTATTTATGTAATTGGTCCCACTTCTTCTATTAACTAAATAAATCTGTATTTATTTAATTAATTCATTAGTTTTTTCTCTTCATGACACAAGTCATTTATCTCTTAATTTTCCGCTGCTTACCCTCTTCATATTTTACTATTTTCTTATACCTATCCTTTAATCCTAGCCGACCATTTATTTCTTTCAACTCTTAATCTTATCCCTCTATTTTTTAAAGTGTCTTCTATATAAGAGGGTTCTTTCATCCTTATCAACCCTAACTAATTCGTCTAATCAATACCTAATGCAACTATCAAGCCTTCTTGCGATCAAGCGACTTCACAACCACAATCTGTTATTTTTTTATCTCTTATGCACTTACAAAATCGGAGAGCAAATATATGAAACAAGATCAATGGAAATAGGAGACAATGGAGATCAAACCCTACTTGACATGTGAATGGTATAATGGTTTAATTTGTTGCTTTGCATGTTCTTAGGTATCTTCATTGGTGTATGGTGAATGTTAGATTGTAGGACTAGGGTTTTTTATGGATGGATTTTTATGCTTTGCAATAGTTTTTCATCCTCATTTTTCACTGTATACATTTTGGCACGCTTGGTGGGACACTTGTCCCTTTATTTTTAACTTTTGTTGGTTGTTTTTAGTTTTCTTGTTAAGTTGTAGGTCAGATTAGCAACGATTTAAAATTGTTGCGCATCTGCAACATTTCTCTCAATGTTTGTGTTCGGAGTTCATGTCTGTGTTTTTTGATTTTGTATCTGTGTTTTCTATTTTGGTTTTTTTCGCAGGTCTCAGTTCCTGTTTCCACATTTGCCTTCAGTCTTTTCATGTCTATGACCAGAAATCGCGTCTAGGTCGCTTATTTGCACGTTTTTGTTTCTGATCTATGCTTTGCAGGTTCAAGATCACTGTTATCGCGTTTGTGTTTGGTATTTTCGTATCTCTAATTAGAAATTGTGTTGGGGTCACTTCTTTGCACATTTTTGTTTCTGATTTGTGCTTTGCATGTTCAAGATCACTGTCTTTCTGCGTCTATGTTCAACCTTTTTGCTTTTGTGTTCTGTTTTTGCGTCTGTGAATGGTATAACTACGTTTTTTATTTTCAGTTTTCATTTTGCTTTTGATTTTAGGGTTCTTAGATCTGGTTTTTATCCTAACCCTCTTGATTAGACTAACAAGTGGTAAAACTATCTTGAAAAGAAGAAAAATTTATTGTCGAAGGTCCCTTTTTCACATTTGGATTTGGATTTTCTAAAATTAACCTAACAAGTGTTCTCGCAAGTGGGGGTAATTTATCAAAACTATTAATCATTTGTTGCAAGGGTAATCTACGTGTGTGTCTTTGCATTTCTAGTTTAACTAGGGTCACATCTTTTTCATTTGGGGTTAAAGAACTTGTTTGAAGTGTTTGGTGCGCTTTGCACACTTTATGTTTATAACCCTAGAGGTGATAGCAACTCCCCTCACCTTCCATTGGACCTTTGATGTAAGAGAATTTGTTATCATCTTCTTTTTAGGTAGGAGGGCCTATCTCCTGGGTAGCCCATAAGGCCAAGTGAGAGAGCATGACCCAAGCGGTACTTCTTCTCCCTCTATATAAATTAATACATTAGGCGAAAGCCATGACAACTTGGTGACGTGTATCTACACTAGCGGTTCTCCCTAGTATCCACACTTGTGTTGGATGCGGTAAAAATCCTCTTTGCGAATCAGGAGTGGATTCTTAAATGAGCCACCATCGCATGGGTAGACACCAAGAACCACAAAAGTTCACCCACTAAACACCTTTTGTTTTAGAGGCCAAAAATCCCTACATTTGATGGTTCAAGGAGTGTGGATCGTACCCCGTAGATACACCTTGTTGGCAAGAGACACTATACTGGTAGAGATTTGTGCATGAGAAATGTCTCGGGTTGTCATTGATGGCAACTCAGATCAGATATTCTATCTGGTATATGCAGATTTGTTCTATCGGAAGTTTGGGAAGTTTTATATTCATTTATGCTTAAGTCTAGAACGTGGAATACAATATGCGGCAGAGTATGGATATATTGTCCAGAACTCCATTTTGGTTGCATAGTTTTGGTTGAAGTGAAAGAGTTATATTGTTAGATGTTCAAGGCAGTTTGATTCATATCTTAGCCTCCTATATTGATTCTCGTGCAGGATTGAAGATCCGATAACCGATAATTCAGGAAGAACAAAGTTATTTTGGTGTAACGTGTTATGTGGAATCTTTGGGATGATTTTGGTGATTGGTTTCGAGTTCAAGGCAATTGATCTGACATGTGAGAATTTTATTATCAATTTGTTTGGGTCCGCATATGGATTGGTAATCGGATTGAGCCGACTTATGGTTACACGTTTCATGTTGTGTGTTATGCGGTTTTTGGAAGCCGACATGGAAATTGATTTATTTTGTTGATGCAAATATATAAGACCAATTCATTTGAGCATTTTGGTGTGTGATGTGATGAGATGTGTGTATGGGAAGATCGTATGAGCAATTATGCAAACTTTTGTGAGTGTGATTGAATATTTTTGTGCTCTAGTATATGACAGAGCACAGAGACGGAACAGAGGTAGAAGACTAATTGAGCTTAACCAGAACTTATTTTTGGTATTTGTAGATGCTACTATTTAGTTTAGACATTCTTGTTCTTATTTGTAATCACTTGTAAGGTAGTGAGCCTTCCTCCGGGTTGTAGCCCTCTTTGTAATTGAGCAGTGAGATCTAAATAGTGTCTGAATGCATGTGCATTCCCCTCTTCTAATATTATTATACTCCTGGTCGCAGTATTATAATATTGTGGGTTCCAATCACACCGTGGTTTTTCCCTTTCTGATTTTCCACGTAAAAATTTCGGTGTTATGGTTTTTTGGTTATTTTCTTTCATTTTCTACACTTTTCTTTAATTCAGTTATATCATGTGGTTAAGAAATTTGTTAACTACATAACATTGAATCAGCCCCCCTCTCAGTGTTCATTGTTTCCAATAATTGGTATCAGAGCCTAGTTCCTCCTAGGAAGCCTAACCGCTTGAGGAAGATCTAGGAGATTGAATCAATGAACTTCGATTTGTAGAGATAACTTATTGTAGCACTTGGAAACCTAGATGTAGCAAGGAAAGAAGCAAGTGATCTGAGAAGAAATATAATGTCCCCTAATAGGTCTAGCTTTGTTTTCCCCATAGTTAATCCATCTCAGCATACTTATGACTTAAACTAAATTGATTAGGAGACAAACTATCTTAAATATCACATTTTCCAACTTCTTAGATACCGATAGTCATAACAGAGAAACATAGTCTTCTTTCTAATATTGAATTAATAATTCAATTTGGTTTATAATCTTATATTTACTTGTTCATTCAAAGAAAAATCACAATAGAACATACAGAAATTACTTTCAGATTATACATATGCAATGGAAACAAGATTTATTCAACTGCAACTTATTTGGTTTATAACATTTTTTTTCCTTTAATAACCATAGTTGGTAGCACAAGGAATGATCCGGTTAGCCCATCCATCCCACTCTGGATCCAAAGGCAATCATTATGCCCCTTTGGCTTACCATTAGTGGTGTGGGTCTTATCCCCACAATTCATTCCTTGTCTCACCCTAAAATTATTAAACCAAGGAAGTTTCAGATTGTAGAGGGGCTTATTAATTGCCAATCCCATGCCCAATAGCAGTCATATGCCCTACTGGCCTACTGATCTTACATGGATCAGTAGGTGGACAACTGAGACAGTTATCCTCCTCTCCCAACCACTCTTCCTTCTTGGGATTTTAAGTAAATTAGTGAGTAGATTCATTTTTATTGTTATTGACATAAGATTGTACAGTATGTTTTAGTTTCAGATCTGTAAAATAATATGTCAGTATTTCAGCAGTTCGCTTTATCCAATTTATGTATAATCTTATGGTTATTATATCAGGTGAACAGAAAAGGAAATCAATAAGGAGCTCACTTATGCCATTTGTGGTTTAACTTTAATAATAATCTACTTATGTATATCAAAATATATCAGACGTACCGTGAAAGTCTAGTGTCAATTCCTTAGCATAACATTATTGATATTTATTACTATTATAAACTGCTTATGCGTATCAGATTGTGACCACTTGGGATCGTAAATACATATATGACATTAAGTTTAATTACTAGAAATGCACAGCTCTATCAATTCACATACATAGTTGTAGTTTAATATGTTATATAGGTTGAATGATGAATAATTACGGTTTAATACAAGCACACGCGAATTTGGCATTATAACCATAAATCTAAACACTGTTGTGCATTATAACTTGTTTGTATCGTTTAACCAATCGAGCATATTTTTTGAGTATGTGACATACAATAAGTTACTGAAAACTATATAGTAGATTTGTTACAATTATAATTAGTTGTGTGAAATGGTTTAACATTCGTGACATACTGAAGTGATTTCTATCATACTTTAGATATACGTATTACTCTTTGCAATATCTTAGCAATAATTATTACCATTCCTTTAGGAGATGAAGACATACCTGAAACGTCTTCTTTCTGAATTTCTTTGGTTGTTTTATACCCCTATCGTGTTAGTCAAGATGTAGATGTGGACTGAGGCAGCAACAATGGTGTCAGAGTCCTTCCTTTCTCTGGTAATCCCTTATCCTTAATACTTTGTTTTATTCTCCACCAAAGTAATGCCCTTTGGTAAGAGAAACACCCTTTCACCATTAGCACCTTTTGAAAGAGTGCAACTCTTCATTATTTCTGCCCTTTGGAAGGGACATAATCTTTTATAATCAAATATGCACTTCTTATTCAAATCAGATCTGCACTTCTCATTTTTCAAATTCTCCCCCCATCAAATGAGTTTCTCTTCTCCCTTTTATATCTCATGTTTGAGGAAGTCACAACTTATCATTTCATGCCTATTGACCTTTCATTAACTTTAATCAAATTTTAATTATTTAATTATATTCTTTTATATATTAATATTAATTTTAATATTTATTCTTTTGTATTTTAATTTTATTATTATTTATTATTAAATTATATTTCAAAGTGGGACATTACAAGAAACTTGAGTGATGCAAAAAAAATCATTGAGTCATTGAAAGATCAAAGGAACATATCTAGAGAGAAGAGAAAGGCGCTGATGGACAAACTTAAGGAGAAAGAAGAGCAATGCATTGATAATCAAGACAAGACAAATGAATGTGAAAAACTTGCTAGAGATAATGCAGTCCTAAAGAATAAAATTCAATCTATTGTGATGAAGCTAACAAAGGAGATTGAAGACAAGAAGAAGAATGAAGAAAGTCGGACTCGGTCCCTAAAGGATAGATCTGATGAATGTTGCAGATTGAATCATGATGCTTGAATTGATACAGTCTCGGAATAATGAGCAAGAACTTGAAAGACAAATCATAATTCTTAGAGATGAACTTACCACTGCTAATGAGTACAAAGAAAAATTCAATGCTAGCTCAACTAAGTTGGATAAAATGTTGAAAAGTCAGAAGAACAAAGGTGATATGGGAGGACTTGGATTTGAGAAAGGAGAAAGCTCCTGCTCAAAGCAATCATCAGAAGAATAAGAAACCTCTGGTAAGACAACCTTATGCTTATAAATTCAATGGTAAATGTTTTGTTTGCAATAAATTTGGTCATATGGCAAGTCAATGCAGAAATAGAGCTAATCAGAATACTACATCATTCTCCAGACAATGTTTCAATTGCAATAAGTATGGTCATAAGTTAGTTGAATGCAGAAGTATGGTAAATAGGGGGAATATAAGATGCTATGCTTGTGGAAGATTTGGACATATTGCTAACCAATGCAAATGAAAAGGAAATCAATGAAATTTTAGGCCTAATCAAAGAAACAACATTGTTTGTTATGCTTGCAACAAAACCGGTCATATTGCAAAATATTATAGAATTAAGAATGTGAGAAAGAATGCTCTTGCTGACAAGAACAAAGAAGATGAAAAGGGAAAAGCGAAGGTTGAAGAGATCAAGGAGCAGCACAAGAAGATGTGGGTAAAGAAGGATGATTCAAATGTAGAGAATGGGTCCGCACCTGATTCCGGTGTTGGATCTTCATCTAGTAACTAAGGCATTTGGCCTTAGGGGGAAGCTTTTCATGTGGATCCTTAAAACCCCATTTCTGAGATCTATAACCAGTTGTGGATAGTTACAAATGATTGTAAATGGTTGTGCGGATGATCCTGAGAGATATCTAGAAGATTCAATGCTGATTTAATGCTCTGATACAATGTTCATGAGTTGCAGGGCATCCAGAAGAACTTTAGGGTTGAGAATTTATTGCACCTTAAAGTTAGATATGCGAAAGATAAAAAGGCACTTTAACATTTATATTTCACATTGTGAATGAAGAGAAAGAGTAGAAGAGTTTGGCAAAGAAGATTTTGCAGGTAAATCAGAGCTTGTGAAGATTCAGCGAAGCTTTCTTGTATCCGGTTGAAGTCAAAAAAGGTATTCTCTGAGTTCGAAGATATTTGTTCATAACCTAGATTGCGATAATGGCATCTTTTGGTTCTAATGTGGCAACTCCACTTATTGTTGAGATAATTGATAGTGCAAGGCCTCAATTCAAAAAGCATCTTTATAAATCAATGAAAGATGATCTTAATGGTCCATTCTCATCTGTTTTGTATGGGGTATTGCATGTCGAGGATATTAGGGCATATATACACTATAATATTGAGCTTGGAAATGCAAAAATTATCTCTTTAAACCAAGCACATGATTGACGGTATGGGAAATCTCAAACCTAATTTTAAATCTTTGCAGGATAAGGGTTTCATACAGTTCATGAACTTTTGGATTTTTTATGAGCCCGAGTGGGTTAGGTATATTCTAAGCAGGGTACATGATGAATTCATATGGCTATACAAACCATCAAAGATTACTAAGACTACTATCCAGGTGGTAACATGTTTGAATGCTACCGATGAAGTCCCATGTCTAAGGAATGTGAAAAACACAACTGTTACAGAGGTAACCAGTTCACAGTATGACAAGAGATCCATGACAATAAGTGATATTGTTGAGTATGATGTGAGATTTGCATCCATGGTGACTAGCTACAACATATATCATTCTAGCAGAGCTAATTCAGCCTCTAGTATAGCTATTTATGCATCATATCAAATCCTAAAGGAGAATAAGTTGTATGACTTGTGCAGAGTACTATTGAGCGAACTGATGAGAAATTTGAAGAAGATTAAGCAAGATAAGAAGCATGTCTTTAAGTTTGGCACTTTGATTGTTTGTTTGGCACTCTACTTCATAAATGAGATCCCCGATGTAGGTAAGGTACAGTGGGCATATGATAAACTGATGGCAGTGCAGATTAAGGAAGATTTGCAAGGATTGGATGATGCACAAGCACAGAGAGCTATCCTATGGGGCTATTTCAAATCATTCCAAGGCATGAAGTAGAGTAGGGAAAGGATCCCGAAGGAAATAGTAGAGAAATATGAGGAGACCATAGGCTTCATTGTGGAAATTGACTAGTGTTTTATGGAAGCGGTAGAACCTAGAATAGTATGGATCATGCCCATGGGGTATGATGTTGATGCTAATACTCTTGACATGTATACTCAACATCTTCTAACCAAGCTGGTGGATGAGAAGGAAGAGAGATTCGATACTTATAAGGAGAAGATTTTAATTTTACATTCTCAATTCACTAAGCCCGATATGCAAAAGAGAGTAAGGAAAGAAGTTGAACAACATGTTGAGAACATGGATATCACAAAGGAAGTTGTCCACAGGGCTAGATAGCAAAATATTATGAAAGAGGGGGACATGGTTCAACCAAAGAAGACTAAACATGTGTCTACTCCTCCAAAGCCAAGGCAAACAAAGTCAACACCCTCCTCTGGTGCATAAAATATTGTCCCTCCACCTAAACCTCAAACCAAATCCTCCAATGGAGAAGAGAAGATGAAGAAAGGGAAGCTTGAGAGATTCTATGTGGCAGCTACTAAGCAAGAAATAGAATCTGATGAAGCAGTGTGGGAAGTGAAGAAGACTGCTACCTCTGCCAGGGTAGTCAGGAAGCCACAATCTGGTGAAGGTCAGCCAACCAAAAAGCCTAAAGTTGCAGCTGAACAATCCGGTAGATCTCATCCCAGCAAAAAGCCTAAGTCTAAGCTTGATGAAGCTCTAAAATTGGGTAAAGTAGAAAGTACCTATACTATTGTGCCCCCAATGTCATTAAGTGAAATAGTTGATGAAGTAGTGAAGGAAGGAAATTTGAAGAATATATTTGTATACTATGAGAATTGTGATGAAAATGATCAAAGGGCATTAGAGGAAGTTGTAGTATAGTATATGAAGGTATATAGCAAAGCCCTGATAGAATTATCATCTATAATTCCAAAGGGTTTATATGAAATTTTGAATGCCAGAAGGCATACAACTAGTTTGGAAGATGGGAGAATAAGAGAGTATGTATTAGTTAATTTGTGTTATGGGATTTCAAAGAGTGAAGTGGATAGATTTAGAAGAAAAGAGAGAGTTAACAAGATCATGCTCGGAAAAATAGAAGAAGTGGGTAAAGAGATAGAAACAATTTTGAAACAATTTTTGGAAGAGCACAGATATGAAGTTAATTCGGCAAAAGATGACACCTCTCTGGAAGTACATGTACAGGATGATACCATTGCTCTAGATGTGCAGACAAATGTTCAAGATACAGTTGGAGATGACATTTTTGATAATGAGAAGGTTACTGACTCCGGTGAAGCTGATAAGAATCCTCTGGTGACAAATGTTGAATCTGAAAAGGCAGTTGACGAAGTTAGAGATGAAAAGGGTAAAGATGTAGAGAAAGTTGAAGAGGCAGAGAAGGAGACAGATGGAAACAAGATTGAATAGGTTCCAACGGCAAGAGACGTTATGGACAAAGGGAAACATATTATCACAAACACAGATCTCACCCAAGGACCTATTGATCTTAATTCTCTATCTCTGGTCCAAGCACTGAAACTTGTAGCTCTTGCATAAGCCAAGGCAAGTGAGGACTTATTGAAATATCATTCAGAGGACAAAGAATTGATATCCATGGTGACAGATGTGTTGGAGAATATTTTTCCATCCTTCAAGCAAGACACTGCAGAATCACCCTCTGATAAGTTGAGGAGTATGTTGAAGGCAGCAGATTATCATATTGTATCCTTGGAGAAAGTGGTTGATGCAAAGATCCTTAAACAATTCAATGCCATGCAGGTAAGGACAGTTTTGAAAATGATTGAAGGCGATAGATTTAGTTTGACTAGTGGTTTGAAGACTATTCAAGATGCATTAGATGAAGGCAATAAGATAAGTCATTTCTTATTTTGCCTAAGTTTACAGTTGAAATTGATAAGAAGATCAAAGAATGTGAGGGAAAATTAGTCAATATTTCTCAATCTTATGCCCCTCAATCAATTTTTTCTAGTAATTTTTAAGCATAGGTGATGGCTCTACTGGACAAAATCAAGATCCTTAATCAGAAAAGGATAGAATAGTTGGCAAAGTGGGAGAACTCTAAAATTTGATAACTCCCTGGCTGGATACATTGTTGAGAAGTCAGTAGGATGCTATGAATGCTTTGAATAAGAGTGTTCTGGAAGATCTCAGAGGAGCAGAGATGCGTGCTTATCTTTTTAGTGCTCTCATCAATATTTTTGCGAATTTGAAGAAAGGTTGGGATGACCACTTGCGATCCCTAAAGACCATTTTTGCAAATATCTTTAAATTCATGTAAGATAGTATACCCTTGTATATAAATTTTGGTAGATACCTATCTTTGGCATTCTTGTCAAAGGGGGACAGAGAGGTATGAAAAATGATGTACATTCTGAAGGGTGGCTTATTGAGCCTATTGATTTATTGATTTGTTTCAATTTTGAAGTTTTTCAGCTACAATGTCATTTTTCATCAAGTGTTGCCATCAATGCCAAAGGGGGAGATTGTTGGCAAGAGACACTGTACTGGTAGAGATTTGTGCATCAAAAATGTTTTGGCTTGTCATCGATGACAACTCAATTAGATATTGTATTCGATATATGCGTATTTTTTCTACCGAAAGTTTGGGAAGTTTGATATTCATTTATGATTAAGTCTAGAAGGTGGAATATAGTATGCGGTAGAGTATGGATACATTGTGCAGATCTCCATTTTGGTTGCATAGTTTTGGTTGGGGTGAAAGAGTTAGATGGTTAGATGTCTGAGGCATCTAGATTCGCAATCCTTTCCTTCGCTATTTATTCTCATGCAAGATTGAAGATCTGATAACCGGTAATTCAGGAAGAACGAAGTTATTTTGGTGTAACGTGCTATGCAGAATCTTTGGGAAGGTTTCGGTGATTGGTTTCGAGTTCGAGGCAATTGAGTTGACATGTGGGAATCTTATTATCAATTTGTTTGGGTCCACATATGGATTGGTAATCGAATTGAACCGACTTATGGTTACACCTTTCATATTGCGTGTTATGTGGTTTTGGAAGCGGACATGGAAATTGATTTATTTTGTTGATGCGGATATATAAGACCAATTCATTTGAGCATTTTGGTGTGTGATGTGATGAGATGTGTGTATGGGAAGATCTTATGAGCGATTGTGCGAAGTTTTATGAGTGTGATTGAAGATTTTTGTGCTCTGGTATATGACAGAGCAGCAAAACAGAACAGAGGTAGAAGACTAATTGAGCTTAACTGGAACTATTTTTTGGCATTTGTAGATGCTACTATTCAGTTCAAAAATTATTGTTCTTATTTGTAATCACTTGTAAGGCAGTGAGCCTTCCTTCGGGTTGTAGCCCTCTTTGTAATTGAGCAGTGAGCTCTAGGCAGTGTGCCTAAATGCATGTGCATTCCCCTCTTGTAATATTATTATACTCCTGATCACAGTATTATAATATTGTGGGTTCCAATCCCATCGTGTTTTTTCCCTTTCTGGGTTTCCACGTAAAAATTTTGGTGCTATAGTTTTGTGGTTATTTGCTTTCAATTTCTGCACTTTGATTTTATTTAGTTGTATTCAGTAGTTAAGGAATCAGGTTAAAAAAAATTTAATTGCAGAACATTGATTCACCCCCTCCTCTCAGTGTTCATTGATTCCAACACCCCTCATCTACCCTTTTCATATTAAGACAAGAATCCCTCATTTGATCTTTGGTCTTTTTAGGTAAGAGAATCTGGTATGCCCAAGAAGTGAGTGTCATGGTGGGGGAGCCAGTGCTACCAGAATCTCTAGTTGTCCGCTTGTTTGAGGTATTTCTATGTCGCGGGGGCCCCATTGAATGGTTTCTATTTCCAGCCTAGGTTGTGCATGTTTTCAAGTGTCTTTAATTTGTGCTATACCAATGGAAATCTTTTGAACATAGATATAACATCTTTGACAAAACACTTGTTTGACATTGTGTCTTCATTGTTTGGTGTGTTTTCTTGGCACAAGGCATTCAACATCAAGATTTGGTCACATTCAACAATTACATATTTGGACAAATTTAGAAATTTTTCTCAGAACCGCATCTCTGATAGTTAAATCTGTGTCTGTGTTGAGAAACTGCATCTACGCATAGCAGAAACGCATTTGTGTATCAGAGAGTGAACATTGTCAGAAACAACTGAAATCGCGTCTGTGACATATAAAACTATGCCTGTGATTTTAAATTGTGTCTAGGTTGCTTAAAGTCACATTTGTGCATAAAATAATTATCAGTCATAAGGAAAATCATGTCTGCGCAAAGTAGTACCACGTCTGTGTTTCAGAGAAGAAACTTTTGCAAAAGTTGTCAAGGAAAGCATGCTTAGGTTTTGAGATCAAAAGAGCCGATAAGGAAGCTTCCTTTAGAGCTTCATCTTTAGTCAATCAGTCATTAACCTTATCTCCCATTTTCAATCATTTTCATTTGCAAAAACACATCTTTCAAGCTAGAGTCAAAAGGTTGCTTTGTGGTCCTCGACATATCTTGCAAACATACTACAACATATCATTAGGTGGTGCCCGCGTCAGATCTTTCACCTTAGGGTCCCACTTGATCCTCTTTATTCAAGGTCAACTTACCTCATCAAGAGATCTATCATCTCTTTGGAAGACACACCTTACTTTAGATCACACTTATCTTGGACTTACACTTTTTGGACATTGCAAGACAACCCTAGATTCATTTCATCTCATATTCCTTCTTGATCTTCCATAGTCTTCACATTTTCTTCCATCTCTCATTTCTAGTCAAGGTTTTGTTCATGGTTAAAACTTGTTCCCAAAGGTTTAGAAGAGAAGTTGAGGAAGCTCTAAGATCTCTCAACATGAGTACTTATGAGTTTGATGGAGATGAATTTTACAACCCATTTGAGAGTCACAAGAATATACTAGACAATGAGATTAACAATGATAATGACAATGCATCTATCACTTTCGTAGACATTTAAGAGAATATACTAGATCCAAGGTTCAATAGATTGGTTGAAGAAATCACGAGAAGAGATAGACAATACTTCTTTCAAGTCATGGC
Source organism: Cryptomeria japonica (assembly GCF_030272615.1). Classification (NCBI taxonomy): domain Eukaryota; kingdom Viridiplantae; phylum Streptophyta; class Pinopsida; order Cupressales; family Cupressaceae; genus Cryptomeria; species Cryptomeria japonica. The sequence goes on along the minus strand of NC_081413.1, from coordinate 143,626,723 downwards.
ACAAAGTGGAATAAGGCTACCTCATGATTTTAATATGTCACAAATTCTAGAGGAGGATCCTAATCAAATGAATCAAGCAAATGAAAATCCTAGAGGACATAATGGTGGTAATAGAAGAGAACATTTCGTGCCTAAGTCACCCTCATCCTTATTTCAAAAACTAGAAGCTACCAGCACCCATACTAACACCAACTTTGCTAGGAACTCTCATGAACAACCCCATGGTCATCCTTTCCCATAGAGAAGAATTGCCAATACACATGCTCATGATAACACCCAAGATCATACCAATGCATACAATTACACTCAAGGGAACATTCAAAATCATGACACAAGGAGACCCCGTGTCAGATTTGGGGGCAATATCCAAGATCATTCTTATGATACCTCCTATCCTCATAGTCATGATTGTTGGCCATTTGGTGGAATTGATTATGTGTTGCATTGATGTTTTTTCATTGATGCCAACACTAGTTGTTTGGATGCTTTACCGGCACCCTTCTGGTCCCAGTAGGTTGAGTGGTTTCTAGTTGATTTGGATCCGGCATGATCTAGTAGGCTCCGTTATGATTTGGTGATGGAATTGGCTTGTTCATGATACTCATGCTCATATTCAGTCAGTTGGTTTTGGTCTGGTGATCGGATGCTATCATGTTTGCTTAGAAGCTTGGTTTATGGTTTCGGCAAGGGTTTCACTGACAGAGCTTTTGATGAAGATCTTTGATGAATTGCATAAGTGGTGTTGGTGCAGCTTCTGGTGGAGTTTCAAGATGTTGTTGGTGATCATGTTTGAGACATGGCGGATGGACATCATTGTTGTAGCGTGTGGACCTATACTGGGTCCCGGTTGATCTAGGTTATGGACCGGCTTTAATGTAACATGTAGATTGGACCTCTCGATGTGTTTCCGAGATGTCTTATGTGTTGGATGTTATTTATTTGGTCTAAGGCCGACATGGTTTGTAATTATGTAATTAGTTTATTATCTGGTGGCCGACCTAATTGTTTATGGTCGAGGGTTTGTATATATAGATGTAAGATCTCATTGTAGATCAGCATGGTTATGTTAGAGGTCATGGTCATGGGATGTAATTTGTGAATAATGTAATATCATTCAGGAAGAGGATTTGATCGATCATTGGAGATTGAATTGGGTTTATGTAAGAGGATTTAGTCCTCCAGTATTGAGCTTAACCGGAACTGTACTCAGGCATGGGAGATGCTATCTTTTGTAGTTCAACACTTCTCCAGATTGTAGTCTGGATTTCTATGTGTTTAGTGAGACTGCTTTTGTGATGTGCACTCTAGGTTGTTGGCTATCCTGCAAGGGCATGCCCCTCAATCGTAACTCACATACTTGCTACAGAAGTATTATCTGACTCTGGGTAGGCTTCCCACCATAGTTTTTCCCTTTACCGAGTTTTTCACGTACAAATATTGGTGTCATATGGATGGTATTTATTCTGTGATTATTGTTTATGCTTAATTGGTTTAACTGATATTCTGGTATTTGGTTTAAGCATTCTGCTATTAATGTTTTGGGTTCCGGTATTAAAGTTTTAATTGTTAATGGTTCCATTAATCTGTGACAATTGATTACCCCCCCCCCCCTCTCAGTTGTCTTCCAATTATTTGAACTGTCTAACAATTGGTATGAGAGCTTTGGTCCTCTTTGCAGAAAGCTTAACCGCTTGAGGAAGATCCTATGGCGACTAATAGTTCAAATTCATCCAGTTCATCTGGAGCTATCTTTCGACGAGATATTCCTAGGCTTGATGGAACAAATTACACAGTATGGAAGATTCAAATGGAGACTCATCTGAGATGTCTTGGCAAGGAAATTTGGGAGATCACACAGAATGGTGTCACACCGTATAATCTGGCATCGGGCAATCCTCCTTCGACAAACCTAGATAAGGAGCTTGAGAACGATTGTAGAGCAAGAGAATCTCTCTTGTGTGCACTTTTTGAACAACAAATAATGGGATTAACCAATAAATCATCTCGAAAGGCTATATGGGATAAGTTGGAGACTCTTAATAAAGGTGACCCTGTAGTAAAGATTGCTAAACTTGATGGTTATCGAGTGAGATATGAAAACCTGAAGATGGAAGAAGATGAAAGGATTACTACATTCATGGAAAGGGTAAATGAGATTGTTATGGGAATACAATGTTGTGGTGGAACTCTGAGCGAAGATAAAATTGTTTCTAAAGTTTTGAGAGCCCTACCACCGTCTTACAAAATGAAGGCTACTATTATTAATGAGTTGAGAACAATGGCTAATATATCTGTCAACAGAGATACCTTGGTTGGGAACTATCTTCTTTTAAGCTTGAAGAATCTGGACCTTTTGGGGCTGTGAAGACTGAACCTACTTTTCATGCATCTACAACTGCAACTGGTAAGCAAGATTGGAAAGCCTTATATGCAAAGGAATTAGAAGATATGAAGAGAGAAGATGATGAGTTTGAGAAACTTGAAGCACTATTTTCTAGAAGAGTACCTAAAGGACCGGTATGAAGTAAGTATGAAGGAAAAGCATGTTTTAAATGTTTTGCATGTAATAAGATTGGCCATTTTGCATCTAGATGTCCTTAAAGGAATTCAAGATTTGAAGAAAGAGTTAAAAGAACATTTAAACCTAACCCTGGATATCAAAACAAGTATAAGTATAGGAAAAATAGAGACAAGTCATGCTACATAGCGAATGAGGAAAGCATTACTGATTCTGATGATGAATCGGCAAAAGACTCTGCTAGTGGTTCTGGCAATGGAAAGGAATGGGTGTTCCTGGCTATCAAGGAAGATGATCTGGTACTAGAAGAGAATGTACCTGAAGAGAAGGCACTTGCTACTAAAATTGAAGACAAGGATGAATGGGTAATTGGTAGTGGTTGTTCACATCATATGACTGAAGATAAAGGGAAGTTTCTATCTTTGCAAGAATTTGATGGCGGTCTAGTTAGATTTGGAGATGACAAAACATGTATGATCAAAGGAAAGGGAACTTTATAATTGGATGGTAAGAACAATACTAACAATGTTTATTATGTTGAAGGTTTAAGGCATAATCTTTTGAGTGTAGGACAATTGGTGGATAAGGGATTTCAATTATAGTTCAAGGATGAAAAATACAAAATCATTAACAGATCTCGTTTGGATATTGCAACTGATACACAGACAAAAGGTAACATGTTTCATTTGAATTCCGATGAGAAGATAAGTTTGATTACACATATTGATGAGAGTTGGCTATGGCATAAAAGGTTGTGTCATGTGAATTTTGATTGCATTGTAAAGATCAGTTCAACTAAAGCAGTTAGGGATATACCTAAGATTATGAATCCCTATAATCTGGTATGTAAAGAATGTCAAATGGGTAAATAGGTCAGAACCTTTTTTAGGAGTATACAAGATAAATCAAATGATGTTCTTGATCTTATTCATACTGATTTGTATGGCCCTGCTAGAGTTAAAAGTTTTCAAGGTGATAGATATTTCATGCTAATCATTGATGATTATTCTAGAATGATGTGGGTTACTTTTCTAAAAGAAAAATCTAAGGCATTTGAAAAGTTTAAAATCTTTAAGGCTAAAGTGGAAACTAAGACAAGATTGAAGATTAAATGTTTGAGGTCAGATCATGGTGGAGAATTCACATCCGGTGAATTTAATAACTTTTGTGAGAAGCATAGTATAAAAAGATAATTTTCTGCTCCTCAGACACCTCAATAGAATGGAGTTATGGAAAGGGAGAACAAAACTATCTTGGATGTTGCTAGAACAATGATGATGGAAGCTAGTCTACCTCATATCTACTAGAGAGAAGCAGTGAGCACAACGGTTTATACATTCAATAGAGTACATATCAAAGGAGAAACCGGTAAGACCCCTTATGAATTATGGTTTGGCAATACACCTATAGTTAAGTATTTCAGAATATTTGGTAGTAAATGTTATATCAGGAGACATGATATCATTGGGAAATTTGATCCTAGATGTGATGAAGATATATTTCTTCGTTATTTTAATGAAAGCAAAGCATATAGATGTTATAGCAAGAGATTGCAGAGAATTGTGGACAGTGCTAATGTCAAAGTAGATGAGCTGAACAGAAGTCAAATCAGAGTTTATGAGAAGGAACCGGTAGTGGAAATGATTATATCTAAATCGGTAGCACCTTTACCGGAACAAAGTGTTGAACCAGTTACTCCGGCAGTATCAGAGAATTCTAAAATGACTGAAGAACAAGGAAGAGGAACGGAGAGTCAGAGGACTCCTAGGTATGTGAGATTGAATCATTCACAAGATTAGATCATTGGAGATAAGAACAATGGAGTAATGACAAGAAGAAGACTGGCAACTAATGAGGTATGTTTACTTTCACAAGTTGAACCGGTATCAGTAATTGAGGCATGTAAAGATGAATATTGGTTGAAAGCTATGGAAGAAGAATTAGATCAGATTGAGAAAAATAACACATGGACTTTGGTTCTCGGCCTAAAAATAAGAATGTTATTGGAACTAAATGGGTTCTTAGGAATAAATTGAATGAGGATGGTCAAGTTATAAGAAATAAGGCTAAATTGGTTTGTAAAGGATATTCTCAAAAGGAAGGAATTGATTATGGAGAGACTTTTGCACTTGTAGCTAGGATTGAAGCTGTAAGATTATTTCTTGCCTACGTTGCTTATGAAAAACTACAAGGTTTATCAGATGAATGTTAAATGTGCATTTTTGAATGGGGATCTTGTTGAGGAAGATTATATTTAACAACCTGATGGTTTTTCACTATCAGATGATACAAACATGGTTTGCAGATTAAGGAAAGCTTTATATGGATTGAAACAAGTACCTAGAGCTTGGTATGCAAGGTTAGATAAATATCTTTTGAAACTTGGTTTTACTAAGGGAAGTGTTGACACTAATTTATATTATAAGATCACTGATGATGATATATTGATTATTGAAGTATTTGCTGATGACATTATTTTTGGAGGTGAAGATAAGTTGTGCATAGAATTTTATAAGAATATGGAGAAAGAATTTGAGATTTTTATGATTGGTGAGATGAAATTTTTCTTAGGTTTGCAGATTACTTGGACTGATAAAGGTATTTTCATCTATCAAATTAAATATGATAAGGAATTGTTGAAGAAATTTGGTATGGGAGATTATAAACCGGTAAGTAATCCTATGGTTACAAGTGAGAAATTGACAAGAAAAGATGTTTTTGCACCGGTAAATCCTACAAGATACAAATCTATGATTGGAGGTTTGCTTTATTTGACTCAAACTAGGCCTGACATTATGAATGTTGTTTGTAGTGTTTCAAGGTTTCAGAGTGATCCTAGAGAAAATCATGAGATTGTGGTGAAAAGGATTTTTAGATACTTGCAAGGTACATCAGAATATGGTTTGTGCTACCCTAAGGATGATAAATTTACTTTATGTGCAATATAGATGTTGATTGGGCTGGAGATGTTGATGACCGGAAAAGTACTTTCAGTGGAGCTTTCTTTCTTGGAAAGAAGTTGGTTTCATGGATCAACAAGAAACAATCATGTACTTCTTTATCTACTGCTGAAGCTGAGTATGTTGTTGTTGCTACTAATTGTACACAAGTTTTATGGATGAAGCAAATGTTAAAGGATATAAAGGTGGATTGTGATGCACCGATAGTTATTCATTGTGATAACTTTGCTGCTATTGATATATCAAAGAATCTGGTATTTCATTCTAAGACAAAGCACATATCTATCAAGTATAACTTTTTGAAGGAAAAGGTGGAAGAAAATGAAGTTAGACTGGTTTATGTAAACACTAAAGAGCATATTGCAGATATTTTCACTAAACCTTTGCCCAAGGAATCATTTGAGTACCTGAGAGATAGATTGGGAGTTTCTACCCTTCCGGTTTAGACTTGATTGATGCAGTTTGGCATCAGTCCGGTATGCATTATCAGAGATACTATTCATTCTGACACTGATGTGGGATGCTATTGCTCGGGGGGAGTAGTCAGCTTTGTGATTCAGTCGTTTATGTTTTTTCTTTGATATTTTTGTCAGATGTATGGCATTGATGTCAAAGGGGGAGTGATATTTATGTGAAAAGGGAAGTGAAAAAGAAAAAGAAAAAGGGATAAATTCAAAGCTTTTCAGAGATACTATTTATAGGGGGAGTTTGGTCTTTGTTTCAAAACCTCATTGCTACATCTATTTGTGGGTGATCGTTAGTTGTCTTCCATTGGGGGAGACTTGTTTGGCATTTCTTGGTACTTAGATGTTTTTCACATCTAGTGTTGTCATCAATGCCAAAGGGGGAGATTGTTGGCCATTTGGTGGAATTGATTATGTGTTGCATTGATGTTTTGTGCCAACACTAGATGTTTGGATGCTTTACCGACACCCTTCTGGTCCCAGTAGGTTGAGTGGTTTCTAGTTGATTTGGATCCGACATGATCTGGTAGGCTCTGGTATGATTTGGTGATGCAATTGGCTTGTTCATGATACTCATGCTCATATTCAGTCAGTTGGTTTTGGTCTAGTGATCGGATGCTATCTTGTTTTCTTAGAAGCTTGGTTTCTGGTTCCTGCGAAGGTTTCATCGGCAGAGCTTTTGATGAAGATCTTTGATGAATTGCATAAGTGGTGTTGGTGCAGCTTATGGTGGAGTTTCAGGATGTTGTTGGTGATCATGTTCGAGACGTGGCGGATGGAGATCATTGTTGTAGTGTGTGGACCTATGCTAGGTCCTGATTGATCTAGGTTATGGTCGGCTTTAATGTAACGTGTGGATTGGACCTCTCGATGTGTTTCTGGGATGTCTTATGTGTTGGTGTGTTGGATATTATTTGTTTGGTCTAAGGCTAACATGGTTTGTAATTATGTAATTAGTTTATTATATAGTGGCCGACCTAATTGTTTATGGTCGAGGGTTTATATATATAGATGTAAGATCTCGTTGTAGATCATCATGGTTATGTTAGAGGGCATGGTCACGTGATGTAGTGTGCGAATAATGTAATATCATTCAAGCAGAGGATTTGGTCTATCATTGGAGATCGAATTGGGTTTATGTAAGAGGATTTAGTCCTCCGATATTGAACTTAACCGGAATTGTACTCAGGCATAGGAGATGTTATCTTTTGCATTTCAACACTTCTCTGGATTGTAGACTAGATTTCTATGTAGTCAGTGAGACTCCCTTTTTTATGAGCAGTGCACTCTAGGTTGTTTGCCTTCCTTCAAGTGCAGGCCCCTCAATTGTAATTCACATAATTATCTGGCTGTGGGTAGGCTTCCCACCGTGGTTTTTCCCTTTACCGGGTTTTCCATGTGCAAATCTTGGTGTCATATGGATGGTATTTATTTTGTGATTATTGTTTATGCTTAATTGGTTTAACTACTATTCCAGTATTTGGTTTAAGCATTTCGGTATTAATATTTTGGGTTCAGGTATTAAATTTTTAATTGCTAATGGTTCTGGTAATCTGTGACAACTGATTCACCCCCCCCCCCCCCCCTCTCAGTTGTCTTCTAGTTATTTGAACTGTCTAACAATGATATATATAATCAACTTAGACCTAGTGCTCCTCATTATAATACCATACCAAGTGGTCCATATGCTAGCTACAACTATGTTCCTCCTCCATATGAACACATCTATGACCAATATCATCCATACATGCATTATATCCCTCCTCCTTTGCCTGGTGGCTCAGGCATGGGACTAACTCAAAGAGAAAAGACACCACCTAAGAATGACTTGCAACAACAAATCAAGGATTTGCAAAAACAAATGGTAGACATGAATACACCAAAGCAAGAGTATACAATGAAAGACATATGTCTTTATCCATTTGATATAAGTATTCCAATGCCTCCATTTCCTCCACATTTTGTGACACCAAAATTTGATAAGTATAGAGCCAAGGGAGATCCTAAGGCACACATAAGAGAATTTTTCACAACATGTATTAAGGTGGCCAACGAAGAAACATACTTGATGAGATTGTTCCCACAAAGTTTAGGTGGACAAGCTATGGAATGGTTCTCCCAACTTCCACCTGGAATTAAGTCATGGAGTGATTTAGCAGAATCTTTCATACAATATTGAGACGGATGTGTCAGTGACTACTTTGTGCAATACCAAACAGAAAAATGGAGTCATTTGGTTCATTCTTATAGTGATGGAGAGGTCTTGCTAGTCGATTCTCTTGTGATATCCCACAAAAACAAATGATGAAAATGTTTACTCAAAATGTCACCAAGGATATTGGATATGAACTAAGAAAAGCTTGTTTATCTACTTTTAAGGAAGTCATTAAAAAGGGATTGGTAGTTGAGAAAGTCCTTATTGAACAAGGAACCATTAAGTTATTCAAGGATAACAAAGAAGAATCAAATGGGAAAGATAACCCTCGCTTTTGGAACAAGAACAAGAACACAGTCAATGATGGGGTAGTAGATGCAAATATGGTGAAGCCAAAGATAAATTTCCCAAGTACGAGTTCATCCAATTCAAATAATCAAGTGAACACTCAAGGTCCATCAAAGCCTCCAAGAAAATACACTCCATTGGGAGAGCCAATTGAGATAACATTTAAGAAATTGGTTGCAAACAAGCTTATAACAATACCAGACAATCCACCATATGAACCAAAAGTGAAATATGCATGGTGGAATGATGATGAGTATTGTGGGTACCACAAGAGCAAAGGACATAAGACTAGCAATTGTCATAGATTGAAGAAGATCATACAAGATCTTATTGACAAGGGTCACATTAGAAGTTGATGGTCACACTTCCAATGAGGAACATGGGATGTTTAAGGAACCGTTTCCTAAACATGATAAAGGAAAAGCCAAAGCAGATAATCAAGATAATTATGCTAAGATGTCCTATGATTATGATTCTACCATTAACCACATTTCAATGGACAATCATGTTTCTACCATTATTATAAAGGACAAAACTCCCAAAAGTTCTACCCAGAAGAGTAAAGTTGTTTTGAAAGGCATTGGACTATCCTCTTCATCATCTAATGACGAAACCTCTGAATGTAATGTCATGACCCATTGAGCTAAAGTTACCTTACAAGGTGTTCCATCGAAGACCACAGCTTCATCATCTACCAAAAATGAGTATGACCTTGTAGATCGGTTAGGGAAGACACCAGCCCCCCCCATCCCCCCCGCCCCCCTCATTTCCATCCTTGATCTTTTGCGCATATCTCCTTCACATAAGGCTATCCTTCATAAGGCATTGAGAGAAACCTATGTACCCACTGATTTGAAGTGGACCAATTTCAAGACATGGTGGGATATCTTTCCTCTCCACATTGCCTTACATTCACAAAATTCGATGACGTGTATGTATGCCAACCACACAATGTACCCCTTCATATTGAAGCCTTTCTTCATAAAGACCGTATCAAATGAGTCTTGATAGATGGAGGAGTGGGTCTGAACATTTGTACATTGAAAACAATCTTACAATTGGGATACTCTACACAAATTGTGGATTCAAGAAATAAGATCACCGTCAAATCATATGACAACAAAGAATGCTCATCCAAAGGAACAGTCACCCTACCTCTGAGTGTTGGGCCAATCACGAAGGGTGTGGTTTGTCAAGTCCTTAATCTAGATCTTACATATAACATACTCTTGAGACGTCCATGGATACATGAAATGGAAGCAGTACCCTCAACATATCACCAATGTATCAAATTTCCACACAATGGATTCTTAGTGACAATCAAAGGTGATCCAAACCCATTCATGTATTGCAACAACTTGCGACCAAGACTAGAGAAAATAGTCTCTGTTAATTTTGTAGATCAAAATTAAAATTTATCTTGTTCTATATATTATCTATCACTGAATTGTTGTATAAATCTGATTGTCTTCTTTTATGTTGCAGGAGAGGAGGAGCATTTTTATTTCCATGTCCATTCTCACACATTTCATTTGGTATGTGTAGTGGGCTGGGTACGGTCAAGCGATGCCTTGACCGGCCATGTCTTTTGGACATGGTCGATCAAGACATCACTTGATCATGCCCCCTCACGATAATAAATGTTTGAATGAGAGACTTCATTTATCTCTCATTCAATCATTTATCTTACCGAGGCTATCATGCATTAACACTCCCTCTTAGCTAGGTAAGATAAATGTAAAAGGTATTGGGAGCAATATTCATAAATCGTATGATGCTTATCTCAGGACCATAGTTTCAAGATGTGAATTGCCTCTGTCGACGATTCTATTCACAAACTCTTGAGTGGATTGCCTCCGTCAGTGATTCTATCCATAAGCTCTTGTGTGGATTGCCTCAGTCAGCAATTCTATCCACAAGCTCTTGTGTGGATTGCCTCAGTCGGCAATTCTATCCATGAGCTCTCACGTGGATTGCCTCAGTCGGCGATTCTATCCATGAGCTCTTGTGTGGATTGCCTTAGTCGGCAATTCTATCCACAAGCTCTTACATGGATTGCCTCAATCGGCAATTATATCCACAAGCTCTTACATGGATTGCCTCAGTCAGCGGTTCTATCCATGAGCTCTTGCGTGGATTTCCTCAGTCGGCAATTCTATCCATGAGCTCTTGTGTGGATTGCCTCAGTCGACGATTCTATCCACAAGCTCTTACGTGGATTGCCTCAGTCGGTGATTCTATCCACAAGCTCTTACGTGGATTGCCTCAGTCGGCGATTCTATCCACAATCTTGAGTTATTGTAAGATCGTCACCTTCCAATAACCTCAAAAATACAAGTGGAAATCATTTGGAAGTCGTCACTTCCTTATGATTTACACAAGGCCCATAAAATAATTATTAGTATTAATAATAATAATCAATATGTACAATTTTTACCTCATAAGTGCTCAATCTTTATTAATAAGCTCCCTCTCAATCACAAGGTATCTTGAGTTTCTTCTAGAGAACATATTTTTCTGAACATACGTCTGAATTTCTAATTTCAGCAAGGGACGCTTGTAGTTTAAGTTTGAGAGGACAAGTTCTTGCAATGTGGCCATATTCGAGACTTTCAAGGAGATATCAATTTGACCTTAATCGGATCATCCTTCAGGCGGTTAGGCTTTATAGAAGGAAACCTGGCTCTGATACCATGTTAATTTTGTGGATCATAATTAAAATTTATCTTGTTCTATGTATTATCTATCACTGAATTGTTGTATAAATCTGATTGTCCTCTTTTATGTTGTAGGAGAGGAGGAGCATTTTTATTTCCATGTCCATTCTCACACATTTCATTTGGTATGTGTAGTGGGTTGGGTTAAAAGCTTCCTCATCAAAGCAAGCAAAGCTCAAAGAAAAATTCAAAGTTAAAGACATGGGATGTGGTGGGTATATCTTTCATGTTGATCAACTCCCACTATCTCCTAAGACATTTAGTCAACAGGAACAGCCTCCAAACAATTTTTCATATCAAGGAATTGGGTATGAACCACCTAGTGTTGTGGCTACCAAGTATGAATGCAAATCTCCTCTAGTGGTGCAAGCAACTCTTGATATCAATAGTCCCAAGAGTGGTTCCAACAAAGAATCTGTTGAATATATCGCCAACCCTTTTGAGAACTCATATAGCCTTACCATTTCATCCGCTCATTCCATTTCCACTCTGCTCCTAGACTTTGATCAACAAGAATCACAAAATCCCTTACTCATTGGGGGTCAAAAATCAAGCTTTAAAAAGAAAAATCCAAAAGTCAAAAATAAAGAGAAGTCCTTTAGTCCAAATCAAAATCAAACGCTATTGGACTCTGCAAAAATCAAAGCCAAGGATAAAAATCCTATGAAAGAAAAAGAACAAGAGTTGATCTCCCCTAATATCAAAATAATTGGGGGCAAAAGTTCTAAAATTTCAAGTCAAAAGGTATACTTATTGATCCTGAGTCTCCATCATGCCATGTTACTTTCACTTCTTTTCGCCATCATAAGCCTTCATCCCTCATCGACTTGGTCCACACATCCATTCCCTTTTGGCAATACATCACATCAATGGACCTTTAACAGAACTTCCTCGAAGGACTTTGTTATCAAGGATGCCCAAACTTTTTTAGGTGACACACATATGGGCCCGCTTAGTTCACACATTAGTAATTTTATCTTAGTTCCTTCATCAAGGAAGACAATCAATGGAGCAACACATCATTCAATCAAGGAATGTCGCAGCTATAATCATAAGGTAAAGCCTCGCACATTTGAGGTGGGTGACTTAGTACTCAAAGAAAATCCTAAAAATCAGTAAGATATAGAAAAGAAGGGTAAGTTCGAACCAAATTGGCTTGGCCCTTACGTCATCACAGCAGTCTATGGATCGGGTGCATATCAGCTCTCAACACTAGATGGAGAACCTTTAGAGGATTCAATTAACAGCATGCATCTTCGTAGGTTTTATACATAGTTTTTTAGAGTATCCCAATGTCAAAAATACAAAAAAAAAAGTCACAAATACAAAAAAAAATATCAAAAAATATCAAATATAAAAAATAAAAAATAAAAAATTGTCAATATGGTGAAAACCTAGCAAACAGGCACCTTGTGACACAAAAAATTTAAAAAATTTAAAAATCAAAAAAAGTAAAGAGAAATAAATTCATCCAACAATGAAAACCACTTATGTGGTGCCCTGGGCAAGTACCATGGTGAAAACCGAGTTACCGGCGCCATGTGTAGAGGCTTTTCTCTTTCCTCCTTCAGGATTCAATCTCACCCATTTCACTTTGCGCACACTCACAGCCTACCATCCCATAATAGATTTACCTATTCTCATCATGGCTTGTTATTGATCTACCTAAGATTAGTTCACCATTAATAATAAACCCCTTTTCACCCTTTCCTTCCATAATAAATCAGATCCAATCTATAACTAGGGCAAAATCCTAAATCTAGTGATGGAAGTGGAACCCTGAGCATCGCATGTTTTGAGGCGCATCGTCTTTTCATTCCTCCTTTTCACGCACAATCCACAATAAAAGATCATTTGCATCGTCGATCTGCAATAAAGTTTCGTTCTTCTCCACAATAAAGTATTAGTTTCATGGATTAAGTCAGTTTCGAATGAGACACAATCAGCAGTGGGCTTTCAACAAATCAAATCTTTCAGCAGACTTTGACAACAACATAGTTTTTCAGTATAACCTGTCATTTATCAGGAAAACAACATTGTGACCAAATCAAACATATTAACATATGTGACAAGAAACACAAATAACTTGAAGATTTCATTGAATGTTGGTGTCGTCTTGATTTTATTTTGATTTTATCTTTTTTGGTGACATGTCTTTTAGCTTTTCCAGGATGTCTTTGACTAGAGATTCTATCTCCAGGATGTCTTTGACTAGAAAGGCGAAGATGGGGTATGTTCACCTATTTTGTTGGTTGTGGATTGTCTCTTAGTAATACTATGGCTCGTCCAAGGATATGAGGATATTGTGTGTCTAGTGTGAACTAGGGCATTCCTTGTTTATGACTGTCTGATCTCCATGCAAACAGGTATAATGACTTTCTAGGTCGAACCTATACCTGGATAGTCATAACCTATTTTGCTATAATAAAGCTAGGTGATGATAATAGCACAAGAATCTCTTTCACCTTCATATCTTCTACCTTTCATCCCTCTTTCCTTTTGTCTTCCATTGTTCCTTCCAAAGTCCATGTAGCTCTCTATCACATGACTGAGTATAATGACACGCCAAAAATATCTATATCTAATGTAGTGTTCATCTGCATCATCACATGTCAGTAAATTTCGAGGGCAAACATGATAGTGTATGGCATTTTGAATCACTTAGGGGAGGCACATGAACAAGCAAATATGGCATGTGTTGATTTTTGATACTTTGACAACATTCCTTTCAATGCGGCAAGTAGTCCTTATTGAAACAATTTGTTAATTACATTGACAGTTGCGGTAGGTTACAAAGTTCCTTTTCACATAAATTTGACTACAAGGTTAGTTAATTTGAATTTTATGGTAATTTAAACTTAAGTAATTCATTTTGAAATTTAGAATAAATTTATGTTCTATGATTTATAGTAATTTATGTTTTGTTTGTACTATTTTTGTTTAAAAATTAAAATTATATATTTAATTTCATTTTGTATTTGTAGGTTGCTCAAAAATGCAACTGAAAGTGCAATGGTAGTAGTAGAAGAACAAAAGAAGCAATGGAAAAAATATGTTTGCATTATTCTTTCAAATGGGTGGACCGATAGGAAAAACCACACCATTAGTAATTTTTTTATAACTTCAAAAGGTGAGGTCATTTTTTAAATCAATTGATTCTTCCAACAAAGTCAAAAATGTAAAAACATTATCTCTCTAACCTTCGAAGAAGTTGTATGGAGGCAAGCATAGAAAACATGGTGCAAATCATAATTGATAATGCAGCAACATATGTGACAATTGGGAGATTCCTCCAAAACAAACATGGGACACTTTTTTGTTCACCTTATGCAACACATTGCCTTGACCTTCTTTTGGAGGACAAAGCAAACTTGATTGATACCGTTGTAGGTGATGCAAGGAGTACCAAAACATTTATTTGTATACCATTGGGTTCTTAATTTGATGAGAATCCACACCCAAGGGAAAAAGTTGGTAAGATCGATGTCACAAGGTTTACAATGATTTTTCTAACATTGCAAAGCATTATTCGTTCATTGACTACATTGCCTTGACCTTCTTTTGGAAGACAAAGCAAGCTTGATCGGGTCATACTGGTTGTAGGTGATGCAAAGAGAACCACAAAATTTATTTGTAATTACATGTTGACGTGTTTTTTTTATGGCAACGCCTATTACAGAATAAAGTTGCCCAACAGTCACTTTAATCTCTCTTGATCAAAGTTCAATTGTATGCTAAGATTGCAATAAGATTACAACAGGAGATGTAGGATTGGATGACATTGATGAGGCTGAAGAGTCTTGCCATAGGCATCTCCTACCAAGACAGAGGTCTCGCCTCTACATTTAATGCAAGTGAGGAGAGACAACTTACTCCAAAAACAAGAACTTCTAGTTCTACCTCTCCCCTAGTTCTCAATATATCAAGGACAAGGAAGATGTAAAATGTTTTTTTGCTTTTAATTTACCATTTTTATTTTGTCAACTACGTAGTGTTTCAGGCCATCAGCTATCAATATTTGGCATGCGGATGCAATTTTATACAAAACTTGCATTCAAATCAACCAAATTTAATAAAAAAACACTTTTGTAAACATTTATGAATTCATTGGATACCATTTATGTATTCACTGGATACATCATGTCATTGAATTTTGCAACCAAAAAAAACCAATTTTTTAAGTTGTAGAGGTTTTTGCCGAGATTTTCGATCTAGCTAGTTTTTGTTGAGTCCAAGTTTTCAAACTATGCTATGAGTGATGAAGACCGTAGATGAACTTTAAAAAAAAAAAAGTTAGAAGGTTTTTCAAACAACTCTTTTGTATCACATTATGGAGTGTGGAAGCCTCAAATCCGAAATCTCTTGACTAAGGTTGTCGGCCTTCCACACAAACCAGAATCTTGTAGCACAATTCAAAGGGAGTAATTACTAGAAAAAATAGAGGCATTTTAGGATCTGTGTACCCGAAAGAGCGGTTAGGCAATTAAGAGCAAAACACAATCAAGTATACCAATAAAACATTGCATGAGAGAGATTAAATGAGCCAAACAAGTTAAACAATCAATCTTCTAAAATTATTCTATTGTTTTCTATCTCCAAGGATTCTTCAAATGAAGATAACTCTCAGATTATATGAGAACTTGATCCCTAGGATGAATACCTAAAGAACGAGGGATACAAATGATAAAAGATCTAAATGCAAGTGCAACTAAGATCTTAGCATGATATGGATATGAAAAGCTATGATATGGTGCAAGATGATGAGATTAAAATGAAGATTATGTCAATATGATATGCTATCCTAACATGATAATGTTATAATAATGCTAAGTTGTGATAAAGAAACTAACATATTATGATAATGCTATTATGTTATGCTAACATGATCATTTCAATACTAGAATGCTCCTAAATGCTTAAGCTTGAAAAGAGAGGCAAATGAGACTCCTTTGTAAACTGCACACAAGAAAATAGCATAACCTGAATGTAAAAACCTGGGATGATTGATAACTATTTATAAAAGAAATAGGGAATTGGATGGTTAAAATTGAATAATCTTAAAAGAGGTTAGGATTGAAGGATAATCAATCCATGTGAGACTTTTAACCCAATCTCATGTTGACAAGTGTCAACATGAGGAGGCTTAAGAGGAAAAATAAGGAGCATTAAATGCTCGATGGGACATTATCGTTACCCTAGGGGGTTGAGTTAGGGTTAGGTTAATGGATATTCTTTTTATCCAAGGGGTAAATGAATGTGCAAGGGTTAAATGGTTACCTTAATCAAAGTAATAAATGCTTTCAAGAGACACATGAATTAAAAGGATGGTTAAAGTTAAGAAAAAAGTTTCTAACCAAAGGTCAAAAGTGAGTTAACCATAAATAGTTATTTAAGAGCCTTTAATGGTTTGGAAGACTTTAAAGGTTAACCATTTCAAGACATAAAGCCTTTAAGGGTTATTGAAGACTTTGGAAGTTTTTGAAAAGTGACTTCTTTTTATTTAGGAATGTGACAGTGGTTAGGATAAGATTTGGTTAATTAAAAATGATTTGCGTGCAAATGGATTTTGTAGGAGAATACAAGTGGGAAGAATTTTGGGATTTTCAATTAAAAAAATCATTTATTTCAATTAAATGGTGCAACTTGCATTTGGATAGATATTTAAATAAATGTTAATTTATTTAAATGTGAATGTGAATGTGAATTTTGGATTTTATTTAAATAAATCTTAATTTATTTAAATGAAAGGGGGATAAAGCATTAAATGCTTGAAGACTTTGAGAGAAATGTTTACTTATTTAAATGTGTGAGGGAGACTTTGAGGATTTAAACAAATATTAATTTATTTAAATGTGAAAAAAAATTTAATTAAACAAATATGATTTATTTATTTAATTAATGGTCTGAATTTGGTTAAGTGAATTAAATCAAATAAATTGAATAATTTATTTAATTAATAAGACGGGGGTTGCAATGAATTAATTAAATATTAATTTAATTAATAGTTGAAAAAGGAGAAACGATTAATTAAATGTGAATTTAATTAATAGTTGGATAAATGGTAATGAAAAGGGAAAGTGACAATACAACTCAAGAGTTTAGAATTGTAGGTAGAATTGCAGGACGACCTAGGTTGGTATTATCAGAAAGCAAGACTGAATAGTAAACAATATATATAAATTACTGAGTCGAGGAACCTGGAGAAGTTAAAGCCTATAGAAAACACACCTAAACACGCAACAAGCTTAGTATCGACTTGAAAAGACCGCGGTATTAACATGAACAGTAATCGATATTTAAAAATTTACTTAGTCAAGGAACCTAGAGAACAAATAGCAGGCCTGCAAGAAACTTACATAGCATTTGGTATAGGGCACAAACAAAACTCGTGGGAAAGCCACCAATGAGCAATATAAAAACAAAATTAATTATAAACATGGATAGCAATATCCAATCGTTAGAGAGGTTCTTCGCTTAGTCTAGTTGTTAAGTGTTGATGGTGTTGTTGTGACCACCAAGGTTCAAAACCCTGCAGGGCCATTGTGATCGTAGACATATGCCTTCGCTGATCCAATGCACTCATGACTTTGAGCCCACATTATTAATTGGCATTATAAAAGTGGGAATGAGATCCCCTGTTTGTGACCTCACCGATTCATAGCTCCAAGTCAAAAATATTTTATATAGTACTGAAAGGCATGTTGTGCCAACATCACTGACCCCACACACATATATATAACTCTTTGTGTGCTCATTAATTTCATCAATGACTTCTGTGGAAGGAGCATTCACTTACACCCCTCCCATCTCTTCCTTGTCCCTTTTGCTTTCTTTGTGATTCGTCTAGTATCCCATAAAGCTGAAAAAACAGAGCCTCACACATGCCGCAATAGCATTTAACTCTGAAGTCTAATGCAAAGACAAATATGAAATATCAAAATAAACTGAAGATGTCAGCTGTATTAGATAACTGAAAATACAGAATAGTCCTGTAAATTACTGAATCAAGGAGCAGAACTGAATCTAGTTAACAACCTGAACTGAATCAAACATGGCTCACCGCTAATACTGCTGGAAACTAAAAATTTGAATTAGTTGCTATCAAAATCAAAACATTCCAATTAACTGGCAATTTTGTGGACACCTGACCACCTTCCATAAATTGAAAGAGTGGTTTTGAAAATTTGGTAGAAATTTGTGATGTATCAAATATTGTTGATATTAAGAAAGCTTCTTGTATTATCTTTATAAATGATAAAGCCATTACAAGACATGGCCGACTAAAAACAATAAGACAAAAGTCTCATTTATAATGTGGACAAAGATTATTAGAAATGCAGTGAAATAAAAGAAATTAAATATAATTGTCATACACCTATTACACATACAGGGAAAGCAATGATTAAAGAAAAGAAATAGTAATTAATGAATGACATATCACTCCTAATACAGCGATTCTCTCTAAGACATTGTGCAAAATGATTATATAAGAAACAATAAGCAATCACAAGGAGTCTAGAAGCGATTCCTTGAAGCAACGATAAGACAGCAAATTAGACTGGACATTTACAAGGAACAGATATATTTCAAGACGACGATTCCTTATTAATTGGGAAATAATTCCAGGAGTGATAGTATCGTAAGGCAGCATTCAATTAATGGGGGAAAAACAACGATTACGGGAGACGTTAAGCAGCTAATTACAAAATGAGGAAATTGTTAATTAGTGGTCAGAATATAATTTTATTACAGAGAATATTATTCTATATTTATCGGGAGCAACACATGGATCAAACTGTTAATTGTTATGGTAAAAGGATAAGCACTTGAATAATTCCGCGGCACTCATAAGATCCAACATCCGCTCATGACTTGGTAATAGTAATCACCGACGAGATTAGAGAGTATTGTTAATAGTTGGAATATCGGAGGTTAAACATGCCATGATACAATAACAAATGCTGATATAAGATATTAATATCGAAAGGTCTGAGTTACATCTTGTGTCACGGGAGTTGGTTGGGTCATCACATACACATCTCATGAATAAAGACAGCGGTTTCAAATAGTTAAATGGTGAACGTGCTTATGATAAACAAACTAATTGCTATGGAAAATTAGGAAGAGACACGTCCCTTCGATATCTAAGCAATGCAACCATTCCATCGTGCTAGTTATATAAGGAAGTAGGATTAATAATCAACAGGCCAGGAATAGGAGAAGGGAGAGATAGTAAGAGAGAGATTTAGAACACAGAATAATTAAGAGATGTCGCCCTTCAAAGAGAGATATATATATATATATAGTGAACAATACATCCATTTCGGGAATATTTCAAGCGTGAGGATTACTATTGATTGTTATGAATCAAAATAAATAGATAGTAATGGACGTATGAACAGAGACTATCGTTTTTATATATATGAGGAGCATTAGTAGTAGATGTATATAGGTGAAAGGATCCAGTAGTTGTTCACCCTTACTTCGCACTTCTCAAAATCCTACGTGGAAATTTCAAATGACTCCGATTTTTTTACAGCAGCTTACTTGGCAAGTCCCCTGCTTATAACTAAGGTTTCAGGGCCACGTCATCAAATATGATGCCACATCAGCATGCTTTTTGCCAATGTGTCCAAAACAGCCCAAAAAAGAGTGAAACCAATAGGTGTGCAAAAGAGCCCCAATACTTGTGCCGCTGATGTGGCATCACATGATTGGTTACTTTTCACAACAAATGGTATATTTCATTCAATTATTGGTATTTATCATACAACTATTGGTGCAATGTTGTACAAAAATTGGACATTAAATCAGTAAGTATAGGATATTAAATCAACAACTTCCATCACAAAAATTGGAACGCGCTCAACTACTCGATCCTTTCCCATATATTGATATTTTTACTTCATCGTTACTTTACTAAAGGAAAAGGCAGCGACCTCAATGGTCTAGATTGACCAATATCGAAATACGTGAAGATAAGGGACAGCGATGGGAATTAGAAACCGTGTTTTCATGAAGGAGCAACATCAGCATAGATAAGAACGCGACATTGTAAATGATAAGAGAACAAACTGCTGCTGACCGACTTGCTGATTCTGTTTATAAACAAAATCATGGGGTTAATACTTGAGCTTGCCATATGTAACATGTCCCTTTTTCATCATCATCTTGAGATTTACGTGTGATGAGATGTCTTATCTCCCATTCATCCTAATTTTAGTTGCAGATTGTAAAATTGTTTTTCTCAAGTGTAAAATCAGAAAAATTTAAGTTAATATTGGCAGCAATATCAAAATAAATATAAATAACTTATTTAACTTACAGCATCAATTTATTATATTTTCTAGAGAGATGATTATTTAAAATAATGAAACGTTGGGATTCTATATATGTGTGTGTGGTTTGGGCCCTCTTAGCTATTCCACACCTTTGCAGGAGTCTATGAAATCGAACATAACATGTGCCCACACGCTAGTGCCCATGCATCACACTGGTGCTATGCATCATAACCCTGATCAGCTCAATCTCAGGTGTAAATTGTACCCCAAGTTAGACACACCGAACCCTTTCTGATTCTCCTACGCCCATAGCCCACCAAACCATTCCACCCTTTCATAAAGAATTTAAATTGGTTAGTTTCTCTTGTTTATCTCCTGGGACTATTTTTCCTCTTGGGACTGAAATTGCAATATGGATACAAAATTGTACACATGAATATGCAATTGTCATATTATCAATTGTCAAAAAATTAAATGTTTGAAACTGTGCCTTGGTGATTTTTTAGTATTACAAAGATGTTATCTTTTAAACAATTGTTGATGTGAGCAAATTAGGAAGTCCCCAGGACATTTCCTGAAGATTGATGGCATCCCCCAATGACCCGAGAGCATCAAGTTGTTCCTAGGTGCTGCCCCCAAAAACAAAAAACAAAAACAATAAGCACCAGAAACATTCTGACACATATTGGGGACACTCACATGTGGAACAACACTGTTAAGTGTAAATATGTTATGGAAATTCTTTTTAGAACTACATAAAGGAATAAAACAAAAAATAATTTCTATTTGAGATTGCTTCCAATGGTATCAATTGAGCACATTTAGACATTCAGGACTCTTTTCAATCGAATTGCTGGGAAGTCGAAGAAAAAGAACAAACATGCTTATAGATGATAACTACAAGTTCCTGTTGAAAACATTTGCAGACCACAATCCCATGCAAACAATGGAATGCTGTAAATCAAGAACCTTCAATTAGGCATGCATTTGTAGGAAATGATACTTTCCAATAGGCAACTTTTAAGAAGCAAAATACTTCTCCTAATATTAATTTAATAGATTGAAATTATATTTAGTCTATTGTACCAAATCTTCTCTAGCGAAAGTTCCAAATACCTGAGTAAGACACTGAAATCCGCTCATGCTAAATTGCACAAAATAGTGACAAAATCATTTTTTCAAAAACAGGAACAATGAGAAAACATTGTCATTGACAATCCAAAATTAAGAGAAAGGAAAGTTCTAGAAATATTTTTCAAGTAGCATATAATTGGAGACAATTAGATTTGATTAATATTAACACCAAAAAAAATAGAAACCGCAGTTCTCTAATTATAAGTGAACACAATGTGGAATTGTACATATGAAGTGTGTTACCCAAAACTAGCCCTTGTACAACAGGCTACCAATGAATCACGAGAAGCTACACACTCTGCTATACAATATACACTTAAGAAGTCATCAATCATGATGTGTCCGTACAGAAGCTGAAGAAGATCCTCTTTCAGAAGTAGTTGTAGAAACAACCCCTACTCAAAAATCAGCATTCTGTCAACCATCTACACCTGCAACCTGCAATGCAAAATGAAAAAATGAGAGAAGAGGGCTCTTTTGAAGCCCACTTTTATGGTTTTTGTGAAATTACAGTTTGTTCTCCTATTTTCACATCTGTTTTTATTCAAAAATAAAATTTTAGAAGGGTTGCTTTTTTCGCTTTTCAGGAATGGACCTACATGGCCCCCACAACCCCTGGGTTTCACTCAAAAATTCAAAATACAGGTTAAGACAGAAGGAATGCAAAGGAAAGATGTTTCCCTTTATTTTATTTTACTTAGTGTAGCTGTGTGGAATTGACGTGGGCCTGAAACCCCTGGGTTTTCCTTCAGAAGTTAAAAATACAGCCAGGATGGGAGGAATGCAAAGGAAACATGTTTCTCAAAGAGAAGAGATCTTCCTTCACAAAGAGCATTTTTTGAATGCTTCTACAGCATTTCCTAAAGGAAACCAGGATGTTTCCTACAACACAGGCTACTCTGTAAATTAAAGGTCACTAGTTGGCCTCCCAAACCCTATTTCTTCACAGTAATTCCCTGGAGTCTGGACAATACATTACTTCATGAAACAGAATTTCTCACAATTGACCCAATGCAAAAATTTCTTTGATATTTGCGAACATGTTCGCAGTTTACATTATTATTATTTCAGTGGTTAATGAAAATGTCTACATCACTGGGAGTTGTGAGAGTTCAAGAGTGAACTTGAGCATCATAGATGAGTCCAACTATATACCTCTAATAAGGCTATTTCTTGACTATCCTTACTTTCTCGCACTTTACACAGCTGCCCAAACATATTGGACTCAGATTGGCACTCTAAATTATAGAACTCTCTAAAATACCAAACTCGTCAAGTTTAAGGTTGACCAGAAAAGAAGACTTGCCTTCTTTAGAATGACATTTCTATGATTTAATATTTAAGGTATTTCTTTTATTATTTTATAATACTTTTGTGCAGTTTCAAAATCGTGAGCAATCATTATTGTGTCTCCAACCTTCAATAATCCTTCTGTGACTTATACTCCTCATCCCATCCGTCCTTTCCTTTCATTTGAAGTGCTCTCTCACATCATGGATACAATCTTGACTTCTTAATCATGCTTTTTCAGAATCAGGCTTCCCATTATGAATGGGGCACTCCATTTAAACAAAAAGATTAGAACAAAAGAAATTATTTTTATGTAAACAGATGACAAAAGGTAGGTTAATGAGACTCAACAGAACAGCAGTATACAATAGAAAGTTCCCGAAAGAGAAACTCTTATGAAGTATTGTTATTATGAGAAATTACATCAAGTTTCTAGGGTATTACTCAACCAAGAATATTAAGACCTCCGATTGTTAGAAGAAACTTTAAACAATTCTGGCAATTGAATTTTTTCTTAAAACTCATTTCCTTTAAGACTGAAAAATAGTAACCACAGTTCATAAATTTGCTGAGAATAAACATATATCAAGTTCTTGTCCCTTTTTGGCCTTTTAGGTGGAGAACTCTTGCTAATAGATTGCGAGAATATTCCCAACTTCAATATACCTTGTGTCCTCTAAGAATCAATCCGGTTACCCCAATTTTCCACTTTCTATGAAAATTGCATTTTTTTATGCTGACAGCAGATGTTGTGTAAGCTCATGTATACACAAAAGTAACCTATCTTTGAAAGACATTTGCCAAATTTATATTTTGAGAAGCAAAATTATTTGTTTGTCAGACAGTTTACTAGCCATATTTTTCTGTTCTTTGCATATTATGAAGCAATGGGTTGATGTTCCCCAAAACATATTAAATAACCATCAACACAAAAAGCTGTAAAACAATCACCCTAGTGCATTGCCTTTTTGCTTATGCAAACCTTCAATGATTTCATCTTATAATCCCAAGGTAGTGCACTTCATTTAAGTTCAGAATAATGTCAGAATATTCAATAAATAATGAAAATTTGTAAGAGCCTGACTATTTTATGGAATAAATTAGACTTCTAATTGTGAACAATATAATCTTAGTTATATTGAGAACCAAGACCTTTAATTACCCATGTTCAATGGTAGATGTTCGTTAGTAGACCATGAATATCATCAACTGAGTTCAGAATATTAAGGTGTTCATTGTAAACCTGCATAAATGTGTCTAGAATTGTGAGTCTGGTCAACAGATTTAAATGTGTCCAAATTAAATCATATTGCATAAACTCTAAACTTAAACCCTGAATTTTCAGCCCTAAATCATACCTAATTGATCCAAATATTTTATGAATTTGGAAGACGACAACTAACAAGGTGCTGATGGTATTGTAAAACACACAACAAGCAATACGTGAAGCCTCGATTTATTCAGAATTTGAGAAGTCCATACCGTTTGGACAAACTCATGGGAGAGATGTATACCCCTGAAACTCTATTTAAAAGAGCTTATAAAATTTGGCAAACTCATCAGATGAGAAGTATGCCATAGTTTGACGAACTCATCTCAAGAGATATATGCCTACAACACCCTCCTTATTGGCTTTAATTTGAACCCATTTATATATTTTCAAGGAAGCTGAAAGGTCACCACATCCATGTCTATATTTGAATCAAAATGTACAGCCTAAAACTGAAAGGCCATCACATATAGATGAGGACAGGATTGATCATTAAATTAATATATACCGGTTAACTGGACACCCTAACTTCTTTCTGATCGCCAATTCTTGTTACACTGAAATCTAATACATAAATCTAAAGAGTAAACCCTAAACCTTGTGCTTCAACCCTAAAACACATTAAGGGTTGGGATTGCATCATTCTATTGGGTTGATGGTGTCAAGACATATCATCCATTTATATTGGAATCCATCCTACAAAATTCATAGAATACAAAGTGAAGACTGCACAAACATGAGTTAGGTTGCGTAAATGTCGAGACAGATGAAACAGGTGAAAACATGCCCTTGGAAGTGAAAAACTATATTGAATGACCATATTTGCTGGATAATTATAAGGTGTGATTTGAAGATAGTGTCAACTCAAATAAAGATGAACAAATGGGAATTCCGACTGAAAAAGATGCTACCTAACTCTGGATGGTATGAAATTCCCTTTGAACGCCCATTATAAGCCCAAATCTTTCAAGAATTATTTGTAAAGAGACACATTTGAATATATGGTGCAAAAAGGAGACTGGGTTGGAATCTGATCTCTCAAACTTGTACCACACATGACCCCAATAAGAATTTCCATTGTACTAATCCATAAGGACCCAAAACACAGTTCACTACTTCAAACAACCAAGAACTCCATCAAATAATAAGATGAAAGATGCAATATCATGTAGTGTCAAAAACCTCTAGGTACAACAGGGGCGCAGTTGCACCATTGGTGAGGCGGTTTGATATATGGCAGTGGCTGTTCCTGATGTGTCACAGTGGTTTCATTTGTGTCATCATAGTTTACATTGTAGCATAGTGGTTGTCTTGAATACCTATGGCAGTTTAACCTTTCTAAACAAAAGGACTGATTACCTCAACCCTTGGAAGTTCTTTAGTACACAGTGATATTTCTAATATGTAAGAACAATATAATCCCAAGAGAGCACTGGAATACAACAGTGAGAATTGGAGAGTTCAATTTGTTGTAAAAGTAAGAAATGTTGGTGCAGTGAGTAGCTGATTGAGCTGAGTGACTATAGCACTGTGGTGATTGTTGCATTTGCTCTACTATCTGGACTCTTTGTAACTGCTTTTTGGTCAAAGGAAAGCGGGAAAGCTAGGCATTTACCACTCCGAGCTGATTTTCCCCATATTGAAATTTCCAAGTTAAATATTTCTATTAATAGTTTAACAATTGTTGATTCTTTGGTTTTTTCACTTTGTTTACACACAAGTTGACACAACTACAGCATTATTTATTCCATTAACACAGAATTGCATTCTAATCTCTATCTATTTTAACTCTAAATCAAGGACAATAAACATTTATAAAATTTCCCACAAACATTAGAACATGATAGAATTTATATCATATCAGCACCAGAGAATTTATAACAAATGGGTACTGTGGATAGCTTGTGTTAATTTATATGAGACGAGAGATCTCATATTATAGAAATTGCAGCCTTATGAGTCAAAGATAAAATAAAGATTGCAACCTTACAAATCAAAGATTCCAACAACATCAAACCAAAAGGTGAGCAAGAGGGCCAACAAAGACAAAGAATTACTGGAAAAAAGAGTTGATTCATTGTAAGCTAACTTTGAGTTCGTGATGAAGACCCATGAAAGCTTCAGGAAACTTAAGGGTCATGATGAAGACCTGAGAAAGTTTCATAAAACAATGAGAACAAACTGAAATCTGTGGATAATATGTATGTGCTTGTGCCAAGAAACTTGAAGAGGAAGAACATTGCCTCAAAGAATATGACTAAGGGAAAAATAAGGAAACTAATTTAAATAAGTAATGAATAAAAAGGAATAATAAAAGATAAACAAAGGTAAAACCAAATATGAAATGATAATTAAATGTTGTAATTAATTAAGGAGAGGCAAACTCTTTATATAGAAAATTACAAGAAAATATTTCCTTAACAGAAACCATCAAGAATAGAAACATGAATGACAGAAAGGAAACTTCCTAAAACTAACTAAAGACGAAAGACATATACGGAAGTTTCTAAATACTAACTAAATGACTAAGATGACCATTATATCAATATAGCAATATTATTTTAATAAGATAAAGGAATCCAACAGGCTTTGATTTGAAGTTTTAACTTTTAAGAAAAAGGTAAATTCAAGAGCTTTTAAAGGACAAATAGATACTGGGAATATTGATATGTGGCTTACAATAATGAAGGCTTGCTTCAGTTGCAATGAGCTCTGTGAGTTACAAAAGACTTCTTTTGCACATCTCAAAATGGAGGATCATGCTCCTAAATGCTTCTAGAAGAAAACGAATAAGCTATGAGAGTCCAGTTAGAGATAGTTTTAAGTTTTAAGAAGTGTTGAGCGTGAATTCATAGAAGACAATGACCAAAACCACTGCCTAACATGCAGAACTACACCCTGGAATTCTGTAGAGGAACACTGTTAATGAACTTGAACTTTAATTGAGAAGATATAATAATAAAATAAATTGGAGGACTGCACTCACACATAAGGGCTAAGAATCATCTACAGCAAACCTCAAATATCAATGAAGCATCTACATAGGCATACTACATTGAAGATGAAGCTAGACGAGGATGAACATCTAAGCAAAATTAGTCGACAGCCAGCCCAGGAAGCAACAAAATGGAAAAATCAATCCTACAAAAGTCAGTGGTGATGCAAGAAATATGCCACGACCTTACATTGTTCTAAGGATTCAAGAAATATTGTGGCCATTAGTATTGAGACGGTCATACAAATGTAAAGTGTCCTTCCTAAATTGCACCCAAATAGTTGCACCAAAGGTGACTATGAAATCGACATCACTTTGGTTGATGGAAATGAGATGCATAAGAAGACAATTCAAATCCATATGAGAAATTGGTTTGTGCCACTATTAAAGCAGCAAGCAATAACAAGAGGAGATGAGCAAGCTCTTTCAAAATATCCAAATCAATAAAGAAAAACTGAAAAAGTAGATGCATGTGTCAATTCTGGTTCACCGTTAAACTGATCCAAGGTGAAGTTGCTAAAGGCGTAATTTGCAAATTCATTACCATCCACATCTATATCCATTGAATTTAGTGATTCAAGTCACTAAGAAATGTAAATTAAAGCCCGCTATTGATACCAAATACTATGATAGGGTTGAAGCCAATGTGATTCCTCATGATGACTTTGGAAATTCTTGTTTGTATCTCAGAGATGCTATCTTCATGTGCAGGGCAAACAAATGCAAACAGGTAAAAGGACAGGGTCAACTGTATTGTTTAGGCACATCAAATCAAGATTAGACTTGCCTTGAAAAGAGTTAATCAAGATAAAGGAATCATTTAAACCTAGGTTGCCGGTTCAGGTTCGGGCACCGGTTCGGGTTCGAAGAACCAGTACACCGGTATGGCAAAATTTTGAAAAGGGGTTTGGGTTCGTTTGGGTTTGTTAGTACAAAAACATGTAAATTATATATATATATATATATAAGCAGCCTATAAGCATGAATTAAGATTAGCATGTCACATAGCATCATATAAACAACAAAACCAACATAAACTTGTAATCATAGCATCATGATCATACCATAACAGCATCATATACATCAAGTTTAATATCAAAATGATAAAATATTCAAGTATCATTGTTTCAACTTTCAACAATTTAAAGTTTGATCATCAAATGGATTCTCTAATTCATCATCCTCATTCTCGGCCTCCTCATCATTGACATTGACATTAGATGAATCAATGCCAATGCCACTTACACTTGCACTTGCACTTTAAGTTTGCTCGTTATCTGAGTCATCAAATGCAACAAGCTGAGAAGTGAAATCATCCAAATCAGTATGTTTTGGCTCCATATCCCACATCTTCGTTTTCCCTTGCTTGTAGTCATGTTGCTTGTGTGAAATGAACCAAGTTAATGTTTCAAAACTCACTTTTAGGGTCATATTTTAATTTTTTATGTGGTGGAATTAAAAAAAATTAAATTTTGCAAAAAAAAACATCCATTTTTGGGCTGTCAGACCCCTGGGTTCGACCTGGGTCCTCTTCAGGTTCGCCCTAGTTCGAACCAGGCCTGTGAATCACCAACCCTGTCCGAACCACAGGCGAACCGGACCCAAAGCCCGAACCAGGACCGAACCGGACCAGTACCAGGGGTCTAGGGGGCCAAACCCGGTAACTCAGATTTAATTATTTAAACAAATAAGATAATTGGATTAACTTCTTTTGAAGAAAAACAAAGAAGATTAGCTACAAATTTCTAAAGGTTAAATAAAGCGTGATCATATTGAGTGTGTTATTGCAATCTTTTCAAAGTGCTTCAAGCTCCTAGAGGTTGGCCACCAAAGAGGGAAGACGAGCATGAGTTTCATCCACTGCCCAAATTTCCTCCAACCAACATAGGATCATAGTTCACAAACTCGGACTTGGAGAGTACTTGGCAAGCCAAAAACTTCCTACTTGGTTACTCAACAAAATATGCAACTTAAAAAACACTTAAATTTTTTAAAACAGCATAAATTTTATGCAAAATACAACTACTAAAGGTATCAAATGAGTTTGGTGAGGGTCTAGGGGGAACGCCCCCACAAAGTCAAGGGGCAGCATGGCCAACAAAATCTAGGGGGCAGAGTTGAGGGGCTGAGCCCCCACCACCAAGCCCAAATGAAGACCTTCAAAACCACACAGACCTTCATGACACACCATTTTCATACTTTTTTAAAAGGAAAATACAATGCTCATAGAACGAATAAAAAGCAAAGTTTTAGGAATGTAAACCCACGTTCTTTTCCATAATTTTGACATGTTACTAGCACAGTGAGTCAACTGGAAAAACTCACCATGTTTTTGGCAAGTCTCAGAGAGTAAACCTTGTGAGTACTCATGGAGCAAAAAAACTTGCGAGTGCTAGCCAAGTTTCCAAACTATGAATAGGATTTTGTGCATGCAAACTAATTTGATGCATAATTATTAAAAAAAAAAAAACTCCAAAGTGTTTAAGCATAAGCTAAGTTACAAAATAGAAACCATGTGCTGTTAAAGGTGCATAGATACTCATACCATATGCTGTTACAACAAAAAATATGGTTAAAAAATATATAAAAAATCATAAATATTATATATAAATGTGTGTATTTGCAGCCTAAAAACTATAATATATTAATACAAAGCTGATATTATATTAAATTTATTTTTTTTACTATATTTGAGAAAACTATATTAATATTATTGAAACCATATTAATATGGTTTTTTAACTATACTCAAAAAAGTTATATTAATACCATACTCTCTACACGACATTAATATGGAAACTAATATAGATAGCATTTAATATCTATTAATAGTAACTTATATCTATTGTATACAAAAATAAATATAGTATACTTCACATTTTAGCTTTAATATGTTAAAGCATTCCGAGTCATGAATAAAGTTAAAACCATAGTTTTCTAAAATTAGGTTATTGTTCAGATTTATGTTGACTCGATTTTATAAACAAAATGATACCAAGTTGAGAATATGAGCCAAAAGCAGAAAACAGCAAGGCAAGAATCTAATCTAGCCAAGACTTATTAAAGATATCTGCTCCCTGCAGGACAATATTCTAATTGTATTAAGGTAGGGATTCTCTCTTAACCAATATGCTAAGCAATAGCCATAACATTCCTGATGTCATGGAAATGGGGACAAGGCAACAACAAAGTTCAATGTTAATAAGTTAGTTTCAACCATAAAAACAAAACAAAGAACTAAAAACCATTCCAAACATATCAAGAGAGATTTTAAAAAGCATGAAAGAAGTTTAACAAAATAAAAGAAAGGAGAAGAGCCTCCCTAAGATGCTTCCATGATGCCTTTTGATGCTTCTCCCTTGTTTCTCTCCTCTCCAAGTCCCAAATGAGTGTAGCTCTCAGCTTTTAGCACTAGCCATGGATGCCATATGGAGATTCAAGATGGTTGAATATGATAAGCAAATACTATGCAAGAGTAGATAGTGATGCTATGAAAAAGCTCTATGCTAATGCCAGTATAACAATTTTGGGGGATTTAAATAAATATTAATTTATTTAAATGTGAGAGAATATTTTAATTAAATAAATATGATTTATTTATTTAATTAATGGTCTGAATTTGGTTAAGTGAATTAAATCAAATAAATTGAATAATTTATTTAATTAATAGGAGAAGAGGGTTAAGATGAATTAATTAAATATATTAATTTAATTAATTATTAATTGATGGTTAAATAATCAAATAAATATTAAATATTCATTTAATTAAGTGGACAGATTTATGTGACTACAATTCCAAATGACTATGGTAATACAGTAATACTTGAACTTGGTCAAGCTTTCCATTTCTATTGCTATGAACCAATTCAGATGAGGGTATGGTGTGACAATGGTCATTTGGGTATCGCATGTCAGAGTTTACAAAAGATGCAGTAAAAAATTTAGCAACTTTTAGAATTGCTCTAGAATCATTCTGGATTTGCTGTTCCAACCTCAAAATTGCCTAGATTCAACTTGCAACATTTCTATGCGATTCCAACCTCAAAATTGCTTAGAGACAAAACAATGGCATTTAATCAATTAGAATCACTAATGCTATCAAATAAATTGACCCTCTACATAGCCCAATATCCTCAAAATCAACAAAAATTAGCACCATCACAAATTTAGTATTTTGACTATCATAGTTACAAGACTCGAACTCCGCATAGACTCGGCGAACTGATTTCTGACTCAAACTCGGACTTAACGCCCAGACTCGGCAAATTGAAAGAACCCAAGAAATAGAAATATTTTTAAGGATTTAAAACTTGTTCCATGCACCCTTTAATGAATAAACCTTAGGCACAATAACATCATAAAATAGAAGCTAATTTGATCACATACACAAGTAAACATCCCTCACATAGTATAAACGCAAATTGTAACTGATGAAAATAACACAGTTAGATATATACATATTGTCAAATGTATACAAAACTCATGGAATATAAAATCCATGGCATCAAATATCAAATCTAAAATTACAAGACTATGGCTCAAAGGAGGTTGCATTACTCATGCCAACGAACTGACAAGTCATGCACTAGCGTCTAAGATGGGTCTTGGATGATGATGTAACCATGATATTTTCTTGTGTCTCAATGATCGATGTGTATATTCAAGTGAGGAATTTATTAGTTAATCTTTTTAAGCCTCCAATATTGCATGTTTTGTTCACAAGCTCATTAACAAAGAGGAGTGGTTAAATACAAAGATAAATGGTTATGTTCTATTTTGACTTTAGCTAGGATACTAATAGATGGGATTCTTATATGAGTTGTCTATGCAAGGCATGATTGATACATTTTGCATAATGAAAATGGCATTTCTTGCCATTTGCCAACTATGACTTAACTTGTATACAGCAGGACAAGGACTGTAGCATGCCAACTTTGCCTATGGTGGTCCTTATATACTTAACAAGTTGTCCTTGTATACTAAACAAGTTGTCCAATCTATGAAACAAGATAATCCTTGATTATGGCTTTGATTGTGAATATGCAGAGATTTGCAACTTGTATATTTTTATGACCATAATTCATCATTGGCCTATTACTTGCTTAGACCTATAGTTTGATGAGGGCATAGGGCAACACCAAAACAAGATTGAGATTAGCACTCTTGGCGAGGGTCTGGGGGCAACGCCCCCAGTGGGGTCAAGGGGTTGCGCCCCCAACAAGATCAAGGGGCAATGCCCTTGGCGCATTCCCTATAGCGATATAGGGCAAGGTCAAGGGGCAGAGCCCCCACCACCAAGCCCAAATGAAGACCTTCAAACCACACAAGTCTTCATGGCACACACCATTTTCAAAAAAAATTTAAAATCATAGATGGGCATGTCATAAACCAAAAAAGCATTGAAAAATTGTGAGTACTTTTTTAAAAAATAAATTAAAATGGCTTTCTTAGGCCCAGACTTGCCAAGACTCAAAAAGTCTAGGTGAGTCTTGGAAAGACTTGGCCAAGTCTCCTAGACTTGACCAGCCTAGCTCGCCTCAGACTAGTCGAATCTTGGCAAGTCTAGGTGTCTCATTATTAAGCTACCAACACATACCTGGTGCACACATTAAGTCAGATTTGCTTCTAACAAGGCACATCTTTACTCTTTCTCTCTATAATCGACACCAAAATGTTGAAATCTAAAATACATTAAACCTCAAGCATGATGCAAAGTTAATCAACTTAACATCTCAACACAATCTAATTAGAGATGAATCAACTTAACATCTCAACACCGAATATTAAGAGATGAACTCCTATGTGATAATGGTCCCTTTACTGGGATACTAACAAAAATTAAAAGTTATAAAGTTGGTGCTAAAACAGATATAACTGCAGTCAAATATTAGCACATCTCAAATTTAGTAATTTGACTACCAACACATGTCTGGTGCACACATTAAGTCAGATTTGCTTCTAATGAGCCACTCAAAATAAAGGTATCTTCACTCTCCCTTTCTATAATCAACATCAAACTGTCGAAATCCAAAATACATTAAATCTTAAGCATAACATGAAGTTATAATAATTTAACATCTCAGCATAAAATGCTTAGAGATGAACTCATGTGTGATAATGGACCCTTTGATGGGATAATAACAACACTTAAAAGTCATAAAGTTGGCACTAAAACAGGCATAACTGCAGACATGTTTGATGTACAATATTCATGAACTGCTGATCAAGAGCAAAGTCTGTATCTTACAGTGAAGCCAACCGCTTAAAAACACTTAAAAAAATAATAATGGAGCAATATCATCTCAGATCACAACATTTGTGACCCTTCTACATTGAATCAAGCAAAAACAAATGCAAAATAAATAATTTATTATAAACTAGCTCCAAAAAGATGGCAGCACTTGTTCTTAACTGCATGTCCACAAAAAATATAGGCTTCCAGTCAGCATCAGATTCCATCCCCTTGCCACATTCCATATATTGTTGACACCCAACCACAAGATGAGCTCTCACAAGTACATAGTAGCGCTTGAACTTCCTCACATGACTAGCAGCAACATTATGCAGGACTCAACAATTAACAAGATCAAATAATGTTAAGAGAAAAAGCTCCCAAACATCATCTATAATGAAATGATTCATGGATATAAAGCAGCTTTGAAGGGTGCACTTTGGGCCCAGTTATTCATGAAAATCATCTTCCAATATCACTCACATTTTCCTTCAAGCACACATTAGGTGATTGAAAAAGTCCCAACCATACAGGTAGCATCATACAGTTAATAGCACTGACTCTGATTTTCAAAGTATTCAAAATTTACATGTCAACACTCAATGGCAAACATATTGTATATCAACACAATATGAAGTCAATCTAACTGACTCTGATTTCCAAAGTATTCAACATTTGCATGTCAACAGCAAATATATGGTACATCAAACACAATATGAAGTGAATCTATAATATATTCTATGCTTCAAACCAACTCTTCCATAATCCTAATATTTAAAATCAAGTTGACACAAAAATAAATTCTTAAATTATTTTGTTGTTAAACTCTTTTTTTGAAGTGCATCTCTTCAAAAACAGAAAGATTTCTTGCTCTCAAAAATGGAAGTTTACTTCAAGAAAATGCTGATATAGTTCCAATTGAAGAAATAGAAAACAAATCAATTGCAAAGGACCCAGAAACCTAAGAGACAAAAAAAAGTCAGAGTAGCCGGAAACTCCTTTGTCCCTCCCTGCATCCCCGTATCCATTCCCGTATCCGAAACACATACGTATCCGATACAGCCTGAATACACATTGAATACTGTACCCACATGTGCCCAAAAAACCTTGATTTCCAACCATGCTAGATACTATGTGATTTGATTTTTTAAAATTTGACAGAAATCTTCCTAAATTTAATTTTTAAAAACTTCATTCATGGATTTTTTTTTTTTAAATTGGTATAAACAAAACCCACACCCAATGAGAAAGACAAATGAAATGTTTTTCTATTTGAGTGAGCCATTTTTTGGGTTATTAATAGAATATTAAAATATGTTAATTTTAGTATTAATGCTCATTCAGTGTACATTCTTTTTTAGAAAGATTGTCTTCGATCTTCTCAGCAGTTTCTTTGTAGAAACTTGCTATTCTTGTAAATAGCTTGTATTATTTATGAGCGTTTTGCTCATTCTAATTATTCAATCAATTCTTTGAAATCCATTGCGTGTTTTCGCACTGTATTATGGTATCAGAGCTACAGGAATTTTTTCGAAAATTTTTTAATCCTAATTTCCAATTAGTGGAAATTTTCGAAATTATTTTCAAAGTTTTTTTGGCTTCTGGGCGGGATCGTCGTTTTTTTTGGCGTCGTGTTTTACCGCGCGAGCTGCAGGATTGTCGCATTTTTTCGCGACCTGTGTTCGTCCTCAGTTCGTGGTTCGTGGTTCGTGGTTCGTGGTTCGTGGTTCGTGGTTTCCGGCGCTGCGGTCTGTTTCCGGCGTCGTCCACCCTCAACCTCTTCCTGCGACCTGCAGCAGCGCCTGTGTTCGTGACCTGTTCGGCGACCAGCAACCCGCGAGCTCTGTGATCTGTTCGCGTCGCGATCTGAACACGTCTGCAGGCACCGTGATCTGTTCGCGTCGCGATCTGAACACGTCTGCAGGCTTCGGCCTTTGTCACCTCCGCGGCCACCTGCAACTCGTTTTTTCTGCGTCATTTTCTGTCTACAAATAATGGCGCCGACCTCTGCAAACTTCGCGTAAAGTTTTTATCTCCAGTTTTTGCCGAAGTTCAGTTTTTCTTGCAGATTCGTGGTGGGTTTTTCAAATCCTCATCTGGGTTGTTGTCCAATTTTTCTGGGTGCCTCGATTTTCGTGCCTCGATTTTCGAGCCCGCAAATCCAGATTCTGACAGGAGAATCCTTCTGGGTTTTTTGCACACTTTTCTGGGTTGTTGTTGGTTTTTTCTAGGTCAGCCAGAAATTTTTCTTGGGAAACGTGCAAATGGCTTCTCTCACCAATCTGATGTTAGAAGGCAGTCAACGCTTTAATGGTCACAACTACAACATCTGGAAACAGCGTATGTTGACCATTTTTGAATATAGGCGTCTTGACCAGCTTGTTTTGGGCAAAGAACCCAGTCCTGGTACACCTGGTGCAGATCAAGATAAGTTTGATGAACGCAATCGGGAGGCAGTCATGCTTCTCAAACTCTCAGTAACTGATGATCAGTTACCGCAGATTCCTTCCGGCAAGACAGCTTCTGACATCTGGAAGCATCTGAAGGAATTGCATGAGACATCCGACAAGAGCCGAGCATTCTTTCTGAAGAATCAGTTGTTCTCCATTATGATGGACGAACGTATGTCCTTACAGGAGCACCTCACGAGGATTAAGGACATTCGAGATCAACTCGAAGCTATTGGTCGGACTATGGAGGAAGAAGACATGGTTGTAATCACTTTAAAAAGTCTTCCGAAATCGTATGAACACTTCATTGAAACCCTCAATATTACTTCCACTAATGTTGATCTGAAGTTTTCAGAACTGTGCACCAAACTTCTACAGCAGGATCGCTGGAAACAGCAATTTGGTAGTAGTACTACATCAGCCTCCTCGGAAAATGCCTTCACAGCTCAATCCTTTCAGAAGGATAAAGGCAAATTTCAGTCCTCTCAGTCTTCTCAGCATAAAGGCTCTTCTCAGACACAGGATGGAGCTAAGAAGAAAAATGTGCAGTGCAATTACTGTCACAAGTACGGCCATATGAAGAAAGATTGCCGTCAGAGGCTCGCTTCTGAACAAAAGAAGCAGGGAGGATCACACCAGAAGGCGCATGTTGCGGAACATTCCGAGCAGAAGGAGTCCGCCTTTTATGCTTTTATGGCTAAGAGGTCTTCAGATCATGCCAGGTCTTCTGCTTGGTACATCGACTCTGGTGCATCACGTCACTTTTCTCATCGGCGTGACTGGTTTACAGACTTCTCACCTTTCAGTGATTCCGTTGTATTTGGCGGAGGTGAGGAGTATACAGTTGTTGGCAGAGGCACTGTTCAGATACAGTCTGGTGGCAGGACTCTCCTTTTTCTGAATGTGTATTATGTTCCTGGAATGGAACTTAATCTGCTCTCTGTCAGCCAGATTATGAGGAATTCTCCTCAACTAGATGTGGTGTTCAGTGCTCACAAGTGCTCCATCATTGATCGGGAGACTCGTCTTACTGTTGCTGTTGGTCTAGAGGATCATGGCCTATATAGGCTCCTTGACACTGGTGATTCTCCTGAAGTGGCTCTGGCAGCTCGTGTTTCTCCTCTTAGCACTTTGTGGCATCAGAGATATGGACATCTCAACATTCAGTATCTCTCTCAGCTGTCTCGGGAGGGACTTGTTTCAAGGTTACCTGATATTCAGACTCAGCATCTTGGAGTATGCGGCGCCTGTCAAGCTGGCAAACAGCATCGGACTTCATTTTCACATGGAAAGTCTTGGCGCGCATCTAAGGTACTTCAACTACTTCATGCTGATATTTGTGGTCCTATGAATACATCTTCTGTTACTGGTTGCAAATATTTTTTGCTTATTGTAGATGATTTTAGTAGAAAGATGTGGGTGTACTTTCTTAAACATAAATCAGATGTATTTAGTATCTTTCAGAAGTTTAAGTCCTTTGTTGAAAAAGAGTCTGGACAAAGTATCATTACTCTTAGGACCGATAACGGGGGGGAATTTTGTTCTTCTGCATTCTCCAACTTTTGTGATACCCATGGCATCAAACGCTAGTTGACTACACCCTACACTCCTCAGCAAAACAGTGTTGTCGAGCGTCGCAATCGTACGGTTGTTGAGATGGCTCGTTCTATGTTACAACACCGGAGTGTTCCGAATAAGTATTGGGCTGAAGCAGTATTTACTGCTGTCTATCTTCTTAACCGCTCTCCTACTCAGGCTGTTAAGGGGAAGACTCCAGAAGAGGTTTGGTCTGGTCGGAAGCCTCAGATTAGCCACCTGAAGGTTTTTGGCTCTGTTGCCTATGTTTGGATTCCAGATGCTAAGCGCTCCAAGTTGGATTCCAAAAGTCAGAAACTCATGATGACAAGATACAGTGATCACCATAAGGCCTACAGACTGATAGATATAGACACTGAACGTCTTATCTTCAGTTGTGATGTTGTATTTGATGAAGACAGAGGGTTCTTTCAGTCCCCTTCTTCTGAGCAGAATTCTGAGGATCAGCCTCACCGTGTTCTTATCCCATTAGGTTCGCCTGATGGGAGGGATGATGCAGAATCTATTTTCGATGATGCACTACCTGAGTTCCCTCCGGAGAATAATCCTCCTCTTGCTGCTCCTGTTCCTGATCCTGAGCCTCTTCCAGCTCCTCCAGATGTTAGCACTTCTACTCTCCGGCCTAAATGGTGGGCCAAGACTATTGGTGATCTCAGGGATACTGAGCTCATTGAGGGTAGAACCTCCCGTAATAAGAGCAAACAACAGCATACAGTCAATTTTGCTCTCATGGCTAACATACACAGTGTTTTTGAACCTCAGACATATTCAGAGGCTAAAGGTATACCTGAGTGGGAACAGGCTATGGAAGCTGAGTTCCAGAGTCTTCAGAAGAATCACACTTGGGCCCTTTCTGATCTTCCTTCAGGGAAGAAGCCCATTAGCTGCAAATGGGTGTACAAAGTAAAATATAAAGCTGATGGAACCCTAGACAAGTATAAGGCTCGTCTTGTTGCTCGTGGGTTCTCACAGAAAGAAGGCATTGACTACGAGGAGACTTTTGCTCCTACAGCCAAAATGAGTACCATACGGCTCGTTCTTGCCTTGGCAGCCCAGTTCAGTTGGAAAGTCCATCAGATGGACGTAAAGAGTGCCTTTTTGAATGGTGACTTACAGGAAGAAGTCTACATGACACAACCCCCAGGATTCAAGGTTGCTGGTCAAGAACAGAAGGTCTGTAGACTAGTCAAAGCACTCTATGGTCTGAAACAAGCTCCTCGGGCTTGGTACATGAAAATTGATAAGTACCTGACAGATCATGGCTTTCAGCGGAGTCCATCTAATGCAAACCTGTATATCAAGCATACTAGTAATGATATTCTGTTTGTAGTTGTCTGTGTGGATGACTTAATCATTACTGGCAGTTCAGCACATTTGATCACTGGGATCAAACAGGATTTGTGCCGCACTTTTGATATGACAGATTTGGGACTTCTACATTACTGCTTAGGAGTTGAAGTTTGGCAGACTGAGACCAATATCTTTCTCTCTCAGTCCAAGTATGCCAGAGGTCTTGTGGACAGGTTCAGAATGCAGGATTGCAAACCTGCCTCTACTCCTATGGAACCCGGGCTCAAACTTTCAGCTCAGTCATCCTCACTAGTTGTGGATGAATCTCTGTTCAGGCAACTAGTGGGCAGTCTCATCTATCTTACTGCTACTAGACCTGACATCAGTTTTGCAGTGAGCTACATTTCACGCTTCATGACAGCTCCCAAGGCTGATCATTGGTTAGCAGCGAAGCGTGTGCTGCGTTATGTGAGTGGCACTTCTGATTATGGACTTCTGTATACTCGGAGTTCTGATCCTATACTCAGTGGTTACACAGATTCTGACTGGGCAGGTTCGGTTGATGACCGTAAGTCTACAGCAGGGTATGTGTTTAGTTTGGGATCTGGTGCTGTCACATGGACTAGTAAGAAGCAGCAGGCAGTGGCTCTCTCCTCGACAGAAGCAGAGTATCGGGGAGCAGTTAAAGCATCTTGTGAGGCGGTTTGGCTTCGGCGAATGCTTGCGGATATGCATGTCTCTCAAGCAGGTCCTACTCCCTTGTTCTGTGATAATCAGGGAGTGCTCAAACTCGCCAAGAATCCAGTCTTCCATGAAAGAACCAAGCATGTGGAAACGCATTGTCACTATATTCGACAGCTGGTTGAAGACGGATCCATCCAGTTGCTGTATGTTCCTACCTCGGAGCAGCCAGCAGACATATTCACCAAGCCCCTTGGTCCTGATAAATTTGTAAAATTCAGGGGGTCTATAGGTGTAGTTAATAGATTGAGCATTAAGGGAGGGTAATAGAATATTAAAATATGTTAATTTTAGTATTAATGCTCATTCAGTGTACATTCTTTTTTAGAAAGATTGTCTTCGATCTTCTCAGCAGTTTCTTTGTAGAAACTTGCTATTCTTGTAAATAGCTTGTATTATTTATGAGCGTTTTGCTCATTCTAATTATTCAATCAATTCTTTGAAATCCATTGCGTGTTTTCGCACTGTTTTAGTTATCTTGCAATGCAACTCTACTATTTATATAACAATTATGTGTCTATATTGATTTTGAAGTAATGAAAATCTCTTCAAATAATTTAGAAAATTGTGTTAAATATGTGTATGTTTTTTTATGAATGATGTATCCAGCCGTATCCAAATTGGGGGTCTTACAAAATGGCCATATCCGTATCCGTGTCCATGCAACTTTGAGAAAAGCCATTAAGCACATGAAATGCAAGAGAAAATCTACTTACAGTGTATGTATCCAGAATGAAAATAAACATTAAGATGGGACCTTTAAATAATATTTTCAGGGTACATTAAAAGAAGGATATAGCCATGGTGTGAGGGATACAAATCTTTACTTACCTATAATTTCTAAGTTCATTTATGTGCAAATCTGTTGTTGCATCTATACTGCTGTACCCCAAAATTTTATTTCATGAGCCAAGTGAGTATCTATAAAGCAATTAGTTATCAGAGCCTCTTAAGGCACAACACAGTGAACCAGGAAACTGGAAAGCCACACATATCCCTAATAACACAAATTGTCTAGATTTGTCTAATTACTACCAAGAATCTTGAGAATTTGTAACTGGAAATTGAAAAATAATGGTCAATATTCCTCACAGAATTAACATCTTTTGATGCCTCTGGCAAATGAGAGAATCACATAACTCTCAAGGCAGCAAGAAAATCATGTTTAAAACAGAATATAAGAAGGCAAAAGAAGAAACAACATAACATAGCAACAAAGTATTATGCCATGACAAAACATTACGTGTTGTCAAGAATGATCTGAAGCAAATTGTGGAAAGTAAACTTAACTACAAATGCAAATCTCACGTTGTATTTATTCAAAGATTGAAAACAGGTGAAAATGAAAAACTTTCATCCTCTCCAATCAATCTTAACTTCACTGCTTTCAGAAAGCAGTTAATCCACGGTCAAGAATGATCTGAAGCAAATTGTGGAAAGTAAACTTAACTACAAATGCAAATCTCACGTTGTATTTATTCAAAGATTGAAAACAGGTGAAAATGAAAAACTTTCATCCTCTCCAATCAATCTTAACTTCACTGCTTTCAGAAAGCAGTTAATCCACGGTATTACTATATTACAGTGTATTTGTTTATTTACAGCATTTTCTCTACGATAATTCAAAAGAAAAATTCAAATACACTACTTTGTCCTGAATTTAAAAGCCAGTTCTAAACCAAAATACTACTTTTGCAACACATGAAAAGAATATCTTTTCAGCAAAATGAATTGGGATGAGACCAACCTACAGATATGAAAAAAAGAATATATCTGACTATGATAAAACTTATATATATTAACCTGCTAGAACTTATACATATGACTATGCCTATTCTCGAACTTAAATATTTATAATTGAATGGCAGTTGAGAGATGAAATAGAACTAGAAAGAAAACAACCTACACAATTCATGTTTGTAGGGTAACCTGTTTTCTTTGCTCTTCATATTCAGGATCATCAGTTGGCAGCTCATATCGACAAACAGGGCATGAATTCCGTGATCTCAGCCATGGAAGAATGCAGCACCCATGATAGTGATGCAAGCAAGGCAATTGTTTGGCTTGTTCTCCAATTTCAACAACTTCCTTGCAGATTGGGCAAAATGCATTTCCATCGTCAATCTGTTTCTGGCAAATAAAAATTGAAGGAAGAGAATCCACTACAACCTTGGCAGCTGGAGGAGCCCCTTTGGGAAAGTTATCAATCTCTGCAAAATGTTCAAGCAAAACTTCATATCCTGCTGCATCAGCATAGTCCTCTGGGTCCCCAAAATATGCATCCACATCACCATCGGCATCCACATCGTCCACGTCAACATCTGCACTCTCTTCTTCATACCTGAACAAAGTAAAATTTTAAGCAATGGAAAATCGGGAATATATAATGTGTATTAAAATTTGAAGGTTAATATTTGACTAAAAACAGAGAATTTTTAAAAGGCCAGTTACTTTTACTCTACTCAGATAGTCTTGTGATGTTTCTCTCTAAAAAAAATTGCAAATTGGAATGTTTAAGTTGTAAATATTCCTTATAAATTAGCCAATTGGCAAAAATGCAATGTAAATTCAACAACATATGAAATGTAGGCTAAAATTTGACTATAAACGTAGAATTTTGATAATACTGGCATTAGAAAATTATATGTTCTTAGTCAATTGGAATGTTTAAGTTGTAAATATTCCTTATAAATTAATCAATTGG
Organism: Cryptomeria japonica; assembly: GCF_030272615.1. Taxonomy (NCBI): domain Eukaryota; kingdom Viridiplantae; phylum Streptophyta; class Pinopsida; order Cupressales; family Cupressaceae; genus Cryptomeria; species Cryptomeria japonica. Next base: position 143,584,579 of record NC_081413.1, on the reverse strand, counting down.
AATGTTTAAGTTGTAAATATTCCTTATAAATTAGCCAATTGGCAAAAATGCAATGTAAATTCAACAACATATGAAATGTAGGCTAAAATTTGACTATAAACATAGAATTTTGATAATACTGGCATTTGAAAATTATATGTTCTTAGTCAAATATTAGCCTAAAAACAAACTTGTCCAATGTTTAATGAATCTTTCAAAGAACTAGGAAAAACAGAAAATTGCCCAAAAAGACCACAACACATACAGTGAAAACAAAATATATATGTATGATAAGAAAATGTTTACACTAAATACATCAAAGTTTGGAAATGTTAGTAGTTGTAAATATGTTCAATATAAAGACCTGCATCTTTTTTTTTCTGAAAAATCTTCTTATTGGCAAACTTAGAGGAGAAGGACCAACAGATGGGTGGGGTCCTATTGTTGGTATGGTATTCGTGGTTATGGGATTTAGTATTGCAACATATGTCTACTGTATATTGTTAATTATAATTCCACGTGAAATTTAATAAATGACCAAGTGTTTATCAAAATAGACCCTTACATGAACACATGAGAACTTATCAATGTCATGTAAAAGAATCATAAATAAATTCATTAAGAAATGTAGTAAATAGTAAATACCATCAAGATATCATAACTATCCAATATAAGTGTGTTATTTATATTATAGTGTGCTCATATGGACAAGTATTGCTCTTATGTGGGCAAACACTGTTCTTATGTGTACAGCTATAGGTGTGGCAATGTAAATGTATCAGAGTAATTCATCTTATATATTTGTCCTATGACAAATGTAAAAGGTGAGTACAATAGATAACTTGTATTTTATGATGAAATGTAAAAGATTATAAAGAAGTGTTATGATAATTTATTATGAATAAAAGTTGTAAGTTAAATAAGAATGTGGAGCTTTTAAAACAATATATTTCATTTTGCAAATGTAAAAGGTGAGTACAATAGATAACTTGTATTTTAAGATGAAATATAAAAGATTATAAAGAAGTGTTATGATAATTTATTATGAATAAAAGTTGTAATTTAAATAAGAATGTGGAGCTTTTAAAACAATATATTTCATTTTGCATTCAACTATTGCTCTGATTAAGGAAGCATGGAATATAAGCAAAACTGAGGGCAAGGAGAAGATATACTTCAAAAATTTGAAAAGAAAATTTAAATCTATTGTTAGGCTTGTAATAATGTCATAGCAGCTAGTGGCCTTTGGAAACAAAACACTTCAAGCTAGCAAATCAGATCATCTTTGGGACAGAAATCGTCAAGCAGTAGCTCGAATTTCAGAGTATCATTTGGAGCATCAGTGGAACTATTTAAGCATGAATAAATATACATTCTTGGGGACGAAAACCCTCAAGTATAGTATATGGTGCAAAACAATAGCAAGACTATGCGAAGTGTCCAAAATTAGCAAGGCAATCAGTTTACAAACTATAGTTTGTTTAGGACATATCAAAGTTTAAATCTGTAAGTTGGGCATTCCCGATGAGTTGTACTTGTTTAGTTTTCCTCCATTTGATTGTATGTGTTTCATTAAAATTATATAAAAATACCCACAGTTAAAGAGTTTTTTTTTGGGTGTGATTAATTTATCAGTATTTGCAAACAAAAACAAAATCGATTATCAGTATTTGCAAACAAATACAAAATCAATTATCAGTATTTGCAAACAAATTTTGGAACGATTTTCTATGTACCATTTTTTGAATCCATAGTTAGGTGAGTACTTTGGCTACATAGGATGTGAGTTTGTAGTTACATTGAGGGGGGTGTCTGGTCAGTTGGTTAGGATTGTAGTCACATTGAGGAGGGCATGTGGTCAATATTAGGATCAGAGAAGCATAAATCCTCAAAAAATCCTGATTTTCGCAATTTTTTAAAATTCCTTGGCCAAAACGATTTTTTCCCAAAAAATCCTGATTTAATCAGTCGTGATCTTTTCAACATGTTCAACGATTTTTTTAGGTTTAAATCATGAAAAAATGAGAAAAAATCACCCAAGAAATGCATTTACTATCCACCAACCTATCGCAATACCCTAACTGCATGAAATCACTATTTAATGAGGTTATTTTATTGATTTTAGCACAGAACTGAGCACTAGCAATTGGGACATAGTTCGCCATCAAAGATTTGCTATATTTCATCAAGTTGTTGAGGCAAATTGCAGGTAGGCAACCTTGAATGGATGTATGTTTCTAATAGATGTTAAGGACATTAAAATAGAGACACATTCTTTGATATGCTTCTATGTTTCATGTTAAGGACATTAAAATGGAATGTTTAAGAGATCCATTGTTTTTTTAATTTTCTTAGTATTCCACACTACTTGTATTTGCCTTGGGCAACTTATAATATCTTGGGGATAAAAACCCTCAAGCATTATACTAAATTTCAGAGTATTGTCAAGATTATCAATAGAAACCTTCACATATGAATCCATAAGCATTCTTAAGGGAGAAAACCTTCAAGTGTAGTACATGATGTAAATTAATAGGAAGACCATGCAAAGTGTCCAAAGATTAGCAGGGTGGTCAATTAACATGCTACAATGTGATTAGGAAGTGTCAAGGTTAATCTCTATACATTGGGCATTCCCAATGACTAGAAATAGTCTAGTTGCCCTTCATTTGTAGTTTAGGACACCACAATGGTATCAAGTTATGATCTTCTCAACTTGTGAATGGGTTTCAACTTTAAAGAAAAAACAAAATCAAAAATCAATATTGCATCTCACCCAAGTGATGAAGAAATCAAATATCAACCCAAAGAAATAGCGCACAAGGATAGAGAGCTAGAATTCTTCAACTTGATGGGATCATTGAAAGATGGTCAGCAACAACGCATCAATCTCCTCACCTAGAGTATGCAAATTGTGGAACATGATCTTGATTCATGCAAGCACAAGCACAATGGATGAGGTATCATCCGTAGATCTTCCATCAACTAAGGAAATCAACTGATATCCTGGATCACCCAGTTTTGTCTTGCTTGAGGGTGAGCAAAATCACGAAGGGAGGATTTTCGTATCCTTTTTCTCAAATCTATAATTGAGTGAGTGGTTTAGCACCATTGGAGTAGCAATTCTATAGTTACTTTCACTTTGTAATTAGGAATGTTTGTGTTTGGAAGGAGGGCATGTGGTCAATAGGTTATAATTGTAGTTACTTCTAGTTAGACTCAATTAAACAGGGAAATAAGGTAGGTGAACACTTACGCTTGTGATCAATTAAATAAGGAAATGAGATTGCTACTTAATTGTCATTGATTGAGATGAGAACTTGTCAATCAACTACCACTAATTGAGGATTGGAGGAAACATGGAATACATGCAACATTGGGGACAAAGAGAAGATATACTTCAAAAATTTGAAAATAAAAGCCAACTTTATTCTGTCTTGTGATACAGTCATAACAGAAGGTGGCATTCATACATAGATTAAACCCTTCAAGCATAGCAAATTAGATAATCTTAGGGACAAAAACATTTAAGCAGTGGACAAATAAAGTATCATCTAAATTGTTAGCAAAGCTCTTCAGTCATGAAACTAGATCCATTCTTGGGACAAAAACCCTTAAGTGTAGCATGTGGTACAAAAAATAATAGCAAAAGTTTGCAAAGCATCCAAGATTAGCAAAGCAATTAGTTTACCTAATATTATATGTTTGGCATATGACAGAGTTCAAATCTATATGCTAGGCATTCCCTATGAGTTGTCATAGTTAAGATGTTCTCCATTTGCATGTATGTGTTTCACAAAAATAAATATTGACATTTGTACATGGGGGATTGATGAGTTGTGGATGCCCATGTTTCAAAGATCCCATTGAGTTGAAAAATTCCAACTCTTATCCTCAATGCCATTTCCCTAGTTTGGCATCTAACTTCTTTATCACTTGTGACATGCAATATTGATACCTTACTATGTTTTTGTTATAAACCCTTTCATAGGCTAGCAAGATCTCAGCTCTAATACCAATGTAGTGTCTTAAACTAAATGCATACCAATTAATCAAACCTAAAAAGCGTTTAGTTTTTTAATATTATTTGCATGAAACAAATACGTGCAAATGAAGAACTTAACTATTACAACTCTTGGGACTCCCCAGCATACATATTTGAACCATGATATACCCTTAACACACTACAGTATGTAAAATGACTACAGCACTAATCTGAAACACTCTGCAAAGTCTTACTATCATTGTACAATACAAACTACACTTAAGGACTTACATCCCCAAGAATGCATTCAGGTTCACTCTAAATGGGTTCTATTGATGATCTAGATGATACTTTGAAATTCAATATGTTGCTTGAAGGTTTCCATCCCCAAAATGATCAAGTTTGTTATGTTTGAAGGGATCCATCTCAGGATGCCACAATTTGTTGTGACAATATCACAAGCCTGAGAATAAAGTTGATTTTTGTTTTCCAATTTCTCACATTTATCTTCTCTTATCTTCTTGCACTACTTCTATTCCATGTCTTTTCAATCATAAACAATCATTTTTCAATTGATGGAAGTAGATTGATAAGTTCCTCACTCGATCAACAACACTTAACTCATAAGTTCATTCCCTTATTTAGCCATTCCTAACAAGAAGCATTATCTGCCTTATTCCATTATTTAACTGACCCTAACTGAAAGTAACTACAATTCTACTAATTCCTAACCGACCGTATGCCCTCCTCATTCCAAACATTAAAATTTCTAACTAAAAACTGAAAATAACTACAGATTTGCTACTCCTACACTGCCAGATCTCTCACTCGGCTATGGATCTGACAAAGAACACATGACAATTACCATGTTGAAGTAAAGAATATATATATTTACTATTGTACTCTTATAGGTTGATATTATTCTAAAAACCTAAAATGTTACCTTGACAACTTTAAGTAAGTTTTACATAAGACTCTGCATCACGTTCATTCTTATTTCCTTTTTACGAATATCTGCTCATTGGTAAATCTGATATTTGAAAATTTTATGCAAGTGTTCCATTACAAAGGATCAAGAAGAATACCCTGTAGAATTAATTAACATATGTATTACAGGATAACATTTTACTAAGAATATTAAATTCCTGCATAACTATTAACTTTGAAAACAACTTATACTAAAATATGCGTGATGTTTTCTTCCCTTCTCCCAAAATATGCTCATCGGCAAATCTGATCTTGAGAAATTGTGAAAATTCAACCATCTGGGGACAAAACATAAAATATTCCTGTAAAAATAAAGTTTATATGTATTAAAGCCAGGTATAAATTTAAAACATAAAATTTGCCGAAATCTTCGTAACATTTGATACGTTTTATATCAAAAACTACATTTCTAACCCATTTTTAAAAAAGGTGCTGAAATTTCTGTGATGAAATTAAAAAATTAAACAAAATGAAAATCCAATATCAGTAGCTTTAGATACAGCCTATATTTGCAAGAAGCACAACACATCACTGCATTGCAATTTTTTTTTTGGCCTGTAACTCGTCTGCAATGGCAAATGGATGTTGCCGATAGGACAGCCCATTTGGTGTAAAATTTTAATTAAAAAAAAAAGAAATGGCCTAAACTGTGCAACAGAAACAGCACCATTTCTGGGCCTTTGCAACTAGTTGAGTGATGTGATAATGTCTACAACCCCTTTCAACTTGCAGAAATGAAAAACAATGGATATTAATTTAAAAAATCGATAAATATCATGAATATTCACAACAGAAACTTTTATAAACCATATTTAATTAATCTACACAATCTACGGAATATGATTCTCGTTTCTGATAACTATGAATACAGCAAATCCTCCATTTCACTCCCATTTCTGACTTATGCTGAAAATTGAGATAAACTAACAAACTGAAGGAAAAAAATCAAAAAGTATTCTCAAACAATTAGAAATATTTATATTACAATTCAGTATTTATCATAAAACATAAAATTTAACTAAACTTGCATGTCTTATATAAAACACTGCAAAAAGACAGCAAATTGGAAAAACAAATAGGTGAGAAGATACCCTGTAAATTCGATATCACGGAAATCCTCCAGCACGTTAGTCCAGTCAAAATTTCCGACCAGTCCGATTTCCGCCACGTGAGAACGTTGCGAGTCATGCCGGTCTTCTTCAGCTAGGGGCACAATTGTTTCATCCACTCTGAGATCAACCTCAGGAACATCTCGATACAGCTCCTCCCATTCCTCATACTGATCTTCCCCATTCACATCTTCACTGCCTTCTTCAACGCCAAATGAATCCCATGACCTGAAGGCAATGCACAGATCGCCTGCATCTGAATCACCAACACTCTGGCTGCCTTCGACAGAGCCTGCATACTCATCCGAATCAGCCACCAAAGGGTTCCAGTGAACAAGGCCAAACCTTGCCCTGGAATCGATACTACGGTCGAGGTCAACGACTCCAGGGTCTGAATTTTCAGGATCGACCTCACCCAAGTCTAAGTCTCGACCCAAAGTGCGGATAAGGTCGAACCTGGCCCTGGAATCGGTGGCCATGTCGAGGTGTGCGACTTCGGATACTGAATTTTCATGTCCGACCTCATCCAAGCCTTGAACCAACGTGTCGAATTCAAATTCGACATGTGCCACATTTGAATTTCGGCCAAAGAGATCGGGATGACCATCGGAGTCACAGGTCTCGAGTTCGAACTCAGTATCTGAGACCCTATCCCTGGGTTCCCGTTCCGGTTCGGATTCCGAAACCCTAAACCTTGAATCCCCTTCGTTAACGAGATCAGAAACCCTAACTCTCTGTTGCTCCGTAAAACCGAAGGTCATGGGTTCGACCTCGGCCCAAACGCCAGGGTTTTCCGACCGGGCTTCCATCTCGTCTTCGCCGGAGGCGTAAAAGCTTTCGGAAATAACTAGATCAGCCCACGCCGGTTCTTCTTCTTCTGCTACTGCTGATTTTTCTTCTTCAGAATTTTCCTCGTCGCCGTCTATAATCCAACGCTGGGGCAAGCAGTCCATATAATTCTCAAGTCCACCGTCGTCATCCTCCTCTTCTTCGTCTTCATCGCTGAAATGTTCTTCGTTGTCCTCCTCGTCAAACAGGCGCAAAGCGCCAAGGAAATGCCTGAAAGACGGCGTGTCGCGGGTTCGAACCTCGACCTGCGAAGCGGAAGAAGAGAAAGAAGGCGGCATTGGTTCAACCCTGCCTCTTTTACAGATGCTGCATACAGCTGCACCTGCTGCCTCCCTCGCCACGGCAACTTCTTTCTTGCAGTCATCACACCAATACGATAACGTTGCAACCGATGTAAAGCGGTGTTGTTGATGTGGTTCAAACTCTGCAACTGCTCTTTCGACTTCCGCCATTACTCACCGCTTGTAAAAACCCGTATTGCAGCGTTCAGAAATTTATTCCATGGACAACATTATGGATGAGGGATAATCTTTTTCAAGTTTTGACGTGGAAATCCACGGCGAAATTTACATTCTGTGTGAATTGATACGCCTATGGCCGTTAGGATTATTGCGATAATATTTTTTAATTGGTTATTAATAATATGAATGGCAATTAGTAAAAAGTTATTATTATTAGTACTTGTTGTTAGGCAATACTATTGTAATGATTTTTATTTAAAACTGATTTTAACCAATTATAATCAACTGTTATTCTGTTTTTAAAATATATTTTGTTCTCATTAAATATAGATGCATATTTTTTAACTTTATAAATTCTAAAATATATTTTTCGGAAAAGACAGAGCGAAGGCGATACACCAGGGATCACACAGAAGAAAGAAAAGAAAGGAATAGAATCTGACGGAAGAGACCAGGAAATACGAAGACGTGGAAAGAGCAAACAGGTGCCTACAAGGGATCGTGGGATTAAAGAACCATACAGCTAGCAAATATTGATAAGATAACGCTGCCAGATCGGACTAAAGATAAGATACTAGGGTTTTCCAGAACCCAGCAAACAAGGGCAATTGGTAAGAATCGCCAGAAGGTTTCGGGCCAGAATCATGAAGCGAATATGAAAATCATGAAGCGAATATGAAAGGACCTGCGAAAGTAAACCCACACTGATTCATTTAATTAATCACGGAAGCGAATATGAAAGACCCTGCGAAAGTAAACCCTTGTTTTGTATGCGGAGAAAGTTATAGCCATCTGAACAAACCCTAGAGATCTCCGGGAACGGCAGAAATTTTACAAAATATGACTTGATTCGAAGATGGGGTCTGCAAACTCGGCGATTGCAAATCTGACATCTGCAAACCTCGAGGCCTGCGTGCGCTAAGTCTGGTTGTCTGCAAGTTGATCGAGGCAACTGTAGTGACGTGGACACCACGACATCTTTGTGGAGGGGTTAATTCTCCTCCACCCGGTTTGAAACTCCTCTCCACTGCTATTTCCTTCCATTCTTTTCTTTCCTTCTATTTGCATATTTAATTTTGCACTTCTTTTAATTCGCAACTCCCCCCGCCTACCTGGTCACTCATGCGGATTAATCTTTGGCTCCCTATGGAGTCAGAATCGGATGGTGGTGCCATTAACGACCCTAAATCCGCAGACCAATCTAAATCTTTACCAAAGAAATCTTTCATCGAAACCGTCTCCCTGCCTGCAAATGGAGTCAACCCTAATGCGCGATTTTGTAAGGCTCCTAGCAAAGAAAGATCTGGTGAAGCAGGTAAGTGCCCTAGCACTATCTCGGGCTCCTTCTACATTTCGCCCAATTTGGAAATGTTGAATGAAATTGCCTCGGAAAAGACTAGGTTAAGTAATACGACCATTTTCTTTTCATGTGTTGATGTCGAGAAATGCCCACCTAGGAAATTTTTAGACGACTAGTTTCATAACCTCTTGAATTTAAAATTAAAGCTTAAAATATCTTTTTGTAGACAAATTCAAAAGGGTCTCTACCTTATTTTCTTTAATTCTCACGAGGCTCAAAGGGAGGCACTAAAGCATCATTGCTGGACAGTTGGAAATATTTCCTTCCGTGCCCTAGCTTGGTCTCCAGAGGCGGTTTGTGATGAGGTTCTCGCACTATCCTCCCCAAGGTGGGTCATCCTCAAGGATGTACCCCCCTTCCTTTGGCGTTTTCTTCCACAGTTAATGGAACCCTTTGGAAAAATGATATGTATTGATGAAACGGCCCGCCTTGTCCCTAACCTGGATGTCAGGATGCTTGTATCGATCAAGCCAGGGATTGATATCCCACCATCTTTTACCCTAAACGTCAATGAAGAAACCTTTGTCTGTCCTATTGAAATGCTTGGTGGATTAAATGCATGCTTTCTCTGCAAAAAAGAAGGGCATCTTCAAAAAAATTGCCCAATCATTAATCGCAGGAATCATAAACCCAACATTAACTCATCTGATGCCCCCACGAACCCTAGATCCAAGGTTTCTCAACACTCATCCACCCTGCTCCCTGTTAACGAAGAAGTCGTTATTCCCACCACCAATTCTTCAGAATTAAAACCCATGCACATTGATCACTCATCCATTGTCTCTGATCACATCAATCTGGCCTCTGACCCACCAATTGGTCCTCCAGAATCGCCCTCTGATTGTTTTCAGTTGGTCACTTCTAGAAAGCGTAGGAGGAAAATTAGCAACCAGAATGCCCCTAATCAAAGCCTTCCTTCTATCCCATCTATCAACCAAACAACAAGCATCTGCGATTGCCCCCTCCCTTCAAATATTAGCTCACCCACTCCTGCTCGAACCCAGGCAAACTTCGTGGTAAAGAAAATGGTTAAGAAACTTGAGAACCCTAGTCGAATTGTTGATGTTGCTAGCACCAGTGATAACCCTGCAAGTGTGATGATCAGATCTGAAACCCCCAAGAATTCGGACTCCTCATTACCTGCAGGGCCTACCCCTGAAGTTAACATCACCAACCCTTCGACAGCCTCTATGCTCAAAGAGTTAGAAGATAATCATGTTATTGAAGTAATCTACGCCAATAAGTGTCTTGAAGAAATTAGGTCTAGCACAGTGCTCCTTGGCTTTCCAGACTCCCAGATGTCTGGGTCCGACATAGGAGGAATTGCAGATACTAGGAATGAACCATCTGAAGTTAGTGAAGATGAGGACGACCTTATAAAAGGATCCTCCTTGACAAAAAAAAAAGGTAGGCCTATGGGTTCCAAGAATAAAAAGAAGTCTGGAGATCCTTGCGGTCTCCCTAGTTGAACTTCCTAACCCTCCTCTCTAATGAAATACATCTCTTGGAATATAAGAGGCCTTGAGTCGCCTGATAGGAAGTTTGTCATCAAAAGCTCTCTGAGCCACCACAAGAACATAGATTTCCTGATGCTGCAAGAACTTAAATCCGTGGGCTTCCATCTTGACAGCTCACTTGACTTTATCTGGAGAGATGCAATTAAAATTTGCACCAACTACCCGAAAGGAAAGGGAGGAGTTGGCCTTCTTATCTCCCCCAAGTGGGCAAGTAACATTAAGGATAAAGGGATCTCCCCTTGCAACAGAGCAGCCTAGGCTACCCTAGATATTAGGGGCTCTAGCTTTGGCGTTTTCTCTATCTATGCACCTAATGACTACAAGGAAAGAGTGTCCCTTTGGATCTGGCTGACTTCCCTCCCAAGTATCCCCTGGATAGTGGCTGGTGACTTCAATATGACTAAGCATCAAGATGACAAGGCTGGGGGACTTCCTTTTGAATGGAAAAATGCAGAAAAACCCCACTGGGACAAACTTAAACAAAAACTCCAGTTATTTGACCCCCTCGAGGGCACTAAAACTGTTGCTTCTAACCTGTGGTACACTTGGTGCAATTTTCAACAAGGCTCCAATCTATTTACTCCAGACTGGACAGATTTTATGCTAACAACGACTTCTTCTCCTTCTCCCCTAACCACTTGGGGAGTGTGGTTGTTGTCCTGCCAGTTACCCTTTCTGACCATTTCCCTATCCTTGCTCATTAACACTAGAAACGCTATCCCCATTAGCAGCCCCTATAGCAAGAAATTTATTCTCAACACCTCCCTCCTCAAAGACCAAGATGTTTTAGGTGCCCTTGAGGTGGTTAGGTTCTTTAACCTTCAGCCTCAGCCTCCTCAATCCTGCACTCTCAGGTGGACAAGGAATGTCTCCTCCTGGCAGAAAGTACTCCAAACCATTGGCCAAAAGAAAGCCAAGGACTCTAGAACCACAGAAAAAACTCTCACCCTTCACCTCCAATCCCTAGAGCAGGATATTCATACCAACCCCTCCTCCCCCATCTTGGCCAAGCATGTCTCTAAAGCCAGAGACATCCTCAGAAAGCACCAGCAGGTCAAAATCAGGGGAGCCTTCATTAGAGCCCGCAACCACTGGCCCCAATTCAAAGATAAAGGCTCCAAAATCTTCTTTAACCTCCGTAAGCAGAAACAAAACAGGGAAAAAATTGATAGAATAACTGTAGACAACAAGGAACTCCTGGATCTCAATGATATCAAAGAGGCCTTCGAAATGTTCTATAGAACTCTCTTTACCTCAGAAGATAATGAGGCCTCGAAAGAGGCTCGACACAAATGTAGTACCATCATCCCTAAAAGGATCTCTGATGGTGATGCTCTCCTCCTCAAAGCCAGGATTTCTATACAAGAAATAGTCGATGCCATTAAAGACCTCAAGGATAATAAAGCTCTAGGCCCCGATGGTCTCCCTGCGGAGTTCTACAAAGCCAATCATGATTGGGTCACACATGACCTCTATGACATATACAATGAAGCTCTTGACAATGGCACTCTGGGGGAATTCATAAATAAAGGTATTGTTAAACTCATCCCTAAAGATGGAGACAAAGCACTCATTAAGAACTGGAGGCCAATCACCCTCCTCAACGTCTCCTATAAAATCCTTGCCAAAGCCTTAGCTACCCGCCTTGAAAAGATTCTTCCAAAATTCATTTGCTCTACCCAAACTGGATTCATTAAAGGCAGGTACATATTGGAAAACCTTGTCACTAGCTAGGAATCCATGGAATGGGCCAGAACCTCTAACCAGGACATTGTCATGTTGTGGACTTTGAGAAAGCCTATTACAGAGTCAAGTGGGATTTCATCCTCATGATGCTCCGAGCTTTTGGCTTCCCTAACGAGTTCTGTGACTATGTCTGAATTCTCCTCAAAGATGCTTCCGCCATGATTGAAGTTAATGGAACCCTATCCCAGCCTATTCCTCTCTCTAGATCCACAAGGCAGGGTTGCCCTCTTGCCCCTGCTCTGTTTGTTATTGCCTCAGATGCCCTCTTTTATCTCCTTGGAGATGATACTCTATCTCCTAGAGTCCATGGCATCGCGCTGCCGGATAACTCTAAATTGCTGAATATCCAATTTGTTGATGATACCTCTCTTTTTCTGGAGCTCTCCAGGCAAAACATAGATTCCCTCAACCTAAAAATTGACACCTTCAGTAAAGCCTCTGAAGCCAGGATCTCCAGCTCCAAATCTATTTTACTTTGCTGGAAGGATGAACCTCCGGACTGGCTGTTGTAGACGTATAAAAATGACCATATTCCTAAATGAATATGAAGCTGAGTAACACTACGTTACTCCATAGCTTGCATCAAGAAGTCCTGTGTGTGTGTGTGTGGACTAGTATTAACAATATTTTCATATATTAAGTTTTATTCGCCCACTTTTCCCGCATACAGCTACAACAAGATGGGTACTCATGGGGAGGACCCAACATGAGTGTCAAATATCTCGGTATCCCCTTCTCTATCTCCCCCTCTCTTTGGGACATGTGGACCTGGGTTAAGGGGAAAATTGATAAGAAGCTCAACAAGTGGGACAATAGGATCCTCTCCCTAGCAGGTAGGGTTCAAGTATGTCAAAAAATCCTATCCTCATACAGTATCTACTACTCTTCGGTTTGGATGTTCAACGACTATCAAATTTATGAAATTCAAAAGGCTATCAGGCGCTTTCTCTGGTCCGATGGTAAAGGAAAAAGAAAGGCCCATGCGGTAAAATGGGCCTGGTGCCACTTAGATTAAAAACTTGGAGGTTTGGGCCTTCGGGATCTTAAGCTGCAAGGAATCTCCCTTGCCGCCAAATGGATATTTCATGCACTAAATGGGCAAGAACCTTGGAAGATTCTTATCGGAAACAACCTTCAAAATGGATTCCCAAAGGCTGCCAAATCATGGAAAGCCCTACCACTCAGTGATCTACTTGCTGGAAATTTCTCAGTGTCTGTCCAAGGCACCTGGGTCTTTAAGTCCATCTGGAAAGCCTGGGAGCATGTGCGTGGACTTATCTACAACTCTAACATTGACTTTGACAATACTATTCATGGTGAAAGGTCGATTTGGTGGAACCTCCACCACAACTCTAAGCCATTGGCCTTAACCCAAGGATGTTCTGCTAGATTTTGGCATAATAAGGGGATCAAGTATCTTATGGATATCCTAGAAAATGACAACCTCATCACCTGGGAGGAACTTAGTAGTAAATTTAATCTCCCTGCTTCGCATAAGCGGACCTACAATATGATTAGGAATGTTTGTAACACCCTCAATCTCCCTAAGAACACTCATGTTGACACCCACAGGTACCTCTCATTCCTTTGGAAGGATGGTTCCCCCCTCCCTAAAATTAAATCCAAAGCTATCTACAACCTGCTTAACCAGGACACCTCTGTGATCGACCATGTCAACACCCTATGGAATGTCCACCTTAGCCCTACCGCTTGGTATAAAACCTTTGAGAACCTTTGGAAATCTCCCATCCCCCCTAAGATCAAGTGTTTCAGATGGCAGCTCTTACTAGATAGATTGCCTATTAGGAATAATCTAGCTGAATATGATGTATGTTTTGTATGCAGTAAACCTGGATCCACTCGACACATCTTCCTTGACTGCCCTTTTGCTAGGGAGATCTGGTTAATGTTTGGAATATCCATTACTGAGTATGTCTTTACTTATGATATAGTTATTGGTTTCATCCATAATCTTAAAAAGGATGCTAACTTAATTTGGTAAATTTTGTCCTCTTTTATCCTTTGGTTTATTTGGAAACTCGGAAATGAGGAGAAGTTCCAAGGTACTGCTAGGGAACTTACTGGTTTTTTTTTTAAACTAACACATTATAAAATTGTTGTACAGGTTTGCTTCTTGATGAATGTTGAACGAAACAAACTCTTACGATTCCTCAAAGAAGGTCGAGCCACCATGTTTACATACGAGATGCAAGATGGTTATGAATGGGCAAGGATCGCAAAAAATCAAACTGCCTTCGAGAGTGCAGTTAAGAAACTAATTAAAGAACTCCAAGATACCAGAGCTTTGTCCTTCAACAGGGTTGACATGTGCATACAAATCATGGAAAGGAAGAAGGTGGTCTGGATGGAAGGACCATAGGGGTGGACCACATGGTTGGAAGACCAGGATGAAATCCTCCTCTAGTTCCCTATGGCAGCAAGTACAACTTTATTTTGGAGCTTTCTTTTAGTGCATTGTATATGACACTCGTCTAGTTCTTTTTGGTTTCACTGTTGAGGCCCTACCTCCCCTGAACTCATCTATATAAACATCTTTTTGGGTCTCTCAATTTATAATATATATAAAAAATATATATATATATTTTTCTCCACACTAATTGGCCAAATGCAATTGAGTTGTTATACATGAAATAATCGGAAGACAAACTGTTTAATTAACGATATTTTTAGTATTTTTACATTTGCACTTAAGTTTCATATGTTTTAATAAATAATATACTTTTTATTTAAAATATATATTTAATAAAAATAATTTTAAGTCAATTAACTTTAAAAAATAAAAAAAATGAAGTATTCTTTGATGTAATTTCTTTTAAAAAAAAAATCATATTTTTAAGAAAAATATTTTTAATTTTTTTTCATTATAACATAATTTTAAAAAATAATATTATGATAATTATTATATATTTTAATTGTTTTCTTATTTGATTCATATTGGGTTGTGAAGAGTATTAGTTTTTTTTTAATATTTATTCAATGAATGATTAGTAATCAAATGTTGTAAGGCTTTCTTTATCATTCTAGATTTTTCCCTATCATGTTATTGTTAATATATAACATTATTTATATTCATCTCTTCATCACATTAAAAAATAAAGAAAAATAATAATTAAATTATTAAAATTAAAAAAAATAAAATTTAATTTAAATTTATTATAAAAATTGTCTTCATATATATTTTTCTTCAAAATAAATAATAAAAGATGTTAAACTATAAAAAAAATATTAATGAGAGTTATAACTCCATTCTAATGAAATTTGTCTTTGATCTTTAATTTATTATTTAAGTACATTTTTTAAGATATTTTTCATTTTATTATATTATCTATTGTCATTTTAGAAAATCTTATATTTAATAATATTATAAAATTAAAAAGGGATTATTAAAAATTTTATTTTAAAAAAAAATTTAAATGGTTTATTATATTATTTTATTACAAGCCTTGTTTTCAAATTTGAAATACAATT
The DNA here is from genome assembly GCF_030272615.1 of Cryptomeria japonica. NCBI lineage: Eukaryota > Viridiplantae > Streptophyta > Pinopsida > Cupressales > Cupressaceae > Cryptomeria > Cryptomeria japonica. Next base: position 143,569,097 of record NC_081413.1, on the reverse strand, counting down.
CTTAATCTAATGTACTTATTAAATAATAATTGAATTAGGAGCATGGATCTAATGTAAATATTAAAAAATATATACCAGCATTAAATAAAATTAAGCATTCTAAAATAAAATTAAGTTCAAGGTTAGGTTAGGATTAGGGTTAGAGTTAATAATAGGGTTCAATTAGGATTGGAGTTGGTGTTCCTAAGATTTAAATTGGGTTTATAGGGTTAGGGTTTAATTAGTATTAAGTTTATGGTTAATATTATGATTAAAGTTAATATGGCTAAGATATAATTATATATTTTCTTGATCAATAAAACCTTCACATACCATAATTAAAATATAGTTAATAGTTATTAATATGTTATTGGTGAAATATTTTATAATTATACATTTAAGACAACACAATTGTCATAAAGATAGACAATATAAAATAAATTAAATTAAATTAAACAATATATTGGTGACAATTAATAAATTACTATTTCAACTACAAATTAACAAGGCAAGTACTTGCCACTATGTGGCACTTGTTTCTATTTAAAAAATATTCATCTTTCCTAAAATAAAGATTGTTTTTTTTTTGGTAGGAATCCCTTAGGTCGATCAAAAATAAACTAAGATGCAATTATAATGATTAAATAGGATTTCAAAACATTTAAAGAAAAAATAATTTAAATTTATTATTACAATTAAAAGAAAAAAAATTGACATTAGAAAATATTGAAATAATTTTATTTAAATATTCTAAAAAATAAAACATGTAAATTCTATGTTTTTATAATAAATATTATAAAAATAAAATAATATACATTAATTTTTAATATTTTTTAGAGTTTACTATTAATTTGAATTTGAAGTTTCATATATTAAATTATATATTAGATGTTATTTAATATATTAATATAATATTATATATTAAAAATAATATTTCATCTCTAGGGTCAATCGGATCCCTTGGTAGCATGTCGCGAGAGGAAGGATTGAAAGGGGTTGTAGGTACAAGAATTTTGATCAACCTAATACAAAGCCTTGGACATTTGGAAAGGGTTGCTAGTAAAAGAAGGCTTTAACCATGGTCATAGGAGGAACTAGCAAGATGTCGGAAACACTAGTGGAAACCCTACCAAAGTCCTGATCTATTTAGAAAATTGTAAAGTAAAGCAATGATAAGCCCAACAAAGATTTTGAAAAGCAATGTTGGACACTTGAAAAACAAGGCCTCCTGTGTTAAATGGACAGGACAAGGCAAGGCTCCTTGAAGGAAAGAATCATAAAATGGTGGAAGGACAAGTGGGGCGATCAGTTATTAGTAATGTAATGTGGAAAAATGGTGATTGATGAGATCAAGAGGAAAACTACCCTTTCCCTCAAAGAGAGATGAGAGTTTCACTATTGATTACCCTTCAAATACTTTTCATCAAATTACATTTGGAAGAGGAGAGGAGAATTCACTAGATTCAACCTTCAAAGATGAAGATTGAATTCTGAATGAAATGGGAATGATAAGTTGATCCCCTCTTCCTTATTTGAAATGGAAAGGAATTGATTGAATTACGTAGTGCAAAAGTGATAAAGAACTGATTATAACTTGAGATCGGATTATGGGATGAAGTTGTGCACCTGGATTTGGTAGTAATATGTCGAGACGAAGTCGCCCTACGAATTTGAGGAAAAATTGCCTAGACCATGGTGGGAACGTACACAGTCCTCCAAAAAATTCATGAAATAAAAAGGGTTTTTCCACTTCTACAAATGGAGCCCGAATTCGAAAGTACAGTTGTGCACCTGCAACCTACACACATAAAAGAGAGGAAAATGGGTTGGGATTGGGGGTTTGCCTTTAGGTCAAACCCCAAATTTGGAATCAACCAAGTAATGAAAAAAAATACTTGCAAGTAGTTGTAAATGAAAGACTGAATTGTAAATCACCTCAAGGGAGGTTGTGATAGCAATGTTGATAGAAGTGCTTCTGTGGAATTGAATGTTGGAATCAATCTCCTCTTCAATGGTTGAATCCTTGACTTGAATGCAACACCTACCCTTGAAGGGAAATTTGAGAATGCTCAATGCTGGAAAAGAATACTTGAATGCTCTTGAATGCTCGATCACTTATGACCTTATCCAAATTCCACCTTATTGAACTTCAACTTATGCAAATGAGAGGATGAATGCCCCTTAAATAAATGTTAGTGGATTTGATTTTCATCATAAGCCGACATCAGGGGAGTTTCCCGCCCAGTGCACAACCAACAATGCAACCCTAGGAAGGGTCCTACCCCAAAATAGGGCAAGGACAGGGGCGCCACGCCCCTGTCTCGGGGGACAGTGGCGTCACGCCCCTTTCCAAGGGGTGACAATGGCATCACGCTCCTGTCCAAGGGGTGACAGTGGCGTCACGCCCTTGTCCTACCTCTTTCTCTAGGGCAGAGTGCAGATGAGATGATGCAGAGGCCAAGAAAGAAGTTGTTTCTGAGGGTTGAGCAATCTCCGGTCTTCGATTAGGCTAGAGGATTTGATCTCGCGTGCGTGAGGACCCTAACGCAGTCGAAAATTGCTAGGGTCACAATTTTATGACACTACAAGTAAATGCAATGCAAAACAACTTCTTTATCATTGAATGGGAATCTCAGGAACTAAAATGCATATTCTTGAGGGCAACCTGAGGTTTATGGATGACTTCGACTTCTATGTCAAAGATTGGGAACCTAGCTTCAATCCAATCAACCACACAATGGAGAAAGTACTGAAATGGATCAAACTTCATAATTTACCATCAAAGTTTTGGAGTGCAAATGCACTGAGGGCAATCAGTAAAGAATTAGGTTCTTTAGTTAAAGTTGATAACAAGATCATTGCTGGGCATAATAGATCCTTTATTAGGATTTGTGTAGAACTATATTTGGCGAGCGAATGATGGGAGGAACTATAAATTATCACTAAATTTGGAACATGGAAGCAGAAAATAGTGCTAGAGCACAACACAATTGGAAGAAGAGCCAACCATCCCACACCTCCTCCCAACAAAATAGAGGAAAACATCCTTGTCCATAAAGAGTGTGAAGGGGAATCCATGGGAAAGAGTGAACCCATCATTGAGAGCTCAGTTCTAGTAGAGATCCCTTCAAACAAAGGTGCGGAGGAGCAAAAGAGTGTTGAGGATGGACATGATATCCTATATGTGAACAGGGGGTTGGATTTGGAATATATGATTCTACAGTCGAAGGGAGATATTATGCAGAGGATGCAAGACCTCAAGTTGAGAGTGCTTTGGATTTACCTACTTCTGATGGCAAGTTATCCTTTGACTTGTTCAATAACTCCATCTATAGAAAAGGAAAATTGTATAGCGATAGTTAATGTGAAGCTTCTAAAAGGAGGTTGATCTTATCAAAGAGTTCATCACAATAAAGGAGAAATGTTTAAATCAAATAGAAGAAGATATTAGTAGAGAAGCATTAGAAATGGTTGAAGATCTCTTTGGGACCCCAAATTTACTCCACTTAAGTTCTAGACAGGAGGAAGCACAAATGGACCTGTAAAATCCACCCTCAACCGCTACAAATTTTTTTCCACTTAACATTGATTATTAACTTAATCAACCAAGTATACTCCATTTAATAAGTGATGATTTTAAAACTCCTTCATTCACCCTAGTGGTGACAACTATATATACACTTACACTCAAAAATTATAATTATCCATAATTAGAGTCAGACCCCAAACCTAATCCTTCAAGGTTCATTCATGATGACCCTGCCTACATATCCTCTCATGGGAAGTAAGAGGCTTTGTAGTTCACACTCAGAGGGAGTTTTCTCTCTCCTCTTGATGAGATCTTTGATCTCTCTTTAAACATTGACTACTAATTAAGTGAATGTATTAACTTAGTCCCATCACAATAAAAGATACGCATTGCCATCAAGTGTCAGTTCCAGACCCATCATTGCCAATAATTAACATACCAATTTACACGTATACACATGGGTCATATCATAGATGTTACACATAGTGATTGTCTCAAGCATACTTCACATACACAAATGTAAGGATCACCATAATATCATAATAATAAAATTCACAAATTACATAATAATAACCATACATTAATGTCATGTGTTCAAATACACAAGATAGAGACATGAAATTACGTTATGACATAAGGAAATAGTAGATAAACCAAATACAAGGAAAAAAATAAGGAAATATATACCTTTTTTAATAGACCACAAGGTTAACTACAATGAGTACATAATGCACCAAATATGATGACCACCCTGACAGGAACTCCCAACATATGTTTGCCTAGAGCACATCATGGGTGAGAACATTGTCAGAGTGCATTTCCACCCTACCACAAAGTAGTTACACTTCCCTAGAATCTTTCGTGACATGAAAGATACCCAACCCAGCATGAGGAAGGCTAGCAATGTGATACTGGCAAGAGTAATGGAATTTGTGCAACATGATATGTCCACATTCTAACCCTAATCTAACAATATCAAGAGCACCCAAAATGCATATAACACAGATATGAAGATAGAAGCAACAACCTTTGCTTAACTATCTAAATTGATTTTGAGGTTTCAGTTCTCTCTTAGCCGTATTCATTCCAAGAGGTAAACATATCATGAATTCATCTTAAAAATGGAGAAAACACAAGTAAGCATTTAAAGTCATACATAGCTTACATGAGCATATAAGTGCATACAAGATGATACAAGAACAACAATTCCTACACATGATATCTTATCAAGTATCTCAATATCAACTAGATTTCCACTAGTCTAAAGTTGAACATAACCATAACCCAATTTACCCAACTTTTAAGAAATATGAAAGACTACAATCATTAGTCAAAATATCATCAAGAAGGAAAGGAGAAATCTAACATCTCATCATTGTTTAAGAGAGTTTACACAAAATCATCTTCATGTTACCAGTTTCTCAACTCAACACAATCTAAATGAGATGTTCATAAATATAACAATATGGACATTAATCTTCCATAAATCAAGAGATCTAACCATATATAATACTCTTTTATAAGGATTAAATACTATATTGTTCAATAAAAGGAGGACTAAAAAATATCCATCATAGAGGTTAGTGTATGGCTTTACCACAACACTTCATTTGTGTAGAAGGCAAATGACACAAGTCCTCTAAACACATTATGGTAATAAAAATAAAGAATCTAATTTATATCAAACCACTTTTTCTATCTCCAATACAAATTTCCCAACCAATTCAACTATTAGTCGATGGATACTCTTGAAGGCATACTATTTATAATATAGTCTACCAATATAATGTTAAGTCCATTTCATTGGTGTTCTTCAAGAGGGAAACTATATTCAACTTTGTATCAAAGAATGAATTATATTGACATCATTCTATATATTTTATTGAGCCCATTTTAAGATTACTATAATTTTAATATTGTTCCTCTAAGAAGGAAAGACCACATATTATTTTTCTACTAATTGCATTCTAACAATGTAACTCCCTTATTTTCTAATAATGAGTAATAATATATATCTATATGTGTGTACAAGTATGAAGAAGTTTATTCTAAAAAAGATAATTACGTCGAAGGCATTCCCTATTTAAAATAAATGAATTAAGTCTAAGATCAACGATTAAACACCGTATAATCGTCGATTTTCCCATTCACAAATTTTGACCAAGCCTTTTTTTCATCACTCAAAATTATCCCAACATTCGATGAATGTTGCTAATGTACAAGATTGGTATGAGCCCGAAGCAAATTATTTTGTGTGGTCCACATGTAAAAATATTCGTTTGTAGGTATCTTGCATGTATTCTTGGTATGTGTAAAGAGCTGACGGTAGCAAGGTCAAGGAGGCGATGGTAGCAGGCAAGGGAGGCAAGATATTCTGCGTGGGATAGGGTCTTTTGAGCGGGAGCCACAACGTGGGTTGCATAGGTCACGGCGACCTCGGGTCCAGCAGAAGGGGTCCCAACTTCAATAAACAAGGAAATAATTTGCACTTTTCAACAAGTTTGTTGGCCCTAGGTGTGACAAAACCTATCCTCTTCTTATCCTTCTCTCTCGTTTCCAACCTTCTACTTTACTTTCTTTCAAAATGGGGTAAATGGATTGGCTTAAAATTCCCCTCTCTTTCTTTACACAAAAAAACATTCAGAAATCATCATATATCAATACTTTAATACCGCACAAAACAACATGGGTATCAACCAGGGTGAGGCAGAAGGCAGTTTAACAGTGGTATGTCAGGGGCCTAATATGAAGGGGCCCATTTTTCAACAGGAAACAATTTTTTATACCATCCAGGGGTAATGATAGGGACTGGTTTCAATAATAATCCTCAAGCTTAATGGATGAGCTCAATGTTAAACTTCTTTTACTAAGAAGAACGAAAACATTCTTCAACTCAACCTATAGCATCTCAACCTTTGACTAATTTTGAGGATTTAACTAGGTCCTGGGAATTTGTCATGACAATTTTCTACAAAAGAAAGCAAGCCACACAGATGAAAGTCTTATATTGGTAAATGCAAAATAGTACAAAGGTATCTTAAGGCATAGACAATTTCGGAAGTTAAAGAAAACATGTAAGAGGCGTTTTGCAACAATTCTTCCGAGAGTGAACAATTTTATTCACCAAATAGATATGGTGCAATCAGAGCTAAAGGGAGCGAAATGGAGGGGGTTCAAGTACAAGCAAAAATTAAGGAGAACACCAAGTCAAATTTTTCCCAAGCAAAAAGTAAACTTATCAGGAAAAGATGACGACATGGAAGATAAACAAGGCAAAAAAAAATTACAACCCAACAACAACACCACTATTGTGGTCTTTTGAATTATATGTGGAGGAACTCATGGATGTAAAAAAGAGACTTGAGACACTAGAAGCAAGGAATTGGGAAGAAGAGAACAAAGTATATGAAGCAATTGAATACACAAGCAAAATAGATAGAGAAAACAAGAGCCTTGAAGAGCAAATTTTAAATATGCAGATCAAAATGGAAGAAGGACAACAAGAGTTGGGCAACATAAAATAAGAACTAGAACAATGGAAGTACATAAAGATAAGGGACCGAAATTGATAGAAGGAGAGGAGACTATCCAAGTCAAGGAAATTCAATTGGCCTTAGCTGATTTGGAAACTAAAGAGTCTAAATTAAGGAAGCAGATAGAAGAGGCCAAATCTTGGTCTCAAGTTGTTAGTGGATCAACATACAAACAAAAGGAAATTATTGAGCAATAAATCAAAATACAAATAAAGGAAGAACAAGACAAGTGAGGCAAGGCAGCAAATATTATTATCAAAGGGTTGAAAGACTTTGGAGTAAAAGAGAGAACCAACCTGCTAATAAGAGACTTTCTTCATGATAAATTGGAGTGGATAGTGTTGTGACCTTTTTCACACATCACCCCATTGAGAATGGGGACCCTCCCTTTTTTTCCTACTTTCTAGGGTTTTTGTTAAAGTCTCGTGACCTTCTGGCATCAGTGTTACCAAGTTTTGTCAGTTTTGAATGGTCCCAATTTTGAAGTCATAAGTCAATTTGTACAAACCAAGTCAGAACAGAGTCTAGACACCGTCAAAGTGCCTAGAAAGGCCAAAGGACGAAAATTGCAATTAATTTGAATGAATTTGGACAACTTTCTATTTTTGGAAAGTTTTTCTTTTTTCTATTTTTAGGAAGTTTTTGTTTTTTGGCACTTTAAGCATGATCCCCAAAATGGCTATTTTTAGAAAGTTTTTCCTATTTTTGGAAAAGGGATCTAGGGTTTGCACTGTCGGCTCTGAATTATACTCGAAACGATCAACAAATTCCTCTAAAATTCAAGTTTTGTTCGAAGAAGCCAAATTCCTAAATTTTAGGGATCGTGAGGAATTCAAGGGATGATTGAAGTAGGGTTTTCAAATTTTAAGGCAATCTGAGGAGTATTATTCAAGTTATGAAGATTGAAGTTTTGATCTCATGGTGTGTGGATTTCTTTAAGTCTGCCCTCCTTGGTTCTTGAAATCCATGAAGTTTGCCTCGGAGGTGATAGCAATGGGTCATGAAGTTGAGAAAGTATGCCCTTGTCTAAGTGAAAGGTGCCTAAGATGATCCAACTCCACCCTCATCATGGTGCAAGGAACTGATAAAGTCCGCCCAATTTACAAGGAGTGGTGCATGACTTCAATGAAGTTTACCCTACATTAACATGCCCATGGTTCCCTCCAAGTCTGCCTAACCTGCATATGGTTCCCAACTTCTATGAAGTTTGCCCTAGGGAAGTGATTACAAGGTACATGAAACAAGTAAAGTCCGCCTTGGAGGTGTTGAGAAAAGGATCAAGTGAAGTTTACCTTGAGGATGAAGAAATATGGCTAAGTCAAGGGGCATGAACTCAGCAAAGTCTGCCCAAAGACATGAATTTTGATGCCTAATTCTCTCTAAGTCTGCCCAATCTGCAAGGTGATGGTGCATGGACTAAGAAAAATCCACCCTAGAAGACATCACATCATGAAGGTGATGGGTCATGACTTGAGAAAAGTTTTCCCAAGAGAAGAGTAATGGTGCAGCACATCATCAAAGTCCGCCCTACCTTGCAACTTGAAGTTGCTAAGTGCTACCAAGTCTGCCCATGTATGAAGTTCCTGACTTTTATGAAGTCTGCCTTGAGGATAGAGAAATTTGGTTAAGTGAAGGTGCGTAAGTCTCTTAAACCCCACCAAGTATGAGGTGCACATGTGTCTTGAAGTCCACCCATAAGGTACATGAATGTGTCAAAGTCTACCCTCAACATACAAACTGAAGTGTAACAACTAGAGCAAAGCCCGCCCTAGAATGGAGGACATCACAATTAGGGTGGTGCATAAGTCAAATCAAGTTCATCCAACAACATTTGCAAAAGGGAAACAAAACAAGTAAAGTCCACATTCATGGTTAAGATACATGCTAAATAGAAAGAAGGAGAATATTCTCATGGGATGTCAACAAGATATTCAAACTGGGTGTAGATTTAGAAAGTTTTTGACATGGAAAAAAAGAATATTAAGTTCAAATCATAAAATTAAAACCAAAATAGAAACTTCCATTCAGACTGAGATTCACAATTCGAACTTGGCAAGGAGATGACAACTCAACTCAAAATCAATTTAGAAACTTTATTTGCAAACTCAGAAGACTAAAGACTGAATAGAAACAAATTTTTGGAAAATTTCTGAGTTTCTAAAAGAAGAATTTGAACTTCAATACAAATACACTTCATTCTTTCATTTTCTCACATGAATTTCGAGTTTTGGATAGCAAGAGGAGAGAGTTTCTAAGAGGTTTTGTGTAGTTTGAAAGGGTTTTTGAGAGAGATTTTGTGCAAACCCTTGATTTTCAACAAGTTTACACACAGATTGGAAAATATTCTTGACTGTTTGAAGAGAAAATTCACAGATTTTTTGAGACAGACCTCTGATTTTCCATCCTAAGCAACATCTTTCCCCTTCTTTCTCATTCTTTCGAAGGTGAAAATGGGTCTTATGAGCAGAATATTGGGTTTCTAACCTAATTTTTTTTTGAAAGTTTTCAAAGAGAAAGAACAAATACAATGGATTTTCCTTCTCTTCTTTCTCATTTTTCCCTATAAGTCAGTTAGAATGAACTTAGTCAAATTTTCTAAGACTCGGTTTATTCCCAAATTCTGATTTTGGATTGAAATCAGACATGAACTTCTTGAGTTTGGTTATATATTCAAAGGTTTTTCTTGAGATTTTCAGAATATCCAAGTGCTGAAAAATCCCCTTTAAAGTGCTAAGTGTTGGAGAAAGAGTAAAATTGTTATACACTTAGTTTCTAACCTTCAAAATTTACACTCAAAGTTAGAATCTTAACTTAATTTTCTTTTGGTTTTGCAGATCATAGATGATGGCTGAGGCGAGATCATTATAGAAAGCGCAAATGGAGTTGAAAGCCAAATTTTGGATTAAAAACAAGTCCACAAGCAAGGTTCATTCAAGCATAAAGATGGCCAAAATTTGGTTAAGTGTGGGAAAAACTATTTCATAAGAAGAAATTCCAAATTCCTCCATTATGGTGAAGGCATAGAGGAATTATTCTCCAAATTCAAGGCATTTGAAAGAATCTCAAAGCATCGAGAAAGAAAAGTTCTCAAACTTGGTGAAAATATAGAAAAGAATTTCAGACTTCAAGGGGAATTTCATCTACAATCCCAGACCTATGGAAGTAATTGGGACAACTTCTTGAAGGATTTCATCTCCTGAAGAGTCAAAGATAAGCTCTCGATCAGAATCAGATGATGACAAGAAGAAACAAATTTTCATACTTAAGATGATTTCTTCAAACAAATTAGAGAATTCAGGGAAGATATCCAACACACTGAGGTGGTGCCTCGTCATCTTCCAACCAATTAAATTGTTCCAAGCTATCATGTTGAGGTTCAATGAACTTGACTTATCCACAAAAGCTTCTAGAGGGCACACTTCACAATGCAACAACCTTCTATTTTCATTGTTGGTTCATATTTATCTAGAAGGACAAGTGTCCCCAAATGTAATTTTCTCATTGGTCGAGGGGTAGTTAGTTATAACAAACCCTAATTAGGGTTGTGATCTTTTAATTTGGGCCCTTGATCATTGTTCAATATTGGCCATTCAATTTATTTGGACTCCTATATAAGGTTGCCTCCTCTCATTTGGAGAGTGTGAGGTTTTTGAAATATTGTTGCAAGAAGGTCATTTTTGGATAATACACTACTTGTGTGCTTTCTCTTAAGGCCTTGTAATCTCTTTTATTTGAATGATTAGCAAGGTTTTCAATTTCCTCAACACAATAGTTTAGATTTTATTTCACGTATGTTAGATTGAATGCAAGATTTGATAAGTATTGGTTTATGGTGTATCTCCACTCATACTTTTGGTGAATGGATGATTTTCATTCACTGTGCAAAGTTAGTCTAAGCTTTCTATTTTATGCATGCTTAAACTTCCGATCATAAGTACATCCCTTGAAGATCGTATCCACTTTGTGTAGTTGTCCTAAGTGAGGCAAAGAAAAGTGTGGTTATTGAGTTCACCAAATCAATACCATCTCTTGAATTCCTAGGAATAGATTATAATTTCTAAACCCTTGTCCCCTTTTTAGTTTTTCCATGATCCAAGTCCCAAATGATAGAGCTTCATTGTCTAAACCTTCATTGTGAATTGAACAATTCGAGCGTAAGCCCCTTTGTGTATTACCAGCATATCACAACACCCATTGAGCTTATCCACACGTCCATACTTGACAAAAGAAACCTTGGAATCGCCATATGATGTTCTAGCAATCTTAGCCTAAGCGATGATTTTTCAAGAGAGGATAAATTATCTTTGGGTACTTTATTCTAATGTTTGGTATATGATAAAACATACACCAACAGATAGGAGGTATTCAACAAGCTAATAGGATAGGAAAGGAGTTAAATGGAGGACGAGATAAACATATAAGAGTTACAATGAGAAGTATAGAGGATACAAATATGATCCTTAAAAATAGAAGACTTCTTAGAGGTTCACATTTCTATTTGAATGGGGATCTGACTTTTGCACATCATGATGAGCAAAGAAAGGAGTGGGATAAAGTAAAGAAAATGAGAAATGAAGGAAAGTGAGCATGGTTGCAGAATGGGAAAGCACAAATTAGAGGGCACTTCTCAAACAAGAAATAAGAAATAGGGGCCCCACAAGATCTCTAAGTGTAGTGAGTTTGAATTGCAGAGGCTATTCGTGGTGAAGAGGTCCTAGGGTGGGGCCCATAGCTGAGGGGAAAGATATTATCATTTTTGTCGAAACACATGAATTTGATGGCTGCATGGTCCTGGATTTTGAAGGGTACAAGAAATTTTCAGTATGGAACTAGGGGAATGGGATAGGTAAAGGAGATGGCAAAGTCACAATGCTTATAAATGATAAGTGGTATGGAATCATAAAAGTTGAAAAAGAGGACCCAAAAAAAAAAAACATTTGGCTGCAAATAACAGTGAATGAGATAAATTTCAGGCTGGTTGCGTGTTACTTCGCTCCTAAAAACTCCAAGTTTTACAAAAGGCAGAATTTAGACAATGAAGACCCATATACATCTCTAAAAAATGATATCTCCTTATTCAACAACTTAGGAGACATAATGCTAATAGGAGATTTCAATGCAATGATATCCAATAACCAATCTTTACATTTGAGCAATAGTCAAAAAGGAGAAAATAATCCTCTTTGGTTGGAAGAAGGGAGGGATCAGTTTTGGGAAAGAGCTTCGAAGGATAATAATGGAGATACCTCACACTTTGGGGCAGAATTGTTGGGGTTGTGTAGTTTGTTTGATATGGTTATTTGCAACAAAATGAGGAGCTGGCCTACTTCAACAAATATCACTTGCAAAACATATAATGGTCAGAGTATGGTAGATTACGTTATTTGTTCTCAAAACCTTACATCTAGAGTGCTAGAGTTTAACATTGGAGAATGCCCCATAGAAATAAAATCTGATCATATGCCTCTTTTTGTTAAATTAGATGTTGCACCAAGCAGCTCGCAAAATGATCAGCTTCTTCACATGCAAAAGAGAACAACTACTAAAGGCAAAATCCTCATAAATCAGGAAAACAAAGACATCTTTAGGGTTGTTCTTAAGCAGAAATTTCATGAAATAAACAATAATGTGGCTGATGAAAGGGTCATTAAGGAAAGGGACCAAGTCCATAGTAGTTTACTGATCCCTATAATCCACAAGGCTTTGAGAGCATGTAAGAGTACTTGCAATAAGAAGAGGGCCACAAATACTTTTCCAAAAAATCCATGGTATGATGAAGATTGTAAGGCAACCAAAGGATCTTTAAATGGGCAAGATTCGAGTAAAGAAAACAAGAAGTGTGCAAAATTGATTCAAGCAAAAAAAGAAGAATATGTAAATGCAAGGAGGAAAGAGTTAATCTATCTTGGTAAACACAATCCCAATTTTTTTTGGAAGGAGTTACAATAAAGGAGAAAACAAATTGAGAACAATATTATAGATGTGCAATGGCTAGAATATGCTAAGCTTCTTTATGAGCGATCGCATGAGAAGAACTCTCCTCCCATAATGAACACTTTCATGGAGCTATTCACGGTTGAGGTTATCAAACAGGGAATAAATAATTTAGCAAGTGGTAAGGCGAGTGATATTGATGGGTTGCAAGCCGAATTCATAAAATGGGGAGTTGAACTTCTCACTCCTCACATAAAGGAAATCTTCAATAGTGTCATTCAAGATGGTTTTCTGATAGATTGGACAACTAATGTGGTTATTCCTCTTTTTAAAAGTGGGGATAAGAATAATCCATCTAACTACCACACTATCATGGTCAACCTCCTTCTAGGAAAACTTTTCGGGAGCATGGTAGAGCATAGAATCAGCAGTTGGGCAGAAAATGAAGGAAAAAGAGCCAAAGGACAAGCGGGTTTCAAATCTAAGCATTCCAGTATTGATCATTGCATCACTCTTCAACATTTGATAGATAAAATATGGGATAATCAAGGAGAAGAAGCATATTGTTGTTTTGTGGACTTTAAGAAAGCCTTTGACATGATGCCTAGAGACAAGCTATGGAATAGAATGGAAGAATTGGGGGTCCCTGACATGTATAGAGTTGTAGTACATAGACTTTATGAGAAAATTAAAGCTAAAATCATAACTAGTAATGGAATGTCTGAGTGTTTTGGTAGCGATATTGGCGTTAAACGGGGATTCCCTCTATCTCCGACTTTATTCAGTTTATACATTAATAGATTAGAAGCATGGTTGAACAAAATGGAGGGAGGAGGCATCCAACTTGTGAGATATGTGGTGAAATTACTCTTATACATCGATGATCTTATCCTAATTTCTAAAACAACTCATGGGCTCATAGAGCACTTAAAATCACTAGAGAACTTTTGTTAGGAGGTAGGGATGTAGGTGAACATTACTAAAACCCAGATCATGATTTTCTCTCTAAAGAGGAAAGAAAAGCAAATTATCTTCCTTTTTGATGGCAGCTCACTGGAAATTGTAAAAGAATACAAATATCTAGGGATTGACTTCCACTATAAGCCTAGTTGGGAAACTTGTAGAGAGAAAAGGGTACAGGGAAGGTGGAAAGCATCGTTTCTACTCCAAAATAGGCGTAGAAAAAATTGAATTGTGGGATTGGAAAACCAAGAAAACTCTATTTGTTTTTTTGGTTACGCCAATTTTTCTATATGGTTGCAAAGTTTGGGGAGGCAACATGTCAAACTGTGGGTGGAGACAGCTAGAGAGGACTCAAAAACACCTAATCACAAGAAATATCAAAGTTAAAATGTCAATTTCATATGATATTCTTTTAGTAGAAGTAGGTACTTTCCCATTGGAGGCTTCAGCGATAACCAAGTTAATAAGTTATCTAAAGAAGATGGAAAGCATGGATAATCAACAGTGGCCCAAAATCGCCATGGAAGAGGGACTTAACCGTAGGAAGAAAAATTAGGTGAAACAAAACAAAAAGTGGTTGAACAAATGGAACATCAAGTTGCATGAATGTCTGAATACCAATGAGGAAATAAAAAATTTGGTCATAGGAAAGTTTCAAATTGCCATGTGGAATAATTGTATTGGTCGAAAAAAGATGTACTACATCAAAAAGTTTAACCCAACTTGGGATCATGGGGAGAAAGTATACTTAGGGGCAGTTATTAAAGGCAAGGCAAGGTTATTAGTGGCTCAATTGAGGACAGGTTCGCATCATCTTAGGTGTGAAACGGGTAGGTGGAAAAGGTCGAAAGAGCTATGGGAAGAGAGAATTTGCTTGTTTTATGAGATGGGTGCAATTGAGACCAAATGACACTTTCTCAATGAGTGCATGACTTATGATGATATTAATGTTTAGTATGAGTTCATCTTGAAAAGTGAAAACATGCATCATTTATTTGGCGAGGATAAAATCAAGTAGACTGCTAGTTTTCTGGTCAAGATTCATAGCAGGAGATCTAACATAGAAAAGATTATGAAGTTATCTTAGGTTGTGATCTTCTGGTCCCATAGACCGATTGTTCTCGTGGATGTTAGTAAAATCATTCATTTCACTTGCTTGATATTTGTGTTGTTGCCATTTTATCATTCATCGGTTTGCACATTACTATCTTTTGTAGGGAGAATCAACAGTCAAACACCATATTTACACCTATGTATTTGAGAACCTATCACACAACATATTTTTTTGTCATTTACTTTTAGACAAACAAAATATTGTCTACTCTCCAAAAATAGTTGCCATCAAATTTGAATCAATTATCCCATCTCCATCTTGCCTTAGAGAAATCATCGCTCATGGATGTCATGTGGCTAGTTATTTTCACCAATTGAAAAATAAAATTCCCTTAGAATATCATGTAATGGTATCATGCATGAGGAGGGATTTAAATTTTCCCTATGGAGAGGTTTACTTAAAAAAGAGTTAGTTTGAGTTTTATGTCTACAAGTATTAAATAAATGTTCTATTTTAAAATGGTATAAAAAATTATTCACACACACACACACACACACACACACACACACACACACACACACACACACACACATGTATGTGTGTGTGTTTATATATGTGTGTGTATATATATATGTATGTGTGTGTGTGTGTGTGTGTGTACATACATACATACATATACATGTGTGTGTGAATAATATTGCTTTAATTTTTATTTTTAAAACTTGATATTATTAAAGTTTCATTATCTAAAAATTACAAGGTTTTACTAGTATTATTAATCGATAATAATTTAAAATTTATTTAGATTAAAAATCACATTTAAAAGAATATAAAAAATTACAATTGCTTTATATCATACATTGGTGTTCTAAAATAATAACATTTTTTGAGTGTGGAATTTATAGAGTATTAGGCCTTATTTTTGTTCAAAGTTGTTTTGATGTGTAGTTGAAATTGCATATTTTGGTGTTGATAAAGTGGTTTGATGCTCATGCAATGCCAAGATGCTTTGAATATAAGTTGTCATTTCAAAATCGCACCCACCACCAAACAAAGGTTCATAGGCCTTGACGATGAATTCAACATTCATTCACATTCTTTAAAGCATGATAAATACAGTGGCATAGACAATCATCCCTTATTTTTTAAGATTTTTTTAAATTTCCCATTGGACTTGTTTCCACATGTTGTATATCATGTAAATTTTATAATTTTTGAAAGCAACTAAGATAAACATCATAACAAATCTCACACACTAACACAACTAATGAACTAATACAATTTAAACATCTAACAAATTTACACTTACACAAAACTTTTACCTTATAATTTAAATCTCACCCTCCTCTACCTATCTCTCTCCCTTTCCCTTCCTCTCTCTATCTCCCCCTTCTATATCTCTCCATCTCTCCCTCTCTATCCCTTTACCTATCTCTCTGTCTCTACCTCTCTCTCATTTTCTCTTCTCATATATCTGTATCTCTCCCTCTTTCTCTCTCCCACTCTATCTCCCTTTATTTCTCCCAACCTCTCCCCTAATTTTTCTTTCCTTCTCTCCATCTCTATTTGCATATCTCTACTTCTCTCTATTTGTTTGTCTCTCAATCTCTCTCCCTCTTCCCATCTCTCTATATCTTTATCACCGATCTCACCATCTATATCTCTATTCATCCCTCTCCTTCTTCCTCTATATCTTTGTATCTCACCCTCTTTATCCCCCTATCTCACTCTATATTTATAGAGAAGTTCCCTCTACCTCTCTATCATTCTATCTATTTCTTTGCCTCTTCCTCTCTCCCTCCACCTCTATCTTCCTCTCTCTCCCTCTATTTCTAAACATATATCCCTTTCATTGTCCATCCATCTATCTCCCTCTTCCTAGACCTCTGTATCCCACATCTCTTTGTCTCTCTATCTCTATCACTCCATGTTTGTTCTTCTATCTCTCCCTTTATCTCTATCACATTATCTTTGTAAAAAAAATAAAAGTGACTTCCCGGTCCATTATAAGTGACTCCCTGGTCCATTATAAGTCATCCTCCATCAAGGATTCCTGAAAATTTGATTCATAACTATTCTCAAATTAATCATTTAATGAATGCATGATTAAGAGGTGAAACATCCGATATCACAACTGGTGATAGCGACTTCCCCTCGTTAACCTCTTTCCATTTGATCAGTATTTGATTTCCTTACAATTTTCCCCATATGCCCTTTCTTTCTTCTATCTCATTATCATTTTGTAGAGTCCTTGCTTGGAGATTGCTTTCTAAAACTGTGTGTGTATAATGTGCCAAAAATATCCTCCCAAATATTGCTTGATCTCCTTCCATTCGCTATGTTTTTCCAAGAGACTTCGTTGGAAATATTTATTTATTTATGTCTTTAACCAAAGTATTACTTGGCTTTTTAATTTTGTTTTTATTAGTACTTGTTGGAAATATTTATTTATTTCTTTCTTTAACCAAAGTATTACTTGGCTTTTTAATTTTGATTTTATTAGTCCTTGTTGGTACTTACCATTAGGCAATGCACTCTTGTAAGATTATTATTTTTGGGCTTAAACAATTATTAAAAAGCAGATTTCAACCAATTATAATGAAATATTTTTTTATTTTTAAAATTAATTTTATTTTTATAAAGTTTAGATGTACATTTTTTAAGTTAACGAATTATAAAATATATTTTTCTTGATAGTGATTGGTTAATTTTTTTTGATCGGTAATAAGCATGTTTATTATATTATAAAATAAAGAAGTACAATAATAATAAATGTTTTTAAACATCAACCACTAAAAAACCACCTACTAGATCCACCAAACCACCCAATAAAAAACTAGAAGTCAATCCCACCAACCAGAAACCCACCAAACCATCATCCCACACCCAAAAAATAGTTAACCGAGCTCAAAACAATGCTCGTTACATCATTTGCATACAAAAAATAACTGGCAATTCAAAGTTCATACGATACAATTGAAAAAACCATAAAACATGAAGTATCCAGTTCTAACAGACTAAGAAGAAAAAAACAAAGGTAATCGGGGCTACAGCCAGGTCATTCTCATTCCATCTCTACCTTTTGCATAGCTGCAACATTTACCACACCACCCATCTCACCTCCTCCATCATTCGGGAGAATTGCCAAAGGCATGTTTCTCTTTGCCAATTCCACAGATAAAACGTCTAGTCTTTGGCCGCAACCTCCTTTCATCCACTTCCCCATCCCCTGCTTCCACTCGTGCTTGCCTAATGACCTCCTCTAACTCCATAATTTGGACATACAACTTTAGAGCCTCCCATCCTCATTTCATCATCTCTCGAAATCGATCCTTCACTTCTTCTCTCCATCTAAGAAAGGGAATGTGCATATGTGGACCCCTAAGTTCAACCAGTTACTCTAGAATTCCTTTTGACATATAAAACCCCCATCGCGGCACCACCCACTCCAACAAAGACCATATTCTCCAGGTATTCATGCCACACTATTGCCTGCATTACTCTCTGAACCTTTGCACATGAGGAATCCAATTCGAGCCCCCACGCCATACTTAGAGAATAGATGTCCACCCTTGTTCTATACCTATGGCCAATAATTGCCACCTCTTCTCCCAACACCAATTGCACTACCTTCAGAAATAATGGCTCCTGCAACCTGAACATGATCTTCAACCATCTCTTCGAAATCGACCCCCCAAAAGTCAGCATCATCTTGTTTGTTTTCAACGTGAAATTGGCTTCCATTACTCTTGCCAACCATGAAACTGCCTTTCTTTTTCAAAAAAACCACTCTCGCAATCCCAGGAGAGCTCCCACCATCCATATTGAATGGGCATTCTTTCTCATTATTTCTATTAATGAGGTTATCTCCATCTTCGTCGTCACTACAGAGTACATCAACATTAATTGCTAGTGTCAGCCGAAATAGCCTAGGCTCGTGGGTAGATAATGAAACATGCTCTTGCACATTTCAAATTTCTCTGTGGTACTATATGATACAAGATATTTCAAAATTGCCATTATGTTATGGCATCATCTTTATCCCAGCACCTCATCACTCATTTGTCCAATTCACATGCCACATTTGATAAGGCATCCACTAAAGCATTTCCACCCCTCCTAATGTGAGATATCCAAAAATCTTGAAAATTGTTCAATTTCAAACAAATCAGAGCTATAAATTTATTTAATCACCAGCTCGGGGTTGCTCCTTTTATAATTGCATTCACTACAACCTTAAAATCTCCTTCCAAGTGCACCTTCGAGGTCCTCATGTTAACAACCAATTCAACGACTAATAGTGCAGCCTGCACCTCTGTGTCATTATTAGTCCTATCTTGTAGTCTCTTCGCTCCCTTGAAGAGGATCATTCCATTTTCATCATGCGCAACACATGCTGCCCCAGGAATACCCGGGTTACCCTTAGATGCCCCATCAAAATTTGTCTTAACCCACCCTGGCTCCGACTTAGACCACTTCTCCTCCTCCTGCCTATGCACCCCACACGAAGGATGAATCCTTGAAAACCCATGAACGGGTCAATGATTGGTTAATTTTAGTTTAGCTGTGAATGTGAGCTATTTTTGTGGAAAGTTGCATTATTTTCTATGATTTCATAACCCAGTTTGACACTGTACTCACCGGACTTTGAGGCACACCAAATTATGTTATCATCTTCATAGGAGGCTAATACTTTCCTATCTTTTAATGCTTCCCAAAGTTTCGCACAAAGTGTCGAATTACCAATATTTACTCTTTTCCAATTTCTTAAACTACTTGTGTCTTCATGATTTTCCATATAGTTGCATACATGTCGCCCAATACTATCCTCAACTAGATTAATCCACTCTTTATCTTCAAATGCTTCATAGAGAGAGGGAAACCCATTCCATGAGTCTCTCCAGAATAATGTGGATTTGCCATTCCCAATCTGCCAAGAAATGTGTTCAATGATAATGTGTCTACTATCCCATAGGAAGTTCCATGTGGCAGAGCCTTGGCTCGATGTATGAGTAATTTTATTTTACTATGTAATAATTATTAATATTGCAACAACCCTTGCCATTATCATATTAATCATTCTAACATATTGTAACTAATTGTGTTTATGTTTAATAATTATTTTATCTGGACTTGATATAGTTAATTAGCAATGTTATAAATGATAATAATAAAAAAAATTTGCTCGGTAATAATTGTGATTTTATTGCTCAAAATAAAGTGAGTACATAAGTCTAAAGCTCAAGAACCACCAATCCACCAAATCAAAATTTCCTGTACGACATCTACCCAAACCACCCCAACAATAAAACAAGTTCATTTGCAATTACATTCATGTTCAGCTACAAAACCTACCCAAAAAATCAAGCATACATTCATCTATAGAGTTAGTCATTCCCATAATATATGTCATAACCCATGAAAATAAAAAACTAAAAAGATGAGGGTTACACCGCAGAGTTCATACGAAATAAAAACCATACATAAACTAGACATTTCACACCTCGAAAAATGGGCAATCGAAAAAGGAAAATTTTAGTTGTATCATCCCCTGCGAGAGGAGCTCGCCATACCACCAGGACCAGAGCCAACCTTTGCCTTCCTCGGATGAAGAACATGCCTTCCCACTTCCACCACCTTTGCCTTCGCTTGCTCGATCACCACTTCTAGTTCCTTTATCTCAACCAATAGCTTCAGAGCTTCCCAACCTCACCGTGCCTCCAAACTACGGTGGTATTTACATTGTCCTTGTTCCCATCTTAGGAAAGGGTTTGATGACCTACTTTATACCTTCACCTTCATGCTTTAATCCTTCCCCAATGTCGAAACCAACTCTCGAGACTACCCATTCGAGTAGCGATTCCAATTCACTCAGGTAAGCAACAGGAACCAAGGCTTCCATCACACACTTCACCGTCCTTGTATTGTCACCTCTCTAAAAACCCCAAGCCATCACTAATGAATAAACATCTATTCTAGTCTTATAACGATGCTTGATTCCCTCAAAAGCACTTCCCACAATCAGATAAATGCAGGGTACCAGATATTCATCCTAGATATTAAAAAAGCTTTTCACCCTACGGGTAGTCAACTCTCCATGAAATGGGAAAAGTTGTTTATGTGTCTTGAGAGTAAAATTTGCTTTCATCTCTCACCCCAACACACAAAACACCACCACCACCTCTCTGTAATTCCACCACCACACTCAAATTACTCTTCAAACCCTTCACTCTCATTTCCTGCTTCGTTTGCGCATTGATTGACATGAAGCAAGTGAATAAATCTTCCTTTAACTCGGCTCACACTCCCTCTTTAAGACTCTGGGCAACATTAAAATAGTGCCACCTTCCATACCATCCATCAACCGCTTTCGTACTCATCACAATCTCGGGGAACTCAAAGCTACTTTCAACTGACATCATCACCTTGTCAGTTATTCTTCGAAATTTAAATGTCTCATGTCTTCAGTTCTAACTTCACCAATTTCATTAAAATTCAATGCCCATTTTGATAAGACATTTGCTTCCATATTACCCATCCTTTAAATATGGCTAATTCTAAAATCTTCAAAATTATTTCAGTCTTCCACAATGTTAAGAATAGAGTTTTGTAGATGCCACACATCAATCGATCCCTTCATGATTGTTTGTATGATCACCAACGAATCACCTTCAAGATGTAATTTCCTCACCCCCATTTGCCGATAAAATCTTATTGCCATCAATGCCGCATTTACTTCTGCTACATTATTAGTCCTAGATTCAAGTTTTTTTACCCCCAGAAACAAAACCTCTCCAAACCAATCCCTTACAATGAATCCTACCCCTAACGGTCTTGGATTACCCTTTGAGGCATCGTCAAAATTAACTTTCAGCCAACCTTCTAAAGGCTTTTCCCACACTACCTTAGGCTACAACGAAGAACTGGATTGAACCCAACCATGCCCATTAACAGGCCTAAATTTAACGTCTGACCATCTACCATGGATCAATCTGTCATCCAAAGTGAAAGGGACCGTCAGATTAAAAAACTGTGATGCTATCGCACCAATCGTTTCCTCCAAAAGCATGGTTAATTATGTATTTTAGTCTCTCAATTGACTCCTTGTCCATAAAAATTAGCCTATTTATTTCCTTCCAAATCTCCCACATGATTATCAAGGGGCTTGCTTTCCAAATACATAAAAAATTTGACTTTTTTAATCTTGATGGCCAACTTATCAATTCCTGCTTCAATGTAGGTTGTCTTGGAGCCTACCAGTCTAAACCCTTTCTCACCCTTTCCCAACATTCTTGTGCCACTTTTTAGGTCAAAAGTAAGTGATATGCAGACTCCTCTTCCTCTTCACACATTGCATATTTGGATGGTTCACAAAACCCCAGCCTCTTTCAGCGCTCACCTGTTAGGATTCTATATCTAAAAGCCAACCACGCAAAAGTGCTTACTTTTGATAACACCTCTTTACTCCATAACAAATCAATCAACCAGTTTTCAGACCTTTCCCCCAACTCCATAAATTTATATCCTAATTTCACAAAATACTTACCGTCAATAGCTCCGCACTAGACCACTTTATCCATTCGATTAGCAAATTGACACTGCCCATCTCTGAGAATGCCCTACATCTGATCCTTTTGTTGACTTGATAAGTTAACATCATTAATTGGTTTCCAAGACCAATGATTACCAAAAGCTCCCTGCTGAAAGAAAAAGTAGTCATAAAGCCTCTCCCCCCAATGCTGAGTGAACCATAGCCTCAAATCCTGATAATTTGCATTTTCCCTCAGAGCCGGATATCCATTCCATGAATCATCCCAAAAATTAGCTTTCTGCCCATTACCAACCTACCAGGTGATATGATCTAGTATAACTTTGTGACACAAAATAATAAAATTCCATATCGCAGAGCCACGAGCGAGATTTCTTATGGTCAGGATTCTACTATCCTTCAAAGAGTCCAAATACTTAACTTTCAAAATTCTCACCCAAAGTTGAGATAATTGAGCATATATATTCTCCACCAATTTGGCAGCTAGCTCTTCATTCATGATATTCCAATCTTGCAAACCAACTCCCCCTTTGTCCTTCGTAACACAAATGTTATTCCATGATAATAACAAAATCTTGTCTTGATCTCTTGCCCCATTCCAAAAGAACTTCCTCATTCTTTGTCCAATAACTTTGATTATTTTCTTAGGGATCTTCAAACACATCATAGAGTAAATAGGAATAGTAGACACAAAATATTTTAACATAAGAATCCTACCTACAGAAGATAGCCATCGACTTTTCCAGCCATCCATTTTTTTAAAGCAGCTCTCCATAAGACCTTTCGATACCTCACTTTTGCTTGTACCTCCAAAAAGTGGAATACCCAAATACTTTGCTGGGAGAGTTCCCAGTTTCATCCCTAAAATATCACATATTTCCAATTATTTTTGCAAGCTTGTATTAAAGAAGAACACTTCTAATTTTCTCCAATTGATGCATTGCCCTGAGACTCGACTATACTTATCTAGCACCTCTCGCATAACCCTGGCTTCCTTGAAAGATGTCATGCTTAATAACAAGGTGTCATCAACAAATTGTAAGTGAGAGATATTCTCTACTCCATCTGCCATCTTTACCCCCTTCCATCAACCATCACTTTTTCATTTTGAAATTAGTCTCCCTGAGGCTTCTGCCATGATAATGAAGAGGAAGGGCGAAATGGGATCCCCCTTATCTCAGACCTTTCTTAGTCTCAAAAAATCCTTGCGGACTACCATTAATCAGGACTGAGAAACGTGGAGATTTGATACAACTTTCCACCTAGTTAACCCATTCATCACAAAAAACAAAATGTCTAAGAACATCTAACAAAAAATCTCTGTCGACTTCATCATATGCTTTCCTAATATCTAGTTTAATCATCATCCTATCAGACTTAGAAATCCAGATAGAGTGGATTACCTCATGTGCCATAATGACCCCTTCATAAATCGATCGATTTGGAGAAAACCCACTCTACTCCCTAGAAATGACAGAGTCCAATATTTTTTTTAGCCTATTTTCCATTACCTTGGAGATGATTTTGTAAATTTTATTGCACTAGGAAATAGGTCTAAAGTCACCAAAAGTTTTAATCTCCTCCCTTTTAGGAATCAAGGCTATAAAAGTGGTGTTAAAGTCTTTTAACACAAAACCTCCCATTCTTGATTCCTCCACCACCTCCAACAACTCCATCGCAAACACAGACCACATACGCTAAAAGAAAAGAGTTGGAAACCCATAAGGTCTAGGAGATTTATTTGCCCCCAAACCAAAAAGAGCGGATTTGACCTCTTCCAAAGAAACCTCCTTTATCAGAATTTCATTTTGAGCTCTTGAAACCACTTCAGGATAACATTTAAAAGCTCCTCCCTTTGGGGATCCACTTGAGAATTATCTCCAGAACTTGAGAAGAATCTTACAATTTCATTACAAATTTCCTGTTTATCTCTTATTTCTTCGCCATTCTCCTTCTAAATTGAAAATATTTTATTGCTAACTCTTTTCACTTTGACAGAATTGTGGAATTTTTTTGTATTTATGTCACCTTCTTTTAACCACGCTTCTCTTGATTTTTGTCTCCAAAAGATCTCCTCTCGCGCCAAAATTTCTAGATACTCCTTATTAAGAGATTTCTCCCATTGAAACTCAACCTGACCCATACCATCCACAATAACTTTTTTATGAAGAGTCTCTAATTTAGCTTTCAGCCTTAGTTTTTTTGAGAAGATTTTTTTAAACACTAGTCTATTCCATCGTTTAATCTTCTCTTTTAAAAATTGCAACTTCTTAAAAAAAATAAAGGCTTTGTTACCACTTCTTTGAGGAGCCTCCTTCCATCAATCCTCCACTAGATTCATGAACCCTTCCTCCCTTAACCACATCTTTTTAAATTTAAAGGGGCACCTTTCTGGTATTGAATCCTCATGAATCCTTGCACAAATGGGGTAGTGATCAGAACCAATTATTGGAAGGATTTCAGCCTGCACTATCCAATGATTGTCAACCCAATTTCCTCCTAACAAAATCCATCTAGCTTCTCCGCTATGTATGAGAAGCCCGCCCGCCTGTTTGTCCAGGTAAAGTCACTGCTTTTGAATGGAATGTCCAATAAGTTATTTGAGATAAAAAAATCACTAAAATCTTGATGCTTCTGATTGTACCAACCTGCTCCCCCTCTTTTTTTCATCTAGTACAGAATTGCATTAAAATCTCCACCCAACAAAAATAATCGATCACCATTTTGAGACAGAACTCCCGAGATTTCCTCCCAAACCCTCTTGAGATCCATATTCTTGTTGGGTCCATATACATTGATGAGGTAAAAAATTGCATGAAGTTGTTTGGACTTGACTTCCACCCATTGCCATGATCTCTCTACATGAAGAACAATGACCTCCACAACCTCCTCCCACCAGAGGATGTCCAAACCACCTGAAGTTCCCACTAACTCAACAATATGCCTCTGCCATTTGTTAAAGAACCTACCAAATCCCCCAACCTCCCCCCCACTATATTTTATCTCTTGTAAAAGAACCATATCCGTTCTCACTTGATCAAAACATCTCTTGACCAAATGAATCTTGTTAGAGGCATTGCAGCCTCTAACATTCCATGATAGGACCCTCATGGCTCCTGAAAAAAGGCTATGCCTTTTCCCGATCTCAATTTTTTCTGGCCAACAACACTACTCGCCATTTCCAGCTTTACTTGCACTAGTTTTTTGCCTCTTTTCTTTTTCTCTCCTACTGAAGCCACAATATTTTTTGAAGAGGTTTGGTCTAGTGAACGTTTCTCCAGAATCCCAACTTCAGCTTTTAAGCCTAGCTCATCCCCATCTTCAAAGTCCCCTTCTGAGTTTCCCTCTGATTCCAAATCCTCTGAAGAGTTTTCATTATCCTTCTCATCTTCAAAGGAGCTCTCCAAGTTTCTTATTGGGGATATTGGAATATCCTTGAAAGAGGCCTCAAAATCTTCCTTTCTTTCGTCTAAAGAACTTCTTGGTTCTAAACTTGCTTGGTGCCCTATCTACTGATGCCCTGAAAAATCCTCCCCTGGCTTCTCACTCCTGCAATCCATACTTTGGGATTTATACTTTGCTGGAGAATTGAGGACTCCCACTTCCTCTGCCTTCCAACCTATCGATTGATTAGAGCTTCTTGTCGGACTCAATCCAACAACTTTACCATGTGACTTCTGATCAAGGTTTGCATCTTCATCTTTCGACACTAAATCTCCATTCACCACTTTATCTCTATCAGACAACAAACAAGTATCTTCAACCAAAGACCTACCTCTTTCCTCTTCTCGGGTTGCATTAGTCCCCATAGGAGCCTCTATC
The DNA here is from genome assembly GCF_030272615.1 of Cryptomeria japonica. Classification (NCBI taxonomy): domain Eukaryota; kingdom Viridiplantae; phylum Streptophyta; class Pinopsida; order Cupressales; family Cupressaceae; genus Cryptomeria; species Cryptomeria japonica. Next base: position 143,542,734 of record NC_081413.1, on the reverse strand, counting down.
TCTTGAGTGTCCTTCACAAACTGATCTCGCAAGCCATCTAAATTGTTGCCTAACACATCTATATTTTGCTGGATGTCCTCTCCATTGCAACTCTTCAGCCAAAAAAGTTGTGAATCAAAACTTTCATCCCTCTTCTCTGACATCTTTTGTTCACACCTACTAGTCATCGAATCCATAAAGTTTGCATCTTCCATTAAAAATACCTTTTCCCTACTTTAAAGCACTTCATTTAATACCTCATGCGCTATACCCTTCCCTTTTCTCTATGAAGAACACTCATTTTCTAGATGTCCAAAGCTTTTACACAACTTGCACATTTCTATGTTCTCCTCAACTTCAATTATTTTCTTCCAAATGCCTTCACCTGATCTGAGTTCCACCATCCTGGGTAGGGGGTGTGTGTCCTGCCAATAAATGCAAATCCTCGCATAAATACTGTAGTCATTACTAGTGATTGCCTCATCTGCTTTAATGAAGGTTCCCAGCTGATTCCCAATCACTGCAAAAGTTTCCTCATTCCAGTATTTATGTGGTAAACTGTACAATCTGATCCATATCGGGAATTTTGATATTGTCTCTTCTTTCGGATTGAATTTTGGAACCCAATCCTTTATATGAAAACCCTTTCCTCCCATTAAAAAAGGACCAATGTTTAAAATCCATTCCTTATCCTTTGAACTTGCATATATAACCAAATGAAAACCATTTGGCAGCATTTTTAGAACTATGGCATTTCCCCAGTTATCATTCACCCAACTTCTAATCCTACCAAAGGTAGGCCAAGGCCAGCTCCATTTCATAAAAAAATCTTTTTCCTTAAGGAAACTAACAAAACTATTCCAAGCAGTACCATCTATTAATAGAGAAACAATCGTTGTGTGCTCTATGTTAGGGTTTACCTTATCCTGAATCTCAAAGTTTGTTGTGACTTTCGGCCTCTAGAACTTCTTTTCAATCCTACGAAAATCAAAAGGTCCATTTAGCCACAGATTCGCATAACCCCATCTATTTCTATCGGCTACGTCTGTCCTTTGAAAACCTTCCCTGAGAGTTTTCCCCCCCTAACTATTGGGCTTTCCCGGAGCCTTCCATGCATTCTATGGTGGTCACCATGTTCTATCCAGGCCTTTGTTAAACCCAAATCTTCTGTTTAGAGGCCATGAATTCTGCCCATGACCCGTCCACCGATCTTAAGGTCCAGTAAACCCTAGTTGCTTCCCGTGCTTCACCATTTTTAATGATAATAATAATATTATTAAAACTACTCAAGTCAATAATAATATTAAACTTATAATTACTTTGTTTGGTATTATTAATTATTTTAACCATAATATTGCTAGAGTGGAAGTAAATTAACTCCTAAACCTTAAATTGAATGATATCAAACCCTAGTTTTCTTATGATTTTTTCATAGGAATAGTTGTCAATGCGGAAAACTAGGTAAATTAGTTAGTATATATGTAATTAGAAATAGTGTTATTATGCCTTCGCAAAATGTTGAGATTTCAAATATCACCAATCAAAATGGAGGAAAAAGATATTTTTATTTACTTGGCATAAAAAATGTTCATTTACATTAAGTCAAAACATTAAAGTTGATTGTATGACAAATAATAAAATGTTTTGATTGGTTCAAATAAAATTATTTGGTCACTAGTTAAAAACGTAGTCTCGCTTATAGTTCCATGCCATGGCAGGAACTAATAAAGAAAAGAAAAAATAAATCTTTATAATATTTAAATATACCATAATAAACTTATGTATCACAATTACTAATTTTTTCATACAAGATTTTTGTGAATAAAATATTTCATCATGTGGGCATGAGCCCACAATGCAGCGGTGGCTGTGAGCCGTTGTATCTCAATGGTCTTGTGTTCAAGTCCCTACCCTTTCCAAGTTTTTAGTGTGGATGGATGAAGCTTGTGGTGACCGCTGAGCTTCCTCTCTTGTGGCAGATAGTCAGTTCGATGATTGGCATCGGTTGAAGGAAGTAGCAGATGATGGCGTTGGGTGGAGGTTTGGTCACATAGGACATGGAGGATGAAGTTGAAAGGAGGTAGGAAGTGTGAGTGTGTTTGGCGATGGGAGAAGAATGCAAATTGATAGGTGGAACGGTAAGGGTAGAATGTGCATTCGATGAAAGAAAGGAAATATAATAGAGTTAAGAGTTGACAATGGAGTATGGAGGAGTAGATGAAGGGTGAGACAAGGAGGGAGGTAGATGAAGGTGGGGAAAGGAGATGGATGGAGGTGTTGGAGAAAGGTTCGAAGGATAGAGGATTTGGTGGTGCGGAGGAGCATATAGATGACACTAAGGATAAGAGGAGCAGAGGAGGATAGAGGAGGAGAGGTGGAGGTGGAAGGCAGGGTGGAGATGAGAGGTGGAGGAAGAGAAGTGGAGATGGAAGGCAGGGAGGAGAGGAAAGGTGGAGCATGGAGGAAAGGGTGGAGAGAATAAAGGAAGGCCGGGGGGAGGAAAGGTGGAGGTCAAGGAGGAAAGGTGGAGAGGGAAGGGAGGAATGATGAAGGAGGAAGGAATGTAGGGTTTGGGGAAGAGGTCCCCCTTGTGGCCTCTTTTGGTATAGGCTAGGTTAAAAATCCTTGCAATTTACCAATAATAATAATTAAAAAATTCATCATGCATCTAATATAATGTTAGAGTTGTATTTTATTTTAAATATTTCATATAGTGATTGCATTTTGTTAAAAATATCTCATTAAAAAAACTTTGTAATTTATTTAATGAATTTGCTTAAAAAATTCATAATTAAATTAACATCGAATTCTAATATGATAATATCTAAATATGGCTTTTATTAATTGAACAATAATATAATTATTTCTATAAACTTTTCTTTCAATATCTTCAAATACTAATATTTAGGAAAGTTAAAATTTAAAATTTATTTGTTTAATATTTTTAATTTATTAAAAAATATAATTTTTAAAATTTTAAATTAGATTATATCTAATGTATATTAAAATTATGTTTTAAACATATTTTGTATTATAATATTTTTTTATTTTATAAATTAATTTAAATAATATTATAAACAAAAATGTAAGGCATTAAAAAATATAAATATATAAAACTATAATCAATAAAATATAATATATAATGAATATATAATACTCATTAAAATATTAAATCTATTATATGTTTAGTATTTATTGTTTAAATATTTATTAATTTTTTTAAAAATATAATAAAAGTATATTTAGTATCATATTTTATATGTGGAACAACAAAAAAGTCCATTGTTCAAGCCTACTTTACATAAGAATGTGTTGATAATAATGTAAAACTTACAATACACTCCACCAAATATCAATAGTTTCACTAATTTAATAATAATTATATTATAAAAAATATTTATTATAACAATATAATTTTATCCTAGGAATAAGGAACATTATGACTATGAACAATGCCCTGTTAGCTAAACAAATTTGGAGAATGAAAGGGGAGGAAAGGGAATGTAATTCCATTTGGAAAAAATAAATACCTTCACATGCAACCGTTTGATGAAGAATTTATAGATAATTCCTTCCTTGTGTATGGCTCTGCTATTTGGAATGCTGTTCAAACGGCTAAAGTCTGGTTTGCTTCTGGAAGAAATTGGAAACTGGGTAATGGGAGAATTATCTGATTCTGGGAGGACAGATGGCTAATGGATAAACCGCTGGAGGAAATCCCCATTCTTAATGAATGGAAAGACTAGTTTAAAAGTAGGTATGGAGACCTTGTTGGGGACTACTGGAGAAATGGTAAGTGGATTGAGTTTAGCTAGGTTTGTCCAGGCCTAAGATTTTTGGAGACCTTGCTCTCTTCCAAAATCTTCATGGAGCATTCGGAGGATTGTATCATTTGGAAGGAAACTTTTGATGGGTGATATTTTGTTTCTTCAGCTGTCTCTATACATTACAAAGTTCCAGATGAGATTCCTCTGTGGGAGAAAGTGTGGATGAAGAATTTGACTCCCAAAATTAATATCTTCTTTTGGATCTTTATCCAAAATAAGGTGCTAACCCTTGATAATCTCCATAAGCGTGGATTTGTTTTTCCCAACAGGTGCTCTCTTTACTGCAGGGAGGAGGAGTCTGCCTGCCATATCCTCTACCAGTGCACTTTTAGTCAGGATATTTGGAATATAATTCTTAATAAGTGGAAGTTGAGCTGGGTTTCCTCGAACTCACTGGAAGAGTTCTGGCAGCAATGGTTTTTCCCTAGCTCTAATTCTAATAATGTTGAGCTTTGGAAACTTATTCCCACCATTGTCACCTGGAACATTTGGAAGGAGCGTAACAACAGGATTTTTAGGGAAAAAAGTGCGAACCCTGAAGTAGTGGTGGATAAAATTTATAGAGGTATCCATGATTGCTTATATGACATTGATACTGGATTATCTGCTAAGGAAGATTTTAATGAAAGATGGAACCTTTCCAATAGTAGAAATAACAAGGATAAAGGTAGAGATGGTCTTTTCTGGAGCTTTCCTTCGCAGGGATGGATCAAAGCCAATTTCAATGGGGTATCTAAGGGAAATCTTAGCAATGCTGGATATGGGGGTATTGTCAGGAATTTTGCTGGAGGTTGTCTTGTGGCTGTTGTTGGTCCTTTGGGTAGCCAAATGAGCCATTATGTTGAATCTTCAGCTGCCCTTAATACTCTGATTATTGATAAAAATCTCAATCATGACAAATTATGGTTGGAGGGAGATTCTTTTAATATTATTAAAGGCCTAAAGGGTGAAGCTGAGCCTTCGTGGTCTATCGAAAATATCATTTTCAAGGCTAGAGAAATTATTACTAGTTTTAAATATGTTATTATTGAGCATGCTTTTAGGGAAAAAAATGTCATCGTGGACAGTCTTGATAACCTTGGCATTATATCCGAAAAACAAAGCATATGGAATGGTGAAGATAATATTGATTTCAATATTAAAGACCTCATTAGAAAGGACAAAATTGTGGGGAAAGAAAGATTGCATTTTAATCATGGTTGTATTAATGATTAAACATCAAAAATTTAAAAAGGAGATGATAGCTTGTCAGAAGGGCAGAGTTTTAAATAAGAATATTAAAAATTTGTACGCTCTATGGGTGCTTATTTTCAAGTGTCCGAGTGTCATCTGGAAGCTCGCTTTGAATTTGCTGAAGCAAAGAAATTGCAGAACGAATTCAAGAATGGGAGGTGACCTTAGAAGAGAGGAACCCGATAACCCTTCTAGATGGCGGGAGATGCCCAAGGTCTAGACAAAGCTGGAGAAGGGTTTTATGATGTCGTTCATGGAAAAACTGGTGGATTATGACAAAAGAAGAGTTAACTTGGTGGTTACTACAGTGACTGAAAACTGGAAAAATGGCACTTTCAAAATCCATGGTGTCAAATTCAAGTTGGACGCGGACCTCATCTCTATGGTCACAGGTATACCCCATATTGGCCTCAATTTCTTTAGGGACTTGAAAGTCTCCAATAATGTTGTGAAGCTCTTTCCACGCAAAGATAAGGAGAGAGCTAAATTAGGCAAAGTGTCTGGGGGGTATTATGAAGCATCTAACATTAATTTTTTTTTTGGTTTTGTGCTTAATGCCATTATGGAGTACATCACTGTGGAGGGCCGCTTCACTAGGGTCCATAGCTATCACTTTGTGCTTTTGAACCACTTTAGGCATGAGAAAAGGGTGTCTCTTCCTTATTACCTTTTCAGGTCCCTGTTGCGCTCGTTGAACAAGCATAGTAAGAACCCATCTTCTCCTGTGCTACATTATGGTCTTATTTTGCTCATTTATGAGCATTGTAAGATTTTGGTGGTTCAGGAAAACAAAAGGCTGTCGGTATCCCCGGGCAAAGGAAAGAGGAAAAGTGAGCCATAAACATAAGGATGTGGAGGTTGATCCTAAGTATATGGGAAAAGAATGTAGTGATATGGAGACTGATGATACTGATAGGGCAGAGAGCTGGAAAGATGAGGAAGTGGGGAAGAGGAAGGAGGAGAAGAGGAAGATTCTGATTAGAACAACTCGGTCAAGGAAACATCCAGAATGGACAGTGGTAATGAGAAGGAAAAATAGGAAGAGGATGAGGGTAATAAGGAGGAACCTACCCACATTGCGAGCCTTGGTGATCTCAACAACCAGCCCATGGAGGAGCCAGATAACTAGAAAAAATAGGAGGACAAGGAAATGGAAACAGAGCTAAACAAGGATAAGGAGGATACGAGCATGGAAAAGGATAGAGCTAGTGATGAGATAAATACTGGTATGCTTATCTTGGATAAGCTTAAGAACCAGTCTGATGCTCGTTTGGGTTTCAATAGATGGGTTTATGAAGAAAACAATAAAATGGCAAAAAGGCTAAACATGAGGAAGAGCAGGGATAGAAAGGTGAAAGCAACCTGGAGCAATGGAAAAAGGAAATGGATGAAAAGGTGGAGAAACTGGAAGTTCAGATCAACAAGCTGGAGGAAGGGAAGGCTGCCATGAAGAACTTCCTGATTCTAGTTCTTGATATCCTCAACTCTGCGACCAGGAACATGGAGGAAATAGCCAAACACCTTGATGGTCCCAGTCCTACCAAGTCTATTGTGGACCTTGATGATGAAGAGGCTACTACTGAGGCTGAGAATATGGATAGTGCTCCTAGAGGTGCGGCTAAAAGGACCAGGGCGAGCGTGAAAAAGGTTGCCTTGGCTTCATCAAAGGAAATCCCTATCCTCAGGGAGAATATCAAAGAAACGCAAGGGATTAGCGAGAAATTGACTAATGCCCTTAAAAACATAATGTAATTTGTCTTTTTTATGTTTTTGTTGGTTGTTGTTGGTAGTGTTGGACTTTTGTGTTGGTTTTGCCCAGCACTTTGCTGGTTTTTTCACTGTCTGTCCTGTTTAGTTTCTTAATGCTTTTATCTTTTATGGTTCCTTTGTAAAGGGTTTCGGGATCCTTTCAAAACCTGGTTTTCCCGTAATAAAAAATAATTATAATTTTATTTTAAACAAATTATAAATTTAATAAAATAAGAATCATAATTATATTTAATATTTTTATATATTAATTAAAATTCATTATACATTATGAATTATTCATTTATTTATCTACTTATCTTATCACATGTATTATTTGCACTACAATATTAAGAGGCAAGTACTTGCCACTATGTGGCACTTTAAAAAGCATGTATTACATAACCATCTTTCTTTTTTATAAGTATTTCTTTTACTTATTTTTAAATTATTTACTTTTACTTTATAACATGTGGTTTTTTTTAATTAGTTACTTTATTTATCATGTGCATTATTAATTGCATGATTAAATATAAATATCTCATTAATTAAAATATACATTCTTTAAAATAAAATAATGTTTTATGATAAATATAAATAAAGTAAACTTAAATTCATAATTATTATTTATGATATATCTATAATATAGGATTTTTTTTCTTAAGTTTTGGAAATATAGTTTTTAATATATAACTAGACTTTTTTTTAAAAATAAATAATATATTTTTTTAATTAATAAGAGGCTTAAGCCAAAATGAAGGGCTGTGAATAGAAAGCCTTACCTAGTAACCTCCTATCATGTCTACATACACCTCCACAATTTTGCCAAAATAGATGTTAAAATAATAAAGCTACACAAAAGTATTATAATAGCTAATCCAAAACTGCTTATTGATTATTCTTCCTTTTGCCAGCACTCGAATTATGCCATTGAGCGATAGGAAAAATCAGTCTAATTTACTCATCTATTGAGCCAACCTACCACCAACCTGACCTCTAAAAAATAACAACCATACCACTGAATTAGAAAGTTAATCTTAAAATACGACTACTTACTATCTCATGAAAAACACTTAAAACACAAACATCCTGATACTTAGCTGAGAATCACTACCAAACTGTATCTTATAAAACCCACAAATCAAATTATTACCATTTGATCATAAAATATAGAAGAACACACCACTGCAAACCACAAAAAAATCATTTCATCTAAATATTAAGTTCATTCATATTGATTAAGTATTCATCCAAAATGTGGCAGCATAATATAAACTAGTGTCTGTATACATAAACTTAAAAAAACCATATGCTAAATCGATCAGGTTTTAAACTGAACCTTCCATGTTCGATCATTCTCCTGAAAACTATTAATATTTATAAAAGTATCCACTCCATCTATAGAGTCTATATACCAACTTAAATGGGACTAAGTATCCTATCTATATCTAAAACTACTAAGCAGGGTCCTCCTAGACCAAGCCATAGAGCTACATCTATATGTTGTAAAGACCAAATTACCCCTTTAGAAAAGGTAGCTTCAAACCAAAATTTCCCTTAAGAATCTCAGTCCTACATGATGTTGAGGTTGATGTAATCATAGTCCATTTCCATAGTCCTTGAGGTTGAAGGCCTTGCTTCATCTCTATCTGTGTTCTAGTCTCTACTAGTGGCTTTGTGTTCTTTCTTTGATTCTCCCCTAACCCATGCTACCCTAATTATCATCGATGACAGAACCAAAACCCTCTCCAAAGGCACATCTGATATATCATTCAATGGCTCAAATCCTTCAGTCCTAAGATATTCAACCCACCACTTGTTACTAGGAGCCTCCTTCAAATGTAGCCATTTGAATAGAAAATTTACATTTCTTAAAATATATTCCCTCCTTTGATCAAAAGCTACTTGTCCCTTAATTCCAATAGAGGTTGTTTGGCAATTTGTATCTAAACATTCTGCACCTCTTCTGATCTTGTAACTACCTCGTAATCTTCCAGGAAAGATATCATCATGTTCTCATCAACACTTTCCATGACTAGCTCTAGATTACCCAAAAATTCCTCTTTGAAGATGCTTCTGCTTAATTGAATGATCTCACCCTTATGAATTCCTATCATAAGTAGAATAGCAACAAATTTTGCAGGAATATAAAAATTAACACAATATCGAAATTCATTGTTGACATATTCTTCTTCCATAATCTCTCGGACTGCCCTGCAAGCCAAGTCATCCAATTTGTTCAACACTCTACCCCATCTTTCAAAGTTAATCTTACCCCTAAATTCCATGAGTCTGTTTTCATTTGCAAAGACCAACCTAAGATTCAAACCCATTTTCATAATTCCACAACTATTCTATCCGCTTCCGAACTCTGTCTGTTACTATCATATATTCTAGAAATATCTTCCTTAGGGAAATCATTAATAATACCAACTGCTAAGACATGGTGTTTTGCATGAATTGGTACATGTGAAGGGCTTCAAAGTTTTAAAGCAAATATTGATGCAATCATCTACCTGCGAGCTAATAATGTTGCCTAAATTTTTTTTGATGCTTCTATGGGCCCCCTCCCTAATCTCTTGCCATTGACGTGGAGATAATAACTCACCATATTTACTAGATTTAACTAGTCCCACTCTACTTAGAAATACTATCATCTTCTATAGTTAATATTCAATTCCTAAAATATAGAGGCCTTAGAGAATAAAATTTATATATATAGAGAGAAGACCTATCGATTTGAAAGACGAATCTCGACTTCAACTATCCCGCCGCTAGATTGCAAGTAACAACCATATTCTATAAACCTCACGGAGATTAGTCTATACATCTTATCTTCTCAATAAAGATTCCATATGCACCCAAATTAGCAAGTCTATCCGCCTCTAGATTTCGTTCTCTATAAATGTGATTGATTGTTAACTCTTCAAAAAATTCTAGTATTTGTATAGCTCTACTAAGCCTAGAGTTCAGTTTCCAGTTTGGAGTGTTTTTAGTCCTAATTGCATTAATTATCATTTGTGAATCACCTTCTATGACCAATTTTCTAATGCCTAAATCTTTACTCAACAGTAATCCTTCTATAAGGGCATCCGTTTCTGCTATATTGTTAGTTACCTTTCCAATAGGTCTGGCTAATTTTGCACATATGGACTCATCCCAATGATGAAGGATGCAACCAATTCTAGTTCTTCTTGGGTTACCTCTGGATGCACCATCGAAGTTGAGTTTATACCAGCCAAAGTCTAGTTTTGACCACTTACATTGTTCCCCAAGGAGTTTTCTCTCCTTACCCCCTTTCCCATAATGAGGAGGTATGATTAAGCCATACCATTCCTTCCTTATTTTACTATCCCATGTTGAAAATGTGCAGTCTTTTAGATTCCCATTCCTAATTCTATTATTGGTAGTCTCTACAATTGTTGCTTCTATCTTATTGCAAAGATTAACTGATTCCAATTTCTTACCTTGGAAAATCCTCCTATTCCTTTCTTTTCATACTTTCCAAACCAAGATGGAGGGTGTTAATTTCCAAATCACCCAATAAAGACTGTTTTTGCACAACACCATCCAAATTTTCATATTGATCATTAGATCATTGGATAGAGTTGTCTTCCAATCTAATTTCCTGCAGAGCCAATCCCAACATTTCAAGGTGTAAGGGCAACTCATTAAGAGATGATTTGTTGTTTCCTCATTTTCTTCATAGAGCATGCATCTAGAGGGGCCTTCAAAACCATTTTTTATAAACCAATTTGCAGTCAGGATTCTTTTTTGTAATTTTGCCCACATAAACATTCTTTCTTTAGGTGAACATGCTTTATCCCAACACAGATGAATGAGAATGTTTGTCTTTTCCCAATGTTGGGATTTAATCTGTTGCACATATCCTTATTTAACTTTATAATCTCCCAAATTTCAACCTATCAAAATTAATATTATCCTCTCCTTTCTTAATTGTAATATGTCTTTTTGATAAGGCGTCTCTGAGTTCTCTTTTTTCTGTCTCAGAAAGAGGTGCCTGATCTAGATCCTTCCATCTCCAACTAAGGATAGGATCTCTGCTAGGGATATCAATATAGTCCTTTAAATAGTCTCCACATAGATTCCTTAATACCTCCTTAATTCTAGGGTTGATGGGAATGCTATCTAACGTTGTATACCCACCCCATGAATCAATCCAAAAAATAAATTTATTACCATCTGCTATATCCCAAGTAATTTTATCTAAGATTAGTTTCCTACTATCTAAGGTGAAGTTCCAAACCCTATATCCCTTAGGAGGGTTCAATGTTCTAAATATATTACTTGGGTCTGAACCATACAAATATTTCTTCCACAAAATCTTAAACCATTTCCTACCAGGATCTTTATACATTTTCCATACTAATTTTGCCCCTAAAGCCTTACTCTGCCAGCTCAGATTTTTCAACCCCATTCCTCCTTCATCTATTGGTTTACATATTCTCTCCCAGCTCATTAATACCAATTTCCTTTCCTCTAATGTTCCTTGCCAATAAAACATCCTCATTTTTTATCCATCTTTGCTTTATCTCCTTGAGACAATGTCACACAGGATATTTGATATGTGGGAATGGCAGGGAGGACTGATTTTAGCATTGTAGCTCTGCCAGCATTTGATAACCATTTCCCTTTCCAGGAATCCCTTTTGCTCTATTTTTGACATAATTGGAACCCAAAGCTTATTATTCCTACTCCCTTTATCCAATGGTAGCCCCAGATAATTGCAAGGAAATTCCCCCTTCTTAAAACCTAAAATATGACCTATATCTTCCTCAGTCCTACCATTGGTGTTCATGAAATATATTTATGATTTATTCACATTGACCATTTGAACCTGAAGCCTTAGGGTATTTATTTAATATTGCCCTAAATTCTTTTTCTTTAGAGTTATTCCCTACTCCAAAGAGCATCATATCATCTGCAAACTGTTGATGGGTTATGTTTGTAACCCCCTCGGTTACATTAATCCCTTTAATCTTACCTAGAAGATGTGCATTACTTATTGCCCTGCCAAATGCTTCTGCCAAGATGATAAACATAAAGGGGAATAAGGGATCCCCTTGTCCCAATCCCCTCGAGGTGTCAAAGTACCCCTATGGAGATCCATTGATTAGTATGAAAAATTTTGGACTATAAATCCAGTTGAAGATTAAATTTATATATTGTCTAGCAAAGCCAAAGGCTTCCATGCATTTACATAAAAATATCCAATCCACTTTGTTGTAGGCTTTTTTGATGTCTAATTTAACCAACATATTGGGTTCTAGATTTCATTGGATACAATGAATTACTTCTTGTGTAATAATCACTCCCTCTAAGATGGATTTGCTAGGGACAAAACCTGTTTATTCTTCTGATATAATAGAGGGAAACACTCTTTTTATTCTGTTTGCCAATGCTTTTGATAAAACTTTGCAAATAGTATTGTATGTGGGAAAATCAAGGCGATGAAACTTAAAATGTGAAAAATGAAGCTCAAAGAGGCCTGTCCACACACCCATAGGACTTCTTGGTGCAAGTTATGGAGTCATGAATGATGACTCAACTTCCCAAGGTTGGTTCCATGGTTCTCTATCTCACAAGGTCCCTCAAGCCAATGCCTTTGCTCTCAGATCACTGAGCAAAGTGGCTTAGGGATGACAAATGAAAGAACGAGGGATGCTTATGATTGATTTAGTTATGAAAATGCATCCTATCTATGCATGATTCTACAAATGCAATAAACTAGATTTATAAGATGACAAGATTAGTAGCAATACTATCCTAACATGATATACTAGTTTATGAGTTAAGCTAATGATAAAGGAAATAGTCTAAAATGCTTATTAGATTAATTCCTATTACAAAGAGAAGCTAGATGTGTTAATAAAATCGAGCATAAATGAGATACTAAAAGCTTGCATGGATCCTTAAAATGGAGGAAAGAGAGCTCTATTTATAGTGAAAATAGGGCAATGGATGGTCAGGATTGAAAGAGTTAATCAAGGGTCAAGTTTGAAAGTTGTCAATCCATGTTTTCAATTTTCACCAATGAAATGGTGACAATTGTCAACATAAGGAGGTAAGGGTTAAGGTTAGGTTAGGGTTATCCATTGGATAAAGCTTTTATCCAAGGGGTAAACTCTTGTGCAAAGGTTAAAGGAATAACCATGGTCAAAGCAATAAATGCTTGATGAGACCCTTGGGTTAGATGGAGGTTAAGTTAGTCAAAAAGTCCCTAACCATGCCACTAAGGGTTAGTTAACCATTAATGGTTTGAAGACTTTGGGGACAAATTTGTAAGTGTCCTTCCAAATTTGGGGGTATTCAACAATTTAGCTTGTTGAATGGATAAAGGCTTTAATGCCTTTTGAAGACTTTACTCCAAATTTGAGAAGTGACCTCCTCAAATTTAGGGAAAGGGGATAATGGATGAGGTTAGGCTAATTAATTAGGATTAGATGGATTCTAGAAGAAATTAGGAATAGGGTTTAGGATGCAAGTGGGAGATGTAGGAAAATGCAAGTGGGTGAGGGAAAATAGAATTAATTAAAATAAATTACTTTATTTCAATTTGGTTGCAATTTTGGAAATTGAATAAATTAGATTTATTCAATTTGGGGTAAACTATTAATTAAATGTAAATTTAATTAAAAGGCAAGAAGAAGGGTTTTAATTAAATAAAATGATTTATTTAATTAAATGACATAAAGGGCTTAAGTGAATTTAACTAAATAAATTGAATAATTTACTTAATTAAACAGAGGAATGTAGGTGATTTAGTTAAATTAGATTTAACTAAAATAGAGGAATGAACATAAAATATTCATTTAGGAATATGGTCATTTTTACACGTCTACATTTTGCCCCTCTTTGAAGTGATGTGTGTGCACATGTTGATTCAAAGAAAATGACGTGTTGTCATGATTTAGTTATGATCAAATTTTATGTCATTTTGAGATTTTCATGTCATGCCCCAAATTTGATAAACGATGTTGATAATGCGTCCTCGGGAGATGAATAAATTTTTTTGAAAATTTTGATTTGATTTAGATAATTTAGATAAATTTCATTGCATTGTAAAATTTTGTCTATGTTGAATGTGGTAATTTGATTCATCTCCCGATATTGCCATTTGGTAGGGTTGTAGGAGACACTGCGAGCAATTTTACGCGTCCCTCCATGTAACCCTAATTTTGATTTACCCTATAAAAGGGAAAAAGTGATTTGTTTTGTCTCATTTGTGCTTGTTGACCTTGGAGAAAGTGATTTTTGGAGAGAAGTCAACATGCCGGTTCCTTATGCTACGCATCGATTTGAGCGCGTTCGGAGATATTGGAGGCCTGTCGCGTATGGACCACCAATAAGTCAACCTTTTTGACCCCTTTTGGATATTTTATTTTATCGTTTTTGATCATTTTTTCAATTTTGTCACGCAGATTTGGCGGTTTAGCGCATCAGGGGCAATTAATAGTGCATATAATAGGTTCCGTAGCGCGTAGGGTTTAATGAATAGGGTAGCATCCGAAAAGTGTAGGGTAGCGCATCAACAGGTTAGGGTAGCGCGTAGGGTTAGGTTAGCGCACTGGGAACACAAGGTAGCGCAACGGGTAAAATAGGTAGCGCATAGGAGATAGCTAGCGCAGAGGGTTTCCAGGAGGTCGCATGGGTAGGGCTAGATAGCGCGTAGGTATGAGCTAGCACATAGGGATAGATATGTAGCGCAAAAGAAAAATAGAATAGCGCATAGGGTAGTTTAGCGCTTAGGGTTAGATTAGGTGGCGCTTTGGAAGAAAAGGGTAGCACATAGGTTTTTGCTAGCGCATAGGGTAGATTTAGTAGAGCTTAGCGAGGAGAGGGTAGCGCGTGATAAGTAGTTTAGCGTGTAGACAAGATTGGTTAGCACATAGGGAAAAATTTTGGTATAGTGTGATTTTGTGAATGAAGAAAATTGGTAGGTTGATGCCAGTTCTGCCAGGATAGGTGCAAATTGTCGGTCTGCGGATGAGATGTCCAATATGAGTTTTGATATAACTTGATTTGATTTGCGATATTTCAAGTTGATATAGATTTGATGTGGATTTGATATGTTGTGTTTTTTTATATGAATGTGCTTGATATGAATTGTGGAGCTTGAGTTGTTTTACAAGCTGCATTGATTGTGGAACTTGAGTTGTTTTACAAGTTGATATGGATGTGAAACTTGAGTTGTGTTACAAGTTTATGAAACTTGAGGTGTGTTACAAGTTGATATGATTGATATGATGTGGAACTTGATTTAGATTGTCAAATTTATCAAGTTTTTGATATGAATTTGATTTTGGTATCTATGTTTGGATGAGGAGACTGATATTGGACTTGTTTCGCTTTTTGACAGGAGTGTCTTGGAGTGGTTCAGTCACGTGAGCAATTTTCGAGACCGTGGTCATTGATACCATGATTGACACATGCAGATAGAGACATTATTGAGAGGTGTGGCCTGACCTCTTTGTTAGATATGCCTCGGTTTATCATGAACCAGGGTTTATTGACAACATTAGTGGAGAGGTGGCATAGTGATACGAACACCTTCCATTTGGTGACAAACAAGATTATAGTGACGCCTGAGGATTGTTACTGGATTCTACGGATTCCTGTGGTAGGTGCATTGCTACCCTACAAGCAGACTGAGGAGGGTGGGATTGAGGCACTTTGCCAGATCTTGTAGGATGATACTGTTTGTGGGTATGAGATCCCCTGGTAGGAGTTTTTGGATTTAGATTACGCGCCTCTACCATTAGTGCTGGCAAGTTTCATAGGTGGTTTCTTATGTCCCGACTGTAGGTCGAAGGGACTAGCAGTGGGGTGGGGGTTGGTTCTGGAGGATATGGTGATGCAGGGTCGCTGATTTGCATGGGGGTCGGCTATGCTGGCCCACTTATATAGGGATTTACATAAGGTGGTATACCTAGGTTATGACAGTTTATCAGCTAGAGTGACACTGCTACAGGTATGGGCATGGGAGCATATTCCCACAGTCAGGCCACTGGTGGATAGAGATAGGCCTGTTAGGTGTGCGTATGCCTACGGATACAAAGGGATAGTTGTCCAGCGTAAGTTGGGCAAACTAGAGCACTGGAGGAGAGCACTGGATGATATTGATACGATCATCTAGTGACCATATACAAGTTGTGAGGTATGGGCCGAGGATGGGATGAAGATGCCCCACGTTTACATGACCAAATATTTGATAGGGCAGACACCCTTTGTTATTGAGAGGTTTCTGCATAGCCGGGTGCTGTGGCAGTATGGTCAACAACAGGGGATTCCACAGGGAGCATGCCTATATGCTCGGTGGAGACATGACATTTTGGATTGGGGACCTACGATTGATAGTGTGGCAGCTGTGGAGGAGTTATTTCATTTAGCCAACTAGATTTGGGATTATGCCCCTGAGATAGTGGATGTAGGGATGACATACGAGTTCGCAAGACTGTTCGCAGCTCGTGCAGTGGCTAGGATATCGGATCCAGCTAAGATGATTTTGACTTTTGATGATGATGAGGAGGTAGATGAGGGAGGTGGTGATGGAGGAGGAGGTGATGGCGGAGATGGTGGAGGAGGTGGCTGAGGTTGGCGAGGAGATAGAGGGAGATTTGATTAGGGGAGGAGAGGAGATAGGGGTGGAGATGATGGTGATAGAGGGATACGGGCGGAGAGAGCTGTGTGGCGGGCTGTGATGGATAGAGGGAGAGGAGGTTTGGCTATCAGAGCTGGGGGTGAGGAGAGGGTGGCAGAGGTCATAGCGGCAGTGGGAGGGTATGATGATGTCAGACGACTGACCCAGAGGAGGAGGTCAAATGTGCTACCTCCACCAACACCAAGGACAGGTAGAGGGACAGGGGGTACCCCTTCACAGGTACCCCTGCAGATGCAGATTCTGATGCATGTGGAGGATGCACAGATTAGATCGCTGCAGTTGTCAGTGCAACACTTGCAGACATAGTTGCTGACGCATCAGCGTCAGATTACTCAACTAACCACAGAGCGTGATACTGAGATAGAGCGACGGGGTCGAGCAGAGGAGCTCACAGTGAGTTTGCAGAGAGCTGTAGCAGGTGATCCGATGAGAGACACCTTGAGAGAGCTGGCTTTGAGAGCCAAGGAGGTGGAGTACTATAGGAGACATTATGAGGATGCGGTACTAAGGGAGCACCGAGTGCAGAGTTTTACATAGTCGAGATCTAGTCAATCCCGAGAGACTGGGTTGAGAACGGAGAGCAGAGGCATGACAGGGCCTCCTAGACAGGATCCACTTGGAGATCCAGGTGCTAGGACATCTGCAGCGAGACCGCCGCCTTCAGGAGATAGTCATACCCGAGAGACGTTATCTCCATTGTATTTTGATCATTTTGTTGTATTGGCACAGACATGACATATTTTGTATATTGATCATTTTTTGAGAGATATATATAACACCATTTTCTTTGATCCTTATGTGATGTGTTATACATTATGTTTTCTATATGCTTTTGATTATTCTATGATGATGCAATACTTAGATAGATGCATGTGATGTGATATGTGAGGAATATGACGTGATAATACAGGATGTCGTGAGATATATCTTGAAAATGAGATGTATGATATGATATGTTGTGAGATCTATCTTGAAAATGAGATGTATGATAATGATATGCTGTGAGATGTATCTTGAAAATGAGATGTATGATAATGATATGTTGTGAGATGTATCTTGAAAATGAGATGTATGATATGATATGCTATGAGATGTATCTTGAAAATGAGATGTATGATATGATATGCTGTGAGATGTATCTTGAAAATGAGATGTACGATATGATATGCAACTAATTGTAAAATGATATGCCACTACTTGTAAAATGATATGCCACTACTTGTAAAATGATATGTAACTACTTGTAAAATGATATGCAACTACTTGATTTTTAGCATCCTTATTTTGTACTTGTTATCCCTGTATAGCCCCATGTTGTTTGCTTTCTTTATATGTATCATCATTGAGCATTGATTAATTTTGGGATATGTTGAAAATTTATACAAGCATAATGGTATATTTGCACCATAATGACCTGAGAAAAATTTACATGATTTTTGATTTTGCAAGATAGCACAAGCGTCAAGATATAATTGAACCAGGACGACCTGAGTGCGGATTGTGTAGAAATAGACAATATTAAATCATGTGTATGCGTAAAGTGGAATCATGTCTTCAGTGATATGTTGTGAATCACGTCTTGAGACAAGTATTTACACAGTACAGATGATCGCCTCACAGACAGAAAACTAATAAAATATTGGAGTCCCCATGACATTCTCTAGCTTTGAAGCATTGTTGAGAAAATTTAGAGGATCCAACAATTCAAAAAGTTCAAGTGCAAAAATAGTCAAAACTTTATGCAAGATGCAAAATTTGATACTTCAGAAAATCATCCATCCTATTTTGTGAATCTTGTTTAAGCGATCAATGTTTTGCTTTGCGATTGTGCGAGTGTGGTTTGCTGGATATGATGTTCTAAGTTTGCGACAAGTTTTGACGGCTTGAATGTGCTGCAAGTTTATACTACCCCTAGTCAAGTGTGCTTCTAAATGTGGATTGTACAGTGATTACCAAGCGATGGTGAGATGCGGTGAAAAGATATGTGGATAAACCAGGATAGTGACCACGCTAAGTATGTCCTGGATGGATATTGTGATAAAAATGTCGAGCGATGGTCGATAGTGCTTTACTGTGGATATAATGGTATGGATATAGATAGAGGAGCTGTCCTCTCACAATAGTGCCTGTTGCTAGGTTTTCACCATTTGCTTTTATTGTACCTTTTTATTTACCTTTTTCTTGATTTTTTGATATTTTTGATTTTTTGACTTTTCCGTGCATTAGATTACTCAAGTGTAGTATTTCTTCAGATGGATGCTGTTAGTTGGTTTGTCGAGCACATCTCCTTCTGAAGTTGTTAGCTAATAAGCACCTGATCCATAAGCTGATATAATGACATAGGGACCTAACCAATTAGGTTCAAATTTCCCTTTCTTTTCCCAATCCTGCTTTTCCTAGGATTTTCCTTGAGTACTAGGTCACCAATTTTAAAAATTCTGGGAATGACCTTGTGGTTGTAGCTCCTACACATACATTGTTGATATGCTTTGAGATGAGTGTAGGCACGCTGACATCTTTCATCTAGAAGCTCAAGCTCTTGCAGTCAGTTAACTCGATACTCTTCATCTGGAATTAGGCCTTTTAAAGAGACTCTAAGAGATGGAATTTCTACCTCTAAGGGTAAATTTGCTTCAGATCCATATACCAATGAATATGGTGTAGCTCCTGTAGGTTTGCGGATGCTAGTTCTGTATGCCCAAAGTGCTGGATTGAGTTGTACATGCCAATCTTTGCTTGCATTATTCATTATTTTCTTTAGGATTTTTAATATTGTCTTGTTGGATGCTTCTGCTTGACCATTTCCTTGTGGGTAGTAAGGTGTAGAAAAATGGTGTTGGATTTTGAATTTTTCACATAGTTCTCGCACATCTTGGTTTTTGAAAGGTCATCCATTATCTGTGATGATGGAACTGGAAATGCCATATTTGCAGATCAGATAATTAAGGATAAAAGAGGCAATTTGTTTCCCAGTCACTGTGGTCATGGGGACTGCTTCAATCCATTTGGTAAAGTATTCCGTTGTAGTTATAATGAACTTGTGTCCATTTGAAGATGAAGGATGAATTTTGCCAACCAAGTCTAGTCCCAACTGGCAAAAGGGCCAGGATGTTGTGAATGGTTGTAGTTTCTGTGCTGGTGCATGTATAAGATTGCCATGGATTTGGCATTTAGGACACTTCTTTGCAAAGTGGTAAGAATCTTTTTCCATTGTCGGCCAGTAATATCCCATTCTTAGAAGCTTTTTAGCAAGAGTAGTACCACTTAAATGTGTGCCATAGATACCTTCATGAATCTTGTGTAAAGAAGAGTCAGATTCATTACGATCAAGGCAACGAAGAAGAGTACCATCTAGACCTCGATGGTACAAAGTATCAGCGGTAAGAGTATAACGGGCGACTTGCAGGATAAAGTTACATTTTTGGTTTCAGGATAGGTCAATGGGTAAGATATTGTTCTTAAGATAGTCGTATATCGGTCCATATAACAGAGAGTCAGAACTGGTCAAGGCATAGATAACATGGGATTTAGAATGGTCATAGGCCGGGGAGAACAATTGCTCTACTAGAAACTCATAATGATTCTGTTGCTCTGGAATTTGCAGTAGTGAAGTGATAGTAGCCATTGCATTAGCTGCTCTATTATCCAACCTTGGTATTTGTTCGAAGGTGATGTGTACAAAATATTGTTTAAAATCATCCACCATTCGCTTGTATGGTAGCATCTTGTCATCCTTTGTCTGATAGTCATTGTTGATTTGATTAATGACTAGTTGTGAGTCTCCGTAGACTTTTAATTTTGTGATCCTCCATTCCATGGCCATTTTGATGCCTATAACCAATGCCTCATATTCAACAATGTTATTTGTGCATGGAAACATAAGCCTATATGATCTTGGTATAGCGTGTCCTTCAGGAGTAATGAACAAAATGCTAGCACCTGAGCCATGTTGTGTGTAGGATCCATCAAAATATAAGGTCCATTATTTGGGGGAGATAGCAAGAACGTAATTCAATCTCCATAGTTTGTTTTCCCGGTAGTGGTGCTTCTGCCAGTTGATTTGCAATTGCTTGTCCTTTGATAGCTCTTCGCTCTGTGCAGTGGATATCAAATTCATTGAGGAGCATGACCCACTTAGCCAATCTACCTGTAAGAGCTGTTTTACTGAGTAAATATTTGAGAGGATCAATTTTTGCAACTAGCTTAATTATGTGAGCTAGCATGTAGTGCCATAATTTTTGAGAGGCAAATACCAGTGTTAGACAAGCTTTCTCAATGAATGCATAGTTGAGTTCATATCCGTTCAATGTCCTGCTGATATAATAGATAGCTCACTCTTTGCCCTGTTGATCTTCTTGTGCTAACAATTCCCCCAGTGAAATGTCTATTGTTGAAATGTAGAGGATGAGTGGCTTCCCTGCTATTGGTGGTACTAGAACTGGTGGGTTCATTAGATACTGCTTGATTTGATAGAAGGATTCTGCACATTTGGCTTCCCATCTGAACGTTACATTTTTATGTAGCAAATGATTGAATGGGAGACTTTTATTTGCTAGTTGAGCGATGAATCGCTTGATTGATTAGAGTCATCCTTGTAGAGATCTAAGCTAGCTGATGATCTTTGGTGGTGGCATCTCCATAATGGCTTGTACCTTTGCTGGATCCACTTCAATACCTTTAGCTGAAACTATGTAGCCTAGTAATTTGCTTGATGTAACCCTGAAGACACACTTCTTAGGGTTGAGCCTGACTTGGAATTTTTCCAATCTATCAAAAATCTTTTCCAAGATGCTTAGATGTTCTGCTCTGGTGAAGGATTTAGCCAGTAAATCATCTACATAGTCTTCCATGAAGGTATGCATCATGTCATGAAAGATTGTTGTCATTGCTCGTTGATAAGTTGCTCCTGCATTCTTTAAGCCAAAAGGCGTGACATTCCAACAGTACGTTCCCCATGGACAGGTAAACGTTGTTCTATCTTGATCTTCTGTGGCTATCTTTATTTGATTATAGCCTGAAAAACCATCCATTACGTGATAGCATTGCATGGCCTGCTGTTAGGTTTACAATTATGTCGATATTGGGCAAAGGAAAGTCATCCTTTGGACAGGCTTTGTTGACATCTCTAAAATCAGTGTAGATTCTGATACTGCCATTTGGTTTTGATACTAGTACAATGTTGGAAATCCATTCAGCATAGTCGATAGGTCGAATAAATCCGACGTCTAATAGTTTCTCCAGCTCAGCTTTAACCATGAGTGCTACATGTTGATTCATCTTTCTTAGTTTTTGCTTGATTGGCTTTGCTCCTGGAGCAATGGACAAGTGATGCATGATTAATTATGGATCAATCCCTGACATATCTGCATATGACCAAGCGAAGTTGATTTGCTTTTCTTTAAAACATTTGATAAATTCTGATCTTTCTGCTTCCGTCAAAGATTCTGCAAGGTGCATAGTTTTGGCTGCTTCTGTAGTACCAATGTTGATTGATTGAGTCAATATGGGTGATCGCTCATGATAATGCTCAGGAAGAGTGTCAAGTCTCCCATCCTTAGGTGCCTTAAAAAGGTTTCACCCTCAGATGCGTCCTTAATTTTTACTTTTGTGTGATCTATTGCTGCCATTGACTGGTTTTCAACAGTAGATCTTTTAAGTTGCTCATTTATGTGACTGAGAGACTTGGCACTCCCCTGGTTGCAGACATCATTACTTTGTTCACTGGTAGAGTCTATTTTTGGGTTAACGGTACATAAGTAATGGATAATGGATTCGTCATTTGGGAAAACTGGTATATCATGAGTTTCAGGCTCGTCCCAGTCTATGAGGTCAGGAAAGACAAGTGGTAAGGAATCGTTAGGTGGATCAAGTTCGACTGCTGTGAGTATCAGGATGGAAGTATCATCATGGTTGGCCTGGGTGTTAAAGAAGTTAAGGATCTTGTCAAGGTCTTCAATGGTATCATCTTCTGTATAGACTTGCTCATAATGTCGCTGCTCGTTTTCCTTGGTGTCATAGATATTTTGTGGACCAAATTCAAGTGGTCTAGATTCTGTGCTGCATTCTTCTTGAAAGATGGGTGTATTACCGTCATTTGCATAAATATCTTCAGTAGCATTAGAACAGCTGCCCCATTCATATTCATTAGAATCAGTCTCAGAGGTATTATCCCAGATTCTAGCAGTGCTGTGAACTGGTATGTTGTAGGGTGAGATTAGGTCTTTGATAATTGAGACAAGTTTGATAGTTTTCTCTGGTTCTGTGTCAGATCTTGCTTCCACTCTTTGCATTTGTTCATTTACTGTCTCTCCTTAGGGAGGAATGATGTAATCTGGAGGTGATTCTTCTTTGTTGGATATTGGTTCTTGAATATGATGTGCTTCTGCAGTAGATGCTTCCTTCTTTTGATTGATAGGCTACTTTTGACATTGCTTTCATTCTTGATGTTCACGTTATTTACGTATTGTCTCAGCTGACTCAAACAGTGCCTCTTGCCAGGAATCTTCTTTGTATTTCTTCTTTTCTTTCCATTGAGGTTTTTGATATTTGCGTGGTGCCCTCTTTGGTAGTAGAGTGAGTTCAAATCCTAATCCCTTTTTGTCTTTACTGAATTGTGAAGGAGGATCTAATGGTTCTATGACGCCTTCCTAACACTTACCAATAGGTCCTTTGCCATTGTATCCCATTTGCTGCATGATTAAGTAGCCTTTTCCATACAATTGTGTTGGTATAGCTACTTCCACGGTAGCTGCTCTGTCTTCTTCCTCATCTTTGTATAGCCAACTAAGGATGTCCTTTTCCTCAGATTCATGTGCTAGAGTGCCGAGTTGAATGAATGTGCCATCAAACTTGGTGATGGGCTGAGTTGCTTGATGTGTTGATGCTGTAGGTAATCCATGATATCTAGGTGATGTTGGTAAGTTGGCCAAACACATGGGCTCCAAAGAGTACTCTCCCATGCCTTGTTCTTTGATCTTCATTTTCTGCTTGAAATCTCTAGGTAATGATTTAGACTTTTCTTGTTGAAGATCTTGTGCTGAGGAATTTTGTTTCTCTCTATTATGTGGAGCCATGCTGTCTTGGGCTGCCCCCATAGCATTACAATGCTGAAAGTGATTATGATCAGCTGATATAGAAACCTCCTGCCCATTGTAGGGGAATTTGACACACTGGTGATATGTGGAGGGTACTGCTAGCATTTCATGTATCTAGGGTCGACCCAATAAGATATTGTATGTCAGGTCTATGTCTAAGACCTGGCACATGGTATCCTTTTGTATCAGTCCTACCTGAATTGGCAACACCACTGTTCCTTTAGATGATCTTTCTTCATCATCATATGCCTTTATAGTGATCTTTTTGCATGGATCAATAGACTCCTCAGAGAAGCCTAATGCACAGATAAGTTTTAAGGTACAAATATTAAGTCTAGCTCCTCCATCTATTAATATTCATTTAACTCGGTGTTTATAGACCATGACTTCAATATGGAGTGGAGTATTGTGTGGATGGTTCAATGAGATATTATCATGCTCAGAAAAAGTGAGGTTATGAGGTCCTATCATATGAGCCACCATGGCTTGGAATTCGTTAGCATCCATTGCGGTACATTTGTTTCTAATAATGCTTGTTCCAATATGTCTGTGTTTTGGCGAAAGTTTTAACAATTCCAGTATAGATATTTGAGTAGGAGTTTTGCGCAGTTGACTGACTAGATCATATTGAATTTTGGGTACGGTGTTTGTTGTTGACATATGTCCCTTCAAGACATATTTTTGAGCTCTGTTTGTTATGGTGACATATTATGTTCATCCCTGTCCTTGATTGTGATAACATTGACTTGATTGTCTTTAGCTAATATATGATTGATGGTGTTGTTGTATATGTGATTGATACAAGCTCCACGTGTATCATTTGAGGTTGAAGCTCCATCTTTGTTGTAGCTTGGAAGAGGATTTTTGAAAGCTCTGTGGTCACTATTTGTTTTGAGACCATCGATCGTTAAATCACCTCTATCGATCATGTTCTGAACAATGTTTTTCAGCCTCATGCAATCATTTGTTTGATGACCTTTGTTGCGATGAAAATCACAAAAGTGTGAGTCATTCCACTAGGGTGGTTTGATTTGTGGTTCAAAGTTGCTGATTGCGGGTAAAGAGATAATTTTGTTTGCCAGGAGTTCTCTGAATGCTGACTCCAGTGATTTCTCTAGTGGTGTATAAATGCGTTTCGGAAAGTTGTTTGTGTCACCTCGTGAGTTTGGATTAGTTCCTCTATTGGTGTTATTGTTTTGGGTATTGTTGGTGTTGTTTGTGTTGAGTTGATTTTGATTGGTATTTGGTGCATAAGTGTCAGTGCCTGGGTTAACACCTTTGGGATTCTTTGTAGCTTGAGGATTACCTGATAAAGAGAGCACGAGTTGCTTTGATTTTGGATCATTTGATTCATTTCCTCCTTCATTTCCATTGTTTTTGTTTCTGGTCCAGAATCTAGATTTGTCCAAGTTGTTGTTGTTTTGGTTGTTGTAATTGGATGAGCTTGTTCCTTCTTTGAAAAATTTCAATGTTCCCTTTTTGACACACGCTTCTTCTACTTGGATGCCATTCTCAATCAATTTAGCAAAAGATGGTATGCATTGGAGTTTGAGTCTATAACTCATCTCACTATTCAAGTTGTCGATGAAATTTTTCATCTTTTCCTTTTCGGGTACATCACGAGGATATCTCGAAACCATACGCCGCCAACGTTGAAGGAATACCATGAACGTTTCATTGTTTTTCTATTTGGTGCTATAGACATCTAACATATTGATAGCATGCTGAATGTTATAGGAATATTGAGTTATGAATTTGTTGACTAGTTCATCGAATGATCTGACGGGAGGCGTGATTTTGGATAACCATTCCATTGTTTGTCCTCTCAAGCTTCTTAGGAATAACCTCATCAAATAGGTATCATCGTGAGAAAATTCAAGACTCATTGTACAAAATTCTCGAACATGATCACGGGGATCAATTTTCTCATCATATTTGTCAAATTTGGGAACGTCTGAGTTTGGAGGAAAAGGTGCCATGTTCAATCTTCTGTCAAACGGATAAGGACAAATTTCAGTTAATGAATACCGTACTATTGTCCCTTGTTGCATGTCTTGCATTTGTCTTTGTAACATTTGGATTTGTTGAGTGAGAGCAATCAAAGGTGCATTGTGTTGCTGAGGGAAGAGTTCTTCCCTTGTATTAGTTCTAGGCTGAAATGGTGTGTGGAATGGTATGTTTTGCTCCGGGATGTTTTTCTTAGGGATATCTTGCCCAGGGTCACGTGTTTCTTCCTCTCTTTGTCATTCTTGATATTCATAATGTCGAGATCTTTTTCTAAAAATGTCTATGTCCAAATCTTCAGGAATTTTAACTCCTTGCTTGTGAGCATGAGTGGGTATTTTCCTTGTCATTTTCCATGAGCCTTTCCAAAAACTTTTGAAATGAAGCGCTTTCTTGGCACTCTTGAAGAAGTTCTTCACTAATTTCAGTGTCCTCTAGATGCGGACCCGTGAAAGGATCTGATAATCTTCGATTCATGTTGGATTCTAGTTGCATTTCACTTTGTTTGTTTCGTTGAGAGCGAGTAACAATGGGCATCTTGTAGAAGCTTTCTGTGATAAAAGGAATGAACTCTTCTTCAATGTTTTGCTCAGGGGTTGGTGGTTCAAATCGGGGTATGTTATAAGTGATTCACTCTTCGGGAAAGAAAGCTGGATTGATCTTCCCTCCTTGATTTATGCGTTGACTAAATGCTGATTTTTGACAGAATGCCCTACTCCTCAAGGGTTCCTTGTCAAATTTGTTTGTTTTGTTTTGAAGATACAATCGTATATGATGAAGGAATGTTTGATGAGGTTTGAAGATTTGACGATTGATGTATACGAATTTATTTCTTTTGGCAAGTTTCGAAGAACTTGGTTGCTGTTTCTTCAACTTAGTGTTATGATAAATATTCCTTCTTCTCAGAATATGAGGATTAGTCATGCACAAGTGATCAATGGTTTCCTTTGATTTGTTTTGGATTTAGTTTATCTTGTTTTGGAAACTCAAGTTCTACTTTATCAAAGTGAAGGTTTAGATGCCCCCTCACGACAAAGTGCATCAAATGATATGGAATACGAGATTTCCTGATATGGAAACTCGATTTGACAACTTAGAGTTTTAAACAAGTGTGTTTTGGGATCCGTTTGATGGAAGGACCTGTTTGATACTTGTGATGATGTTTTCTGATTTTGATAGGAGAGATATGTTTATCTTGTGACTAGTTTTAGATTTCAGGCATCTTTGCTCGATGGAAACTTGCTTTTAGAAATAACTTTTGATACTCTATTTTTGGTTTTTTGATTGATGAAGTTCAGGCTGATGAAGGGAAGCTTCCAAAATTGTTCTCAAAATTTTCAAAATTGACCACTGTTTTGCCCCTTGTTTTTCTGGTTTTGACTACGTGCTGAAACAGAGACACAATGCGCTATGAAAACTTCTCTATGCACTAGAGAAAAGACTCTACGCGCTACACTGCCCCCTGCTACGTGCTAACTGGTTAATATTGTTTAATTTTGCCTCAGCCTTGGTTCTAAAGGTTATGCGCTAATATGGGCCTTCTATGCGCTAATAGTTAAACCCTATGCTCTAAAGTTTGACTTCCACACGCTAAGCTGATGCTTCAATGTGCTAAACTATTTTTAAAACACGCTAACTGCCACTGCTTGCTTTTAGATTCTGGTGAAGCGCTACTGTTAAGACTTGACGCGCTAAAGAGAAGGTTTTATGCACTAAAAGATGGTTCCTATGCGCTAAGAAGTTGTTCATACGTGCTAAACTGCCTTAAAAATATTGACTTGGTTGTTTTTCAGCAATTTTGGAATTTTTGCCTTGAGTTTCTAGTGTTGATAGATGATTTTCTGAAATAACAAATTTGCCTTGAGTTTCTAGTGTTGATAGATGATTTTCTGAAATAACAAATGAAAGCACGACACCAAAGAGACAACCATCTTGCTTAATCTAAACAATAAGTGTATGTTCTGCAAGGATGTGTTCAAATCCCCAATGTTTCAATAGGTTTAGATACAACATGCATTTGAATCAGACTCTTTATTCAAGGGTCATAAGCAATATCATAGCCCACTAGTCTCGATACTCCGTTAGCTCAAACAGCCGTGTCACCCCCTATGGGGTGCCTGTTTTTTTGCCTTTTGCAAGAAATTAACCCAAAGTGAATTGCTTCACAATTGAGTAGCTATCTTGGGAGATATATGGTGAGCGATCTTGGGGGTGGATTCTTCCCCACCCTTGTACTATGATATTGCAAATGTCTGGTTACTGACTCAGCTCAAAGTTTCTATGCTAAGGTTCATAATCAAGCTTCTTGTTCGGCCGTCAGTGATAAACTCCCTTAGGAGGCTTCCCAACCTTTAGAACAAAGGCTTTATGTATCTCAAGGATACTGGGGGAAGACTAATCGCTGCGTGCAACCATTGAAAAAGACTTTCGTCACTTTCCACTTTTGATTATAGT
The DNA here is from genome assembly GCF_030272615.1 of Cryptomeria japonica. Classification (NCBI taxonomy): domain Eukaryota; kingdom Viridiplantae; phylum Streptophyta; class Pinopsida; order Cupressales; family Cupressaceae; genus Cryptomeria; species Cryptomeria japonica. Next base: position 143,514,715 of record NC_081413.1, on the reverse strand, counting down.
GGGTTGGAACACTTGGCTTCAAAGCTGTTTCCCACTTAGGTCATTCCCTTCACACCGACCAAAAATGTCTTTAAGAGTTTTTCAACCCCTCGAGAAGGCAAGCCTGCTAAAGGATTTATTGCTTGAATTAAAGAAAACTTTAAGAGTGGTTTGGCTTTTTGATCACCCAATTAAGGGGAGAGCATATACCTTCCACTTTCGAGACAAAGCACACAAGTTCCTTTTAACCCTTCAAAGCAATGATTTGTTAATCCTATATGGAGATGTTGCTCTACGAAAACATGGTGTTCTTTTTAACTTTTCAAGGCAATGATTTTCTAATCTGAAAAGAAGAACTTGGTCAACAAAATGAACATGATGCTTCGTCAATAAAAGAAATCAATCGAAAGGGGAATATCTTCCCTCTTTAATTGCAAAACAAAAGGCTTTTAGGACTTTGTGTGGTTCTTTACTTTGCTAAAACTTACAATGGATCCTTTTATACACCAAAGGATGGTGAAGTTCCTTTTAATCCATTTGTTTGCAAAACTTGAAAAAAAATGATTTGTTCTTTTTAAAACCCAATTTGAATTTTTTCTCTCTTAGAAAAGCAAGGAAAAATTTGTTTTGTGGTTCCTTTTAAAGCCCAAACGAAAGTGAGTTAAATTTTAACAAGAATCAAAAGAAGTTTATATCTTAACTAACTTAACTAAGTTAGTAAAAACTTAAACTATTTAATGATCCTAAAATTAAGCTCCTATCTGCAAGAAATTTGTTAGTACCCTGCAAAATAACAAGTAAAATTGTTAGACAATCTATGGACTTCAACAAGTCTAATTTTTTTTTTTTACATTCGGTTACAATTTTTGGTTTGCCTCTGTCTGTGATGTGCTACAAAACAAACTGTACGCGCTACTGTATAGTTAGGATGCGCTAAATGATCCACCAAATGCGCTACGCTGTTTTCCAGATGCGCTAAACTGTTATTCTTCCACTTTGGGATCTACAGGAAAAGGTTTAATGAGGATGATGTGCTAAAGTATGATCTTCATGTGCTGGGAAATGAGTCCCACGTGCCAAACAGTGAGCCAGATGTGCTAAAAGGTTCACCAGATGTGCTAAGGGATGTTCCCTACGTGCTGATTCTTGTTGTCCGCGTACCTGCACAAGTGTTTATTTTTAAAAACCGATTTGATTAATGGGGTAGTGCCCCATGGTGGGCACCAGAAATGTATGTGGGAAAAGCAGGACGATGAAACTTAAAATGTGAAAAATGAAGCTCAAAGAGGTCTGTCCACACACCCAAAGGACTTCTTGGTGCAGGTTATGGAGTCATGAAGGATGACTCAACTTCCCAAGGTTGGTTCCATGGTTCTCTATCTCACAAGGTCCCTCAAGCCAATGTCTTTGCTCTCAGATCACTGAGAAAAGTGGCTTAGGGATGACAAATGCAAGAATGAGGGATGCTTATGATTGATTTAGTTATGAAAATGCATCCTATCTATGCATGATTCACAAGGTCCCTCAAGCCAATGTCTTTGCTCTCAGATCACTGAGCAAAGTGGCTTAGGGATGACAAATGCAAGAATGAGGGATGCTTATGATTGATTTAGTTATGAAAATGCATCCTATCTATGCATTTATAAGATGACAAGATTAGTAGCAATACTATCCTAACATGATATACTAGTTTATGAGTTAAGCTAATGATAAAGGAAATAGTCTAAAATGCTTATTAGATTAATTCCTATTACAAAGAGAAGCTAGATGTGTTAATAAAATTGAGCATAAATGAGATACTAAAAGCTTGAATGGATCCTTAAAATGGAGGAAAGAGAGCTCTATTTATAGTTAAAATAGGGCAATGGATGGTCAAGATTGAAAGAGTTAATCAAGGGTCAAGTTTGAAAGTTGTCAATCCATGTTTTCAATTTTCACCAATGAAATGGTGACAATTGTCAACATAAGGCTGGTTGAGAGGAGAGGTAAGAAGCATGAAATGCTTGAGAAGACCTCATGGTTACCCTAGGAGGTAAGGGTTAAGGTTAGGTTAGGGTTATCCATTGGATAAAGCTTTTATCCAAGGGGTAAACTCTTGTGCAAAGGTTAAAGGAATAACCATGGTCAAAGTAATAAATGCTTGATGAGACCCTTGGGTTAGATGGAGTTTAAGTTAGTCAAAAAGTCCCTAACCATGCCACTAAGGGTTAGTTAACCATTAATGGTTTGAAGACTTTGGGGACAAATTTGTAAGTGTCCTTCCAAATTTGGGGGTATTCAACAATTTAGCTTGTTGAATGGATAAAGGCTATAATGCCTTTTGAAGACTTTACTCCAAATTTGAGAAGTGACCTCCTCAAATTTACGGAAAGGGGATAATGGATGAGGTTAGGCTAATTAATTAGGATTAGATGGATTCTAGAAGAAATTAGGAATAGGGTTTAGGATGCAAGTGGGAGATGTAGGAAAATGCAAGTGGGTGAGGGAAAATAGAATTAATTAAAATAAATTACTTTATTTCAATTTGATTGCAATTTTGGAAATTGAATAAATTAGATTTATTCAATTTGGGGTAAACTATTAATTAAATGTAAATTTAATTAAAAGGCAAGAAGAAGGGTTTTAATTAAATAAAATGATTTATTTAATTAAATGACATAAAGGGCTTAAGTGAATTTAACTAAATAAATTGAATAATTTACTTAATTAAACAGAGGAATGTAGGTGATCTAGTTAGATTAGATTTAACTAAATAGAGGAATGAACATAAAATATTCATTTAGGAATATGGTCATTTTTATACGTCTACAAGTATTACACAGAGAGATTGGTCTAAAATCATCCATCTCCTCTACTTTTTCTTTTTTAGGGATGAGTGTTATGTCTAAGTTTCTCATGTTTTCTACAACCTCCCACATTTCTAATCCTAGAAAGGACCAACATTGTTGAAAGAAACCTACTGGGAAACCGTCAAGACTAGGTGCCTTCTTAGGGTGTAGTTGATTCATCACCACTTTTATCTCCTCTAAAGATAATTTACTGGTGAGCATCCCGTTTTCTTCTTCTGTGATGACTTTAGGGATATTTGCTAACAAATGTTGTTGTGAATATAGATTTGTGCTATCCCATTTATTTAGAATGTTTTGAAGAAAGAAACTAATTCCTGAGCTACCTCTTTAGGGTCTTTTATTAAATTACCCCTAGATCCTTTTGTTCGATAAATTATGTTAACAATTCTTCTCTGCTTAGTATTATTATGAAAAAATCTTGTATTTTTGTCTCCTTCACTAACCATTTCTCTCGGGACTTCTATTTCCAATAAATCTCCTCTTTAGACAATATATATTCATACTTATGGGGTAATTTTTTTTCTTTTACAAATTTCTCATAATCCATTCCATCTCTTATTAGACTTTCATTCATTTTATCTATTTTTGCTTCTATCAACTCCTTCTCTTTAAAGATGTTTTTAAAATTCTCTTTATTCCACTTAAGTATCTTTTGTTTTGAATTTTTTCAATTTAGATATAAAGCAAAACATTTTGGAGCTAGATACCTGTTCCTCCTTCCACCAATTTTCGACCAAACCTAAGGAATTTTTGTCCTGAAACCACATTCTTTCAAATCTAAAAGGGTAATTCCTGGGTCTCTTATCTTCTTCAACTAATAGAGAAATTGGAAAGTGATATGAGCCTGTTGTGGTTAGGATTGAGGAGCTTGATGAGTTACTAAACTCAATTAGGTCCCCTTTAAAGAAGAATCTATCTAGCTTCTCTGTTGTAAAGTTACTACCTTGTCTCCTATTGTTCCATGTAAAACTTCCATTATCCATTCTAATATTTAGCAAATTATTGTTCCTGACCCAAACTTTGAACTCTTTTTGTACTGTTGATTATAATTGAATGCCCCCATTCTTTTCTGCAAGGTCTAGAATAACATTAAATTCACCTCCTAAAATGAAATTTTTATCTGCATTTTGTACCATAAAAGTTTCTAATTCAGCCCATACTTCTCTTTTACCTATCGTGCTAATAGGTCCATATATATTAATGAGGAAGAAGCAAAGGGAGTTATTCATGCTTCTCACCCAACCCCCTTTCCATTGAGATTTCTTAATCACCTCCTCAAAAAATACATTCCTAGGGTCCCATAAGATGGCTAGACCTCTTGCAGCTCCGACAACTTTAGTGAATAACACTTTCCATACACCTAGTTTTTTGCAATACTAGTTCCAATCTTCTTCCCTAAGCTTAGTTTCTTGTATTATCACTATTTTTGAACCAAAAGTTGTAAGACAATGCTTAAAAAAATACCGTTTGTCAAGGGCATTCAGGCCCCTAACATTCCAAGATGTAACCTTCATTATTCCTTAGGAAGGCCCTTCTCCTTCCCAACTTGTAATAGAGTCATGATTTTGGCTTGGTCTTCTGTTGCCCTTGCAATTTGCCTAAGTTAATTTAAGGATTTCCTCCTTCTCTTCCTAGCAGATTTTCTACAATCTAGAGTTTCCTTACGAGGGCGATTGAAATTTAAACCCAATTTTGTAGATCTTGCCTTGTCCTTCAGCTGCTTCAGAGAAGCATTACAACTTTTTGTCTCCATTTCCCCCCTCTCCTTAGCATCTAACTCTATAATTTCCTTAATCAATCTTTGTTAATCATTGGCTACTTGAATACTGTCTTCTTCTTCTATTTTATACTCTACTTCTAAGAAATGATTAATGCCCAACATATTATAGACTACTTCTAACTCTACAGGAATTTGTTCTTCATCCATATTCTTAATTTCACCCTCCTCTAAAATAATGCCATGCTCAACCTTATCCTGGATATCCTTTATCCCTACCACCTTGTCTCTAGATGGATTTTTTTGAATATTAACTACTTCCTTAGCCTCTATCTGGCTCAATTCTATTTCCCCAATAGGCTGATTCAATGTAGCATTATTAACAGAGGCATTTTCCTTTATCTTTTTGTTTTCTTCAACCACAGGGTTAAGAGTTTCAATTATAAATTGCCCCTTCTCCTGATTGAGAATTATGTTTATCCCTTCTTTTTGTGTGGGGTTTGCGTTGCAATCAATAATATTCATTATCTCATCTACTATTTTGGTTACTATATTATCAAACACATGGCCTTCATAAAATTCTGCCCTACTAAAACAAGCCTCCTATGATGTTATTAATTCCAAAGGCTCTAGATTTTTCGTATCTACATTAATATCCACCAGTATTTTAATCTCTATGGAATTTAAATAGTTTTCATCTACACCAATAAAGGACCTTAGGGCATTCCCTATTTCTTTTAGAGTTTCAAAATGAAGCAATTCCACTGGTAAATATGGAATTTTGATCCATTTGGGAATATTCTTAATTTTGTATGACACCAGATCAAAATTTATTTGCCAATCAATGAAAAGAAAGCTACATCCTTTAAAAATTATTGGTTTCCTAGAAAGTAACTTTATTTTCAGTGCCTCATTCTTAAAAATTATGAAAAGAAAATTATTAGGTAGGATCGAGATACTTACCTGCTTGGGGAATGCCTAATTCTACCATTTCACAATGTTGTGGATTGACTACCCTATACCACTCCATTTTGCAAATAATCCAAACTTTTGACAATGACTCCATCATGCTTCCATAATATTATTATGAATGATGAGCACCTTATAGTCTCAGGTCTCTTTATTTGATATTGCTCAACTTATCTATACAAATAACCACTAATTTTTTGATGCCCATTTAAGGTTGGTTTTGAACCCTTCAAATTCCCCGATTTTAGTTTAGGGTTTATGGATGGCATATTATTTTTTCAATTAATCAGATGAGCATAATTATTAAACCTCCAATGACTTTCCTAATCTTGTCTAATAACATTGAATCTATTGTTGCCAACAAAAGGAGCTCTTTGTTCTATCTTTGTCCTAGGGACAATGTTAACATTTGAACCTGACCAAGGATTGGCCCTATAAATCTTGAATCTAAAATTTGAATTACAAATATTTCGGTATTATCTTTCCAATATTTTGGTTTTTTATTGATTTGACCACCTGCCACTCATTTTTGGGATTTTTCAGGAATTGATTATTGACTTGCTTCTCTCCTCCTACATAAAACCTCATAATATTGATGTCTGGTTTCTACTAGCTATAGTGAATTGACATGCTTATGCATTTGTCAACCCATTTTTTCATTTTCAAAGATCCATTGAGGTTGATATCCGATATTGTTTGTGATTGCCTTTTAATTTTTTAAAGGCTCTTTTGACTTCTCATATTGGGATTTCAAAGCAGAAGTTGGCTTGAATATCCTTTCCGTCTTGCCTTGATGAATTAATGGTATTTTGTTAGTCCTATAGCTTGTCGAGGGGGAGCCACAGTAGTATAGTATTCCCTCGACACTTCATTTTTTATGTGAGGAATCCTTTGCAAAAATTTAATATTACTTTCAAATCTCCATGCCGGATTCGTATGAATCCCATTGTGCAAATAGATTTTGTGCCACATTTTCGCATATTTCAGAGTAGAGCAATTTTCTCTCAATCTCATTTGAGTTAAATAAATAAATAATTAATTAATAAAGGTCTAAATAATAATAATAGTGTATATTTAATTAAAAATAATTTTTTTATTTTATTGCTTTTAGAACTCAAGGAAAAATCCATAAATGAAATAAGTATAAATTATTTTGTAATTTATCAAATAGGGTCACGACATGTACACATATACACATAATTAATATACCAACTTACACATATACACATGGGTCATATCATAGATTATACACATAGTGTTTGTTTCAAGCATACATCACATATACACAAAGGACTAACTCATACATATCACAAGTACATAAGTTGACTAGATCTAGCATATATCACATGCATAATGATAGCTCCAACATACATCACAAATGCATAGTGAATGGCTCAAAAAAACATCAGAAAAATAAATAGTGATTGACTCGTACAAGCATCATAAAGATAATAATAATTGGCTCATATAGACATCACAAAGATAATAGCATTTGGCTCATCGACAATGGCTAACTATAAACTATCCATAGTGCATTCCAAGGAGAAAAGTAATGTCAGTACATTGCACACTACATTATGGGTCCCATTCATTTTCCTGATCTTCTACACCAACGAATAATTGGGAAGAGGATTTGGTGTATCCCATACTACACTATAGGTTCATCCTCAACCCAATAGGGTCAAACTGTATATCATCAAACAATCAGGAAGAGGATTTGGTGCATCTCATGCTATATTGCAGGTCCATCCTTAATCCCAAGGATTTCCACAAGTAGTAAACTAACCTAGCCTAGTGGATTTTGACTTCAATCGCCTATAAGCCACTGGTGACAAGTTTGTTCAAAACAATAAAGAAGTAGCTTCTGACATATACCACTTGGTGACCTAAGTGATATTGTCAGCTATATTCTTCACAATCTCAGGTAACACTTGGTATCAACCAACCCCATGTTATAGGTGATTGTAGAGAACCCCTCTAATACAATAGTTAGCTTTGACTACCACTACCTCCATGGTAAAGTAACTACCTATGTAACTATTACCATATCAAATCCTAGATAGTCTCTAGCAATCTTTCACCTATGTAAACTATGTGAATATTGGATAACCCAAAAGATACAACAATAGCTCGAGGCATCCACCATTGGCATGGTCCAATGGAAACTTGATAACTATTATTGTATCATATCCAAGATAAACCTTAGCAACTTTACCTTCATGAACTAGGTGAATATCGACTATTACTTAAAGTTGCCCAAACAATGATCATTGGTGTGGTCCAATGACTACTTGTCACTGCATAAGTATCTCGGTATTCACACTTGTGGGGGTCATAAATAAATTTTTCACAATACTAAACAAATGGATGAGTATATCACCTTGATTGATTTGGGAGTCTAACACCTTGGTTGATTTAGGAGTCTATACACTAATCCATATAGCTATGGAGTTAAGTTTCACAAACACAACAATCACATAGAACCAACATAAGATGGCCTCAACTCAACATGTACCCTTAAATCAAATACTTATAGAAAGGTAGTCAACCCATTTACTTCCTTTAGCTCATTGATCAAAAGTACATTATATATTAAATATAAGTTATAAGGTTTTATTAACTCTTTTATAATCTTCTAATATAGGTATTTTAGCCTCACATGGAGCCTACTAAAGAGGTAAGTTTAAAAAAGTTAGGAACTACCCCAATCATTGAGCTATCCCCCCTAGGCCCTCCCCTTGCGAACTTGAGTTCATAGGGGCATCCTTCACCCAAGGATTGCTTATGTAACCACTTCCAAATAGGGAAAAGTCACACATAGTTCTCCTTTTAAACTCTGTCAAGGACACCTAAGCATGGGTTCCTATAACCAAGATTTTGTTAATGTTTCCCTTCAACCAATAATACTTAACAATAGTGTAGAGGTGTAATTTGGAACTAGGGTTTCACTAAGTAGGATAAGGCCACCAATTAACCAAATTAGCCATTACATAGAAAGAGGAGTGAATCCAATAGATCTAACCTCAATCCACTAAGGAAAGGGCTAATAATTTTGATTAGATTCACTAGTTAGGATTTGGTTCCCTCTTTCTAAGTTGAATTGGAGAAATTATGAAATTAGGGTTATGATGTTTTAGATGTGAAATGTGATAAAAACTACTAAATAGTCACAAATATATTCTAGAATGCTAACTAATCTAAAACACACTAAAATGAAACAAACAAGAACTATTAAACACAAAGATTATAAATGAGTTGTTTCTGAATTCGATTGTGTGTCAATTTTTTGCATCAACGTTTCAGATCACACTCTGTGATCCATCATTAGGATGAGCAAAGCTTAGAGGCATGTCTCTAAGCTCTACTCATCCTGATGATGGATCATAGAGTGTATGCCTCTAAGCTATGTTCATCCTAATGATGGATCACCGAGTGTGATCCAAAACATTGATGCCTCTAAGCTCTGCTCATCCTGATGATGGATCACAAAGTGTGATTTGAAACGTTGATGCAAAAAATTGACACACACTAGAATTCAAAAACAACTGATTCAGATCTTATGGATTGTGGAAACCTTATGTCTATTACAAAGATTATACCTGCATATATTAGTTGCTCCTATGAAGTTCCATTTTGTTCTATCTTGTTGTTGTTCCTCTCAGAATATTGCACTTATGGTTTCAAGATAACTACACAAGAATGAACTATTTGGACTATGAAATGTAAAATGGATTATAATCCCATGATTGCATTGATATTGGATACTGAGATGGATATGCTATGATAACTAAAATGCTTAATTTACTTAGATGCTTGTAAGATCAATAGTAACTAACTTGAAATGGTGGTTGAAGGCTTCCTTTAATAGATTTTTCATGCAAAAATCCAAGGTGAAAAAGATCAATGGTTGAGAGTGAATCTTGAGATCATGAATGGTTGAGAGGAATTTGGTTGAGATGCGAGAGACAAAGGGGTAAGATGTTCCTCCTATGATGACAAGATAGAGGGCAAGGTGGAAAGATGAGACACATGGCAAGATGCCGACCTTGACGAATGATGAAGACTCCAAAGATGTAGGATAGTTGGAGAGAATATAGGTTTCATAAGACATGGATTCAACAATCTAAGGAGGTTGGAGAAGATTTAGTCTTCCTAGGACAAGTGGACAATGAATCACTTTGACTAGGATTTAGGGATGTGAGAGAGAATACAGGGGATAGGAGGACACATAGGTCTCCTCCTCCTATTGACTAGGGTTGATATTGATGATAATTGAGGAATTAAATATTAAAATTTTAATTTTCTTATCCACATGGTGATGAGGTGGCATGATGATGTGGGTGGTGAGATGTAAAGATGATGTGGATTTTAAGATTGAAGACTTAGGTTAGATGATTAATTAAACAATTTAAGATTATTTAATTAAGATAGAATTTAGAAGAATATTGATGAATTTTAATTAAATATTTAATATTTAATTAATAAGTTGGTTTAGAGGAATAAGATAAATGGATTAGATAAATTTATTTATTAATAGAAGAATTAAGCCATTAAATGAAGAATTAATATTTAATTATCTCTAGTAATTTTTTAGGTGTATACATTTTGCACCTCTTTGAGACAATGTCTTTTATCACATTGTTTCAAAGAAAAATAAATCAAGTCCTAGTTTTCCCCTAGTGTCGATATGATATCGATGGTATGCTCCCTCAAGAGATTGGTCGGTGAAATTTTTGAAAGAAACTAGGGTGAAGCATCAAAAGGTTGAGCGATCTCAAGAATGAGAAAGTAGAAGAAATGAGATGAATAAACTAGTGAATAATAGGCTTCGGAGTTAGTCATTACGTCTCTAATTAGGATCAAATGGGCTATATATAGCAGTGTTGGGTCCACATCCAAGTCATTTGCACACGTGGAGCTTGGAGAGTGATTGGTGGCTCAAAGGAGTGAGTGAGTAGAGCAAAGTGCTATCAGAAAAGATGGTGGTTTCAGTGCATAGGCATTAGTTTGAGCGCGTCTGTTGCTTCGAGCAGCCTGACATCAATACTTTTCCTTTTGTTGAGCATTTAATGCATTTATGACTAGGTCAAAAATTTCATTTGTAAACACGCTAAAACTTCTTTTAACGCTTTTGCTATTTCTTTTAATGCATATGGTCCAAAATTGTGCTTTTGAGTGTTTTAGTTGTGCATTTGTAGTTTTAGTGCACATGTTTGATATTTTTATGCTTTTGCTTAGAAGTTGCACATTTAAGAGTTATTTTTATGCATTCATTGTTGTAGCACATTTACCTCATGTTTTAATGCTTTTGATATGGATTAGCACATATGGCTTTTGATTTAGCACTTTTGTAGTTTTAGCGCATATAAATGAATTTTCAACATTTTTGTTTGATAAAGGGACACTTTTAAAATAGTTGCGTAGATTGATGATTTTAGTTGATGAGTTGATATCATGATCAATGTTATTCAACTAATAGGTGCTTAGTGAGATGGATAGAATCTCCAAAGAGATGATCAGATAGGTAATTGTGTACCAGATAACTTGATTAGGATAGATGCAACTTGTTTGTTGATTAACGCTTATGATTGTTTATTGATTGCAGGAGGACTTGGATAATATGATTTCTAGCGATTTATTATCTAAGAAACAACACTTGCAACCTGACCTAGATTTGTGAGTGAGAGAATACGTAGGATCGTGAAAACTTACACATCTTTTGTACATGTCAGAGATTTGGATGAACAAAGGATTACTGACAACACTTGCTGAGAGGTGGCATAGTGAGCATATCACCTTCCATTTTCCCACTGGTGAGATATCAAGAGGTAAAGAAGGAGTACTAGGAAGTGACAGAGAATCCGGTGATGGAGATGTTGGTTCCCAAATCAACAGATTCTAAGTCCTAAAGGAATAGCCACAAACTTATCGACAAACTCAGAATTGGATTTGGCCAACGAAAAAGGTTTAGTCCCAAGACTGAAAACTTTTGAACTTTTGGCTCTGCAAGACCAAGGCAAGTATACCTTAACAATGCCTTAGGAGACTAATCTGACATATTGGTTGACATTGTTATGTTAAGAAGATGTTTCAATGAATATATACCAAGGAAAGCATCAACACATTAGACTTTAGCTGCATTCTTGGTTTTTTGACTTTTACTTAGTGATTGAGACTGATCTAAGACAAATTCTACTCCTACTCCTACAAATAGAAATGTATTGAGATGGAAAGTATTTTTAAAATTGATGATTTTGAACAACTTTGAGAAGAGGGACTAGTGCTTATCTTAGGGTAAACAAAGTCCAACCCGTAGATGTTTTAAGAACTTGCCATAACATACATTTACTTAGCTGCACCTAAACATCCTATGACTGGGATATCATGTTCATGAAAAATCATTATAGGCTAAATAAAATTCATCATATATATATTGCAATAATCCTAGAATAGATTTTAACCCTTTAACTTGAAGAGATCCATTCATCAAGACTACACATTCTTACTTGAAGAAGACAAACTGATATGACATTAACATAGCAATTCATATAAAAAGTACACAAAAAATGACACAACCTGCAAATGATTTTCTTCTGTTGATCTTCAAAATAGTTAATAAATCATGGAAAAGTACATTTGTAGAAAGGAAATGTTCTAACTTTCAATTCAAATTGGCTCCTATTACATGCTACTTCTCAAAATGTTTGAATCCTCTCTTACTGGCTCTGATTTCCATTTTATAATAAGAAGGGAGCAAAACAAGATTCAAGACAAGTAAGACACTTGTAAAGGAAAAATTGCTACGTACAATAGAATATGTCAAAAGGCATCTTTTGTAAGTACATTTAAAAAATCACCCTGGGAAAAGGGGCTGGAGGTGGCTGCCATAGCCAACTTCTTTAAACTTGAGCAGTATGCCTAAAGAAATATGATTGGGTCGCTTCCTTGTTGTAGCACCTATCACCATCAAAATTCTAATGCTAGAGACTGTACCTCACCGGGCTGTATTCATGTTTTTTGTGTGACCTGATCCCTTTCCCAAAATTGACCTTGTCAAAAAGAATGAGGGGAGACACAAAAAAAGTAAAATATTTACTCCTCCTCTTCTGGCCGCTCTTCTTCCAATGAGCAATATTTCTTGTGCTGGCCATCAACATCATCAGTTGGTCAGACAAAAGAATTCAAACCCTATAGCTTATTGATGTCATCCTTGGTTTTATGGGTAGGTACAACTGTGGCTTCCATAATGAATTTGTGATACAATAAATCAACATCAAGAATCTTACAATAATTAAATGATATGAATCTTGCTTATTGGGGTCCCCAACAAGTAACTTCAAGTTTGCATCAATTGACTCTTGAAAATCCATCTGCCACCTGTCCAAGTCTTTCATCTGCCCATCTCCTGTCAAAATTGAAGGAATATCCTCCTTTTGTAAGCCTTTGAAGAAATCCAATTTTTCTTGTAATTTTTTATTTTTCTCCTCAACATGTGGCAGCTCCTTGACCATTAGATTATAATTTTTCTATGTGGAACTTACAGTTGGAGGAGCATTAGGCATATTCTTTACTGCCAAAATAATCTCTTTAAGCATTGTGGCTTTAGGAAACCATGTGACCCTCAAAGGGTGAAAGAATGAAAGAATTTCACCCAATTGGGCCTTAAATTGAACAACACGAGAATAGGAAGAATGCACTTCATCCAACTTGGAAAGAAATTTGTTTTCTACCTGCAAAATTGTTTCCTTCTTCATTTCCAAGTGTCTATTTTATGATTCCTCTTTTATCCTTTGCAATTCCTCTTGTATCCTTTGCATTTCTCCTAACTGCTGCTCTGCCAATTTTGTGGCTTCCCATGCAACTACTTCCTTTTTCAATCTAACATTTCAATGTAAATTTTATCATGATCCACCCACAGAGACACATGAATCCTCTTGAACCTTTCATGCTTCTTTTCTAAGTCCTCAACTGCTTCTCTTGCAAATTGCACAACATGCATTGTTATTGTTGCAACCTCAAATATTGTTGTATCTGCCAATGTCCTAACATTGGTGTCCCCTATCTTTTGTTCAATCTCATGCAGGACAATAGGTTTATCTATATTTGGGGCTCTAGTCCACAATGCAAATTCCTTCACACTAGGATTAAATCTGGACCCATGCCTACCAAATTCTTGAGCATAAATGGGATCTTTCTGCCTCATAACTTGATCTAACACAAAAAATTTCTCCAAGTCCTACCTTGGGATGAGCATCATGCCACTGTTATGTACAATCTCGCTTGCTTCTTGTGGGGTGCACTGGATGCTATTCCTATCAAAGCTTTGAATTTCATGTTTAGACAAATCTTTCAACTTCTCCCTCATCCAAAAAGACTTAAACTCTGGAGTATTTAGAAATTTGTCATTCGTCACGAATTGAATTGATGCTATTATTCTCTCATCATTGGTTTCTCCCTTTGGGATGACATATGGGAGATTTTTCCAGTCCAGGTCCATGAGGACCTCATTAGCATCATATTCTTTGAATGTCTCTTTAGGTGGAGATGGTGGTTGCACACTTGAATCAATATCAACATCAATCACCTCTGTAAAATCTGAGATTTTAGTTTCCCTCTTCTCAACTCTCCTTGTAACAATTATTGTAGGACATTTCTCTTGTGAGGGGGGCTATGTGGGGGCATCTTGTGAAGATACCTTAGTCAAAATTGCCTTGCCTTTTAATTTTGAGGTAGCAGGGGGCTCATATGTAGGTATTTATTCAAGTATCTCACTAGGCTGCCCTATTTCTTTTCTCCTTTTCTTAGAAATGATGAACTCTTCAAAGGTTCTCATCTTGCACAACATCCTAGAAAAATCATTTAGTATGTTTTGAGCAAAATACTAAAAAATTAAGATCAAAATGGTGCGAGTAGCCTCCCTTCTTGAGTTTTTGAGTTCTTACTTCATTTATATAGCCTTCAGGATCAAAATTTGTTTCTTGTCTCACCTTGAGCCTGTAGTTGCCCACTAAAAACTGCTACACCTTTTCCAGAGTGTCACTTCCTACACACAATTCTTCATATGTAATCATTCTAGGGAGGTGTTGTCCCTTCTTCTCAGTCCTGATTAATTCTCTTTCCATCCACATTAGCTGCCACATGAATTCAATGAAGCCGAGCCTTGATGAGACTATAATTGAAAAAATATGGGGTGGCTGAGGGCACCCATAAACCCTGATTATTATACAAAATTGAATAAAAGAAGTCTCAAAAGTTATGGGAGAATTCTCTCTTGGGATACCCAACATTTTCATCCCTTGCACTCTTTATCCTCAAGACCTTTATTATGTGCATTGGGAGCCTTGGCAAAATCACTCCATACTTTCCTAGGACCTTCACAACAAAATGATCAAAGAAAACATTGTAATCTACATATCTAGATCCCTTGTCCCATATTTGAGTCCATTTTTGGACCGATCACTTCTATCATATCTTGGGACCAGTCTTCTTTATTTGTAGGGCCTCATCCCATTCTGCTCTATTCTGGAAAAGAATCAAATGACAAATCAAAGAGTAATGCCAGAATTTTAAATCTTCTTTCTCATTTTTGGCCTCTATCAAACTTTCATGTAGTTTCTCCTAAAGAATTGTGTTAAAATCATATAAATCATTGGTGTTAGAATGCTAGATCTTAATTGCCATCATTATATATTCAACAGGTATCTGGGTCAGCCCACAGTCCTCCCCCAAAATCTGACACAGAGCATAGTAGGTCTTCACAAAATAATATTCAAAAAGTGTTATGCTGAAGGAATCAAAATCCATGAAGTAAGTTTGCCTTCCGTTGTACATTCTCTTCAAGAAGCGAGGCAATATTTTCTCTCTAATGAATCTCTTCTTTGTGGCATATTCTGCTTGCAATATTCTCTTGTTAATACTTTTGAGAGCACTTTTGTCTGGGTCAAAACATTGGATTATGAATTCTTTTATGATATCAAGAAAAACATATCCCTCAACCATTCTGACAATCATGTTTAGTGGATGATACTATTTTGCAAGCTCTTTGACAAGGATGAGCTCCACAAATACATTTGGGACAACAATTTTCCCTAAATTCAAATTCTAGGGATTTGAGACTGGAATTGCTTTGTCCCTATTTCCATAAAAATAGAAGAAGATATCCCAACCCCTATCAGTGGTGTGGGCATCTCTGCAATTGGAGCAGTGGTCAATGAAGTTTGCCTTAAATGTTTCATGCATATTGGAGCTAGGGAATAACTCTAGCAGGTCCTGATGGAGGCCTCCAGTTTCTCTCTTCTTCCTCTTCTCTTCCTCCTCCAACTTCTCCTCTACCTAATTAGATATTTCCTTAGCACTCTTAGCTGGAGCTGATGAGGATGGAGCCTTTGTAGGGTGCTCTTGTTGAGTAGGAGATGGATCTTTTGCAACAAGAGTGGGTTGTTATACAATTAAGGCTTGCTCTGATGCTTTGGTAGTGGCCTTTTTACTTGGAGCTCTTTTTCTCTTTGGCTTGGGATTACCCTCTTGTAGGTTTGAGGCTTCTCCTTGAGGGTTTTCAGTGATAGGAGGGGTTTGTTCAGTGGACTTTGTAGATGGTTTTTAAGGGGAAACCTTCCTCCTCTTTGGTGTGGTCTTCCTAGATTTGGGAGGAGGGTTTGGTTCACCAACCTCTTCACTGTCAGAAGAGGCTACAACAACATTCTTGGGTGCTCTTTTTTGCTTTGGTTTTGCGGGCTCCTTTGGAGAGGGTAATTTTGTCTCAGTGCTTGGGGAAGCCTGCAGGGTATTTGTAGGGGCAGATGAGCTTGGTTCAACTTGTGGCTTGTCCACACTTGCTTGGACAAGTGGGACAATAGAGAGTGGAGTAGCTTGTGTGATTTCAGGCTCAACAGAACCTGCTCCCACCTAGGAGTCTTTTCTACAGTAGGAGTGTTAGAATCCTTGGCGAGGGAGGCCATTTTGTGCTTAAAATTGCTAAGACTACTGAATTCTCAAGCAAATAAAACCCCTTCCTTTACACCTAGGGTAAAAATATGCAAATTTCTCGTGAAACCTCCCGCAAACACTTGCAAATTTTATAGAGAGAGAAATTAGGACTAACTTACTGGTTTTTTGCGTGCTGTTGGTTGCAATTTAGGTTTGGAAGCTACTTTAGGTCACTTGTGGATGCTCAAAATTTGCTCTGTGATCGCGTTTGAATGCAAGGTGAACAATGACACTTCAAATTCTACTTTTAATACTCACATCAAGGCTTCCATTACTCCATACGTGCATGCTTAGGCAGGTTGGTGGTGCAAGATTCAAATTCCATCGTTGATCTTGAAATAGACGATTGAGAGTATGCTTTGACACCTTTGACTACTAACATGGCATCCCTTAGTTTAATTCTTCATCACCTTTGAAATTTTAATGATTTCTAAAGTTCCAGCTTTAATAGAAATTTTTCCATCTTTTCATTAGATCATCCCCTTGCGGGATAGCGAGGTTCTTTTATGTCCTTGTTATTCATTATCCTGCAAGGTCCTCATCTTTCCATTCTTCATCATGCGAGATAGCAAGATACCTTTTCCTCATCATTCTATTGCTACCTTGTTGGGTCTCCTTCCTATCGCTCCTTAGACTACGGGATAGCGGGGCTCTACTGCTTTTAATTTCTTGTTACCTCGTATGGTGACTTTCCCATTTTCTTTTTTCTCATAGGATAGCAAGGAAGACACCACTCACTTCCCCCACCGACCTGCATTTATCTTCACTATCTGCCTTTGTCTGCATGGGGTGACTTCATCCTCATGCCTTAATTGTTTCCCACTATCCCACAAGATTCACCTTCCTATTATATCTCTTCATTAAGATTAGTCCACTCTTTTCTTATGCCTTCATTCTTGCAGGATAGCGAGGATCCACTTTCTCCTTTGCTCCCATTGGCCCGTAGTCAAAATATGCCCTTGCTATTATCTTGCGGGGTGGCGGGGTCTTTGTTTTGCATTCATCCTACCATCTCGCTTTGCATTTCCATGATCTTTTCGATCACACAAGATATAATTTTCCTCATCCCTCCAATATCTCCTACTGTGCCACATGATCTTTCAACTCTTGTTCATCTCGCTGAGTTTCTTGGCTGAAAGACCTTTTTCTTGGGCTATGCAGGATAGCGGGGAAGGTTCTCTCCTCCATACTCGCTAGCCCATGACTTCCTTAATTCCACTTTTCTAGCCTGCAGGATGGCAGGGTGAAGGATTGCCTGTAGCCCCCGCTAACCCGTAGTCTAGTTTCTTGTCCATAATACCCTTGTGGGGTAAGGTTTATTTGCATTTCTGAGGCACCCAACATCCTGCAAGGAATGCTAGTCTTACGCTATTCATGTTTTTTCAATAAGATGCAAGGTCCATTTACCCTTAAGCATTAACTCATCCCGCCATCCCTCCTGCTTCCTTTCACTATATCCTAGGCACTAAGTGTCTTGCTTTGTAGACTCCTTTTCGACTGCACAGGGTAGCATGGACCTAAAGACACTTCAATCCTGCCAACCCGCAAGACAATTTTCACTTCTGCATTATTGTTGCGGGGTAACATTTCTTTAACTATTTGAGTTCCCTGCCATCCTGCACTATTAGAATGGATGCAAAATGGAACCTATGGGGTAAGAAATTAAGAATTCAAACTGTGACCCTTCTACCCTGTTGTCCCTGAACACATAAGAGAAACACTTAAGTGACCCTTTAAAGCACCTGGCCTCTAATGGAGGGTGAAGGGGTCATGGCTTCTAAGACCAATAGGGGACTTAAACATAAGACCTAAGGCTATGACAAAGGGCTTATATGAAAATTTTAAAGTACCCAACATGGTATTTGGCTAAAGACTTCAAAACTAGGACATGGGGTCAGTGAGTTTATGATGCGCCACCCTCTGAGTGATAACTTAAAATCTCGTGACTTGCTGTGACTAGTCAACAAGAAAATATAACAAGGCTAAGGAATTTTAAAGGCAACATTTGAACCCTCCCGCCATGACTATAAAACCCAAAACCCAGGGGCTTCAGAAAAAAAAAGGGCATAAACCATGACCAAATTTAATAGTGCTCCCAACAGGATAATCCATAAGAGGATAGTGCTGATGAAATTGGACATCTCACCAAAACAAGATCTCTCTAGAAATAGGATCGAACAACCTATATGTTTTAGAATCCTCATAGTAGCCAACAAAGATTAGTGGTTGAATCTTCCTCTCCATGGCTTTCCTTTGTGCAACTAGAATGAATGCCCAAGCCACACTCCCAAAAACTCTTAATGAAGACACATCAGGCTTGACATGGGACCAAGCCTCCTCGGGAGTCAATTGTCGCAATTCCTTGTGAGACAGGTGGTTCTGAATGCAATTATCACAATTCACTACCTCAACCTAAAAAGTTGCATCCATATCTTGAGATTGAATCATGCAATTAACCATTTCCTAAATTGTTATGTTCTTCCTCTTGACAACACCATTCTAATGAGGGGTATAAGGAACTGTAAACTGATGAAGGATGCCATGCCCAAAGAAAAAGTCCTAAAATGATTGATCGACATACTTCCCCCTGTTATCTATGTGTATCTACTTTATATAAAGACCATTATGCTTCTCCATAAATGCCTTACACCTCCTGAAGAAATCAAAGACATCACTCTTGTACTTAAGAAAGTACACCCATGTACGCTTGAAGAATTCATTGATGAATGTGAGCATATACTTGGCCCCCAAAAAATATGGAGTCAAAAAGGAAATGAGGTCACTATGAAATAACTCCAAGGGTGCCTTAACATAGTGGGCTCTACCTGAAGGAAAATAATCTCTATGATGCCTACCAAGCACACAAACTCGATAAACACCATCAATGCAAGAATATAAGGTAGGCCAAGCACCAAAGATTGTGTGCTCATCTATTGTAGATACCTATTGTTGATATGACAAAAGTGTTCATGCCAAAGCTTACTAAATTTGCATAAGCTATGAAGGAAAAAACAATAAGAGATTAACTCTCAAAACCATCAAAGTGGTAAAATCGAGACGTGGGATCAACATTCCTAGAAGCCACAAGAACATTAGGGTCATGGAGGTCTTTAATAATCACATCATGTGTTGTGAACTCAACTGTCTTCCCCATTCCAAAATGAAAAATATGATACATTGAGAGAAGGTTGTTGGAGATGTCAAGAACAACAAAACATCTTGAAAATAACCATCCTCAAGTATAATAAGGCCCAAACCAATAGCTAAAAGTTGATTAGAATCCCCCACTGCAATCTATGTAGTACTGCAATTTGAAAGACAATCAACTAGATCCTAAGGGTGTCATATGATGAGAAACACCAGAATCAAGTATCCAAGTAACTATTGAAGGCAAGGCCCAAGCTAAAAGTGCTTGATCATTGCCTTTGTATAAGGAAGAAGACTTAGGGGTTTTAATGTGATGTTGTCGCATGACCTCCTTTAAGGCTTGTAGTCTCTTCCAACATATGGTAATAGGACGTCCCTCCCTTCCACAAAAACTATCTTTGTCTTATAGGAAGACTCACCAAACTTAGAAGAATTAATAGGTGGTAGAGTGGATTTAGACTTTTGATTTGACTACTAAGGGGCTTGGAGGGACTTTCATTTCCTGATGTAGAAGGTGTCTTAGGCTTCAACTTCTTCTTTTATTTTCCCTTAGAGGGTGGTTCAACTAAGGCTTGGGAAGAGGAACCAAAAATTAAATCTTGTTTAGGCTTCCAAGTTAATCGCTCACACAAGACCTTAAAACATGGAAAAGTGAAGGTTGTATCCATAACATCCACAAAGGTATAAAATGTAGAAGTGAAGACTTGAAAAGTCCCTTCAAGCTTAGCCAAAATCAAGTAGACAAACTCTTGGTTAGATTTCTCCTTTCCACAACTTTTCAATAAATATTTGAGTGATTTGAACTTCTCTAAAAAGTCATCAATAGTAGGAAAAGAATCAAGTACCTATGTAGTCAACTACAACTCCAGTTGCATTTTTTTGAACTCATTAACCACTACAAAAGATTCTTGAACTAAGTCCACATGGCTTGAAGAGTAGTGCAGGACTCAAGGTGAAACATGAGACTATCTAAAACATGTATGGTGATCAATCCCATAGCTTCATTCATCTTGTTTCTATGTTGAAAATCCTCAAATGGATGCTCAAAGGTGGGTTGGGTCTCATCCAAACTAGATCACAAACCTTTGGACATGAGCAATTTTTTCATGTGATCTTTCTAGGTGTGATAGTTATGGGGCGTGGGATGAGCGATATAGTCTACCATAGGGTTGAGGTGTGAAGAGGATCTAAAAAATACAAATTGACCCCCCCCCCCCCCCCCAAAAAAAAAAAAAAAAAGAAAACACAAACCCTAGTGTAATTTAAATGAAGATAAAGCTCAAAATAAAGAAATCACTTTATCTAAGGACCAAAAAAAATATATAGAAAAATATCTATAGATTTGAATAGGTGACTCTGAGAACTTTCCGACGATATGCGAAAGTAAAAAAATGGAGTTCATTTGCCTAAGTTATGGTCCTGTAAGTGCAAAAAAACAAGGATAACTTTAGAGGCCTATAATAGTCACTAGGATCAAAGTCTGACAAAAATACCACAACAAGTAGATTGGTGCCAAAATCATCTTTTTGACAATATGTAGAAGTGAAAAATTGAAGCCTGTATTACAAAGTTATGGCAAAAAAACTAATTAACTATAGGTATTTAGGGCTTAGAAGGCAAATTTGGTCAAAAAGTTGATTGTTGATGTCAGCAAAATATTCCCTATCATTGAAAAGAATCAAGCCCAATGCAAAAAAATATTCCACTAGAATATTTCCAAAATATTCCACAAAAGATTCTCTCTAAATCTCTAGCCAAAATTAGAGGTTTTTCTAAAAATAGAGATCAATGCCAAATTTAGTGAAAAATCTTCAAAAAGAGGATGATGTTAGCACACAGGTTAGCGCATGTAGGGGAAAGTTACACTGGTATGGTAGATGTGATGTGTGTAGGCCTGGTAAAAAAAGCGTACCTCCCCCCTTTGACTTTGCATTTAAAAGAAACACACCCCCTTTCTAAAAATTTGCAACTTTTTTTTGTTTGAAAATTTTTTGACCAAAGAACTTGGACCTAATGTATTATGATGATTGAGACACTGCTAGGTACAGATTGGGGCAAGAAATATCTACAACCATATGGTATGGTACAAATTTTTGTGTCTTAATTTTTTTTTTTTTGTAATAAATTCAACGACCTTTGATTTTGATGATTTTATAGGTGTTCTTAGGGTTTTTGGCCAATGTAGACTCAATGGTGAGGTATGTTTTGCCCCAAATCAACCAAAATTTTTAACTACCCCCTAATTTTTACTTGTAAAATGTATTGTTAACCAAATTGACCCCAAATTTCAACTAGTTGGATTTTGATGAAATAACAGTTGATCTTAAGGTATTTTGACGCTATGGATGCGATGGTGAAGCCCATTTTGATTCAAAGCTAATAAAATATTCGTCCACCACCAAATCCACAAAAAAGAAAGTCTATGATCCTGCAACGCTTTGAGTAAAAAAAGCCTTAAATCTTGTGAAGGGGCTTGCTGAATCTACACTCTGATACCATGTTGAATTAAAGATTGAGCTCTGATACCATGTTGAATTAAATATTGAGCTTTGATACCATGTTGAATTAAATATTGAGCTCTAATACCATGTTGAATTTTACAACATAAGAACTTACAAGATCAAACAACAAGCAAAACACCTCCCACAAGAGAGTTGCATAAATGAATGCTATATTTCTCTAAATCAAAGAATACAAAATGAATTACAATTATACAATGAGGTACTTATAAAGAAAGCACAAAGATGCCCTAATCCAAATTTAGGGGAATTGAAGTGTAGGCATGAAGAGATAAAAAAAAAGTTCAACCCTAGCTAAAATAGATACACAAAAGCTAAAATAGAAGAAAGAAGTCCTAAGTGAACTTAAGAAAAAAAGCAAAAAATAACTAGTTGTAAAAAATAAACTAATAGCTAAAAATGTTCTACATGAATAACCTCGTCAGGAAGTATTCCATGTGGGATACTTGAAAAAAATATCTTGGTCTAGATTTCTTTTGTCTTCAAGAAATAAAAATTTCTTCATTCATGCTTGTTGTTGCATGCGGATTTATTTGGCTAGCTGGCTTGATTTTTGCTTCCAGACACAATATGGGAAGGGGAGGTGTTATCACTCTCCTTGCGCCACAATGGAATTCTTTTGTTGTGGCTCATGGGTCAAATGCTACTCAGTGGTTGGTTTGGATCCTTATGTCAATGAATAATCATTCCTTTGAGATCATTAATGTTTATGCTCCCAATGAGGCTATTGAGCGATCCTTGCTATGGTGATGGATTGCAGATTCATTGCCACTTGCTACTTGGGTGTCGTGTGGTGATTTTAACATGGTGGAGGCTACCTCTAACAAAGAAGGTTTGATTCTCTTGTTGGACATTGTTGCTGCTAGGATGTGTTGTTGTCATTGATCCGATCATTATGGATTGGTTTATTGGGATCATGGTTTGGTGTATGGAGTATTTCTAGTATCATTATATCCTTTGGTATTGGTTTCAGTGATCCATGAATCTTAATTGATCATATCATTTGATCTGGTTTGTAGTTTGGTTTTCTGATCAGTGCTTTGTAGAGTTCAGTATTTCCTCTAGAATATTCTGGTGTGATCAGATCTTGAGTTGAGATTTTGGGATATTGTTTGGGATGGTCTTGTGTATCTTCATTTCAGATGGTTCATGATTTGGTGCTCCCAAGTTATCTTTCTTCATGATAGTTGCTGTTGTTTGAGTGTTCTTGAGGTTCAGATGTTGATTGATGAAGATTTGATAAGTGGTGTTGGTGCAACTGTTGTTGATGATTCTAACGTGCTTGCAAGTGTTTCCTAATCATGTCCTATTTGTTTTGATGATCCACATTGATCATTGTGCGATTTTTTGGTGATCTTTCTGATTCGGTGATGTTCTTCATGTTATGTAGTTTTCCTTGTGGTGTAGCGTGTTGCGGTTGATCTTGGTGTGATTACCGATGGTGATGAGCATTTGGAATTTTGATTTAGGTCCATGTTATGTCATTTATATCATTATATTGGTTGTTTGGTGGTCGATCTTTGTATCGTGTGATGTAATTTTGTAATTATGAGTTGAGGGTTTAGCCGACCTTGTTGTCAAGGTTGATGAATTATATAAATAGGTGGTATAGTCATGTAATTTAGGTATCGAGGTTGTGTCTGCATTATTAGAGAGTGGTGTATGTGCGAACAAGGATTCATATTTCAATGTGGTGTATTGAGTTGAGGTGTTGTAGAGAAGACAAATGTGCTTAACTGAAATTATCATCAGGCATTAGCAGATGCTATTATTGCACGTCATTGCTTCCAAATTGTAGTTTGAATCTTGTTGTAAGTCAGTGAGATTGTAGCCTTCCAAGTTATTGTATCTTGAGAAGTAAGATCTATGCAGTGTGCCTGAATGCTAGTGCATTCCCCATTGTAATTATTTTCCCATACTACTGTAGAGTATCATCTTATTGTGGGTAGGTTCCCACGATGGTTTTTCCCTTAACCGGGGTTTCCACATCAAAATATTGGTGTTGCGTGTTGTGTCATCAATTTGCATATCCTTGTTGTTACTGCAGTTTATCAAATTTGTGATTGTGATTAAGTTTGTTAATCCAGTGAAAACTGATCCACCCCCCCTCTTAGTTTTCCTTCATTGTTGTTGCCAACATTGGAAAGTTGGTGAAAGGGAAGCATGGTTTTACATGCACAATAAATTGGGCCTTTTTGATCATAATATAGATTATCGTCGTCCACAGGCCATTTTGCATACATAGAGTAACTTTCAAACCAATACTGGTAGATTTTTTAAATGGCCTGATCATGCTATGACGATGACATAATCTTTTTTTATCTTTTAAGGACTGTCAAGATCTATCGATTTAACCTCTTCCAGATGTTACCCTATCAAACCAATATCTGTATGAGGGAAAATGTGCATGCTAACCTAAAGGATAAAAGATAAACTAATTAACCAAAACAAGCCATTAAACTCAACACTTCAAGATCAAAATAATAAAAGCAAAGAAAAAATACAAATGACAAGCAATGTAAACCAATATCCTTGCTTCGATTTGATTATTTTGCGATTGGATGTGTGCTCATGACATCAACAGATGTTTGAGTTGTGATCCATGATTGTAGATGCAAGTGATAATGAGAGATGAAAAATGGATGTGTGAGTATGAGTGATTATTTTGGCAGAGAAATGATGCATTGAGTGAAAAAGTGGATCCGAGAGAGTTTGGTCTAAAAATGGAGGGATTAAATAAGAGAGATGAGGAAGGGAAGGGGTGGAGAAGAGGAGACACTTGTCCTCAAAAAAGGGACAAGTGTCTCTATTAGGATAACCGGTGAACATCTGAGAGGGGGGGGTGAATAATTTGTTAATAGATTATATCATTTAATCCACTTATTAACCTTAAACCAGATTAAGTACTGGTAGCGCAGAAACAAATACCGGTAAACAATACAACTTAACAATTAAACAGATAATCAATGCAAAGCAACCATACCACATAACACCATGATTTGTACGTGGAAAACCCGAAAAGGAAAAAACCACAGTGGGAAGCCTACCCACAGTCAGATGATACTTCTACAGAAAGTATGTGTTACAATGAGGGGCCTACACATGCCAGAAGACACACTGCCTAGAGCGTATTGCTCATTACAAAAGAGTCTCATTGACTACAAAGAGGCTACAACCATCTCAAGATAAATGGACAACAATCCAATAGAGTGAACTGCCAGAGATAACATCTACCATGCCTAATTATAGTCCTAGTTAAGCTCAATACTTGAGGCCTTTGACCTCTTCCTTAATCCCAATTCGATCACCTATGATTGAAAAAATCTCCTTCGCATATGATATTGCATTCCAAGACCACGACACTTATTCCATTCTCATACCACAATCTACAATGAGATCTTACATCATTTTATACCAACCCTAAGGCCTAAACCAATTAGGTCGGCGACTTAAAAGATATTACCATAAGATCATTACATAAATCCATATTACAATGATATTCCATGTCGTCTTAAGACCAAAACAACAATAACCAATCCATAAAACATCCCGAAACATCCTGGTAATGTGTAGAGTACATGTTAACATGATACCGGTCCATAAACTAGATAGGTACCATACCTATTCTAGGTCCACCATGCCAAAGCAGTGTCTTCAAGCAGTTTAAGAACAATGAAAGAACATCTTCAACATCCTGAAATCCATCTAGAAGCTGTACCAACACCACTTATGCATCCTATCAAGATTCCTCAGTGAAAGCTCTGCCAGTTAAACCTTAAACCAATGCCAGTAAGGGTTTACCAGAGTGTATGATAGCATCTGATTACCAAGTCAATACCATTTGACCAAGACATGCTCCATAATCATGTACCACATGTAACCAATCACATTCCATAGATCCAAACATGCCAAAAGTGTGCAATAGATAGTCTCTTCTGCCGGTAACACTAGATCTTCTATCGGTAACCAAAACCTGTCTGCCGATAACCAACCATAACAACTAGTGTTGACATCAATGACAAAACATCAATGCAACATATAATCAATTCATCCATAATGCCAACAATTTCCCCCTTTGGCATTGATGCCGACACTAGATGTTAAAAATATCTAAGTACCAAGAAATGTCAAACAAGTCTCCCCCTATGGAAGACAACCAACAATCTCTTGAATATCAAAAACTCCCCCCCTAATGTATACAACTCCTTTTCTTATTTTTCACATCAACATCTCTCCCCCTTTGACATCAATGCCAGAAATTTGACAAAAATATCAAAGCAAGAATACAAACCTCTGTATCTCAAAGCTGACTACTCCCCCTGAGTAGTAGCACCACTCATTAGTGCCAGAATGAAAAATATCTCAGATAATACATTCCAAACTGATGACAAACTGCATCAATCAAGTCTTTGCCAGAGGGGCAGAAACCCCTAATTTGTCTCTCAAATACTCAAATGATTCCTTAGAAAATGGTTTAGTGAATATATTTGCAATCTGTTCTTTAGTGTTCACATAAACTAATTTGACTTCCTTTCCTTCTACCTTGTCCTTCAAAAAGTTATATTTTATTGATATATGATTAGTCTTAGAGTGAAATATTGAATTTTTAAACATGTCAATAGCTATAGAGTTATCACAGTAGATAACTATCGGTTCACTACAATTTACCCTGATATCCTTCAACATTTGCTTCATCCACAAGACTTGAGTGCAATTAGTTGTTTCTACAACATACTCAACTTCTACAGTAGATAAAGAAATGCATGACTATTTTTTGCTGATCCATGAAACCAGTTTCTTTCCAAGAAAGAAAGCTCCACCAGAAGTGCTCTTCCTGTCATCAGTATCTCCCACCCAATCCGAGTTAATATATGCACATAAAGTGAAATCATCATTTTTAGAATACCATAAATCATATTCTGTTGTTCCTTGCAAATACTAGAATATCCTTTTTACGACACATTCATGATTTTCTTTAGGATTACTTTGATATCTTGAAACAATACTTATTGCATTCATAATATCCGGTCTAGTCTGAGTTAGGTATAATAGACCACCAATCATAGACTTATACCTTGTTGGATTTAACGGTGTAGAAGTATCCTTGATAGATAATTTCTCACTTGTCACCATAGGAGTACTTACCGGTTTGGAATTATCCATACCAAACTTCTTCAACAATTCCTTCAGATACTTAGTTTGACAGATAAAAATGCCTTTGTCAGTTTGAGTAATCTGTAAGCCTAAGAAAAATCTCATCTCACCAATCATGGACATTTCAAATTCATTCTTCATATTGTTAGCAAATTCCATGCACAATTTATCTTCTCCTCCAAAAATAATATCATCAACAAATACTTCAATAATCGGAATATTATCATCAGTGATCTTATACTATAAATTACTATCAACACTACCTTTAGTAAAACCAAGCTTCAAAAGATATGTATTCAACCTTGCATACTAAGCTCTAGGAGCTTGTTTCAATCCATATAAAGATTTCTTTAATCTGCAAACTAGATCTTTATCATCTGTCAGTGAAAATCTATTAGGTTTCTCAATGTATGCTTCTTCCTCAAGTTCACCATTCAAAAATGCATATTTAACATCCATTTGATAAACCTTATAGTTCTTATAAGCTGCATAGGCAAGAAATAGTCTAACAGCTTCAATTCTAGCTATAGGTACAAATGTCTCACCATAATCAATTCCTTCCATTTGAGAATATCCTTTACAAACCATTCTAGCCTTGTTTCTTACAAGTTGACCATCCTAATTCAGTTTATTCCTAAAAACCCATTTAGTTCCAATAATATTCTTATTTTTAGGCTAGGGAACTAAAGTCCAAGTTTCATTCTTCTCTATCTGATCTAATTCATCTTCCATAACCTTTAACCAATGTTTATACTTACAAGCTTCAATAACAGTTGTTGGTTCAACTTGAGAAATAAGACATACCTCTTCATTTGCCATTCTTCTTCTTGTCATAATTCCCTTGTTCCTATCTCCAATGATTTGATCTTCAGAATGATTTAATCTTACATACCTTGGTGTCTTCTGAACTTCAGGTTCACTGCTCTGATCATTAGTCACAGTTGAATTTTCTGATTGTTCTGGTGTAACTATCTCAGTTTCCTGTATCGGTTGAGACATTGTTGGTTCAATTATGATCATTTTCACTGTCGGTTCCCTGTCATATGATATAGATTGATTTTTGTACTGCTCATCCACTTTCACATTAACACTCTCCACAATTTTTTGCAATCTTTTTTTATAACATCTATATGTTTTTCTTTGAATTGAATAACCAAAAAATATCCCTTCATCACATCTAGGATCAAACTTTCCAATTGAATCATCTCTTTTGATATAGCATTTACTTCCAAAAATTCTAAAATATTTAACAGTAGGTGTATGTCCAAACCATAATTCATAAGGGGTCTTATTGGTTTCACCTTTGATGTGAACTCTGTTGAATGTGTAGACTGCTGTACTCACTACTCTCTAGTAGATATGAGGCAACTTGGCTTCCATCATCATAGATCTTGTTGCATCCAAAATGGTTCTGTTCTTTCTTTCCACCACTCCATTCTGCTGAGGAGTCCGAGGTGCAGATAACTGTCTCATGATTCCATTTGTCCCACAATAACTGTTAAATTCATGAGAAGTGAACTCACCGCCATGATCTGATCTTAGAGATTTGATTTTCAATCGAGTTTTTGTTTCAACCTTTGCTTTAAAGATCTTGAATTTATCAAAGGCTTCAGACTTCTCCCTTAGAAAAGTCACCCACATCATCCTAGAATAATCATCAATAATCAACATGAAATACCTATCACCTTGAAAGCTTCTAGTCCCTGCTAGACCACATAAGTAAGTGTGTATCAAATCAAGTACATCATTAGATTTATCATGTATTATGTTAAAAGAAGTTATAACTTGCTTTCCCAATTGACATTCCTTACATATTGGATTATGAGGCTTCATAATTTTAGGTATATCTCTAACCGCCTTAGTTGAATTGATCTCAACAAAATAATTAAAATTAACATGACACAACCTCTTATGCCATAACCAACTCTCATCAATATGAGCAATCAAACATGTCTTATTACCAATGTTCAAGTGAAAGATATTACCTCCAGTTTGAATACCGGTTGCAATCTCCAAACCAATCTTGTTAATGATTTTGCATTTTCTATCTTTAAACTGAAGTTGGAAAGCCTTGTCCACCAATTGACCAACACTCAAAAGATTATTCTTTAAACCTTCTACATAATAGACATTATCAGTGTTATTCTTGCCATCCAAAGAAATAATACCTCTACCTCTGATCATACATGCTTTGTCATCTCCAAATCTAACTCGACCGCCATTGTATTCTTGCAGGGACAAAATTTTTCCTTTATCACCAGCTATATGATGTGAGCATCCAATATCAATTACCCATTCATCCTTACCTTCAACTTTTGCTACCAAGGCCTTTTCTTCATTTTTGATAGCCGGTTCCGGTTCATCTTCTTTTAAAGCATAGAAAACCCATTCCTTTCCATTGCTGGATCCACTAGTAGAGTCTTCTGCTGGTTCATCTCCAGAGTCATCAATTACTCCTTCCTCATCCTCTATGTAACATTGTTTACTTTTCTTGAATTTATATCTGTTCTAGTTAGGCTTAAATGATTTCTTAACTCTTTCCTCAAACCTTGCATTCCTTTCATGACATCTAGATGCAAAATGACCAATCTTATTACATGAAAAACATTTAAAAGGTGCTTTTCCTTCATACTTACTTCCTATCGGACCTTTAGGTACTCTTCTAGCAAATAAGGCTTCAAGTTGCTCAAATTCTTCATCTTCTTTCCTCATGTATTCCAATTCTTTTGTATATAGGTCTTTCCAATCAATTTTGCCGATAGATGATGATGATGATGCATGAAAAGCTAGTTTAGACTTTATAGCTCAAGAAGATCCAAATTCTTCAAGCTCAAAAGCATATAATTTCCCAATCAGAATGTCTCTATTAACTGAAGAGTTTTCCATTATTCTCAACTTATTAATTGCAGTTGCCTTCATCTTGTAAGCCGATGGAAGGGCTCTCAAGACTTTGGAAACTATTTCATCTTCACTCAGAAATCCTCCACAATAGTGAATTCCCATAACAATCTCATTTACTCTTTCCATAAACACATCAATTCTTTCATTAACTTCCATCTTCAAGTTTTCATATCTTACCCAGTAACCATCAAGTTTAGCAATTTTGATAGTAGGATCACCTTCATTCAGAGTTTTCAATTTATCCCACATAACCTTTGCCAATGATTTATCAGTCAATCACATGATTAGCTGATCAGTAAGTGCACACAAGAGGGCTTCTCTAGCTCTGCAATCATTTTCAATATTCTTGTCCAAGTCTGCAGGAGCAGGATTGCCAGATGCCAGATCATAAGGTGTGTATCCTTTCTTAGTGATCTCCCAAATATCCTTTCCAAGACATCTAAGATGAGTCTCCTTTCTAATTTTCCATATCCCATAATTTGTTCCATCAACCTTAGGGATTTCTCTTCTGAAAATAGTTGCCGGTGGATTTGAAGTGTTAGCTGCCATAGGATCTACCTCAAGCGGTTAAGCTTCTGCAAAAGAGGACCAAAGATTTGATACCAATTGTTAGGATAACCGGTGAACAAATGAGAGGGGGGGTGAATCAGTTGTTAACAGATTATATCATTTAATCCACTTATTTACCTTAAACTAGATTAAGTACCAGTAGGGCAAAAATAGATTCCAGTAAACAATACAACTTAACAATTAAACAGATAATCAATGCAAAGAAACCATACCACATAACACCATGATTTGTATGTGGAAAACCCAAAAAGGGAAAAACCACGGTGGGAAGCCTACCCACAGTCAAATGATACTTTTGCAGAAAGTATGTGTTACAATGAGGGGCCTACACATGCAAGAAGGCACACTACCTAGAGCATATTGCTCATTAGAAAAGAGTCTCACTGACTACAGAGAGGCTACAACCATCTCAAGATAAATGGGCAACAATCCAATAGAGTGAACTACTAGAGATAGCATCTACCATGCCTGATTACAGTCCCAGTTAAGCTCAATACCGAAGGCCTTTGACCTCTTCTTTAATCCCAATTCGATCACCTATGATTGACCAAATCTCCTTCGCATATGATATTGCATTCCAAGACCATGATACTTATTCCATTCCCATACCATGATCTACAATGAGATCTTACATCATTTTATACTAACCCTAAGGCCTAAACCAATTAGGTCGGCCACCTAAAATATATTACAATATGATCAATGCATAAATCCATATTACAATGATATGCTATGTTGGCTTAAGACCAAAACAACAATAACCAATCCATAAAACATCTCGAAACATCCTGGTAACGTGTAGAGTACACGTTAACATGATACCGGTCCATAACCTAGATAGGTACCAGACCTATTCTGGGTCCACCACGCCAAAGCAATGTCTTCAAGCAGTTGAAGCACGATCAAAGAACATCTTCAACATCCTGAAATCCATCTAGAAGCTGTACCAACACCACTTATGCATCATGTCAAGATTCCTCAGTGAAAGCTCTACCGGTTAAACCTTAAACCAATGCCAGTAAGGGTTTACCAGAGTGTATGATAGCATCTGATTACCAAGTCAATACCTTCTGACCAAGACATGCTCCAAAAGCATGTACCACATGTAACCAATCATATTCCATAGATTCAAACATGCCAGAAGTGTCCAATAGATAGTCTCTTTTGTCGATAAGACATGTTTATTTTGGACAAGGCCACCCAAAATATGATATTTTCCTCAAAATGGGGAAAATTGGTTAGAATGTGCACACATGTGTGGGAGGTTAGAAGGGATAGGATAAGGTTGGTTAGGATAGGATGACTAGGATAGGATAGGGTTGGAAGGATAGGATTGGAAGGATAGGGTTGGTTAGGATAGGATTGGGGGGGAGGCTTGGAAGAAAGTGGTTAAAATTTAGAAGCCATGTGCTCAAATAGGATTTGAGTCTAATTAATTAATCCATGGGGGTTTTGGGAAAAGGGTCTTTTAATTAATTAAAGGTAATTAATCAAATGGGATGGAAAAAAGGGGATTAATTAACTAGGTTAATTAATTAGGAGGAATAGGATAGGTAATTAATTAATTAGATTAATTAATTAGAAGACAAGGATTTGAATTTGATTAAATTAATTAACCGAATTTAGGTGTCTACATTTTGCCCCTCTTCATGTCAACACTAAAATAGCATTAGTGCGAAGAAAAATAAAACACCTGAGAGCGAGGAAGCAAAAAATTCCCCAGGCCTGACGAAGGAATAGTAAGGGATGCCCCCTTGAAAGGGTGCACGGGGAAAAAGGAACCGGGTGGTGTCTCGAAAGAAACGTTTCCCCAACAGACAAGATAGAAGGAAAGAAGCAGAAGGGGAGAAAAATACAAATGTAGTGAATGATATGGATGAAATGATCATGGAGATTGAGCACCCGCAAAAATGGACACAATGTAGAGTATTTATTTTGATTTAGCATTGTCCGTGAGTCACCAAGGTATAAGGAACCAGGGTGGAATTTTGCAGGCAATGCATGGACTAACACATATAAATAGACACAAAGGCTAATCTAGTAACACATAGAGTTACAGAGACCCTAGAGGCAACAATGCTAGAAGAACCCCAAGAAGAAGATGTGCTCCAGTGTAACATGAGATGTCAAAGACCTCATGAGGGAACAACAAAGGGATACACCAAAAAGACATGCCAGGAAAAAACCAAAAACAACAAGATCACATCCCAAGACTTGTTATTCCTAGCACACCATGATATAAAAGATCATGGTGACCATGAGGAAACCGGGCCCTCAGGAGCTTAAAAAGATAAAAAAATAATTAAAGCCAACACGAGTGTCTCAGATGTCTTTTGTCAAAAGGATAACAGATTTGATTTCCTTGGGAAGGATACATTCCAAATATTTCTGGCTTGAGGAAGGATACATCTTGCCTAGACTAATGATGGGTTTTGGTGAGAAGGATACATCTCAGAACAAGAGAAAGATAAGAGATTGATGATGGGACGACAAAAGGTACCTGATAGGATATTGATTACAAAGATGCTCTAGGATGATTGTTGAAGAACTAGCTGATAGGATATGATCTTGAAGGATAGGACTGATGAAATCCTATGTACAATGACACCTATATACAAGATGTATAAGAGATATGGATGATGGAAGAAGACGTCGGCACAGGCATGAGGTTGCCCCAATCAAGACGGAAAGCCATGATAGATTGATGATTGGCCGGATTAATTGAAGAGAGAGGAGTGATTGGAAGATTCAATTAGATAGGAGTGATTGGAAGAAAATTGATGATGATGATGATTGAAGGATTCGATTAGATAGGAGTGACTGGAAGAAACCCGATGATGATGATTGGAGGATTTGATTAGATAGGATTGATTGTAAAATTTAGAAGAATGGATAAGATTGGAATGCGAAGGGGAATTGAGAGGCAGATGAATCAATTCAAAGGATGAGTGAAAGAGGTGTTGTTATGTGGAGTCTAATTAGACTCGAAGGTTCAGGTTTCCCTACTTCTATCGGTGCTGTTTCTCCCCATATTTTTTGATGGGGGTTTGGGGGCAGTGCCCCGTGAGGCCAAAAAAGACTTATCATTTGAAAAAGGCATTGGGTATTATTTTTCCGTTGGCCAACCAGAAGAATAAAGAAAAATAAAAACTTGACACTCAATGCAAAAAATGGAGGAAAAATGGGGGAAGAGACATGGGGGTGGGATAACGTTCCTGCCACCGAAAGGGCGGTGGGATAGAGATCCCACCATAGTGGGATCATGTTCTTGCCACCGGAAGGGCAACAAGATAGTGATCCCATTGGGAAGGAATGCGTTCTTGCTACCGGAAGGGCGGTGAGATAGCATTCTTGCTAGGCGCGGGATCGCGTTCCCACCACCAGAAGGGGAGGTGATGAGAGTGATCCCGTCGGGGCGGGAACGCTTTCCCGCCTAGAAGAGGGATGTGGGAGAGCGTTCCTACTATGGCGGGATTGTGCTCTTGCCACCTAAAGGAAGGGGGATGGAGGACACTAGACCGTGCGAGGGGTAACCTAGGGCAAGATGCCAAGGAGAAGATGAAAGAGGCGATGGAAAGATAGGATGGGAGGAATGAAAGGTTGAAGGCTAGGAAGCATTGGGGATTCGGCTAAGAAATGAAAGGATGAAGGAGGCATGGATTAAGGTAGATGGGGATAAAAGAGGATTGGAAGAGGATCCAATTATGGATGAAGGGGTGGAAGAACTAGGAGATCCAAGGATTGGAGGATGACTGGATAGGAGGAACTAGGAGATAAGGATTGGTGGATGATTGGATAGGAGGAATTGGGAGCTTGAGGGAAACAAATGGAAGATAGGGTGATGAGTAGATAAGGACTATGAAGGAATGAAAAAGGATTACATGGAAGGGAGGCCAAGAGGTGTACATAGCATGCATATGTACAGTGGCCTTTTCTTTTTCTTTAATCAAGATCCAAGGGAGGATGAAGGAAGCTAACTAGATAAGATACAATGGGTATGATAGGTAGATGGAAACAGAGGGGGAAATGGCTAGATGTCCAGCAAAAATTTCTCTCAAGCATGGAGAGCAAAAGGATGAGGGGAATTACGCATGATGCCTATTTGCCAGGTTTTCATCATGGTACTTGTCCAAGGCACCTGTTTGCCAAGTTTTCACCAGTGGACGAATTTTTCTCTTTATTTATTTTTTCTTTTTTTTATAAATTTTCTGATTTTTGGGAGGAAATATATGGATGGAGATAGATGAGGAAAAAATGGATTTGGAGGATAGGTGATAAGGGAGATGGATGGAGGACTCAAGCATCAAGTTTCATATCAAGGTAGTAGGAGCCCATTTGGAGTGATCATTGGGTGTTGGTACTTTATTAAGAAGGAGTGGAATTATGCAAAGGCTTGGATTAGATGGTTTTGATGGGGAATGTAAAGGATGTGGTAGTGACAAGTGTTTTGATGGAAGGAGGGAAAGTGAGTGTGATGGGGGGATGTTGTCAGGCCCAACATTGACACATGTACTTGCAGAGAATGTGGGATGAGCAGAGGATAGATGGATGTAGCATGTGAATATGATGGAGGAATTGCGATAGGTAGTTTTGGGACATAGGGACCCAAAATAGATTTAGGAGATGGAGGAGAAGGATGTATAGCTTGTGGAATAGCAACTTTGGATGCTATTAGAGATTTTTCCTTTGGATGCATTGCTTCTTTTTGCTTTGGGATCCACATTATTTTTGCTTTTGCTTTGGTGGGCCTTTGTGGCCTTTGGTATTCAATGCATTTTTGTAGGAGTTTTTGCTTTGTTGGATCATGCCTTTTTGAGTGCACATGGTCCTCTTTATATTGATGTGAATGTTTAGCTTTACACATTTTTGATTTGGCATCCAAATTCATGCTAGTAGCTTTGGGAGGAATGTGCAAAGGTGTAGGACATGGAGGAATTATGGATGGAGTGATGGAGGTAGGATGTTGGATGGAATGTAAGGACATGTGCCTTTGTTGATCTTGATTAGGAATGAAAGGAATAGGATGCTTATGATGGGTGATGGAGATAGTGGAATTGTGTATGGAGGGATGAGTAGGAAAAGATGGAGGATGGGATTTTGAGATATAAGGGCCCAAAATGGATTTAGCATTTGGGGGATATATGAAGGTAGATTTTGGGATATAGGGACCCAAAATGGATTTTGAGGATGGAGGCAAATGGATGGTTGTTTTAGCTTTATATGATGGAGGAGAGGGAATGATGATAAATGCTTTGGAGGAATGATGGGGAGATGCAATGGTGTGTTTGGAGGATGGAAGATTAGAATTGTATGGAGAATTTATATAAGATGGAGGACTAGAACTGGATGGAAAATCGAGATAGGATGGAAGATTAGAACTAGATGGAGAAGTGAGATAAGATGGGAGATTAGAATGAGATCTAGAATTGAGATAGGATGGGAGATTAGAACTGGATGGGGAAGTGAGATAAGATGGGAGATTAGGACTGGATGGAGAAGTGAGATAAGATTGCGACGTGACCTGGGGATCTATCTCATCGGGTTGATCAACCATACCCTTGTCATCATTAACATAGGTTGAAGTGAAAGAAAATGAGGAATGAGCATACTCATCATAGTAGGATTGAGAGATGACTTGGATATATGTATCATTTGGTTGATCAACCATACCATCATCATCATCGACGTAGGGTGAAGTGAAAGAAAATGAAGGATGACTAGACTCAACATAATAGAATTGCAACATGATGATTAGTAGTTGATTTGGAGAGAAACGATGAAAAAGGGTGATAGACCAAAGGCTAAGATGAGATGGGGACTGAATTTGAAGAAGTTGGACAAAAGATGAAATATAATGTTTAATTTTGGATATTTGATGTTCAACCTCTGACTTAGGAAGAAGGAAATGATGATGCAAATTGGGAGACAAGATATGATGATGGATGATAATCCTAATGCTGGGAGATATGAGACATAAAGCGATCTAACAAAAAATCGATAACATCTAGACACAAATGGGACATAGTGACCTAACATCATGCGAAGCCAAGAACTGAAGGATACTAATCAAACAAGAATCTAGAGACTCATGACCAACATAACACCTAGACCAAGGACATCTAGAACTAGAGAAACGCACGGATAAAGATATCAATTTACGATAATCCAAAAATTTCTACCACAATTCAGACAACATAACAACAACGTAACAACATCGAAAGACCCAGATCATAAAAGATAAATCCTGAATGCTAGTAGATCAAGCAGTTTCTAAGACAATGCAGACAACATAACAACAATGCTATGACCTCTAAGGACAAGACAACGAAAGATAAGTTGTAATTGTTGAAAGATCAAGAAATGTCTAAAGCAATGTAGACAACATAACAACATCGTAACAACGTCTAAGACTAAGGTCATAAAAGATAGATGCAAAGTACCAAGACATGTATAATATAATGCAGACATCATAACAACATCACAATGACGTCTAAGACTAAAATCATAAAATATGGATGTAAACCCTCTATAGATCAAGAAATGTATAAAGCAATATAGACAACATAACAACAATACAATGACGTCTAAGAATGGGATCACAAAAGATAGACTCTAACTGCTGGGGAAACATAAGTGTAAATCAATGAAACATAAATCCGACAACATAACGAGACCAACTAACAAATCGTGACAAGATAAAAGCTAACTCACTATAATAGGCCACCAACCCACCAAAACAAGATGCAAACCTTCTAGAACAAGATGCAAATCCTCTAAAACAATATAGGCAAGACTAAAACATGCTTGGACAACATAACGACACCAAAAATGCAAACCCACTTGTTTAGGGTGTAAACTCATTATTTTAGAGCACAAACCCGCTATTTTAGGGTGCCAATCCACTGAAATAACATAATAGACAATATAAAAAGTGAACCCACTAGAACATGACTTAAAAAATAGAAAGACGTGAACCTACTAGAACAAGATGCAAACCCGCTAGAACAAAGAGAAAACCCGCTGGTTGAGAAAATGACAGTGCATACGCTAAGTATGTCAATTTTGGCTCAAAGTTGGCAGAATTCCCACTAACATAAGACTGCAAACCTGTTGGAACAAGATGCAAACCTGCTAGAACTGACTTCAAACCTGCTAGACTAATATTTGACAAAACACTTGACACCAAACACATCAAGCATGAAGATATGACCATAAAACAGATAAAACCAGTTAAGTAAAACCCTATGGATAGTAAAATGATCGTATGTGTTAAATCTCCTTGCCTAGAATACCACATCCAATCGGATAGATAGAAGCCTAATAGCACTGGCTCCAACCTCGACACACACTTCTCAGGCATGCAAAGCTTCGAATTCCTGAGTAATCACTTCCCAGTAAATTTTCTATCTTGAATTGGGGGGTACATGAGGAGTTTCCATGGTATGTGTGTATCACAACACTTGAGTTAACACATAGAAAGATTTTTGGATACTAAAGAACAATTGGCTCGTAGTAATTTTCTGACGGGTCTAGTCCAACAATGGATTCTTGAAGCAAGCCACTTAAGAATTTAATTAAGCTTATCGATGTAGAGAAAAGCCTCCACATACGACAAATTCACTCAACACTTTAGCCGTTTGACCATGTATTTGTATAGCGGCTAGAAAAACACTGCTCGAGGTCACACTGGGAGAGATGCCATCCCCAACATGCCCCTATTTTGAAAGACTCCCTTGAGGTGTCAAGGTCCCCAAGAGGTGATTCGCTACTAAAAGGAAAAATGAGTGTCACTAACACTTTTCTCTTGCACCTACGACCATGAGAGCCAGAGGGAGAGGATAGTGTGTGTTAGCAGTAGGACCACTCTACATGCGCATAAGCGTGCCAATAGAGAAAGACATGAGGTTCATTCCTTTACTTGAATTGAAGTGTGCCTAATTACTCAGAAGATATAGCATGCCCATTTCCTTAGTTGAATTGAAGTGTGCCTAGTTTAAAGAAAATACACAAATACGAAAAAATGAAAGCAATAAAGAAAAAAATGTTTTCGTGAAACCCCTTTAGCGGTCCTGCAACCAATTGTTAATATTTTCAAAGCACGGGGTCTTCTCATCACTCAATTTGCTACACAAACGTTAGCAAAATCTCATCCAAAAACACACAAGTTAGCATGTTAGTACTAAAACAACATTCTGAAAAAATTATGTAAATGATAATGCGAACCCACAGTTTCACAGTGTGAACCCGCAATTTTAAGTTGTGTTCCCGCTGGTTTAGGGCATGTTCCCACTTGCTCAAGCATTCCTACTACTTCATGTTCTCGCTATTTTAGAGTGCAAACTTGCAAGAAATTAAGTCATCCAATATACAAGCTAGTATATTAGTCCGAAAACAACATTTTGGAAAATTATGTAAATGATAATGCGAACCTGCGGTTTCATAGTGCAAACCTGCTATTTTAAACTTAAATTTAATTTGCAGATTTTGGTTAAAGAAAACTGTAAATTTTATGAAAATGGCTAAAATGCGAACTCGCTGGTTTATGTCGCGTTCCCACTGGTTCAGGGCGCATTCCCACTAGTTCATGGGTTCTCATAGTTAGGATTAATGATAGTCCCAAAGATATTGAGAGGGGGGGTGAATCAGTATCTAGTCGGTTAGCAGAATATTTAACCTTATTAAGTATTTTACATTCCAAAATAGTGTACCAGTAAATAAGAATTAATGTAGTAAATAGGAACAATAAAGACAACATAGAAAGCACACCATAACACAAGACGTTTAACAAGGAAACCTGGTGTGGGAAAAACCTCGGTGGAATTTGTGACCCACAATATTCACTCATTGGCCAATGAATAAATATTTCTTACAATGAGGGGCCTGCACATGCAGGAAGGCCAACTGCCTAGAGCTCCCTGCTCAATTTACAAGATAGAAGTCTCACTAACTTACAAAATGGATTATCAAAATCCAATACAATGTCTTGCTTCAAATCAACATCAACTATGCCAGGTTCAGTACCGGTTTAAGCTCATTCTATAACCAAAACCTTCGCTATCAACTTATATCTCCTTATATAAAAATATCATTCATTCATGCTATCCTTCTACCATACATCTTACTTACTCACTCAAAATGACCTATAAGATCTCATACATATATATGAGTCTTTTACAATATGCCATGTCAGCTTTACAAAAGATAATTACCATAAATACAATAAACAAAAGTTTATTCCCTGTCGGCTGGAGTGCCGGTATGCATTGTAGCCACTGCCGGTGAAGTGTCTGCCGGTGTATGTAGATGTCTAAGCTAGTGCCGGTGCCTGCCGATGACTTTACCAGATGAATGCCAGGTGGTTTCCAGAAGGTTTCCATCAATGACAACATCATCATTTCTCATTAGAGTGTAGAATGCCAACAATCTCCCCCTTTGGCATTGATGGCAACACTCATGAGAAAAATCCAAAAACTGTTCCAAAAAGTGAAGTCCAAAAATTTACCAAAAATATGTGCTCCCCCTGAGCAGATGATCTCCTCTGAATGATCATTTTTCTCTATCTACTACTCCCCCTTTGACATCAATGACAAAGGTTGTCAAAAATTGTCAAATGAGTGCAAAATTTCACCTTAAGGTTTGTAACTGGCTGGTTACAATTTGAAATATGTCTGCCAAAACCAAGTTTAAACTCTGAATGAATCTATTGCTGTCATTCATGGCTGCCTCAGTTCATTGGATTGTGCT
Source organism: Cryptomeria japonica (assembly GCF_030272615.1). NCBI lineage: Eukaryota > Viridiplantae > Streptophyta > Pinopsida > Cupressales > Cupressaceae > Cryptomeria > Cryptomeria japonica. Next base: position 143,474,180 of record NC_081413.1, on the reverse strand, counting down.
GGTGAGATGATGCATATGCTCCTCCGATGATCTTTCCCCTTGAATTTTTTAGGTCCCGGAGACAATTGAGAGGGGGGGAGGGGGCGGTGAATCAGTTATCTAATAAATTCAACCAAAACTTAATGCTTAATGCTGGTAAACCAAACTTTATGTCGATAGACAGTTTTATCAGTTAATTGTAGTATCGATAAAGATTAATGCATGAAACGGATTGACAATAACATCCACAACATATAACACAAATATTTGTAAGGGGAAAAACCACGGTGGAAATCCTTACCCACAATCAAATGATACTACTATAGATAGTATGTGTGTACAATATGGAGTCTGCACATGCAGAAAGGCCAACTGCCTAGAACTCACTACTCAATCACAAAATGGGAGTCACACTGACTACAATTGGATGGTTAAATCGAATGATAATGTACTGCTTAAAATAGCATCTTCATATGCTGGATTCAGTACCGGTTAAGTTCTGATTGTCTTCACAAAAACCTTCCTTCAACCTTCAAATGATGTCTGTGTGTATAGCTCTGCTTATTTTTGCATATACCCTATTACAATCCTTTTCCTTATCACATGTCAATCTCACAAATGAGATCTTACATTTATACCATAACCTAAGACCAATTGAATAGGTCGACACACTAAGAATATTACAATAAAATCAATTACAAAAAAATCAATAAGTTATGAATCATGTCGGGTCAATGCATTTACAATAATAATAAATCATCTCCATAAGGTGCCGTGCTGATCTGGAATAGATATGTTTGCCGGTGCATAACCTGGACCTATTTGCCGGTAACAACAAATAGGCAAACCTGAATGGACTAATAACCAAATCGCCAAAATCAAGTGATCAAATAATGTCTTCGACATAACCAGGTAGTCTCCAAGTCATTCCAAGTGCCGGTGAACAATATAACCTACCGGTGAACCAAATACCGGTGACTGTGCATAAGTCACTTGACTTGCCGGTGAACATAACCAGAGATCTCCAAGTGCTGATAAGTGTTGACAAGTGTTGACATCAATGACAAAACCATATCAACATATCCAAAATACCAACAATCTCCCCCTTTGGCATTGATGGCAACACAAGATGGAAAAACCATCAAAGTGCCAAAACATAAATGCCAAAAACCAAAAACCAACAATCTCCCAAAGAGATCATTAACCAGAAATTAAAATACACAATGTCTCTCCCCGAGGAATAATCTCTCCCAAAAGATATCTCTCCCCAAAATGTTTTTCCATAATATCTCTCCCCTTTTGACATCAAATGCCAAAGCAATACAAAAACTAGATTCAAGTATAAAATACCAACTCATTACAACATACCAACTACTCCCCCTGAGAAGTAGCTTTCCTCATCAAAGCCGGAAAAAATATTTCCTTGTTAATTCTGCCGGTTGATGACAAACATCAACTATCTAAGTCTCTACCGGTGGGGGTAGAATTCCAAGCTATTCTCTGAGATGTTCAAAAGTCTCCTTAGGCAAAGGCTTTGTAAAAATATCTACAATCTGCTCTTTAGTATTCACATAAACCAATTTCACTTCTTTTGCTTCAACATTCTCTTTCAAAAAATTGAATTTGATAGAAACATGTTTAGTCTTTGAGTGAAATACCAGGTTCTTTGATATATCAATTGCTGCCATATTATCATAGTAAATAGTTATAGGTTCCTTGCATTTTACCTTTATGTCCTTCAACATTTGTTTGATCCATAATACCCATGTACACTTAGTTGTTGCTGCAACATATTTTGATTCTGCTATTGATAGTGATGTACAGCTCTATTTCTTGCTCAACCATGAAATTAGTCTGCTACCAAGAAAAAATGCTCCATCGGTGGTTCTTTTTCTGTCATCTACATCTCCTACCCAATTAGCATCTGTGTATGCACATAAATCAAAATTTTCATCTCTAGGATACCATAAACCAAGATTTGTAGTGCCTTGTAGGTACTGAAAAATCCTTTTTACTGCCGATTCATGATTTTCTTTAGGATTACTCTGAAATCTTGAAACAATACATACTGCATTCATAATATCAGGTCTTATTTGTGTCAAATACAGTAAACCTCCTATCACAGACTTGTATCTAGTAGGATTAATAGGTGTTGATTCATCTTTCAAGGATAGTTTATTAGTTGTAGTCATAGGTGTGCTTATTGGTTTAGAGTTTTCCATGCCAAATTTCTTTAGTGATTCCTTCAAGTACTTAGATTGACATAGAAATATACCTTTATCAGTCTGTGAAATCTGCAATCCTAAAAATAATTTTATCTTCCCAATCATAGACATTTCAAATTCTTGCTGCATTTTGTTAGAAAAGTCTTTACACAATCCATCTTCTCCTCCAAAGATTATATCATCAACAAAAACTTCAATAACCAAGATGTCATCATTAGTCACTTTGTAGTATAGATTTCTATCAGCATTACCTTTAGTGTATCGAAGCTTCAAAAGATATTTGTCCAATCTAGCATACCAAGCTCTAGGAGCTTGTTTTAGTCCATATAAAGCTTTCCTTAACCTGTAAACCATATCTTTGTTATCTGTCAAAGAAAATCCATCAAGTTGTTCCATATAAACTTCTTCTTCAAGATCTCCATTAAGAAATGCACATTTAACATCCATTTGATATACTTTATAGTTCTTGTGTGCTGCAAAAGCCAATAAAAGTTTGACTGCCTCAATTCTTGCCACCGGTGCAAAGGTTTCATTGTAATCAATTCCTTCTTTATGTGAATATCCCTTACACACTAATCTTGCTTTGTTTCTGATTACCTTACCATCTTCATTAAGTTTATTTATGAAAACTCATTTAGTTCCAATTACATTTTTGTCTTTAGGTCGGGGAACTAATGACCAAGTGTTATTCCTTTCAATTTGTTCCAATTCATCTTCCATAGCTTTAATCCAATATTTATCTTCACATGCCTCATTAATTGATGCAGGTTCGATTTGAGAAATAAGACATACCTCATCATTTTCCAATCTTCCTCTAGTCATAACTCCTTGAAATTTGTTTCCAATTATCTGATCTTCAGAGTGGTTCAATCTTACATACCAGGGTGTTTTTACTTGCTGCTATTCTTCAGTAACTGTTGAATCCTCAGATGATGCCGATGTAACTAGATCACCATTTTGTACTGGTGTACTCACAATGGGTTCATTTGTGATTATCTCTATTGCCGGTTTAGAGTCCATGTACCCTGAATTTCCTCTAAACTGTTCATCAATCTTCACATTTGCACTCTCAACAATTTTTTTGCAATCTCTTGTCAAAACATCTATATGCCTTGCTCTTAGAGGAATAACCAAGAAATATTCCTTCATCACTTCTAGGATCAAATTTTCCAATATACTCATCTCTTCTAATATAGCATTTGCTTCCAAATATTCTAAAATATTTAAGAGTAGGAGTATTGCCAAACCATAGTTCATGAGGGGTCTTACTGGTTTCACCTTTGATGTGAACTCTGTTGAATGTATAAACTACTGTATTGACCGCTTCTCTCCAATATATATGAGGTAGATTTGCTTCCAATATCATACTTCTGGCTACATCCAAGATAGTTCTATTTTTCCTTTCAACAACTCCATTCTGCTAGGGTGTTTGGGGTGTCTGGGGTGCTGATAGCTATCTTCTGATCCCATTCACTTCACATAATGTATTAAATTCCTTAGATGTGAATTCACCTCCTTGATCTGATCTCAAACATTTTATTTTCTTGCCGGCTTCATTCTCTACCATCACCTTGAATAGTTTGAATTTCCCAAATGCTTTAGATTTCTCCCTGAGAAAAATAACCCAACACATTCTAGAATAGTCATCAATGATTAGCATAAAATACCTATCTCCTTGTATACTTCTAGTTCTTGCTAGACCACGTAAATTAGTATGAATTAAATTAAGAACATTGTTAGACTTCTCTGGAATACTCTTGAAAGTTTCTCTAACTTGCTTTCCAAATTGATATTCCTTACATACCAGATTGTGAGGTTTAACAATCTTAGGTAAATCTCTTACTGCCTTAGTTGTACTGATTTTCACAATGCAATCAAAATTTACATGACAAAGTCTCTTATGCCATAACCAACTTTCATCAATATGTGCAATCAAACATGCTTTCTCATTGTTGTTCAAATGAAAGATATTACCTCTAGTCTGATTATCGGTTGCATTTTCCAAACCAGTTCTGTTTAAGATTTTGCATTTACCATTCTTGAATTGTAATTGAAATCCTTTTTCAACTAATTGACCAACACTCAAAAGATTATGCTTCAAACCTTCAACACAGTAAACATTATCAATATTGTGCTTACCATCAAAAGATATAGTTCCTTTTCCTTTGATCATACAAGCTTTATCATCTTCAAATCTCACTAGACCTCCATTGTAATCCTGAAAAGTTAAGAATTTACTCTTATCACTAGTCATGTGATGTGAACATCCTGAATCAATAATCCATTCATCCTTATCTTCAACTTTAGCTACCAGGGCCTGCTCTAGTGGTTGAATAGTAGGTGCTAGTTGATCTTCTGTTATAGCAACAAAAGCCCATCCATTGTCTGTCGGATCCTCATCAGAATCATCAGTAACTCCTTCATCAACATAATAACAAGATTTCTCTCTATTCTTCTTAAACTTGTATCTCTAATAATCAGGGTTAGGTAGGGTTAGGCTTATATGTTCTTTTAACTTCTTCTCTTAGTCTTGCATGTCTATCAGGACATCTAGAAGCCATATGACCAATCTTATTATAGTTAAAACATTTAAAGGGTGCTTTACCTTCATACTTACTTCCAACTGGACCTTTAGGCATTTTCTTTGCAAATAGTGCTTCAAGCTCTCCCAGTTCTTCATTCTCCTTCCCGATATCTTCAAGTTCTCTTGCATAAAAAGGCTTTCCAATCAGATTTCTCAGATGATGATGATGCTTTGAAAGCTAGATCTATCTTAATAGTAGCAACAGGGCCAAATTCCTCAAGTTCAAAAGCTGAAAGTTTTCCAACCAAAGTGTCTCTAGATACTGATGCATTAGGCATTGTTCTCAATTCATTTATAGCAGTACCTTTCATTTTATATGCTGGTGGAAAAGCTCTTAAAACTTCAGAAACAATCTCATCTTCACTTAAGGTTCCTCCACAACATTGTATACCCAAAACAATATCATTTACTCTTTCCATAAAAGCAGAAATTCTTTCATCTTCTTCCATTTTCAGATTTTCATACCTGACCCAGAAGCATTCAAGTTTTGCGATTTTGACTATGGAATATCCTTCATTCAATGTTTCCAATTTGTCCCAAATAGCTTTAGCAGTAGATCTGTCTGATAATCCCATGACTTGCTGATCTAATAATGCGCTCAAAAGTGCTTCTCTTGCTTTGCAATCATTTTCCTCATCTTTAGCCAAGTTTGGTGGATTAAGTTGACCTTGAGTAGGAGTAGTATAACCATTCTTTGTAACATCCCATATGTCCTTTCCAATGTAATTAAAATGTGTCTCCATCTTGATCTTCCATATGCCATAGTTAGTTCCATCAAGTTTCAGACTGTCCTTCCTGAAATAGTTAGAAGACATTGGATCTCCTCAAGGTGTTAAACTTCTGCAAAAAGAGGACTGGCTCTGATACCAATTGTGAGGTCCCAGAGACAACTGAGAGCGAGGGGGGGGGGGTGAATTAGTTGTCTAATAAATTCAACCAAAATTAACTTAAACAAAACTTAATGCTTAATGTCGGTAAACCAAACTTTATGCCGGTAGATAGTTTTATCAGTTAATTGTAGTACCGGTAAAGATTAATGCATGAAACAAAAAGATAATAACATCCACAACACATAACACAAATATTTGTATGTGGAAACCCTGTAAGGGGAAAAACTATGGTGGGAAGCCTTACCCACAATCAAATGATACTACTACAGATAGTATGTGTATACAATATGGAGTCTGCACATGCAGAAAGGCCAACTGCCTAGAGCTCACTGCTCAATCACAAAATGGGAGTCACACTGACTACAATTGGATGGTTAAATCCAATGATAATGTACTGCTTAAAATAGCATCTTCATATGCTGGATTCAGTACCGGTTAAGTTCTGATTGTCTTCACAAAAACCTTCCTTCAACCTTCCTTACCGCATGTCAATCTCACAAATGAGATCTTACATTTATACCATAACCTAAGACCAATTAAATAGGTCGGCACACTAAGAATATTACATTAAAATCAATTACAAATAAATCAATAAGCGATGCATCATGTCAGCTCAATGCATTTACAATAATAATAAATCATCTCCATAATGTGTCGTGCTGATCTGGAATAGATATGCTTGCCGGTGCATAACCTAGACCTATTTGCCAGTAACGATAAATATGCAAACCCGAATAGACCAATAACCAAATCACCAAAACCAAGTGATCAAATGATGCCTTCGACATAACCAGGTAGTCTCCAAGTCATTCCAAGTGCCGGTGAACCAAATACCAGTGACCGTGCATAAGTCACTTGACTTGCCAGTGAACTAACCAAAGATCTCCAAGTGCTGATAAGTGTTGAAAAGTGTTGACATCAATGACAAAACCATATCAACATATCCAAAATACCAACAAAATTAATGCCTTAGATATCTCATTTCTCAAAGAGATAAGGTTATCCAACTTAGGACTAAGTTTATACTTAAGCTCTCTGGCATTTGCTTTGATCCTTGCTTTTTTCTTTCTCAAACTTCTCCATCTTTTCCTGAAATCCTGCTATTTCTTGCTCAATAATTGATATAGGTTTGGATGAACCAATAATGTTATCAGCTATATATCATCTATCTCCTTCTGTACTCTGCTTATTTCCTTTTCAATGTCCTTTGTCAACAGATGTGGCTTGCATGTTTCTCTGTACAGTTCCTTATACTCCAAAATTGTTGTATTCAGTTCTGGAAAAAGTGTGTTAATATGTTCAGTGCACTTCTTTATTGTATCCTCAAATAATTTTTCCTTTTCTTTTTCCATTTTCTCTTTGAATGTATCCTCATTCACCTTATCAACTGTTGTTACATTTCCAACAATAAATTTAGACAATGTGTCCAACTGACTTAAAGAATCGTTTACATGATCTATTTTACATTTTGGTGCAATCATCTTAAGAATAGGTATTGTATCATAAATTTCTTTATAAGCCAATGCATTACAATCAGTTATCTTCTTAATAGAGTCCAGGAGTACCTTTGTCACATTGGTAGGCCTGAATTCACTCAAAGAAGTACTAGATGTCTGACCAATTGCCTTAATCACTTCAATGCTTCCAACATTAGTTACCAATTTGCTTGTATCAACCTCTGGTGGATCAGTCTAAGTTTGTGTTTCTACTAGCAATGGTTTGGGTTTCTCAGTGATTACCAGTTTCTCTACCTCAATGTGTACCTATGCCTCTGTCAGTTTTCCTGTTGGTTTCTCTGTGTTCTTAGCTGCCGGTAACTCTATCTCAGTAGGTTTCTTAGTGCCAACATCTATACTACCAGTATTCATACCAGTGTCCAAAGGTTGCTCTATTTGTAGTGTATGCTCTGTTTGTGTCTCAACCTCAACATTCTCTGTCGGTTTCTCAACAATATTTCCACTATCAGCAATATCATTCCGTACCTCTATGCTGTCCTTATCCATAACAATGTTCACTTCCTGAGTATCAACATTCATGGTGAATATAATTTATGATTCAGGGTTAGTGTCAACTTGTGTTATACCTACACTGTCAGTAGTCGGTGTATCATCAATATGTACCAGTGCAGTGTCCAAGGGTGGTGGTAAGTTGTCAGTTATTTTGATGTTTGGTATTCCAACAACTTTACCTTTCCCTTTGTCCTTATCCTTCTGATATACCTTAAATGTTTTCTTCGACCTGTTCAATTCCTCTTGTTTTTCTTTTTCTACAAAAAAGATATCCCATTTATCAACCGTTTCCTCTGCAATTTCATTAACTGTACTAGCCATCAAACTCACTTGTCGGTGACCAGTAGCAAAAACTGATCTGTTGGCCTCACAAATTAAGTCATCAATTTCCTCTTTAGAGTTAACTGGATGTACAACTAGAAGTTTTTCAACTTTAAGTTTCTTGTCCAACTCCATTACTGCAATCCTCTTTGCATCTAACCTTCTATACAGATCATTTGGTAAATCATCTACAACTTCAATTAACACTTTCTTGTATATGTCCAAATGTATAATTATACTGTTTTCAATACTTTCCTTTTTCTGAATCTGTGAATATGTTGTACAATTTGCTCACATTTGCCAAGTTACTGTCATCAGTGATTTCATTCAATAAATTATCTAATGGTGGTATAACCTATTTTTGTTTCTTCTTGGGTGTAAGTTTCTTTGTCAGTTGCCTTACTGCTTGTTGTTTCTTTCTCAAGGTTCTTGTTTTCTTGGGTGGAGGAGAGGGTACCGGTGAGGGTTTTCTCTTCCTATCAACTCTCTTGAATTCAATAGGTATCTCACTGTCAGATGATGTGCCAACCAGTGAAATGTGTGCCTCCGGTAGCAGTCCTTCCAGTTCACTTTCCTTTATACCAGTAAGGTTCATAACATTTTCTTTTATTTCCTTTACCTATTTAGAAGCATCTCTTATATACTTTTCTCTTCTCTTCCTTTGTTTCATTGTTTGTACACCACTCTCAATTGTTTCAGCACTACCTAAAACTTCTTCATATGGTTCTCTAGGTGCATCTAATAAAGCTTTTGCGTAAGTTTCAACAATGTTGATATCTACCTCATAACCCATTTTTATTACCCATACAGTTCTAGGTAATACAACTTCCATCCATGTTTCATCTTTCTTGATTACAAAACAAATTTCCTTATCATCTTTGTCCACTACACTCTATGGTAGTCTCTCTAGTTTTCATTTTGGTTTGGAAAGCTTTGAAATATTTCAGTTATGTTGTTTTCCTTAGCATTACCCATGCTGGTGAAAGCTTATTGCAACTATTTGCCTACCAGTATGTCATATCCAAAGTCTTTCTGTCCAATACCGGGGATTTCCTTTGTGAAATACAACATAAGGCATACTAAGAGATTGCCAAAATGAAATGTCCCTTTCTTATCACCTTTTATCTTCTTCAGGTTATCAACTAGTTCATCCTTCAGCCATTCACACACATCTATTTTTGCATTATTGTTTACCATTTCATAAGCACTATTAATCCAAAGACTAGAAACTGAATTGAGTCTATTTGCATGTGTAGTCTTATAGCCTAAGATCATACTTATGAATCTCACATTAATGTCCTTGATGTCATTCACTCTCAGAGATCTACTATCAGATGTTGCTCCAGTTAAGGTCATGACCTTTTTATTAGGAACCTTCTTAGTTTTGTTAGGTCTGCTGTCGGTTGAGGGTAAACCTGTCACTGCCCTAATTGCTTGCCAGGTGAATTTGCAGACTGAATCTTACCAAAGAAATTCTCCATGTGCCCTACTTAGGACAATTCTTACAACTTCCTCCAAAAATTCAGGGATGTTCAAGATTTCCACAAAACCTAAAGTCTCAATAACCTTGTGCTCGGGTTTAACATTGCCATTTTCATCACAAATTACAATTTTAAACTTCTTTAACACTTCCTCAGAACCTAATTCTTCAATATTGCAATGAATCTATATCCTAGGGTCTTCAACATAAGCTACACCTTAAGGAATATTTGAAAATGTGCTTATGGAATCATCTTGCTTAGCTATCTCGGGAATAATTTTGAATACGGGCCTAGGGCATTTTATATTTTCCACAACAGTAGGGTTTGCAATAAATTCAGGAGCAGAAGAGGAAGCCATTTGAAAAATACCTTAAGTTGCCTGATAATGTTTGAATGCTTGAAAGGAATCACTTCACACCTTCGCCTTGAATGCCTTTGCTCATATTTTGCGCTCTCTGCTAATTTGAATGCTCAATGAATCAAAAGTGAAGGAAAATGATGATTTATAATGAAATTTATTTTAACAACTGCATTAAATTCTTGCCGGTTAAGTGAAAAATTAACACATCTGCCGATAAGGAAGAAATCTATCTTCTCACCATCGACTGAGGGTAAACTGCATGATATTCAATTTGCTGCAATACCCCCAAAGGGTTACTTCTCAGTTTGATGAAGAATTTCCTACCAATGGAGTAATACTTTGTTCTACCGGTGAAGGAATAGTCTCATAAATATTCTGATCTGTCTTTCTAATCCATTGTTTTGAAAATTCTTGCTTTACCTCATCAACCTTTTCTTTGCCTTTCAAACTGGGTCCTTTATTATTTGTCGGTGAAGTCTTGCTTTTACAAAATTTTGCAATATGTCCAATTTTGTTACAAGCATAACAAGTCACGTTATTCTTCGGAATAGCCTTTCCATATCCTATGTCGGTTTGTGTTCTGCATTGATTAGATAAGTGTCCAAATCTTCCACAAACATAACATCTCACCTTCATTCTGCAGTTTTCTGAATTATGACCAAATTTGTTGCATTTGTAACATTGACCGGTGGGTTCATTAATGTTCTGATTGTTTCTAGATCTACACTGATTTTCTATATGACCATACTTGTTACAGTTAAAGCATTTCCCATTAAATTTGTAAGCATTAGATTGTCTTACCAGTTTACTATGATCATGATTGTTTGCAGTACCAGAACTTTCACCAACTTCAAATCCAAGTCAATTAGTATCTCCATTAGGTTTCTGACTTTTCAACATATCATCAAGTTCTTCTGAACTTTTCTTGAATTTCTCTTTGTGTTGATTTGCAGTAGCCAACTCATTTTCCAGAATTCCCATTTGTCTCATAAGTTCAGTTTTATCATGTTGTATGTGAATCAGATATATCTTTAACATATCATTTTTATGACCGAGTCTTAGATTTTCATTTCCAGCATCATTGAGTCTCCTAGTCAAGTCATCTTCATTCTTTTTCCCGTCTTCAATGTCTTTAAAAAATCTCATAGTCATATCTTGCATTTCATTCCTCATAGTACTGTTTTCTTGTCTCATTTTGTTCACAAGTTCATTAAGAGTTTCCTTTTCATCATTATCATTCTGCATCTTCTCATGAAGTTCTTTTCTTTTATTTCTAGCAATAGTAAGATTCTCCTGAAGTCCTCGAATGAATTCCTACGCAGTCCTTAGATCATCTTCAAGTTTAATATTCTTCAACTTCTCTGAATCATAGTCTACAAGAGCTCCTTCCAAATGCTTTCTTAAGTTATCCATCTGTACCGATGTCAGAATCTTCCTCAAGTTGTTGGAATTTTGAAAATAGAGGACCAAGCTCTGATACCAATTGTTAGGTTTAATGATAGTCCCAAAGATACTGAGAAGGGGGGGGTGAATCAGTATCTAACCTGTTAGCAGAATAATTAACCTTATTAAGTATTTTGCATTCCAAAATAGTGTACTGGTAAATAAGAATTAATGCAGTAAATAGGAACAATAAAGACAACATAGAAAGCACACCATAACACAAGATGTTTAATGAGGAAACCTGGTGTGGGAAAAACCTCGGTGGGATTTGTGACCCACAATATTCACTCACTGGCCAATGAATAAATATTACTTACAATGAGGGGCCTGCACATGCAGAAAGACTAATTGCCTAGAGCTCACTGCTCAATTTACAAGATGTGTAGGGGAAAAAGTGACACTAAGCAAACATGCCCTAATCTCACTTTCAATCACACACTTGTGGAATACGAAAGAGCCTAGAGGTATCACACAATTGGCTACTTCTTTTTGTGGAAGAGAGAGCCACGGGCTACCTATTAGGATTTCTATTCCTTTGTTGCAAATGATAGATAAAATGATGCAAGTTCAACTACTGGCCCTAGAGTGCAAGTATGAACTAGTAACAAGATTGCAAGATTGAGATTAAGTGATGAAAAGCTGTAAACACAAGGATGAGAGGAGAATGCAGATGTGTACCTGGGGTTAAAATCTGAGTGGAAATGTTCAGGACGGGGGCGCATGCGCCACTGACCTGATTCTGCACCTAAAACTGCTCCTTTTGGCAACCTGAAAGCTGTCGAAAAGTGCTGAAAACTGCTGTTGTCTGAGGGACCAGGGCGCCCAATGCCCCTATCCTGTCAGGACCAGGGCACCCCACGTCCCTGTCCTAGGTTTCTGCTCTGCAATTTGGTGTGTTGTCCCATCTCAGTTTGCTTCCGTCGGATCTGCAACTTGCGGCGTTCTTCGAATTCAAAAATCTGCACTTATATCTGAAAAGGATTGTAGGGCGGCTATATAGGGTTTTGCCTTAGTCAAACCCCCACTTTGGTGATTTACACCTCCACGAAGAGCCAAGTTGTATTGTAAAAGTAATGTGTGTGTGCAAGATCCTAAAATGCAAGTAAGAAAACTAGAGCAACCTAGAAAGTAAACCCTAATTGCTTGTGAATGATAATGTAAGTGCTCCAAATCAAGATGCAAAGTGATCTAAAACATGAATACAAATGATATAATGAGGCTTATGTAAAGACATGAAAACAACATGAAATCATACCCAACCCCAAGGGAGGGGTACAAGCCAATCTTCAGTCGATGATCCCTTATTGCTCTTCAATGTCTTCAAAGCCCTAAATGGATGAATGAAATTGATGAATGCTTGATGGATGGATGTTGAATGTTGTTGAAGTCTTCAAAGATCTACTCTTTTGTTGCATAGAAGGCCCCTGAAACCAAAATCCGGATCCTTTCAAATGAAGAAAGAGGGCTCTTATATATGAAACCCTAGGTCTTAATTTCAACTTTTGGCTGACCTAGAGATTGAATCTCCTGCCAATTTCTTGGGGTTAAGCTTTATTTTATGATTGGATTGCGCTCCTAAAATTTCGAGAAAAATGTCCGGGACCATGTGCATGCCGAGCGCCATGGTCCCGACAAGTTTTCACCAAATTTTTAGGGCCGTCAGATATGATGATTTTAGAGAGAATCCTGAAGTTACAGGTGATTTCGAGATGTTTTGACCCCCGAAATCAAGCCCCCAAGTTCAAAATAGGACCTAATTAGGGTTTTTGATTAAATGATGTATTAGAAGAATAAAATGAAAAGGGACCAACTTTATGATATGGGAGATGATAAAATAGAACCTTAGACCTAATTAATTTAATTAATTAAGTGCTAAAGGGGAAATGCAATGCAAAATGAAAAATGTGCCAAGGCGGGTGCTAAACTAGGTGTGAAATTGTACCACCCTAGCAAATGTGTACAATTTACGATGCTACATTTAGCCCCCACTTTAGCGGTCATATGAACACTACGTGCATATGCAAGCTAAAGTACAGAAAAGTAAACATTATTTGAAAAAGGATATATCCATAAGTCTGTCGAACGAAGCCCCCAACGGTATCTGCACTACACAGTTAGGAACCGCGCCCTACAAAACACACGTTAGATCACAAAATCACCTAATGCTTACTAAGGAAGGTGATGAAAATTTGAGGGTAGCTATATGCCCCCCCCTGTTTCGGCTTGCTAATTTTAGTGAGTTGAAACAGGGTATCATGTTTACTACTTCGAATTGTTAAATAATATTGATGACAAATGCTCACAAGAAGATTTGATATGAGATCAAAAACTAATGGAGAATCATTTGGTAAGAAAGAGGACTAAATCTCAATTCCAACACAACAAAGAGTGTGAGGATTTGAGAGTTCTCTAACACAAGATGAAGGATGTAAATGGAAACAAAATGCAAAGAGAAGAAAAGAAAGGAAAAAAAGCATGAATACACACATTGGTGATCCATGAGAAGAATAGTGAGAGAGAAAACATGGACTTCTCGCCCCTAGATCTTGTCTAGGTGATCCATGGGAAAAAGGACATGGAAAACTAGCCCCTAGAGTCTGTCTAGGTGATCCATGTAAGGGAGGAGAGTGAGAAAGTCTAGCCTTATGCCGCTAGTTCCACTCAACCTCGTGCATGTGTGTGTATGGGAGGTTAGAAGCACCTCATAGGAGTCTATGCCTGAGTATGCTACAACCTGTATATGTATAGTACAAAAGCATGACATCTCGCTCTAAGAGTCTGTGCTTTGGTTCCGAGAATAATCACCTTGCTCAAAAAGTGTAATGTTTATGTCATAAGCAAAGTAGAACAAGGATACCTACCTTCATCACAAAAGAAGATACCCCAAAAATGCAACAATGTCATAGATCCAAGCAAGAGAGTTTTGCACTCTTTAAGCAAGGATAAGATAGTTGAAAAGGGATATCTTATAGTATGTGTAAAGGAGATCCTTAGAGGGGAAGAGATCTTTGTACAAAAGACACCTATCCCCAAGAGGAATTGTCTTAGACAAATATACCATCTTCTAGAATAAGACAAAGAAGAGAATAAGAATGCAATACTTCCTTCTTTTGCGAGGTGAAAGTGATTCTTAATGAAGGATGACGCTCTTTTTAACCCAATTGGGAGAGTGAATTCATTATGGATGTATTTTACCAAGTGCAAAAGAGGTTGTAGTCAAGGACTTACACCTCTTGTAAGAGAGAATCCTTGAACAAACAACAACAAATGCATAAAAGGAATAACATCAAGTAATAAAGTTCACACCATCCACAAAATAGGAAAAAGTGGATCCTTAGATAAAAATAAGGAAAGATCATTGCCTCCCAAGGATAAGGACAATGAGAAGGACTTACACAATCTTCTAGGGAGAGGTTTAGACATAAGAAAAATGTACTACATACTCACATGAGTTCATGCAAGCAAGACATTAGTGTATGTAAAATGCTCCTCACAAGAAGTGGGTAGGATAAGAAAGAGAATACACATCTTCTCTCATATCTAGGAAAAGAGGATTCTAAAGAAAAGATGATCAATATTTCCACACTATTACCCCAAAGGGAAATTTTAATCATAAAAAGAAGAGATGTATAAAATCACTCTTGTCCCCATAGGAACAAGAGATAACATAGAAAATTAGGCTACTATGTTGCTTCAAAAATATGATTGCACTTGAAATTGTACCATCATAAATGACAATGAGCCCCCAATAAATGAGCTACCAATGTCACATAATGATGAGCAACATAATAGCCATTAATGTTATTTAAAGACATGATAGATTGAATGAGGTATTTGAATATGACATGCTAAATGCTCAACTATAAATGAGATCAAAAACATGTATAAAATGATAAAAACTGAAGAAGAAAAGTCACAAGAAATCTTAGAAGAGGGATGAGTGTAATTTATTAGAGCCTTATCCCTGGAGGAAAGGACTTTATGATGAATAGGAGATAAAGATTCATAAGTGGATTTAGAAATTTGAGGGGAGTCATAAGGAGATTTGTTCATCGCCAATATTTCCTTATGAGGGGAGTGAGAGTTGATAGAAGTAGAAGATGATTTAGTTGAAGTGAGATCATCATCACTACTAAATATAGCATTCACATTGAGAGATGGTCTTTTAGATGCTTTGGTGGGCTTAGAAAGATTATATCCAAGTCCAAATGAATATTCATGCATGTTATGTTCTAAAGGAACTTTAATTCCTTGTTCATTTGGGCCACAACCATTTCCACTATAGCCACTCTTAGCCAAAATGTGAAAACCACAACCATAGAGGGATGCTAAATCAGAGAGGGATGGTAGTTTTTCATAAGACAAAGAATCAAATTCTTCAGAATTAGAGGTGTGAGGAGAAGAAGTGGCCACAAAATTATTGCTCATAGGTTCAGGTAAGACTGATTGATCTCTAGTTTCTTCCTTCTTTTTAACTTTAAGCTCTCTAGGAGGAACCCTATACTCACCTACAAAGGTGGGATTAAAATCAAGAGATCCCCAATCGTCTTCTGCGAGAACCTTCTCAGGATCAAAAGCCTTTTCATGTGTAGATTCAAGTTGAGAAGAATCTTCTTCAGGAACTTCAGACTCATCCAAAGAATTTTGATTATCAGAGGGTGATGATTCATCCATAGGTATCTTGTTTAACGACTCATCACTAGAAGAGGAAGGCTTAGAAGAACTCCCTTTGGAAGTAGATGTTTGCAAACAAGCTTGAAAATTAGTATCACCTATCAAGGTATATGTCTTATTAGTATAAATAAATTTAACTTGTCTATGCAATGTAGAGGGGACAACCTGCATACTGTGAATCCAAGGTCTCCCTAATAACAAGTTGTATGTTAGATTTCCCGACATAACATGGATAAGAGTAGGCAAAGTAACAGGTCCCACTGTGATGGGTAAGGTGATAATACCTAATGAAGACTTAGCCACATTATCGAAGCCTCTAATGGGACGAGAGTCAGGCTCAATAAGGGATGTATCCACATTCATCTTATGCAATAGATTAATGCTACACACATTAAGGCCAGAACCATTATCTACCAGTGTTCGTCTTATAGCAGTGTCATTTATGATAACCACAATCATCAAGGGATCATATTGATGTTGAATTTCACTAGTAGGCAACTCATCTTGAGTAAACACAATTTGAGCCTTAGGATTCATCATAGAGTTAACCAAAGACACTATATTACTAGATGTATTAGGTGGAGGAACATTCAAATCTTTCAAGGCATCTTGTAACATTCCATGATGAGCGGAAGAAGTTTGAATCAAATCCCAAAGGGATATCTTAGCAGGGGTAGCTTTAAGTTGTTCTATGAGATCATATTCCTTACCAAGAACTTGTGAAATACATGGAGCTTGCGGAAGAATAGGTTGGGAAGGAGGAAGTGAAGTTGGGATAACTGGAGGAGGATTAGGTTGCCTATTGTTTCTTGTGTTATAGGTATGAGCAACCACATTATAACTCTCTCTAGTCAGTTGCTTAGCATACTCATAAGGGCTCTTAGTATAATAACCTCCTTGCACAGTAATAATAGGTTTCTTAGGAGTGTAAAAGGAATCATTAGCATAACCACCTTGAACCACTAAGATAGGCTTATTTAAAGGTTGAGAATTTTGAGAAGGACAAGCACCTTGGACAGTGAAGAGAGGTTTGTTAGGTGTTTCATTCACATGTATCAAATTGATTGAGGATGGTTTAGAGGAATGAACAAAAGTGTTGGAAGAATTATTGATAGTCTTCTCTTGCACTAAAATCTTATCAAGGATTAAATCAATTTTAGGAGAGAGACAAGGGGTAGGCATTGATGTTCCAGTAGGAAGAGTAATACTAGGAAAGGTCATATCATCCTCTATCATCAAAGGATCTACATGGGGAATAAACTCTCTAGGAGAAGGATCAACATTACTCTCTAAAGTCTCACTTTTGAGAGGGAGATCTTTGAAAGAGATGTTAACGATCTTGCTTTGAACTAGGGTATCCTTATGAGTAAAACCAAGTTGAGGAGAGGGAGAATAATTGAGATTCAAGGAAGGTGAGAAACTATCAAGGGAGTTTTCAATCTTGATTTCATCCACTTTGGCTAGGGTTCTCTCATGGGGAAGAGAATAATCTACACCTTCTTCTAATGGTTCATCCCAAATAGTGAGGTTGTTGAAAGGAATGTTTGAAGTATTGTCAATTTCGGGAGAGGAGATAACATTGTTTATTAATTCCTCATCCTTAGGAGGGAGAGCATCAATAGATGTGTTAAACTCATCCTCTTTCCTCAAAATATGTTCAATATGATCTTTAGGGGAGAGGGAATTAAGGAAATTGCTTATTATTTCATCTTCTTTCTCTAAGGGATGCTTATGGGTAAGACAAACTTTAGGAGAAGGGTAAGCATTTATCATTAATTCATCATCTCTAGTGGGAATTTTGTTGGAAAAGGAAATGCCATCACTAGGAAATGTAGGGATAATGTCATCTTCTTGCACAAAAGGATCCTCATGAAGGGAGTGTTTTTTAGGAGGAACATGAACATATTTCTCCAAAGATTCATGCTTAGGAAGGAGATCTTTGAAAGAAGTGTTCATAACCTCTTGTTGCACTAACATGCCCCCATTGGAAGGACCAACTTTAGGAGAAAATAAGTCAATGTCCATCAATACCTTTTCACTTAGAGAGGCATCATGTAGGGAAGATGAAGTAACATTAAGAAAGGTGTTTATGATATCATTCTCTTCCTCTAGGATAGCTAAATAGGAAGGGCACATTTTAGGAGAATTGTCAAGATCACTCTTAAAGTCTTCATCCTTAGAGCATGGGAGAGTCTCAAAGGGATTGGTAGAAACTCTTTTAGGCACTAAAATGTTGTTATAGATGGGGGGAGGTTCTTTAGGAGAAGGAAAAATTGAAACAAGGGAAGCTAACCCATTATCACATCTATGAAATGAATGCATCATGACAACAATTTTCCTCTTTCAAATGATAACACATGCAAAGTAGAAGGAAATGTTTAATTTTAACCAATGCAAGCACTTAGAATGTAGATTTAGAAAATGAAATTTATGATTCAAATGAGTTCCTAAATCAGATTGATCCCAATTAAGCTATCCACAAGTTCAACTTTGAATTGAAAAATTAGGGTTTTAGCAAAAATTTCCTCTAAATTTTTGAATCTTGCAAGAAATTAAAACTTGTAAATACAAATTTGAATTTGAAATAGCATAAACACACAAATTTGAAAACATAAATCAGAATTAGAGAAGATTGGAATTCATGTCGGGTTCACCAAAAATGTGTGGGGGAAAAAGTGACACTAAGCAAACATGCCCTAATCTCACTTTCAATCACACACTTGTGGAATATGAAAGAGACTAGAGGTATCACACAACTAGCTACTTCTTTTTGTGGAAGAGAGAGCCACGGGCTACCTATTAGGATTTCTATTCCTTTGTTGCAAATGATAGATAGAATGATGCAAGTTCAACTATTAACCCTAAAGTGTAAGTATGAACTAGTAACTTTGAGCACAAGATTGTAGAATTGAGATTTAATGATGAACAATTGTAAGGATAAGAGGAGAAATGTAAATGTGTACCTTGAATGGATTTGATTCTGCAAGATCTGCCACGAAAGCCGGAAGCCTGAAATACCGAAGCTGCTACCTCTGAAACTGCTAAAATTCACTGAAATAGATAGGGACTAGGGCGCCCAACGCCCTTGTCTTGGCAGGACCAGGGCGCCCCATGCCTCTGTCCTAGCTTTCTGGGTTGGAATTCAGTGTGAGGTTCTGTCTCGGTCTACTTTCGTCAGATCTACAACTTGCGGCGTCCTTCGAATTCAGAAATCTGCACTTATATCTGAAAAGGATTGTAGGGCAGCTATATAGGGTTTTGCCTTAGTCAAACCCTCGCTTTGGTGGTTTCCACCTCCACAAATAGCCAAGTTGTATTGTAAAAGTAATGTGTGTGTGCAAGATCCTAAAATGCAAGTAAGCAAACTAGAGCAACCTAGAAAGTAAACCCTAATTGCTTGTGAATGATAATGTAAGTGCTCCAAATCAAGATGCAAAGTGATCTAAAGCATGAATACAAATGATATAATGAGGCTTATGCAAAGACATGAAAACAACATGAAATCATACCCAACCCCAAGGGAGGGGTACAAGCCAATCTTCAGTTGGTGATCCCTTATTGCTCTTCAATGTCTTCAAAGCCCTAAATGGATGAATGAAATTGATGAATGCTTGATGGATGGATGTTGAATGTTGTTGAAGTCTTCAAATATCTACTCTTTCATTGCATAGAAGGCCCCTGAAACCAAAATCCAGATCCTTTCAAATGAAGAAAGAGGGCTCTTATATATGAAACCCTAGGTCTTAATTTCAACTTTTGGCCGACCTAGAGATTGAATCTCCCACCAATTTCTTGGGGTTAAGCTTTATTTTATGATTGGATTGCGCTCCTAAAATTTTGGGAAAAATGTCCGGGACCGTGTGCACGCCGAGTGCCATGGTCCTGACAACTTTTCACCAAATTTTCAGGGCCGTCGGATATGATGATTTTAGAGAGAATCCTAAAGTTACAGGTGATTTCAAGATGTTTTGACCCCCGAAATCAAGCCCCCAAGTTCAAAATAGGACCTAATTAGGGTTTTTGATTAAATGATGTATTAGAAGAATAAAATGAAAAGGGCCCAACTTTATGATATGGGAGATGATAAAATAGAAACTTAGACCTAATTAATTTAATTAATTAAGTGCTAAAGGGGAAATGCAATGCAAAATGCAAAATGCGCCAAGGCGGGTGCTAAACTAGGTGTGAAATTGTACCACCCTAGCAAGTGCGTACAATTTACGACGTTACACAAGATAGAAGTCTCACTGACTTACAAAATGGATTATCGAAATCCAATACAATGTACTACTTCAAATCAACATCAACTATGCTAGGTTCAGTACCGGTTTAAGCTCATTCTATAACCAAAACCTTCGCTGTCAACTTATATCTCCTTATACAAAAATATCATTCATTCATGCTATCCTTCTACCATACATCTTACTTACTCACTCAAAATGACCTATAAGATCTCATACATATATATGAGTCTTTTACAATATGCCATGTCAGTTTTACAAAAGATAATTACATTAAATACAATAAACAAAAGTTTATTCCCTGTCGGTTGGAGTGCCGGTATGCATTGTAGCTACTGTCGGTGAAGTGTCTGCCGGTGTATGTAGATGTTTAAGCCAGTGTCGGTGCCTGCCGGTGACTTTACCAGATGAATGCCTGGTGGTTGCCAGAAGGTTGCCATCAATGGCAACACCATCATTTCTCATTAGAGTGTAGAATGCCAACACCCGCTACTATGCAAATAAATGCCAAAATCATTTACAAAAATCTTGAAACTTAAAATGGAGATTTATACCTTTAGTCCAATTGTGGGAATGCGAACCCGCTATTTCAAGTAGCATTCCTGCTGTTTCAGGGTGCATTCCCGCTGCTTTAGGGTGCGTTCTTGCTATTTCGTGAAATCTCAGGATTGATAAAATAGACTTCCATCATGGCAGAAATCCACGTGTAGTTTTGCTTTTTGGCTTGCAAGTACTCAAAATCTGTCAAAAACACACTCAAACAACAAAAAAGTTAAAATGACCTATGAAGTGGGTCCCATCGGGCGTGCCATAAAATTTATGAGGGAAAATGTGCATGCTAACCTAAAGGATAAAAGATAAACTAATTAACCAAAACAAGCCATTAAACTCAACACTTCAAGATCAAAATGATAAAACCAAAGCAAAAACACAAATGACAAGCAATGCAAACTAATATCCTTGCTTTGATTTGATTATTTCGTGATTGAATGTGTGTTCATGATGTCAACAAATGTCTGATTTGTGCTCCATGATTGTAGATGCAAGTGATAATGAGAGATGAAAAATGGATGTGTGAGTATGAGTGATTATTTCGACAAAGGAACGATGCATTGAGTGAAAAAGTGGATCCAAGAGAGTTTGGTCTAGAAATAGAGGGATTAAATAGGAGAGATGAGGAAGGGAAGGGGAGGTGAAGAGGAGACACTTGTCCTCCAAAAAGGGACAATTGTCTCAACTAGGAGAGAGAGGGATGACATGTGTCCAAAAGGAAACATGTCCATTTTGGGAAAAGCCACCAAAAAATGGAGGGAGGACAAAGGACACATGTCTATTTTGGGCAAGGCCATCGAAAATAAGATATTTTCCTCAAAATGGGGAAAATTGGTTAGAATGTGCACACATGTTTGGGAAGTTGAAAGGGATAGGATAAGGTTGGTTAGGATATGATGACTAGGATAGGATAGGGTTGGTTAGGATAGGATTGGGGGGGAGGCTTGGAAGAAAGTGGTTAAAATGTAGGAGCCATGTGCTCAAATAGGATTTGAGTCTAATTAATTAATTAAATTAATTAATCCATAGAGGTTTTGGGAAAAGGGTCATTTAATTAATTAAAGGTAGTTAATCAAATGGGATGGCAAAAAGGGGATTAATTAACTAGGTTAATTAATTAGGGTGAAATGGGTTGGATAATTAATTAATTAGGAGGAAATGGATAGGGAATTAATTAATTAGATTAATTAATTAGAAGACAAGGATTTACATTTGATTAAATTAATTAACCAAATTTAGGTGTCTACAGTATCCCATCAAGTTCAACATTCAATGGCAAGTGTTTCATGTACAACCATCCAAGACTCAATTTTTTTAAACACTTTTTGTTGAATCACCAACCCATGATGACCCACATTTAGTGGGTTTAGAATTTATAGAGTCGTCCTACTCAGCAAGCTAGGTGGATTACTTGGCAAAATGATGCTATTCAGCGTACGACTCGCTTATTCTAGATTTATGACAAGCAATTAGCCATGTATCACTAACGGTCATATGAGGCTACCACCCTATATCTTTGCCACATCGTAGAGGCTCTTGCAACCAATACTTTATCTCCCACCCTACAAGTTAAGGTTGCTCAACTTCGTCATTAGAAGCGGGTTTCTAATAGCCATGTTGCTCAAGGAGCTTAGATTAAGGGGCGTAACACTGGTTTAAGGTTAGGGATCATGCTTCCAAGGAATCTTTCTTGGCTCTTCGTGCACACCAATCCTCACTTAGAATCAAGAAAATTAAGGAAGGGAAAATGGTGATTTTTGACTATTGAACATTCTCTAGGCATTTGTTCACCACTATTAAAAAGTCTTCACTTCTCAAGATGCTTCACCTAAGTGAGATAGGGCTCTGCGAGAGTGCCTCAATGTTGTTTACTCTTGGATTTCTAAAGACCAAAAGGTTTTCTATGATCAATTACTCACCATTGAGGACCTCAAGGAAGCCAATGTCTTCATGGACGATGACAAGACCCTTAGGTGCGATGAATTTCCTTGTGAATTTTACAAATCTCTTTACCCTTGTGTGGGACCCGATTTGCATAAGATCTATTTGGAAGCCTTTTATTGTCAATCCCTTGATCAATTTGTTAATATAGGAAACATTAAGTTCATACCTAGAGCTGGTAACCCTGGAGACCTTTGTAACTGACAACCTATCACCTTGATCAATATTTCTTATAAGATTATTGCCAAAGCCTTGGATTAGAAAATTCATCATCTTCTCTTGCAAATTTTCCACCTTGAATAGAATAATTTCATTAAATCTAGATTTATTTTAGATAACATCAATACAATTGTGATGGGTGAAAATGGAATCGAGTAGGCTAATACCTAATCCCAGTCTCATTCATACATTGGAATATGGAAGAGCCTAAGGATGTGATTCACTTTGACTTGCTCTTATGAAAGAGAGTCAAGGAATACTTTGTTGATATGAAAGAGGGAGTCAAATGCAAGATGCAAACAAACTAAGTTAGGAGTAATGAAAACAACTAAATAATAGTAAATAAGAGTCTGATATAGAAGTGAAACTGAGATATAGAGTACAGATCTGAGAGGGGAATTCTGATGTGCACCAATACTAAATTCTGAGCCTAATTTGTCCAAACAGGAGCACTGGGCACTCTGTTCCTAGTGACTGTATTGAGCTAGAAATTGGAAATCTACAAATTGAACTTGCACTTTCACTTCTCAAAAGGATCTCTTTCAATTGCTAGAGAAATGGATCCTCAAATGAGGATAAGAAAAAGGTTATATACATGAAACCCTAAGTTTAATTTTGATAATAGGCTAACTTAGAATTGGTCAAATTTCATACAAAGCGGGATTTGAACATTATAATACTACCAAATTAAGATCCCAAAATTGGGGAGAAAAAGTTGAGACCGGTATGGTGGGCATTACCAATTCGACCAACTTTTTTCCAAATTTCAAGGGATGCAAAATATTGAGATTACAAAGTCAAATCTAGCTCGGTAGGTTGATCCAAGGTGTTTAGATGTGCAAAAATGTACTTTGAATATTGAAATTAGGAATTTATTAGGATAAATTAAATTAAAATAAAAAGGGGCATGCTTAGGGTTAAGGGTCCAATTTTACAATATGTGAATTGATGATAGAGGACTTTAGATTTAATTAAATTAATAATTAAATGCCTAAAGAAGCCCTATGAATTAAATATGCAAAGGGACACACTAAGATGAGTGCTAACCTAAGTGTGGAATTGGACAAACCTAATTAAGGGCGTACAATTTACGACACTACAACAGTATGGGAAGGAACAAAGTGGGCTCATCGATCTAAACAAAATGCCATCTTTGCTAAGATCGATTTTTCTAAGGCCTACAATTGAATTGTGTAGACACCTAAATTTGATTAATTTATTAATTGAATTTAGTTATCTCAAGTGCCTTTAATTAAATAATTATGCATTATTTGATTAATTAGTGTTCCCTCTTTCTAGCTAAATAATTTCATTAATAATTTTATAGTCCCCTTTTAATTAATTTTTTGATAATTATAAATCAATTAATTAATTAAATTTGCCCCCTTGCTTCTATTAAATACATCAAAATCATAAATTGATTATTTAATTCATTTTGAATTTTTCCTCTTAATTCTCTCATAGAATTAATTAATTAAACTAATTAGTTCTATTTCCTCACATGCCTCCTAACTTTAACCGACATCTAACCTTTCCTCTAACCTAACCTGCCTAGCTAACCATATATTTTAGTAAACATTCCAAAATATCTTAAATGTCCTAATATTTGGGGAAATATCTTGATATTTGGAAATGAGCCCCCTTTTAATTAATTATTTGATAATCATAAATCATTTAATTAATTAATTTTACCCCCTTCTTCTATTAAATAAATCAAATGCATAGTTTGACTTTTTAATTCATCTTTTGTCCCTTTCCTCCTTTTTCCTATTATGGAATTAATTAATTAAATTAATTACTTCGATTTCCTCACATATCTTCTAAACTTAACTCTCATCTAATTTTTCCTCTAAACCTCACCCATTTGGCTAGCCATATGTTTTAGTCAACTTTATTCCTTTCCCTCACCATATGTGTGCACATTCCCAAATATCTTGAATTTCCTAATATTTGGAGAAATATCTTAAATATCCTAATATTGGGGGAAATCTTTTAGAATTTGAGAAAATATCTCAAATATCCTAATATTTGAGAATATCTTCATTTTGGAATTGAAGCTTCTTATTTGGGTGTCTCTCTTCCAAATAGGCATGTGTCCTCAAGGACACTTGTCGTTCTTTTATATCCCAATTATATTGATATTTGAAAATATCCATATTTGAATGGAAGCTTCTTATTTGGGTGTCTCTCTCTCAAATAGGCATGTGTCCTCAAGGACACTTGTCATTCTTTTCCATGACACTTACCCTTCTCAAGGACACTTGTCATTTCTGTAATGCCCCGCCAGGAAACCCCTAAGGGTTTAAGTTAAAAACACTCAATTAGAGTGTAAATATATTTTTTTTTATAATAATACTAAGAGTAGTTAATTATAAGTTACAACATTAAGATAATTTGGAGTTATCTGAAACTTAGATAACACAGCGGAAGGCTAAATGATCCTAAGAGGTTTCCCAACGCGATTACATAACCTTACACCTAACTCAACTTGTGTCAAATGATACATAAATCTGGATGTCTTAATTGTGGGATAATGCTTAAGACATGATTATATATATGTTTGATGATATGACATCTTAGAATTTTAGGAAGCGTTCATTTACTTTGGGTGGTTGGGAGGCCAACGAGAGGTTATTTTCTCAATGCACTTTAATTCATAATTTCACTAGGAGGCCTCCCAATAGGTTCAAGCGTTTAATATAACGAAGTTCATTCATTGGGTTTAGGGTATCCATTCACAATTGATATCATCCTTTAATATTAAAAGTATGGCTAATAAGGCGAGATACATTCATTAAGGATTAAACTACAATTAATAGAATGTGATCCCTTCATTTGATTCCATGCATAGCCAACTAATGAGTTGTAGTTCTTTTATGAAAGATAAAATGTGAGTAGCCATAGAATTCATTCATTGAAGTTTTAATAATGCTAATAGAGGGACTAAAATCCGTTAAGGTGAAAAGGTATTAGGAACACTTGAGTTCATCCTTTAAATTAAAATATAGTTAGCAAGAGGTCATCCAATGTTACAGGATTAAAGTATAAATTCATAGTGACGTTCTTCCATTAGGATAAGAATGTAACTAATCTTATTGCATATCACTCTGTTTAGTTAAATGAAGTTAATATGAATTATGCATTTACTAGGATTAAGATTTAAACAACTGTACCGATACTTCCCTTTTTAGTTCAATTTTAGCAATTATAAGAGATTCTTTTATAAAGGTTACAATTATGGATATCTGGTTGAGTTCTCCCAATTATCAAATTAATTTTGGTAAGGATTATTGTTAAGATTAAAACGTGATATAACTAAACAAATTCGTCCAATGTAGTGAAACATAATTAACATGGCGTTAATTCATTTAAGAAGATAAAAGTAAATACCTATATGATGTTTATCCTTTAGAATCCAACTTAGAAAATTATAACATTAATTCTATCTTTGTTTTCCCATACTCTTTTGTTCAATTTACATGCTTAATAACAAGTTAATCCAATGATGTAACCTAGCAAGATTCTTTCCACTATTACTACTTTTAATTCACATTATCAAAATACTTTTTCCATAATCTTAATTACAAACTTCCATGAACCTGATTACTACGTTTGCCAAGATGAATAATTTTATGCACTTAGATTTAAATTCGTTAATTTCCATCGTACACTCTGCAAGATAACAACCATACATGATAACTTAAAGCATGAAACAAGGAAGCTAAAAACATTGCATAACAGAGATATGATCTCAGAGTTCACCCCTAAAGGGCTACATCTCCGGGTCTGCTCAACTGCAAGACCCCTTTGGCATTAATATTGTTAGGAATACATAATTTATAAGTCTTGTACATCCTTGCCACTTAGGCGTATACAACCAATATGCAACAGCCACCTCAGACGTTAATTACATAATGATCCCTTTTGAAACGGATCCTACCAAATACATCAAAGCAAAAAAAAGACAAGGATTTCTTAACTGGTGGTACCCTAAATGGAGACTTGACCGACGTTGGTCAGACAAAAGCAATCTGATGACGGGGACCCAACATACCTATCTAGGCCGTGCTATTATAACAGACACATCAAATTTCCCAAAATAATAAGCCATGCTCAAGCGTTAACGGGTAATTACAACACTTTCTCAAGTTGACATAAACGTCTAAACAGATTAATTAACCCTTAGATAAACACTAATGACAAGTTGGTTTACAACAATAGTCTAGCCCCTTCTCTAACGACACAAAACAAAATTACCCTTTTTCTATAAGAACAAATACATTATGAGTGAATGAAGAAATGGAAAACTCATTTCCGAGCTAAATTAAGCTTCTATTGCATACATTTAAGAATTAAAGACCATTACCTCCATTTAATTTACTCATTATCCTATAGTTAATTATCATTCGGTTTAAAAATACAATACAAGTCATTGCTATATTAAAGCCCAATAATCTATATATATAATTAATAATATATGCTAAATAGATGTCATCTATATTAGCATATATTTTAATATATACATTTATCCCTTTTTTTTTTTTTTTTTTTAAACATACTTGCTAGAATATAACCCACATCTCACATTTTAGTACAAGAATATTACTTATGATAAATTTATACTAATAAGTAAATTCCCTTTTTTTTTCTTAAACATTATTTACTAAAATAAAATCTCAACTCATTTTTATAATACAAAATATTACCTAAAATAAATCTATTTTAATAAGCATCTCCCTTTTCTTTTTGTATAAAATGAAAACCCCCAAGAAAAAAAAATTCAAGTTTTAACTATAATAGTAAATTTTAAAAAAAACATTGAAAAAAAAGAGGGCGGCCAAACCCTAGCCGTGCCCTAGCCGAAGGGAATTGCGGCCACCATGACGGGCGCAGCCCCTCGGCCTCCACACAGTGGAGTCGGGGGTTACTTCGTCCGCCATGGGGGACGCAGTCCCTACGGCTCCCCCACACAGTGGCGCCGGAAGGAGCTGTGGCCTCCAAGGGAGACGCAGTCCCCTTCGGCCCCCACTGTGTGTGGGCGCCGATAGGAAGCTGCGAGCGACGCACGAGGAGGGGCGGGTTGAGCTTCGGCTCCCCCCCCGAAACCCCAAAATCATATATATATATATATATATATATATATTTTATTATTATTATTTTTTCCCCAGTTAATATATGATCCGATTTACAGTTCGGATTTAATCATTTAAAAATCTTCAAAATAAAATAAAATAAAATATGATTACAACAAAAATAACGAAATCTCCCATCATTTTATTTTTACTTCTTTTCACAGACCCATTCATTTTCCAGATTTTTACCAAAATCTTCATTATGGGAAAAATACTTTCTATCAAGTTTCAAATCACAAAATCCATTAAGAACAAAGATTTGATTCAAGAAACAACCAAGTTTGAAAGAAAACTGAAACTAAACCTCAAGGAAAACATTCATGGGTAGTACCTGTTTTTTTTTTTATTCAACAAATAAATAAAAGAGTAGATTTGAATCCTACCTCATGAAGCATTCCGGGCAAGAAATTTGATGAAGAGCTCCACCTACAACTCCAAGCAAATCCCCCATTTTTCCAAAAATTTCCCCATCTCCATTTTTTTTCTTTTCCAAAAAGATGACCAAAAGAAAGAATCCCCCAAAAGCATTTCCAAACTAGGTTAAAATGAGAAACCCTATTTTTGACCTAATTTTCAATTTCGAATTTAGGCATTTATTTTTAAAATAAAATAAAATAAATGAAAATCAAAATGGAAGTCATTCCTTTCCATTATTTATTACATCTTATTTGTTTTCCTTATTAAAATTAAAATGCTTCTATTTCTTATTGAGTTTTAAATTTTAATTTCTCAATATTAATTTTAGGCCTACTTCATATTTCGAAACTATTGACCAGGGTAAGGCGTTTTGATTAATTTTATTTTCTAAAAATCAATCTTTTATACTATATCAACTTTACAAGTAAAAAGGAAATAATTTCTTTTAAATAATAAAATTTACCCTTTTTCTTCCAAAATGTGAAAATGAGTAATTTATTTCTATCTCCCAAATGACTTTAAATCTTTCCTTTCTAAAACGCATAACTCATTAAATTCGTTATTATTAAAATTAACTATTAAATTAACTCGCTATAACATAATATGACGACCTTTTTAATAAATGATTATTCTCATGAAGGAGATCCATTTATTCTAATTTTCTCAACTACAAATGCGTAAATGAGCACATTAATCCAAGTTAAATACTTTAAGCTTGCTACAATAATGATTACAGCGATCTCTTTAAATTAACAATTAATCGTATAAAAGAAAACCACCTATTTTAAATTTCTAATTTACAAATGCGTACATCCACACATTAAATTGAACTAAATACTTAGGATAACAAACTTCACTTACCTCGCGCAAGGCACGCAAATCGAAGAAGTCCACCAAATCACATGACATGCAACCCAATGCAAGGAAAGCCCCACGAATCCACACACGATGCTCACCTGACCATGGCTAAGGCAAGACGAGAGTTTAATGACCCCCAAATCCGAATTCTAAGGATGGAGGAGGTTTACTCAAACCTGCGAACCCCGAAGGAGATGAACCTCGCCTTAGGCGGTGTCATACCTGCAATCTCCTGAACTCATGAATAACGCAAGCATACATATACATATACATATTCAATGAAGGCGTTAGCTCGAGATTTATCACAAGAGTTAGGAAACAATTACATATACACAAGAATCGATGCAAAAACACAATAATAGGTATGCACGATTATTTATATTATCTAAACTACACATAGCACCACGGTTAACCTACCATTCAAGAATGCCACATAGGAAGTCAACCAAGGTCAAACAGGTTTTACAAGTCCAACTAGGGTAGGGGCATTACAATTTCCATCCAAGACACTTGCCTTTCTCAAGGACAAGTGTCTCATTTAGTCAACCTTATCCTCTTTCCCTCACCATATGTGTGCACATTCCCAAATATCTTGAATTTCCTAATATTTGGGGAAATTGAACCTAAAATTTGTGGAAATATCCTCATTATCTTGATATTTGGAAATATTTTCATATTTGGAATGGAAACTTCTTATTTGGGTGTCTCTCTCCCAAATAGGCATGTGTCTTCAAGGATACTTGTCATTCTTTTCCATGACACTTGCCCTTCTCAAGGACACGTCTCTCATTTTCATGGCTCCTCTTCTCCTAACTTGGCCTATTTAATCCTTCCATTTTCCTTCACAATCCATCGACTTTCATTTTCATACATAGTAATGTTGAATTGTTTACTCATTGTTTCCACATCCATATCCACTTAGCATCCATTTTTAGTCTAATTTGCATACTCATAATCATGGAGCACATTTAAGCACCCTTGGAATTGTAGAAATCGAGCACACATCAAACCAAATTGAAGGACAAATCCTCATAAAAAACAACTATTAAGTTTACATTTTTTTGCTCATTAATTATCTTTTTAGCTTTCCTTTTATCATCCAATCTTGAGTGTTTCGCTTGTTGATTGTGTAGTTAGACTATTAAATAGCTTTCATTTTATCGCTCACATTTTCATGCACAAAAATTGAACGATCTTTTATTCTTTCTATGTTGGGAGCTCTTGGTTTTGGACTCGAGTTTATCCAATCTATGAAAATGCTTTTTTGGGAGGCTTCTGCTTGCATCACCATTAATGGTGTCATGCCCAAACTTTTGGGCAAAAACACACAAAACAATTTTTTTTTTGAACACTTAATTACATGCAACCTATGCTTAATTAGATGTGACAACTTAACAGGTTGTTCCAAGTGGAATCTTAAATTATAATAAAACATTTTTTTTTTCTAACGTGAGCGATAAATAGAGCAAATTTATCTAGAAGCCTTAGTTTTCTAGAAAACTCCTAGACGACAAAGTTAGGATATTCCTAACATAACAATTTACGTTAATTCCTAAAATCAAACGGAACAAAATGATTTTATAAGGACAATAATAAATTCACATCGAATGTCCCTTTTATTACAGTTGCAAATTATACTTCTTAATTAGATCGTCTTCTACTAAATAGGCATTAATATAATTACTTGATTCAATAATAATTATTTATCTCCTAACAAGTTTCCTCCATCCGTGATAATACATCCTTCCTTTATAACTTGATTAAATCTTGCGTCTATAAATTAATTATTAATATGATTTTAACGTAATAATATAAATAAATCGAGCAATTGAAAATTGAAGTGTCAAATGTTAAAATGTTAATTGCTTTATTTAGTATAAGATTCCATCTAGGCCAAATGAGTTCGCAAGACCAAGGTCTTGGACTTATTTTCGAATATATATAATTCCACCACAAAATCCTCTTCCAAGGAAATTATAATTATCTCACCATTTAATAAATAAATAAATTCATTTAAGCAAAAATCTCTAAAATTAATTGACAAAGATAACATTAATCCCCAATAACCATTAATTGCTTTTAGGAACTAAATAAATTAGTCCTAGCAATTAGATTATTAATGCCTATATTTTATTTTAACAATAATTAAAATGTGATTAACCTAATTCGACTAAAGGGTCAATTAAACCCATAATGAAAATTTCCCTATAAAATTTAGCCTGGAATGGCCTAGATTTAGGTGGATTAAATAACCCCTTATAGTCAAAATAACTTATAAAGAAATTATTATAATCTCTAAAAAGTTAAACTCCAAAAGAATTTAAAATTTAAGACATTAAAATCAAAATTTTAAATTCCTATATGCTTATAAAAACATA